>NC_140595.1:357655126-358855126 GCF_964204655.1 Triturus cristatus
CCAGTAAGAATAGATAGGGGACGAGGCAAGGTTGCCGACTTTCCCCCATACATTTTGAGCTTTATATCAAACCTTTTGCTCAAAGTTTAAGTTTGAATCAAGGGATAAAACCCTTGGAAGTAGGTGCATACTCCCAGAAAATCTCTTTATATACAGATGATTTAAAGGTTCATTCCTCAGATGTAATTTCTGCTTTGCCACATCTCATGACAGAAGCGAGGAATTTTGGTAGGTTTGCCAGATACAATATTAATGAAAAGAAAACAGAAATAATGACTTAGAACCAAAGTAATGAGGAGATGATAAGTGTTCCTGAAATGAGGTGCTTGGTGATAAAGATAACCAAAGATATAGGGAAAACTGCAGCAGTAAATCTTGATAAGGTGGGCTGTGAGATAGGAGAGTTTCTAAAAAGATACAAGAATCTTCCACTCTCCATATGTGGGCAGATGAACCTTTATAAGAATGTCTTTTCTACCAAAGCTTACCTTTTTGTTCGATAACATTCTATTGCATTTTGATAAAAAGGCTCTTCTGAAAGTGAAAGAGAAAATAACATCATTTATTTGGGCTAGCAAGGGAATATGTCTTTCCTGGAAGGAGTTGAGGGGGAAAGCAGGGGTAGGAGGGCTAGGACTCCCAGATCTACAACTTTACTGCTGGACTTTTAAGCTAAAAAAATAATAGAACGGCTCTTCTAAGTCCAGATGAGATCTTGTTATGGGCAATGTTCAGGGCTATACTTGTTGTCTTGCCCGAGGAAGACTTCTCCAACAAATTTGGGGCACCAACCTCCGACGCCCACCTCGTTGCTCTCCCAGCATTTTCTGGGAAAGCAGGCTTCCTACCCAATCCAGACACTTTGCCAGGATTGGTCTAAGCGGCCTGGTCTGCCACTCAGACAATCCCTGGGAGCCTGTGGCTCTTCTCCAACCCAGCTGTGAACACAGCTGGGATGGAGAAATTGAAATATGCATGTCTGTTTTGCGGGCCTTAGATGGCCAGCCAAACTTACATGCACACTTCTAAGTGTCCAACACTCGTTTCGACGCACTCTGCCCTACACGTATACCTAAACCAGCCACAGAAAAATAAAATGATGCTGTTTTATTATCATTTTGTTTTTCTGTCACTGACTCTGATGACTGGGGAGACGCTCTTCCACCATTGCGGAAGAGCCACCCCTGCTTTTGGGTATTGCCTAATATAGCATATTGTCCCCCATATGGGATCCCCCAGGAAAGTCTGCTCGATAGTCTTGTGAAGCCTCTGAAACAGAATGGTGTCATCAGATGCGGCATCTGGTGGACTATGGGCAGAGGTTAACTTGGGGCTTATGGAATAACAAGAAAAATGGGGATATTTCCAGGTTTAAAATGTATCAAGTAAATACATGGCTCAAGAGTTAGGGTTGGTCTGGGGCTGAATCTGGGGAAATGGAAATAGATCTCCAGACAAATCGGGTCATGAAGAAGGAAGTGGTACGCTGGTATCAGCATCAACTGATGGCAGAAGAGGATAAAATGAAAGTACCATATTCTACGTGGAATGGATACTTGCAGAATGCATAGCTAGAAGAGTAATGGCAAGTATCATTATCCACACTTTATCTGGTGGTTAAACCTGCTGCACTATGGGAAAATCACTTCTTTACCCAGCATAGAATATACTGGACTCTGCAAAAATTGGCAAAAATAAGTGGAAGTGAGACTCAAAATGTAAGCGGTGTGGCAGTTGATAGGCCGACGATATGCATTTGTTTGCTACATGCTGAAATTGGAAGAATTTTGGACAGCTGTGGGTAAGACTATCTCACATTCTTTGAGAACTAATATGGAGGTAAGCACTGTTCTAATCATGTTTGGGATAGTGCAGCGGGACATGGGAGTGCCTATTTTCCATGTAAAGTGTTAACACCTGATCTTTTTCTGAATTTTGTTAGCAAGAAGGAAAATATGTAAGCTTTGGACCCAAGCTCTGGCCCCTACCTGGCAAGCCTGGAAGAGAACTGTTGTCTACTTTAAAGAATTGGATAGGAGGAGGAATAATGGGAGTGGATAAGGGTTTTTTTTGGGAATTTCTAAAGATATGGGGCCAGATGTACGACCTTTTTTTGCGGCTGCAAACGGGGGATCCTCCTGTTTGCGAGCGCAAAAAAAGGGTAACAGGATGTACAAATGCCATTTTGCGAGTCACTGACTCGCAAAATATCATTTGCAACTCTCGCTATTAGGAAGGAGTGTCCCTTCCTAATAGTATGTCACCATGCCATGTACTTTTGTTTTGTGACCGCATTTGTGGTCACAACACACTCGCAGTTTACTACCTACTTCAAGGAGGTGGTAAACCACTTGCAAACGGGAAGGGGTCTCCAGGAGACCCCTTCCCCTTTGTGAGTAGGCCCCAGGGACCACTGCCTGCAGTAAAAAAATTAAACGGAAAATGTTCGTTTTACTTTTTTAAATGCATCCCGTTTTCCTTCAAGGAAAACGGGCTGCTTTAAAAAAAACGGCTTTATTAAAAAAGCAGTCACAGACACGGTGGTCTGCTGACCCCGGCAGGCCACCATCCCTGTGACTGCTAGCCATTCCTAATGGGGTCGCAAATTGCACCTGCCTCATTAACATTAATGAGGCATGCAATTTACGACCCCATTAGGAATCGCAAACAGTGTCGGAGACACTGTTGTTCATCCCAATTGGTGAGTTGCAAATTGCAAGTTGCAAATGCGACGCAATTTGCTAGTCACAAATTGGTGAGTCGTACATCTGGCCCTTGATAAGTTATCTCCATCCAATGATTACACTCTCTCAAATCAGTAAGTCTGGGGAGGTTGTGATTACTCGATATAACCCAGTCATCATGATTGCATTTGAGCCTGATATTGAGCATGAGGAATGTCCGAAATCTGGTTGGTGCTTATCGGTGGTGAAAAATGGACTAAAAAATATGAAGATTGCAGCAGTGTGTATGTGTAAAGGGATATCCATTCGCCAACCAGTTCCCTGACAAGGAAGCACGATCCCAGTTATGGATGTTACACAAATTTACATGTAATGGATACATAGTAATATTTTAAAATATAAGCACAACATAGGGTTTTAGCTGTGTACTTAAACTTGTGAGAGATTCTATAAAATGCAATTATTCAAACCATCAGATGTGACACTTTCATTTCTTGTTGACTTTCACTTTTTGGATGATTATGTATAAATGTAACCATGAAAAATACACTCTGTGCCCTATCTGAACACTATTGTGTCACTGACAAAAGCAAAAAGTTAACATTCCGAGAGAACAGGAAAACGCTTTGTTCCTTATAAACCACAACACAAGGTTGCTGTCTAAAATGACACTCTCTTGTGGGAATCAGATTGCCACTGCAAGAAGCCGAATGCACCCTTTTCATTGGAGGAGGATAAATCTAACCTGGAGAGTCCCTCTGTGTTGGTGATATGTTAACATTAAAAATAGCTGACAAGTTAAATGCAGTGTCTAAATGGGAAGGTTCAATTAGCATAGGTAATAAGCCTTAAGCACAAGTGATGAGCTCTAGGAATGCTAAGTGGCTTGGCAGATTGGAAGCAAAGATAAACAGGAAGAAAAACTTCTGTGGGGCAGAGATGTCCTTGCATACAGAATGACTGTGTGTCTTAGAGTGTACAACTCCTTAATGGCAAGCAAATTGAAAATGCATGTCACCTGCCCAGTAGGAGATGCCAAAGAATTCTATACCATTATTTAGGCTATTGCAGAAAACGGTTGCAGTGTTGTTTACATGCTGGCATGTTATTAGTTTGTGTAATGTGGTAGAGCGAGAAATGTGGGGTGTCAGAGTTGGTAATAATAAGCGTTTGAATTTGAGTACGGGTTTACTTTTTTTACACTTCTAGTTAGCGTACATGCATTAAAAAATATATATATATATATATAAATATATATATATAAATATATATATTAATATATATATTCACTGAAAAAAAGATAGGTTTCAGGGGCGTTATAGTCAGCTGGACTTTTCACTCGTACAAAACCATTGAAATTCCCCCGTTATGGTTAGTTCAGTTAACTATAACTCTCGCGCCCGCAATGCACTGCTGATGACGTCACATATTACATCACTCATGACATGGTCAGTGACATCACTCATGAAATCACTCATGACATCTCAAATGACATCACTGATGACATCACCCAGTGAATGTGTGTTTTTCTGAAAATTACATATGTTTTATATATGTATATCTCAAGGTCGATGGAAGAATAAATGGGTATATAAGTGTCTAAATGGATGATTTGTTTTTGAAAAATTGATTGTATAACTGACTGATTAAGTATATCTTAGTGAATACATGGCTTAGTGAGTAATGTTTAAATATGTAAATATCTGTATCAGTCTCTCACTTTGTGTATAAGTGGCTTCATGGGTTGGTGAGTAGCTACATGAGTGTCTATATAGGTTATTAGTTGGTTTTTTGAGTATCAGTATGAGTGTCTGCATGTCTGTATGGTTCGGTGGGGGTATCACGTAGTGCATAGGTGCATGAAGGAGTGACTCACTGTTTGTATGTGTTGAAGACAGCATGTGTGCAGGACTGTATGGGTGGATGAGTGTGTGCATGGGTGTGTTAGTGAGTGAATGACTGTCTCAATAGTGTCTTTATGAGTAAATCCATATGTTTTAAACTAGTATATGTGAATATTGGTGTATATAAGTGAGTATATGTGAGAGTGAGAGATTGAAAGAGTTCCTGTATGAATAAGTATGTGTTTCTATAAGTGATTGTTTAAAAGACTAAGTATGTGTAAGTTTCTGTAGAAGTAAGTGTGGTGGTGTATGTATAACTGTATATGCAAGTAAATGGATGTTTGATTCTTTATTAGCATGAGTGACTATGTGTGTGAGTAACTCTATGGATGAGTGGCGTTGTGTAACAGGATGTATAGGTGTATGAGTACATATGATGAGTGAGTACATGTATGAGTGACTGTATAGGACTGTTGGTGAATGAGTGGATGTGTATGTGGATCTTAGAATTACTAAATAGGTTGTTGTAACTGATATTGCTATGTCCATTGTTTTGAACATTTTAGTTTCTATTTTTGAATGTGTGTATCAAAGGTTATATTAGGGGGAGAGGAGGTCTGCCACTCTATCACAAGGATGATGTCATCAGTGATGTCATTTGAGATGTCATCAGTGATGTCATGAGTGATGTCACTGACCATGTCATGAGTGATGTAATATGTGACGTCATCAGCAGTGCATTGCGGGCGCGCGAGTTATAGTTAGCTGAACTAACTATAACAGGGGAATTTCAATGGTTTTGTACGAGTGAAAAGACCAGCTAACTATAACGCCCCTGAAACCTATGGTTTTTTCAGTGAATTTCTAAGGTTTTTTAAATGCTAATTCCTAACTATAACGTGCCTGAAACCTATGGTTTTTTCAGTGAATTTCAAAGGTTTTTTAACTGATAATTTCTAACTATGCCTACAGAGATAGGAAATGTGAAGAAAGAAGAAAAAACGCGCAGAAAGAAAAAAAAGAAATGCAGAAAGAAGCAACAGAAGTCCTCAAAGACGAAGAAAAGTGCAGGAAGAAGGATAACGTGCAGAAAGAACAAACAGAAGAGCAGAAAGGAGCCTTGTTGCAAAATCATCCTGTGCCCTCAACTTTTTCAGACGAATACTGGTGGTAACTGAGTCTGACTAACCAGTCCTAGAGCCAGTGCTATGTTAAAAGACACTCAGAATACAGTGAAAACACCTACATACACTAGCGAACACTATGCGCTGGGGTCCCCCTGTGATCAGCATGACCTCCTCTGTAAGCCCCCAGTATATAATAGGGCAGGGGATTAAAACTACCTCTTAAAACGCGCCACAGGGCGTGTTTACACACGTCACCTCAGGCCCCGTCCCCTCACTTCCCCACTGTGTAAACACACCCTATGGCCATTTTAAGTTGGTAGATTAAGTCCCCTTGAATCCTGAGGGTCCCTAGGGTCCAACTAGACCACTATGTACCTCCAGTAAGTGCCACAGAGCTGAGTTGCAGAGAGATGTAAAAAGGGGCACGGCCTAGACCACCTCTCTGCAACGCAGCGCAGTGGCGCTTACTGGAAGCACCTGGTGGGCTAGTTGGCCCCCAGGGTCCCTCAGGATTGAAGGGAAATTATTTCCCCAACTTAAAACGCGCCACAGGGCTTGTTTGCACACGTTAACTCAGGACCCGTCCCCTCCCTTCACCACTGTGTAAACACACCCTGTGGCCGTTTTTAGTTGGGAGATTACGTTCATTTGAATCCTGAGGGTCCCTAGGGTCCAACTAGCCCACTAGGTACCTTCAGTAAGCACCACAGAGCTGCGTTGCAGAGAGGTGTAAAAAGTGGCACGGCCTGGACCACCTCTCTGCAACGCAGCTCAGTGGCGCTTACTGGAAGCACCTGGTGGGCTAGTTAGCCCCCAGGGGCCCTCAGGATTGAAGGGGAATTATTTCCCCAACTTAAAACGCGCCATAGGGCATGTTTGCACACGTCACCTCAGGTCCCGTCCCCTCCCTTCCCCACTGTGTAAACACACCCTGTGGCCGTTTTTTAATTTGGGAGATTAAGTCCATAAGTTGGCAGGGTATGCTCAGACGGGAGTCCTTTGCTCACTTTGCCATTGGATTCAAGCAAGCCTGGCTGAAGACGGCTGAAATGCCAGAAACCAGTCCTAGGAAGCTTGTTTCCGGTCCAGGGAAGGCATGGCTTGGCAGTTCGGGCTGGACTGTTCCCATGAGGCACAGGCTCAGATTGATTTGCATATGGCCATATCTGAACTGGGGTGGCAGAGTGGGCTAAAGAACGGTGATGGATCAAACCCAGATCTGTTGACTGGGTGCGAGTGTTTGATTGGTTCTGATGCTCCGTCCATCACCACCCCCTTTTGTACCGCTTTGTTCGCCATAAGTTGGCAGGGTATGCTCAGACGTGAGTCCTTTGCTCACTTTGCCATTGGATTCAAGCAAGCCTGGCTGAAGACGGCTGAAATGCCAGAAACCGGTCCTAGGAAGCTTGTTTCCGGTCCAGGGAAGGCATGGCTTGGCAGTTCGGGCTGGACTGTTCCCATGAGGCACAGGCTCAGATTGATTTGCATATGGCCATATCTGAACTGGGGTAGCAGAGTGGGCTAAAGAACGGTGATGGATTAAACCCAGATCTGTTGACTGGGTGTAAGTGTTTGATTGGATCTGATGCTCTGTCCATCACCACCCCCTTTTGTACCGCTTTGTTCGCCATAAGTTGGCAGGGTATGCTCAGACGTGAGTCCCTTGCTCACTTTGCCACTGGATTCAAGCAAGCCTGGCTGAAGACGGCTGAAATGCCAGAAACCGTTCCTAAGAAGCTTGTTTCCGGTCCAGGGAAGGCATGGCTTGGGAGTTTGTTGCTGGACTGTTCCCATGAGGCACAGGGTCAGACTGATTTGCATATGGCCATGTCTGAACTGGGGTGGCAAAGTGGGCTAAAGAACGGTGATGGATTAATCCCAGATCTGTTGACTGGGTGTGAGTGTTTGATTGGTTCTGATGCTCCGTCCATCACCACCCCCTTTTCTACCGCTTTGTTCGCCATAAGCTGGCAGGGTATGCTCAGACGTGAGTCCCTTGCTCACTTTGCCACTGGATTCAAGCAAGCCTGGCTGAACACGGCTGAAATGCCAGAAACCGGTCCTAGGAAGCTTGTTTGCGGTCCAGGGAAGGCATGGCTTGGCAGTTTGGGCTGGACTGTTCCCATGAGGCACAGGCTCAGATTGATTTGCATATGGCCATATCTGAACTGGGGTGGCAGAGTGGGCTAAAGAACGGTGATGGATTAAATCCAGATTTGTTGACTGGGTGTAAGTGTTTGATTGGTTCTGATGCTCTGTCCATCACCAACCCCTTTTGTACCGCTTTGTTCGCCATAAGTTGGCAGGGTATGCTCAGACGTGAGTCCCTTGCTCACTTTGCCACTGGATTCAAGCAAGCCTGGCTGAAGACGGCTGAAATGCCAGAAACCGGTCCTAAGAAGCTTGTTTCCGGTCCAGGGAAGGCATGGCTTGGCAGTTTGGGCTGGACTGTTCCCATGAGGCACAGGGTCAGACTGATTTGCATATGGCCATGTCTGAACTGGGGTGGCAAAGTGGGCTAAAGAACAGTGATGGATTAATCCCAGATCTGTTGACTAGGTGTGAGTATTTGATTGGTTCTGATGCTCCGTCCATCACCACCCCCTTTTGTACCGCTTTTGTTCGCCATAAGCTGGCAGGGTATGCTCAGACGTGAGTCACTTGGTCACTTTGCCACTGGATTCAAGCAAGCCTGGCCGAAGACGGCTGAAATGCCAGAAACCGGTCCTAGGAAGCTTGTTTCCAGTCCAGGGAAGGCATGGATTGGCAGTTCGGGCTGGACTGTTCGCATGAGGCACAGGGTCAGACTGTTTTGCATATGGCCATGTCTGAACTGGGGTGGCAGAGTGGGCTAAAAAACGGTGATGGATTAAACCCAGATCTGTTGACTGGGTGTGAGTGTTTGATTGGTTCTGATGCTCCATTCATCACCACCCCCTTTTGTACCGCTTTGTTTGCCATAAGCTGGCAGGGTATGCTCAGACGTGAGTCCCTTGCTCACTTTGCCACTGGATTCAAGCAAGCCTGGCTGAAGACGGCTGAAATGCCAGAAACCGGTCCTAGGAAGCTTGTTTCCGGTCCAGGGAAGGCATGGATTGGCAGTTCGGGCTGGACTGTTCCCATGAGGCACAGGGTCAGACTGATTTGCATATGGCCATGTCTGAACTGGGGTGGCAGAGTGGGCTAAAAAACGGTGATGGATTAAACCCAGGTCTGTTGACTGGGTGTGAGTGTTTGATTGGTTCTGATGCTCCAACCATCACCACCCCCTTTTGTACCGCTTTGTTCACCATAAGTTGGCAGGTATGCTCAGACGTGAGTCCCTTGCTCACTTTGCCACTGGATTCAAGCAAGCCTGGCTGAAGACGGCTGAAATGCCAGAAACCGGTCCTAGGAAGCTTGTTTCCGGTCCAGGGAAGGCATGGCTTGGCAGTTCGGGCTGGACTATTCCCATGAGGCACAGGGTCAGACTGATTTGCATATGGCCATGTCTGAACTGGGGTGGCAGAGTGAGCTAAAGAACCGTGATGGATTAAACCCAGATCTGTTGACTGGGTGTGAGTATTTGATTGGTTCTGATGCTCCATCCATCACCACCCCCTTTTGTACCAGTTAGAAGACTGCATACATAGTGGATAGGGTTTTGAAGCAGTCCATGTGCTAAGGCCTGGCTCAGTGCATGAATACTTAGGCACTGACTGAATTATTAGAGTACTCCAAAGATAGTATCTTGGTCAATTTATTAGTGTTTGGGTTTTGGCACAGTGAATGGATTAGTACATGATGCTGAATGGGTCACTAGAGGACTGCAAAGGGAGTTACAGGGTGTTTCCTGGAAGTGTATGGATACTGACTAGCGAATTGAAAATTTGAAAGACAAATGTATAGTATGTTAGAAGACTGCATGCATACTACATAGACATTTCAAACAATCTATGTGGTAATGTATGGTTCACAATATGAGTACTTGGAAACTGACTAAATCATCAGACTACTGCTAGCTTAGTGCCTGGGTAAAACTTTTAAATGTTCAGTTCTGGCACAGGGAAGAGAATAGTACATGGTACTGGACTTTAGTTTCAAACCCTGACTCATTTTATCAATGCATAAGCAAAGAATAGCTTCTAAACCTACTAAAACTTGACAACATGACCGATTTTACAACAGTTATCTGTCATCAAATACACTATGTTACCAAATGCTTCTCTCACAATCCTTACCCAAATGTACACAGACTCACAGTGTGATTTTAGACAAGCAACACTATCTCTAGCAGTTTACCAAAACTCATTCACTAGTCTAGAAGAGGTAATGGTACTGCACACAATCTACATATTTAAGTACAGCACATTAGTGTCAAAGCATGACTCATTTAATCAACGCATAAACAAAGACTGGCTTCTAATGCTTCTAAAACTTGACAACATGACAGGTTTTAAAAGAGTTTTCTGCTAAAAAATACACGATGTCACCAAATGCTTCTCTCACAGTGGTTCCCAAATGCACACAGACTCACAGTGTGATTCTAGACAACAACCACTATACCTGGAACTGATAAGGGAACTGCACACAATCTACATATTTCAGGACTGCACCTTTCTGTCAAAGCCTGACTCATTTAATAAAAGCATAATCAAAAACTGGCTACTAATTCTACTAAAACTTGACAACATGACATGTTTTAAAAAAGTTATCTGTCAGAAAATACACGATGTTAAAAAATGCTTCTCTCACAGTGGTTCCCAAATACACACTAACTCACAGTGTGATTCTAGACAAGCACCACTATCCCAAGGAGTTTACCAAAACTCATTCACTACAGTGCAAGTGGTAAGGGAACTGCACACAATCTACATATTTCAGGACTGCACTTTTGTGTCAAAGCCTGACTCGTTTAATCAAAGCATAAGCAAAAACTGCCTTCTAATGCTACTAAAACTTGACAACAAGACAGGTTTTAAAACAGTTATCTGTCAGCAAATGCACGATATTACCACATACTTCTCTCATTCACTACTATGGAAGTGGTAAGGGAACTACACACAATCTACATATTTCAGGACTGCACTTTTGTGTCAAAGCCTAACTCATGTAATCAACGCATAAGCAATGACTGGCTCCTAATGCTACTAAAACTTGACAACATGACAGGTTTTAAAACAGTTATCTGTCAGCAAATACACAATGTTACCAAATGCTTCTCTCACAGTGGTTCCCGAATGCACACATACTCACGGTGTGATTCTAGACGAACAACACTATCCCTTGCACTATACCAAAACACATTTCTTCATCTAGAAGAAGTACTACATTTTAGTATAGATACATAATATAATTCATTTCACAAATTCATAAACAATGACTGTTTTCTAATTCTACCAAAATATAAAAACAGCACAGTTATCTGTCTACAAACACATGAAAAACACAAATGCTTATCACAGGATGGTTTCTACATGCACACACACTGTCAATAACATTGTAGAGAAAAAAAGTACTCCCTACATTTTAGCAGGAGAAATACATTAGTCTGATTAAAATGAAAATAGTCTACATACATCCCCTCACAATTAAATAACTCACCTTTCAAGTTGTTTTGTAGATTAAAAAGTATATCAGTCACTCACCATATCTTTTACAGAATCTCTGCACTGTGCACCTCTCAGCAAAAACAAAGAATGGAAAAGTTTCCCTTTCATTTTCCACACATATACATGTAAACATCAAATCACAATCCTTCACACATAAACTCAAAACCAAACACACATTTCAATTGGTTAAACATTTCAACCCTTTCCAACTGAAATACATTTCAACCCTTCCCCCAATCTGCCTTCTACCTGTTACCATAGAAACAGCTCATGGAACACTGCACTGTGCACACAGGTCACAAGTTCAGCAAACAATGTTGCTTAACAAGACAGGAAGTGTGCCTGACTTTTCAACATATCAGCTTATCATATATAATGTTCCTTACAATCTGTTTTTGTCAACCAATAAGAACCATACCTTTAAAAAACAGAAATATACACCCTACCTTTCAGTGTAGAAAGTAGTCACACAACCAATAATTTCTTGTCTTTTTTCCCCAAAAAATTCCGTGGATCCGCGCACCCAACGCAAAAGAATCCGTGCACCCAACGCAGTAGGATGCGCGCACCGTGCGCACATTCTGCCGTTTAAAAAAAAATAATAAAATGGGACCCCAGGGGGTCCTTCTAGGGCCCCCTAAGCACCTCTAGAGGGTCAGAGTATTTCCACTCTGCCCCCTTTATATGTTTTACACACTTATTCCCCTTGCTTCTTCAGCCTCGCTTCTACCGAGGCAGAAAATGGCTGCCAACAGTTCCTGGTTTCGAATGTAGACATACACACGACAGCCAATTAGCATTCAGCGCGCGATCGGGAGGGTGCGCGCTCGTTTCGGGGAGGGTGCGCTTACGGTGCGGGTAGGGTCCGCGGATCCTCCCCGGCCATAGATATTTATGTACTTTTAATTCTAATTTTCTCAGGAACTACTGAACGGATTCACACCATTCATGCAAAAGGCACGAGTCTGAACTGAGGACTACCTCTTTGCCAAATTTGGTGTCAATCCATTCAGCGGTTCGGGCTGTAGCTGCTGTAACAGATCCTATGGGAAATTGCATGGGGAAAATGCATTTTGGGACACCCCTTTTTTCTCGGCCCCCGCTTGACGAATCACCACAAAACGTTCGGGGTAGGAGCAGAGCGGAGCTGGCCAAAAGTTTGGAAAATTTTGCGAGGATTCGTCAACCGGCGCCAGACTTATTGGGAATAGAATGTTGTGGATTTGCTATGGAAAATAGGTCCTAACTATAACTACCTACTGGCGACCGCCAGTAGGTAATATATATATATATATATATATATATACACACAAGAATAACGGTACAGGTAATGTATAGAAAGAACCCGAGGCTGTCACCAAGTTTGTAATATTATCGAAGTTGTGTTCATTTAATTTTTAATATGACAGTCGGCAGCTGAACTGGGTAAAACATGCAAAATCTATGTTCTTTAAAATTGGTTCTTTTTGGTTATTTAAGCTATAACAGTATGCACGTTTTTCTGGATTCTCCTCTTCAAGGAAGAGCTGTTACACTGAACTGTACAAAAGGTATATCTATTTTTTTTTTAAAGTTTTCAATTAGAAATTAAGCGAAACAAAAGTTTTTCATGGCAGATCCTGTTTGTCATATTTTGCTGCATAACTGCCCTCTCAAAAAACGTGTTGCCCCTTTTTGGCCCTGATACCGATTTGATAGTAATAGTTAAGGCTCCCTTAGAATTGAAAATTGCTTTTTTGATTTGATTATTACTTTGGTACCATTCTTCAAATTCTCCCAAAAGCCCAGATTTAAAAAGGGAAATAGCCTTTATAGTGCTATTTTTTGGAAGCACTGTCTTTACCACAAATCCTTTACCATGCAATGCGAATTTGTTCATGTTGTAAAACTGAGAGAAGGAGGGGGTGTCAAAAATTTATTTTTTTGATTTATGCTCACGCCACAGTAAAAATAGTTGAACAGAATTACAGCAAATTAGGTTGAAGCTAGAATTTTACTAAGAATGTACAGCTTTTTGTAGTTTGATGTACTTCCTCCCAGCAGTTTTTTTTAGATATATTTTACTAAATGTGAAGGGCTCACTTCAAAGTCACAGAAATTCTGCCAGTTGAAAATGTGATTCTTGCTTTATTTACTACCGTAAAACCAATGCACAATGCATTTTTGCTAACCCTTAGCATATTTCACATATTCCTAAAATGTCAGTTTGATACAGCAAAGTTAAAAGAAGCGCTCAAAAATGTGTTCATTTGCTACTCACTTTGATGCAGTTCTACAATTCTACCTGAAATTCTGCAAGCAGTTGCTATGTTAAACTTAGTGCTGCAATTAAGGTCATACAGCTCGGTCAATGAGATCTAAGTTAATAGGTCAGTCAAAAACAATTTTGTTTGCTAATGACTTTGGCTATCTTACTTGGATCTAATGGTACATTCAGCACCATCCATCACCTCCATGACTACTAATCTGGATTTAGATCATGCTATAGGTTATAAATCATAGATGACATGTGCAAGGTCACAGATAAAGGGGATCTCTTGACTTGGTAAGAGTATTCTGCATCATTCAGAAACTCTGTCCATCGCCACCCCCTTTTTCCCAATTCGATTTTATCCACACTCAGTGTGGGAGGGTATGCTCAGACGTGAGTCCCTTGCTCATTGCACCATCAGGATTCAGGCAAGCCGGGCCGACGAAGGCTGTGATGCCAGAAACCGGTCCCCGGAAGCTTGTTTCCTTCCCAGTATAAGAATTGGCTTGGTAGTTTGGTTTGCCCTGTTCCCATCATGCACTGGGACAGGTACAGACTAATTTGCATGTAGCCAGGTTCTGAGCTGGGATGGTGGAGTGAGCTAGAAAACGGTGATGGATTAAAACCATGATCTCTTGACTTGGTAAGAGTATTCTGCATCATTCAGAAACTCTGTCCATCACCACCCCCTTTTTCCCAATTCGATTTTATCCACACTCAGTGTGGGAGGATATGCTCAGACGTGAGTCCCTTGCTCATTGCACCATCAGGATTCAGGCAAGCCGGGCCGACAAAGGCTGTGATGCCAGAAACCGGTCCCCGGAAGCTTGTTTCCTTCCCAGTATAAGAATTGGCTTGGTAGTTTGGTTTGCCCTGTTCCCATCATGCATTGGGACAGGTACAGACTAATTTGCATGTAGCCAGGTTCTGAGCTGGGATGGTGCAGTGAGCTACAAAACGGTGATGGTTTAAAACCATGATCTCTTGACTTGGTAAGAGTATTCTGCATCATTCAGAAACTCTGTCCATCACCACCCCCTTTTTCCCAATTCGATTTTATCCACACTCAGTGTGGGAGGGTATGCTCAGACGTGAGTCCCTTGCTCATTGCACCATCAGGATTCAGGCAAGCCGGGCCGACGAAGACTGTGATGCCAGAAACCGGTTCCCGGAAGCTTGTTTCCTTCCCAGTATAAGAATTGGCTTGGTAGTTCGGTTTGCCCTGTTCCCATCATGCACTGGGACAGGTACAGACTAATTTGCATGTAGCCAGGTTCTGAGCTGGGATGGTGCAGTGAGCTAAAAAACGGTTATGGATTAAAACCATGATCTCTTGACTTGGTAAGAGTATTCTGCATCATTCAGAAACTCTGTCCATCACCACCCCCTTTTTCCCAATTCGATTTTATCCACACACAGTGTGGGAGGGTATGCTCAGACGTGAGTCCCTTGCTCATTGCACCATCAGGATTCAGGCAAGCCGGGCCGACGAAGGCTGTGATGCCAGAAACCGGTCCCCGGAAGCTTGTTTCCTTCCCAGTATAAGAATTGGCTTGGTAGTTTGGTTTGCCCTGTTCCCATCATGCACTGGGACAGGTACAGACTAATTTGCATGTAGCCAGGTTCTGAGCTGGGATGGTGCAGTGAGCTAAAAAACGGTGATGGATTAAAACCATGATCTCTTGACTTGGTAAGAGTATTCTGCATCATTCAGAAACTCTGTCCATCACCACCCCCTTTTTCCCAATTCGATTTTATCCACACTCAGTGTGGGAGGGTATGCTCAGACGTGAGTCCCTTGCTCATTGCACCATCAGGATTCAGGCAAGCCGGGCCGACGAAGGCTGTGATGCCAGAAACCGGTCCCCGGAAGCTTGTTTCCTTCCCAGTATAAGAATTGGCTTGGTAGTTTGGTTTGCCCTGTTCCCATCATGCACTGGGACAGGTACAGACTAATTTGCATGTAGCCAGGTTCTGAGCTGGGATGGTGCAGTGAGCTAAAAAACGGTGATGGATTAAAACCACGATCTCTTGACTTGGTAAGAGTATTCTGCATCATTCAGAAACTCTGTCCATCACCACCCCCTTTTTCCCAATTCGATTTTATACACACTCAGTGTGGGAGGGTATGCTCAGACGTGAGTCCCTTGCTCATTGCACCATCAGGATTCAGGCAAGCCGGGCCGACGAAGGCTGTGATGCCAGAAACCGGTCCCCGGAAGCTTGTTTCCTTCCCAGTATAAGAATTGGCTTGGTAGTTTGGTTTGCTCTGTTCCCATCATGCACTGGGACAGGTACAGACTAATTTGCGTGTAGCCAAGCTGGGATGGTGCAGTGAGCTAAAAAACGGTGATGGATTAAAACCATGATCTCTTGACTTAGTAAGAGTATTCTGCATCATTCAGAAACTCTGTCCATCACCACCCCCTTTTTCCCAATTCGATTTTATCCACACTCAGTGTGGGAGGGTATGCTCAGACGTGAGTCCCTTGCTCATTGCACCATCAGGATTCAGGCAAGCCGGGCCGACGAAGGCTGTGATGCCAGAAACCGGTCCCCGGAAGCTTGTTTTCTTCCCAGTATAAGAATTGGCTTGGTAGTTTGGTTTGCCCTGTTCCCATCATGCACTGGGACAGGTACAGACTAATTTGCATGTAGCCAGGTTCTGAGCTGGGATGGTGCAGTGAGCTAAAAAACGGTGATGGATTAAAACCATGATCTCTTGACTTGGTAAGAGTATTCTGCATCATTCAGAAACTCTGTCCATCACCACCCCCTTTTTCCCAATTCGATTTTATCCACACCTAGTGTGGGAGGGTATGCTCAGACGTGAGTCCCTTGCTCATTGCACCATCAGGATTCAGGCAAGCCGGGCCGACGAAGGCTGTGATGCCAGAAACCGGACCCCGGAAGCTTGTTTCCTTCCCAGTATAAGAATTGGCTTGGTAGTTTGGTTTGCCCTGTTCCCATCATGCACTGGGACAGGTACAGACTAATTTGCATGTAGCCAGGTTCTGAGCTGGGATGGTGCAGTGAGCTAAAAAACGGTGATGGATTAAAACCATGATCTCTTGACTTGGTAAGAGTATTCTGCATCATTCAGAAACTCTGTCCATCACCACCCCCTTTTTCCCAATTCGATTTTATCCACACTCAGTGTGGGAGGGTATGCTCAGACGTGAGTCCCTTGCTCATTGCACCATTAGGATTCAGGCAAGCCGGGCCGACGAAGGCTGTGATTCCAGAAACCGGTCCCCGGAAGCTTGTTTCCTTCCCAGTATAAGAATTGGGTTGGTAGTTTGGTTTGCCCTATTCCCATCATGCACTGGGACAGGTACAGACTAATTTGCATGTAGCCTGGTTCTGAGCTGGGATGGTGCAGTGAGCTAAAAAACGGTGATGGATTAAAACCATGATCTCTTGACTTGGTAAGAGTATTCTGCATCATTCAGAAACTCTGTCCATCACCACACCCTTTTTCCCAATTCGATTTTATCCACACTCAGTGTGGGAGGGTATGCTCAGACGTGAGTCCCTTGCTCATTGCACCATCAGGATTCAGGCAAGCCGGGCCGACAAAGGCTGTGATGCCAGAAACCGGTCCCCGGAAGCTTGTTTCCTTCCCAGTATAAGAATTGGCTTGGTAGTTTGGTTTGTCCTGTTCCCATCATGCATTGGGACAGGTACAGACTAATTTGCATGTAGCCAGGTTCTGAGCTGGGATGGTGCAGTGAGCTAAAAAACGGTGATGGTTTAAAACCATGATCTCTTGACTTGGTAAGAGTATTCTGCATCATTCAGAAACTCTGTCCATCACCACCCCCTTTTTCCCAATTGGATTTTATCCACACTCAGTGTGGGAGGGTATGCTCAGACGTGAGTCCCTTGCTCATTGCACCATCAGGATTCAGGCAAGCCGGGCCGATGAAGGCTGTGATGCCAGAAACCGGTCCCCGGAAGCTTGTTTCCTTCCCAGTATAAGAATTGGCTTGGTAGTTTGGTTTACCCTGTTCCCATCATGCACTGGGACAGGTACAGACTAATTTGCATGTAGCCAGGTTCTGAGCTGGGATGGTGCAGTGAGCTAAAAAACGGTGATGGATTAAAACCATGATCTCTTGACTTGGTAAGAGTATTCTGCATCATTCAGAAACTCTGTCCATCACCACCCCCTTTTCCCAATTCGATTTTATCCACACTCAGTGTGGGAGGGTATGCTCAGACGTGAGTCCCTTGCTCATTGCACCATCAGGATTCAGGCAAGCCGGGCCGACGAAGGCTGTGATGCCAGAAACCGGTCCCCGGAAGCTTGTTTCCTTCCCAGTATAAGAATTGGCTTGGTAGTTTGGTTTGCCCTGTTTCCATCATGCACTGGGACAGGTACAGACTAATTTGCATGTAGCCAGGTTCTGAGCTGGGATGGTGCAGTGAGCTAAAAAACGGTGATGGATTAAAACCATGATCTCTTGACTTGGTAAGAGTATTCTGCATCATTCAGAAACTCTGTCCATCACCACACCCTTTTTCCCAATTCGATTTTATCCACACTCAGTGTGGGAGGGTATGCTCAGACGTGAGTCCCTTGCTCATTGCACCATCAGGATTCAGGCAAGCCGGGCCGACGAAGGCTGTGATGCCAGAAACTGGTCCCCGGAAGCTTGTTTTCTTCCCAGTATAAGAATTGGCTTGGTAGTTTGGTTTGCCCTGTTCCCATCATGTACTGGGACAGGTACAGACTAATTTGCATGTAGCCAGGTTCTGAGCTGGGATGGTGCAGTGAGCTAAAAAACGGTGATGGATTAAAACCATGCTCTCTTGACTTGGTAAGAGTATTCTGCATCATTCAGAAACTCTGTCCATCACCACCCCCTTTTTCCCAATTCGATTTTATCCACACTCAGTGTGGGAGGGTATGCTCAGACGTGAGTCCCTTGCTCATTGCACCATCAGGATTCAGGCAAGCCAGGCCGACGAAGGCTGTGATGCCAGAAACCGGTCCCCGAAAGCTTGTTTTCTTCCCAGTATAAGAATTGGCTTGGTAGTTTGGTTTGCCCTGTTCCCATCATGCACTGGGACAGGTACAGACTAATTTGCATGTAGCCAGGTTCTGAGCTGGGATGGTGCAGTGAGCTAAAAAACGGTGATGGATTAAAACCATGATCTCTTGACTTGGTAAAAGTATTCTGCATCATTCAGAAACTCTGTCCATCACCACCCCCTTTTTCCCAATTCGATTTTATCCACACTCAGTGTGGGAGGGTATGCTCGGACGTGAGTCCCTTGCTCATTGCACCATCAGGATTCAGGCAAGCCGGGCCGACGAAGGCTGTAATGCCAGAAACCGGTCCCCGGAAGCTTGTTTCTTTCCCAGTATAAGAATTGGCTTGGTAGTTTGGTTTGCTGTGTTCCCATCATGCACTGGGACTGGTACAGACTAATTTGCATGTAGCCAGGTTCTGAGCTGGGATGGTGCAGTGAGCTAAAAAATGGTGATGGATTAAAACCATGATCTCTTGACTTGGTAAGAGTATTCTGCATCATTCAGAAACTCTGTCCATCACCACCCCCTTTTTCCCAATTCGATTTTATCCACACCTAGTGTGGGAGGGTATGCTCAGACTGAGTCCCTTGCTCATTGCACCATCAGGATTCAGGCAAGCCGGGCCGACGAAGGCTGTGATGCCAGAAACCGGTCCCCGGAAGCTTGTTTCCTTCCCAGTATAAGAATTGGCTTGGTAGTTTGGTTTGCCCTGTTCCCATCATGCACTGGGACAGGTACAGACTAATTTGCATGCAGCCAGGTTCTGAGCTGGGATGGTGCAGTGAGCTAAAAAACGGTGATGGATTAAAACCATGATCTCTTGACTTGGTAAGAGTATTCTGCATCATTCAGAAACTCTGTCCATCACCACCCCCTTTTTCCCAATTCGATTTTATCCACACTCAGTGTGGGAG
The DNA here is from genome assembly GCF_964204655.1 of Triturus cristatus. NCBI lineage: Eukaryota > Metazoa > Chordata > Amphibia > Caudata > Salamandridae > Triturus > Triturus cristatus. The sequence goes on from NC_140595.1 coordinate 357,674,579, forward strand.
GGTATGCTCAGACGTGAGTCCCTTGCTCATTGCACCATCAGGATTCAGGCAAGCCGGGCCGACGAAGGCTGTGATTCCAGAAACCGGTCCCCGGAAGCTTGTTTCCTTCCCAGTATAACAATTGGGTTGGTAGTTTGGTTTGCCCTGTTCCCATCATGCACTGGGACAGGTACAGACTAATTTGCATGTGGTCAGGTTCTGAGCTGGAATGGTGCAGTGAGCTAAAAAACGGTGATGGATTAAAACCATGATCTCTTGACTTGGTAAGAGTATTCTGCATCATTCAGAAACTCTGTCCATCACCACACCCTTTTTCCCAATTCGATTTTATCCACACTCAGTGTGGGAGGGTATGCTCAGATGTGAGTCCCTTGCTCATTGCACCATCAGGATTCAGGCAAGCCGGGCCGACAAAGGCTGTGATGCCAGAAACCGGTCCCCGGAAGCTTGTTTCCTTCCCAGTATAAGAATTGGCTTGGTAGTTTGGTCTGCCCTGTTCCCATCATGCACTGGGACAGGTACAGACTAATTTGCATGTAGCCAGGTTCTGAGCTGGGATGGTGCAGTGAGCTAAAAAACGGTGATGGATTAAAACCATGATCTCTTGACTTGGTAAGAGTATTCTGCATCATTCAGAAACTCTGTCCATCACCACCCCCTTTTTCCCAATTCGATTTTATCCACACTCAGTGTGGGAGGGTATGCTCAGACGTGAGTCCCTTGCTCATTGCACCATCAGGATTCAGGCAAGCCGGGCCGACGAAGGCTGTGATGCCAGAAACCGGTCCCCGGAAGCTTGTTTCCTTCCCAGTATAAGAATTGGCTTGGTAGTTTGGTTTACCCTGTTCCCATCATGCACTGGGACAGGTACAGACTAATTTGCATGTAGCCAGGTTCTGAGCTGGGATGGTGCAGTGAGCTAAAAAACGGTGATGGATTAAAACCATGATCTCTTGACTTGGTAAGAGTATTCTGCATCATTCAGAAACTCTGTCCATCACCACCCCCTTTTTCCCAATTCGATTTTATCCACACTCAGTGTGGGAGGGTATGCTCAGACGTGAGTCCCTTGCTCATTGCACCATCAGGATTCAGGCAAGCCGGGCCGACGAAGGCTGTGATGCCAGAAACCGGTCCCCGGAAGCTTGTTTCCTTCCCAGTATAAGAATTGGCTTGGTAGTTTGGTTTGCCCTGTTCCCATCATGCACTGGGACAGGTACAGACTAATTTGCATGTAGCCAGGTTCTGAGCTGGGATGGTGCAGTGAGCTAAAAAATGGTGATGGATTAAAACCATGATCTCTTGACTTGGTAAGAGTATTCTGCATCATTCAGAAACTCTGTCCATCACCACCCCCTTTTTCCCAATTCGATTTTATCCACACTCAGTGTGGGAGGGTATGCTCAGACGTGAGTCCCTTGCTCATTGCACCATCAGGATTCAGGCAAGCCGGGCCGACGAAGGATGTGATGCCAGAAACCGGTCCCCGGAAGCTTGTTTCCTTCCCAGTATAAGAATTGGCTTGGTAGTTTGGTCTGTTCCCATCATGCACTGGGACAGGTACAGACTAATTTGCATGAAGCCAGGTTCTGAGCTGGGATGGTGCAGTGAGCTAAAAAACGGTGATGGATTAAAACCATGATCTCTTGACTTGGTAAGAGTATTCTGCATCATTCAGAAACTCTGTCCATCACCACACCCTTTTTCCCAATTCGATTTTATCCACACTCAGTGTGGGAGGGTATGCTCAGACGTGAGTCCCTTGCTCATTGCACCATCAGGATTCAGGCAAGCCGGGCCGACGAAGGCTGTGATGCCAGAAACCGGTCCCCGGAAGCTTGTTTTCTTCCCAGTATAAGAATTGGCTTGGTAGTTTGGTTTGCCCTGTTCCCATCATGCACTGGGACAGGTACAGACTAATTTGCATGTAGCCAGGTTCTGAGCTGGGAAGGTGCAGTGAGCTAAAAAACGGTGATGGATTAAAACCATGCTCTCTTGACTTGGTAAGAGTATTCTGCATCATTCAGAAACTCTGTCCATCACCACCCCCTTTTTCCCAATTCGATTTTATCCACACTCAGTGTGGGAGGGTATGCTCAGACGTGAGTCCCTTGCTCATTGCACCATCAGGATTCAGGCAAGCCAGGCCGACGAAGGCTGTGATGCCAGAAACCGGTCCCCGAAAGCTTGTTTCCTTCACAGTATAAGAATTGGCTTGGTAGTTTGGTTTGCCCTATTCCCATCATGCACTGGGACAGGTACAGACTAATTTGCATGTAGCCAGGTTCTGAGCTGGGATGGTGCAGTGTGCTAAAAAACGGTGATGGATTAAAACCACGATCTCTTGACTTGGTAAGAGTATTCTGCATCATTCAGAAACTCTGTCCATCACCACCCCCTTTTTCCCAATTCGATTTTATCCACACTCAGTGTGGGAGGGTATGCTCAGACGTGAGTCCCTTGCTCATTGCACCATCAGGATTCAGGCAAGCCGGGCCGACGAAGGCTGTGATGCCAGAAACCGGTCCCCGGAAGCTTGTTTCCTTCCCAGTATAAGAATTGGCTTGGTAGTTTGGTTTGCCCTGTTCCCATCATGCACTGGGACAGGTACAGACTAATTTGCATGTAGCCAGGTTCTGAGCTGGGATGGTGCAGTGAGCTAAAAAACGGTGATGGATTAAAACCATGATCTCTTGACTTAGTAAGAGTATTCTGCATCATTCAGAAACTCTGTCCATCACCACCCCCTTTTTCCCAATTCGATTTTATCCACACTCAGTGTGGGAGGGTATGCTCAGACGTGAGTCCCTTGCTCATTGCACCATCAGGATTCAGGCAAGCCGGGCCGACGAAGGCTGTGATGCCAGAAACCGGTCCCCGGGAGCTTGTTTTCTTCCCAGTATAAGAATTGGCTTGGTAGTTTGGTTTGCCCTGTTCCCATCATGCACTGGGACAGGTACAGACTAATTTGCATGTAGCCAGGTTCTGAGCTGGGATGGTGCAGTGAGCTAAAAAACGGTGATGGATTAAAACCATGATCTCTTGACTTGGTAAGAGTATTCTGCATCATTCAGAAACTCTGTCCATCATCACCCCCTTTTTCCCAATTCGATTTTATCCACACTCAGTGTGGGAGGGTATGCTCAGACGTGAGTCCCTTGCTCATTGCACCATCAGGATTCAGGCAAGCCGGGCCGACTAAGACTGTGATGCCAGAAACCGGTCCCCGGAAGCTTGTTTCCTTCCCAGTATAAGAATTGGCTTGGTAGTTTGGTTTGCCCTGTTCCCATCATGCACTGGGACAGGTACAGACTAATTTGCATGTAGCCAGGTTCTGAGCTGGGATGGTGCAGTGAGCTAAAAAACGGTGATGGATTAAAACCACGATCTCTTGACTTGGTAAGAGTATTCTGCATCATTCAGAAACTCTGTCCATCACCACCCCCTTTTTCCCAATTCGATTTTATCCACACTCAGTGTGGGAGGGTATGCTCAGACGTGAGTCCCTTGCTCATTGCACCATCAGGATTCAGGCAAGCCGGGCCGATGAAGGATGTGATGCCAGAAACCGGTCCCCGGAAGCTTGTTTCCTTCCCAGTATAAGAATTGGCTTGGTAGTTTGGTTTGCCCTGTTCCCATCATGCACTGGGACAGGTACAGACTAATTTGCATGTAGCCAGGTTCTGAGCTGGGATGGTGCAGTGAGCTAAAAAACGGTGATGGATTAAAACCATGATCTCTTGACTTGGTAAAAGTATTCTGCATCATTCAGAAACTCTGTCCATCACCACCCCCTTTTTCCCAATTCGATTTTATCCACACTCAGTGTGGGAGGGTATGCTCGGACGTGAGTCCCTTGCTCATTGCACCATCAGGATTCAGGCAAGCCGGGCCGACGAAGGCTGTAATGCCAGAAACCGGTCCCCGGAAGCTTGTTTCCTTTCCAGTATAAGAATTGGCTTGGTAGTTTGGTTTGCTGTGTTCCCATCATGCACTGGGACAGGTACAGACTAATTTGCATGTAGCCAGGTTCTGAGCTGGGATGGTGCAGTGAGCTAAAATACGGTGATGGATTAAAACCATGATCTCTTGACTTGGTAAGAGTATTCTGCATCATTCAGAAACTCTGTCTATCACCACCCCCTTTTTCCCAATTCGATTTTATCCACACCTAGTGTGGGAGGGTATGCTCAGACTGAGTCCCTTGCTCATTGCACCATCAGGATTCAGGCAAGCCGGGCCGACGAAGGCTGTGATGCCAGAAACCGGTCCCCGGAAGCTTGTTTCCTTCCCAGTATAAGAATTGGCTTGGTAGTTTGGTTTGCCCTGTTCCCATCATGCACTGGGACAGGTACAGACTAATTTGCATGTAGCCAGGTTCTGAGCTGGGATGGTGCAGTGAGCTTAAAAACGGTGATGGATTAAAACCATGATCTCTTGACTTGGTAAGAGTATTCTGCATCATTCAGAAACTCTGTCCATCACCACCCCCTTTTTCCCAATTCGATTTTATCCACACTCAGTGTGGGAGGGTATGCTCAGACGTGAGTCCCTTGCTCATTGCACCATCAGGATTCAGACAAGCCGGGCCGACGAAGGCTGTGATGCCAGAAACTGGTCCCCGGAAGCTTGTTTCCTTCCCAGTATAAGAATTGGCTTGGTAGTTTGGTTTGCCCTGTTCCCATCATGCATTGGGACAGGTACAGACTAATTTGCATGTAGCCAGGTTCTGAGCTGGGATGGTGCAGTGAGCTAAAAAACGGTGATGGTTTAAAACCATGATCTAATGACTTGGTAAGAGTATTCTGCATCATTCAGAAACTCTGTCCATCACCACCCCCTTTTTCCCAATTCGATTTTATCCACACTCAGTGTGGGAGGGTATGCTCAGACGTGAGTCCCTTGCTCATTGCACCATCAGGATTCAGGCAAGCCGGGCCGACGAAGGCTGTGATGCCAGAAACCGGTCCCCGGAAGCTTGTTTCCTTCCCAGTATAAGAATTGGCTTGGTAGTTTGGTTTGCCCTGTTCCCATCATGCACTGGGACAGGTACAGACTAATTTGCATGTAGCCAGGTTCTGAGCTGGGATGGTGCAGTGAGCTAAAAAACGGTGATGGATTAAAACCATGATCTCTTGACTTGGTAAGAGTATTCTGCATCATTCAGAAACTCTGTCCATCACCACCCCCTTTTTCCCAATTCGATTTTATCCACACTCAGTGTGGGAGGGTATGCTCAGACGTGAGTCCCTTGCTCATTGCACCATCAGGATTCAGGCAAGCCGGGCCGACGAAGGCTGTGATGCCAGAAACCGGTCCCCGGAAGCTTGTTTCCTTCCCAGTATAAGAATTGGCTTGGTAGTTTGGTTTGCCCTGTTCCCATCATGCACTGGGACAGGTACAGACTAATTTGCATGTAGCCAGGTTCTGAGCTGGGATGGTGCAGTGAGCTAAAAAACGGTGATGGATTAAAACCATGATCTCTTGACTTAGTAAGAGTATTCTGCATCATTCAGAAACTCTGTCCATCACCACCCCCTTTTTCCCAATTCGATTTTATCCACACTCAGTGTGGGAGGGTATGCTCAGACGTGAGTCCCTTGCTCATTGCACCATCAGGATTCAGGCAAGCCGGGCCGACGAAGGCTGTGATGCCAGCAACCGGTCCCCGGGAGCTTGTTTTCTTCCCAGTATAAGAATTGGCTTGGTAGTTTGGTTTGCCCTGTTCCCATCATGCACTGGGACAGGTACAGACTAATTTGCATGTAGCCAGGTTCTGAGCTGGGATGGTGCAGTGAGCTAAAAAACGGTGATGGATTAAAACCATGATCTCTTGACTTGGTAAGAGTATTCTGCATCATTCAGAAACTCTGTCCATCACCACCCCCTTTTTCCCAATTCGATTTTATCCACACTCAGTGTGGGAGGGTATGCTCAGACGTGAGTCCCTTGCTCATTGCACCATCAGGATTCAGGCAAGCCGGGCCGACGAAGACTGTGATGCCAGAAACCGGTCCCCGGAAGCTTGTTTCCTTCCCAGTATAAGAATTGGCTTGGTAGTTTGGTTTGCCCTGTTCCCATCATGCACTGGGACAGGTACAGACTAATTTGCATGTAGCCAGGTTCTGAGCTGGGATGGTGCAGTGAGCTAAAAAACGGTGATGGATTAAAACCACGATCTCTTGACTTGGTAAGAGTATTCTGCATCATTCAGAAACTCTGTCCATCACCACCCCCTTTTTCCCAATTCGATTTTATCCACACTCAGTGTGGGAGGGTATGCTCAGACGTGAGTCCCTTGCTCATTGCACCATCAGGATTCAGGCAAGCCGGGCCGATGAAGGCTGTGATGCCAGAAACCGGTCCCCGGAAGCTTGTTTCCTTCCCAGTATAAGAATTGGCTTGGTAGTTTGGTTTGCCCTGTTCCCATCATGCACTGGGACAGGTACAGACTAATTTGCATGTAGCCAGGTTCTGAGCTGGGATGGTGCAGTGAGCTAAAAAACGGTGATGGATTAAAACCATGATCTCTTGACTTGGTAAAAGTATTCTGCATCATTCAGAAACTCTGTCCATCACCACCCCCTTTTTCCCAATTCGATTTTATCCACACTCAGTGTGGGAGGGTATGCTCGGACGTGAGTCCCTTGCTCATTGCACCATCAGGATTCAGGCAAGCCGGGCCGACAAAGGCTGTAATGCCAGAAACCGGTCCCCGGAAGCTTGTTTCCTTTCCAGTATAAGTATTGGCTTGGTAGTTTGGTTTGCTGTGTTCCCATCATGCACTGGGACAGGTACAGACTAATTTGCATGTAGCCAGGTTCTGAGCTGGGATGGTGCAGTGAGCTAAAAAACGGTGATGGATTAAAACCATGATCTCTTGACTTGGTAAGAGTATTCTGCATCATTCAGAAACTCTGTCCATCACCACCCCCTTTTTCCCAATTCGATTTTATCCACACCTAGTGTGGGAGGGTATGCTCAGACTGAGTCCCTTGCTCATTGCACCATCAGGATTCAGGCAAGCCGGGCCGACGAAGGCTGTGATGCCAGAAACCGGTCCCCGGAAGCTTGTTTCCTTCCCAGTATAAGAATTGGCTTGGTAGTTTGGTTTGCCCTGTTCCCATCATGCACTGGGACAGGTACAGACTAATTTGCATGCAGCCAGGTTCTGAGCTGGGATGGTGCAGTGAGCTAAAAAACGGTGATGGATTAAAACCATGATCTCTTGACTTGGTAAGAGTATTCTGCATCATTCAGAAACTCTGTCCATCACCACCCCCTTTTTCCCAATTCGATTTTATCCACACTCAGTGTGGGAGGGTATGCTCAGACGTGAGTCCCTTGCTCATTGCACCATCAGGATTCAGGCAAGCCGGGCTGACGAAGGCTGTGATTCCAGATACCGGTCCCCGGAAGCTTGTTTCCTTCCCAGTATAACAATTGGGTTGGTAGTTTGGTTTGCCCTGTTCCCATCATGCACTGGGACAGGTACAGACTAATTTGCATGTAGCCAGGTTCTGAGCTGGGATGGTGCAGTGAGCTAAAAAACGGTGATGGATTAAAACCATGATCTCTTGACTTGGTAAGAGTATTCTGCATCATTCAGAAACTCTGTCCATCACCACACCCTTTTTCCCAATTCGATTTTATCCACACTCAGTGTGGGAGGGTATGCTCAGACGTGAGTCCCTTGCTCATTGCACCATCAGGATTCAGGCAAGCCGGGCCGACAAAGGCTGTGATGCCAGAAACCGGTCCCCGGAAGCTTGTTTCCTTCCCAGTATAAGAATTGGCTTGGTAGTTTGGTTTGCCCTGTTCCCATCATGCACTGGGACAGGTACAGACTAATTTGCATGTAGCCAGGTTCTGAGCTGGGATGGTGCAGTGAGCTAAAAAACGGTGATGGATTAAAACCATGATCTCTTGACTTGGTAAGAGTATTCTGCATCATTCAGAAACTCTGTCCATCACCACCCCCTTTTTCCCAATTCGATTTTATCCACACTCAGTGTGGGAGGGTATGCTCAGACGTGAGTCCCTTGCTCATTGCACCATCAGGATTCAGGCAAGCCGGGCCGACGAAGGCTGTGATGCCAGAAACCGGTCCCCGGAAGCTTGTTTCCTTCCCAGTATAAGAATTGGCTTGGTAGTTTGGTTTGCCCTGTTCCCATCATGCATTGGGACAGGTACAGACTAATTTGCATGTAGCCAGGTTCTGAGCTGGGATGGTGCAGTGAGCTAAAAAACGGTGATGGTTTAAAACCATGATCTCTTGACTTGGTAAGAGTATTCTGCATCATTCAGAAACTCTGTCCATCACCACCCCCTTTTTCCCAATTCGATTTTATCCACACTCAGTGTGGGAGGGTATGCTCAGACGTGAGTCCCTTGCTCATTGCACGATCAGGATTCAGGCAAGCCGGGCCGACGAAGGCTGTGATGCCAGAAACCGGTCCCCGGAAGCTTGTTTCCTTCCCAGTATAAGAATTGGCTTGGTAGTTTGGTTTGCCCTGTTCCCATCATGCACTGGGACAGGTACAGACTAATTTGCATGTAGCCAGGTTCTGAGCTGGGATGGTGCAGTGAGCTAAAAAACGGTGATGGATTAAAACCATGATCTCTTGACTTGGTAAGAGTATTCTGCATCATTCAGAAACTCTGTCCATCACCATCCCCTTTTTCCCAATTCGATTTTATCCACACTCAGTGTGGGAGGGTATGCTCAGACGTGAGTCCCTTGCTCATTGCACCATCAGGATTCAGGCAAGCCGGGCCGATGAAGACTGTGATGCCAGAAACCGGTCCCCGGAAGCTTGTTTCCTTCCCAGTATAAGTATTGGCTTGGTAGTTTGGTTTGCCCTGTTCCCATCATGCACTGGGACAGGTACAGACTAATTTGCATGTAGCCAGGTTCTGAGCTGGGATGGTGCAGTGAGCTAAAAAACGGTGATGGATTAAAACCACGATCTCTTGACTTGGTAAGAGTATTCTGCATCATTCAGAAACTCTGTCCATCACCACCCCCTTTTTCCCAATTCGATTTTATCCACACTCAGTGTGGGAGGGTATGCTCAGACGTGAGTCCCTTGCTCATTGCACCATCAGGATTCAGGCAAGCCGGGCAGATGAAGGCTGTGATGCCAGAAACCGGTCCCCGGAAGCTTGTTTCCTTCCCAGTATAAGAATTGGCTTGGTAGTTTGGTTTGCCCTGTTCCCATCATGCACTGGGACAGGTACAGACTAATTTGCATGTAGCCAGGTTCTGAGCTGGGATGGTGCAGTGAGCTAAAAAACGGTGATGGATTAAAACCATGATCTCTTGACTTGGTAAAAGTATTCTGCATCATTCAGAAACTCTGTCCATCACCACCCCCTTTTTCCCAATTCGATTTTATCCACACTCAGTGTGGGAGGGTATGCTCGGACGTGAGTCCCTTGCTCATTGCACCATCAGGATTCAGGCAAGCCGGGCCGACGAAGGCTGTAATGCCAGAAACCTGTCCCCGGAAGCTTGTTTCCTTCCCAGTATAAGAATTGGCTTGGTAGTTTGGTTTGCTGTGTTCCCATCATGCACTGGGACAGGTACAGACTAATTTGCATGTAGCCAGGTTCTGAGCTGGGATGGTGCAGTGAGCTAAAAAACGGTGATGGATTAAAACCATGATCTCTTGACTTGGTAAGAGTATTCTGCATCATTCAGAAACTCTGTCCATCACCACCCCCTTTTTCCCAATTCGATTTTATCCACACCTAGTGTGGGAGGGTATGCTCAGACGTGAGTCCCTTGCTCATTGCACCATCAGGATTCAGGCAAGCCGGGCCGACGAAGGCTGTGATGCCAGCAACCGGTCCCCGGAAGCTTGTTTCCTTCCCAGTATAAGAATTGGCTTGGTAGTTTGGTTTGCCCTGTTCCCATCATGCACTGGGACAGGTACAGACTAATTTGCATGCAGCCAGGTTCTGAGCTGGGATGGTGCAGTGAGCTAAAAAACGGTGATGGATTAAAACCATGATCTCTTGACTTGGTAAGAGTATTCTGCATCATTCAGAAACTCTGTCCATCACCACCCCCTTTTTCCCAATTCGATTTTATCCACACTCAGTGTGGGAGGGTATGCTCAGACGTGAGTCCCTTGCTCATTGCACCATCAGGATTCAGGCAAGCCGGGCCGACGAAGGCTGTGATTCCAGAAACCGGTCCCCGGAAGCTTGTTTCCTTCCCAGTATAACAATTGGGTTGGTAGTTTGGTTTGCCCTGTTCCCATCATGCACTGGGACAGGTACAGACTAATTTGCATGTAGCCAGGTTCTGAGCTGGGATGGTGCAGTGAGCTAAAAAACGGTAATGGATTAAAACCATGATCTCTTGACTTGGTAAGAGTATTCTGCATCATTCAGAAACTCCGTCCATCACCACACCCTTTTTCCCAATTCGATTTTATCCACACTCAGTGTGGGAGGGTATGCTCAGACGTGAGTCCCTTGCTCATTGCACCATCAGGATTCAGGCAAGCCGGGCCGACAAAGGCTGTGATGCCAGAAACTGGTCCCCGGAAGCTTGTTTCCTTCCCAGTATAAGAATTGGCTTGGTAGTTTGGTTTGCCCTGTTCCCATCATGCACTGGGACAGGTACAGACTAATTTGCATGTAGCCAGGTTCTGAGCTGGGATGGTGCAGTGAGCTAAAAAACGGTGATGGATTAAAACCTTGATCTCTTGACTTGGTAAGAGTATTCTGCATCATTCAGAAACTCTGTCCATCACCACCCCCTTTTTCCCAATTCGATTTTATCCACACTCAGTGTGGGAGGGTATGCTCAGACGTGAGTCCCTTGCTCATTGCACCATCAGGATTCAGGCAAGCCGGGCCGACGAAGACTGTGATGCCAGAAACCGGTCCCCGGAAGCTTGTTTCCTTCCCAGTATAAGAATTGGCTTGGTAGTTTGGTTTGCCCTGTTCCCATCATGCATTGGGACAGGTACAGACTAATTTGCATGTAGCCAGGTTCTGAGCTGGGATGGTGCAGTGAGCTAAAAAACGGTGATGGTTTAAAACCATGATCTCTTGACTTGGTAAGAGTATTCTGCATCATTCAGAAACTCTGTCCATCACCACCCCCTTTTTCCCAATTCGATTTTATCCACACTCAGTGTGGGAGGGTATGCTCAGACGTGAGTCCCTTGCTCATTGCACCATCAGGATTCAGGCAAGCCGGGCCGACGAAGGCTGTGATCCCAGAAACCGGTCCCCGGAAGCTTGTTTCCTTCCCAGTATAAGAATTGGCTTGGTAGTTTGGTTTGCCCTGTTGCCATCATGCACTGGGACAGGTACAGACTAATTTGCATGTAGCCAGGTTCTGAGCTGGGATGGTGCAGTGAGCTAAAAAACGGTGATGGATTAAAACCATGATCTCTTGACTTGGTAAGAGTATTCTGCATCATTCAGAAACTCTGTCCATCACCACCCCCTTTTTCCCAATTCGATTTTATCCACACTCAGTGTGGGAGGGTATGCTCAGACGTGAGTCCCTTGCTCATTGCACCATCAGGATTCAGGCAAGCCGGGCCGACGAAGGCTGTGATGCCAGAAACCGGTCCCCGGAAGCTTGTTTCCTTCCCAGTATAAGAATTGGCTTGGTAGTTTGGTTTGCCCTGTTCCCATCATGCACTGGGACAGGTACAGACTAATTTGCATGTAGCCAGGTTCTGAGCTGGGATGGTGCAGTGGGCTAAAAAACGGTGATGGATTAAAACCATGATCTCTTGACTTGGTAAGAGTATTCTGCATCATTCAGAAACTCTGTCCATCACCATCCCCTTTTTCCCAATTCGATTTTATCCACACTCAGTGTGGGAGGGTATGCTCAGACGTGAGTCCCTTGCTCATTGCACCATCAGGATTCAGGCAAGCCGGGCCGATGAAGACTGTGATGCCAGAAATCGGTCCCCGGAAGCTTGTTTCCTTCCCAGTATAAGAATTGGCTTGGTAGTTTGGTTTGCCCTGTTCCCATCATGCACTGGGACAGGTACAGACTAATTTGCATGTAGCCAGGTTCTGAGCTGGGATGGTGCAGTGAGCTAAAAAACGGTGATGGATTAAAACCACGGTATCTTGACTTGGTAAGAGTATTCTGCATCATTCAGAAACTCTGTCCATCACCACCCCCTTTTTCCCAATTCGATTTTATCCACACTCAGTGTGGGAGGGTATGCTCAGACGTGAGTCCCTTGCTCATTGCACCATCAGGATTCAGGCAAGCCGGGCAGATGAAGGCTGTGATGCCAGAAACCGGTCCCCGGAAGCTTGTTTCCTTCCCAGTATAAGAATTGGCTTGGTAGTTTGGTTTGCCCTGTTCCCATTATGCACTGGGACAGGTACAGACTAATTTGCATGTAGCCAGGTTCAGAGCTGGGATGGTGCAGTGAGCTAAAAAACGGTGATGGATTAAAACCATGATCTCTTGACTTGGTAAAAGTATTCTGCATCATTCAGAAACTCTGTCCATCACCACCCCCTTTTTCCCAATTCGATTTTATCCACACTCAGTGTGGGAGGGTATGCTCGGACGTGAGTCCCTTGCTCATTGCACCATCAGGATTCAGGCAAGCCGGGCCGACGAAGGCTGTAATGCCAGAAACCGGTCCCCGGAAGCTTGTTTCCTTCCCAGTATAAGAATTGGCTTGGTAGATTGGTTTGCTGTGTTCCCATCATGCACTGGGACAGGTACAGACTAATTTGCATGTAGCCAGGTTCTGAGCTGGGATGGTGCAGTGAGCTAAAAAACGGTGATGGATTAAAACCATGATCTCTTGACTTGGTAAGAGTATTCTGCATCATTCAGAAACTCTGTCCATCACCACCCCCTTTTTCCCAATTCGATTTTATCCACACCTAGTGTGGGAGGGTATGCTCAGACGTGAGTCCCTTGCTCATTGCACCTTCAGGATTCAGGCAAGCCGGGCCGACGAAGGCTGTGATGCCAGAAACCGGTCCCCGGAAGCTTGTTTCCTTCCCAGTATAAGAATTGGCTTGGTAGTTTGGTTTGCCCTGTTCCCATCATGCACTGGGACAGGTACAGACTAATTTGCATGCAGCCAGGTTCTGAGCTGGGATGGTGCAGTGAGCTAAAAAACGGTGATGGATTAAAACCATGATCTCTTGACTTGGTAAGAGTATTCTGCATCATTCAGAAACTCTGTCCATCACCACCCCCTTTTTCCCAATTTGATTTTATCCACACTCAGTGTGGGAGGGTATGCTCAGACGTGAGTCCCTTGCTCATTGCACCATCAGGATTCAGGCAAGCCGGGCCGACGAAGGCTGTGATTCCAGAAACCGGTCCCCGGAAGCTTGTTTCCTTCCCAGTATAACAATTGGGTTGGTAGTTTGGTTTGCCCTGTTCCCATCATGCACTGGGACAGGTACAGACTAATTTGCATGTAGCCAGGTTCTGAGCTGGGATGGTGCAGTGAGCTAAAAAACGGTGATGGATTAAAACCATGATCTCTTGACTTGGTAAGAGTATTCTGCATCATTCAGAAACTCTGTCCATCACCACACCCTTTTTCCCAATTCGATTTTATCCACACTCAGTGTGGGAGGGTATGCTCAGACGTGAGTCCCTTGCTCATTGCACCATCAGGATTCAGGCAAGCCGGGCCGACAAAGGCTGTGATGCCAGAAACTGGTCCCCGGAAGCTTGTTTCCTTCCCAGTATAAGAATTGGCTTGGTAGTTTGGTTTGCCCTGTTCCCATCATGCACTGGGACAGGTACAGACTAATTTGCATGTAGCCAGGTTCTGAGCTGGGATGGTGCAGTGAGCTAAAAAACGGTGATGGATTAAAACCATGATCTCTTGACTTGGTAAGAGTATTCTGCATCATTCAGAAACTCTGTCCATCACCACCCCCTTTTTCCCAATTCGATTTTATCCACACCTAGTGTGGGAGGGTATGCTCAGACGTGAGTCCCTTGCTCATTGCACCTTCAGGATTCAGGCAAGCCGGGCCGACGAAGGCTGTGATGCCAGAAACCGGTCCCCGGAAGCTTGTTTCCTTCCCAGTATAAGAATTGGCTTGGTAGTTTGGTTTGCCCTGTTCCCATCATGCACTGGGACAGGTACAGACTAATTTGCATGCAGCCAGGTTCTGAGCTGGGATGGTGCAGTGAGCTAAAAAACGGTGATGGATTAAAACCATGATCTCTTGACTTGGTAAGAGTATTCTGCATCATTCAGAAACTCTGTCCATCACCACCCCCTTTTTCCCAATTTGATTTTATCCACACTCAGTGTGGGAGGGTATGCTCAGACGTGAGTCCCTTGCTCATTGCACCATCAGGATTCAGGCAAGCCGGGCCGACGAAGGCTGTGATTCCAGAAACCGGTCCCCGGAAGCTTGTTTCCTTCCCAGTATAACAATTGGGTTGGTAGTTTGGTTTGCCCTGTTCCCATCATGCACTGGGACAGGTACAGACTAATTTGCATGTAGCCAGGTTCTGAGCTGGGATGGTGCAGTGAGCTAAAAAACGGTGATGGATTAAAACCATGATCTCTTGACTTGGTAAGAGTATTCTGCATCATTCAGAAACTCTGTCCATCACCACACCCTTTTTCCCAATTCGATTTTATCCACACTCAGTGTGGGAGGGTATGCTCAGACGTGAGTCCCTTGCTCATTGCACCATCAGGATTCAGGCAAGCCGGGCCGACAAAGGCTGTGATGCCAGAAACTGGTCCCCGGAAGCTTGTTTCCTTCCCAGTATAAGAATTGGCTTGGTAGTTTGGTTTGCCCTGTTCCCATCATGCACTGGGACAGGTACAGACTAATTTGCATGTAGCCAGGTTCTGAGCTGGGATGGTGCAGTGAGCTAAAAAACGGTGATGGATTAAAACCATGATCTCTTGACTTGGTAAGAGTATTCTGCATCATTCAGAAACTCTGTCCATCACCACCCCCTTTTTCCCAATTCGATTTTATCCACACTCAGTGTGGGAGGGTATGCTCAGACGTGAGTCCCTTGCTCATTGCACCATCAGGATTCAGGCAAGCCGGGCCGACGAAGGCTGTGATGCCAGAAACCGGTCCCCGGAAGCTTGTTTCCTTCCCAGTATAAGAATTGGCTTGGTAGTTTGGTTTGCCCTGTTCCCATCATGCATTGGGACAGGTACAGACTAATTTGCATGTAGCCAGGTTCTGAGCTGGGATGGTGCAGTGAGCTAAAAAACGGTGATGGTTTAAAACCATGATCTCTTGATTTGGTAAGAGTATTCTGCAACATTCAGAAACTCTGTCCATCACCACCCCCTTTTTCCCAATTCGATTTTATCCACACTCAGTGTGGGAGGGTATGCTCAGACGTGAGTCCCTTGCTCATTGCACCATCAGGATTCAGGCAAGCCGGGCCGACGAAGGCTGTGATGCCAGAAACCGGTCCCCGGAAGCTTGTTTCCTTCCCAGTATAAGAATTGGCTTGGTAGTTTGGTTTGCCCTGTTGCCATCATGCACTGGGACAGGTACAGACTAATTTGCATGTAGCCAGGTTCTGAGCTGGGATGGTGCAGTGAGCTAAAAAACGGTGATGGATTAAAACCATGATCTCTTGACTTGGTAAGAGTATTCTGCATCATTCTGAAACTCTGTCCATCACCACCCCCTTTTTCCCAATTCGATTTTATCCACACTCAGTGTGGGAGGGTATGCTCAGACGTGAGTCCCTTGCTCATTGCACCATCAGGATTCAGGCAAGCCGGGCCGACGAAGGCTGTGATGCCAGAAACTGGTCCCCGGAAGCTTGTTTCTTTCCCAGTATAAGAATTGGCTTGGTAGTTTGGTTTGCCCTGTTCCCATCATGCACTGGGACAGGTTCTGAGCTGGGATGGTGCAGTGAGCTAAAAAACGGTGATGGATTAAAACCATGATCTCTTGACTTGGTAAGAGTATTCTGCATCATTCAGAAACTCTGTCCATCACCACCCCCTTTTCCCAATTCGATTTTATCCACACTCAGTGTGGGAGGGTATGCTCAGACGTGAGTCCCTTGCTCATTGCACCATCAGGATTCAGACAAGCCGGGCCGACGAAGGCTGTGATGCCAGAAACCGGTCCCCGGAAGCTTGTTTCCTTCCCAGTATAAGAATTAGCTTGGTAGTTTGGTTTGCCCTGTTCCCATCATGCACTGGGAGAGGTACAGACTAATTTGCATGTAGCCAGGTTCTGAGCTGGGATGGTGCAGTGAGCTAAAAAACGGTGATGGATTAAAACCACGATCTCTTGACTTGGTAAGAGTATTCTGCATCATTCAGAAACTCTGTCCATCACCACCCCCTTTTTCCCAATTCGATTTTATCCACACTCAGTGTGGGAGGGTATGCTCAGACATGAGTCCCTTGCTCATTGCACCATCAGGATTCAGGCAAGCCGGGCCGACGAAGGCTGTGATGCCAGAAACCGGTCCCCGGTAGCTTGTTTCCTTCCCAGTATAAGAATTGGCTTGGTAGTTTGGTTTGCCCTGTTCCCATCATGCACTGGGACAGGTACAGACTAATTTGCATGTAGCCAGGTTCTGAGCTGGGATGGTGCAGTGAGCTAAAAAACGGTGATGGATTAAAACCATGATCTCTTGACTTGGTATGAGTATTCTGCATCATTCAGAAACTCTGTCCATCACCACCCCCTTTTTCCCAATTCGATTTTATCCACACTCAGTGTGGGAGGGTATGCTCAGACGTGAGTCCCTTGCTCATTGCACCATCAGGATTCAGGCAAGCCGGGCCGACGAAGGCTGTGATGCCAGAAACCGGTCCCCGGAAGCTTGTTTCCTTCACAGTATAAGAATTGGCTTGGTAGTTTGGTTTGCTCTGTTCCCATCATGCACTGGGACAGGTACAGACTAATTTGCATGTAGCCTGGTTCTGAGCTGGGATGGTGCAGTGAGCTAAAAAACGGTGATGGATTAAAACCATGATCTCTTGACTTGGTAAGAGTATTCTGCATCATTCAGAATCTCTGTCCATCACCACCCCCTTTTTCCCAATTCGATTTTATCCACACTCAGTGTGGGAGGGTATGCTCAGATGTGAGTCCCTTGCTCATTGCACCATCAGGATTCAGCCAAGCTGGGCCGACGAAGGCTGTGATGCCAGAAACCAGTCCCCGGAAGCTTGTTTTCTTCCCAGTATAAGAATTGGCTTGGTAGTTTGGTTTACCCTGTTCCCATCATGCACTGGGACAGGTACAGACTAATTTGCATGTAGCTAGGTTCTGAGCTGGGATGGTGCAGTGAGCTAAAAAACGGTGATGGATTAAAACCACGATCTCTTGACTTGGTAAGAGTATTCTGCATCATTCAGAAACTCTGTCCATCACCACCTCCTTTTTCCCAATTCGATTTTATCCACACTCAGTGTGGGAGGGTATGCTCAGACGTGAGTCCCTTGCTCATTGCACCATCAGGATTCAGGCAAGCCGGGCCGACGAAGGCTGTGATGCCAGAAACCGGTCCCCGGAAGCTTGTTTCCTTCCCAGTATAAGAATTGGCTTGGTAGTTTGGTTTTCCCTGTTCCCATCATGCACTGGGACAGGTACAGACTAATTTGCATGTAGCCAGGTTCTGAGCTGGGATGGTGCAGTGAGCTAAAAAACGGTGATGGATTAAAACCATGATCTCTTGACTTGGTAAGAGTATTCTGCATCATTCAGAAACTCTGTCCATCACCACCCCCTTTTTCCCAATTCGATTTTATCCACACTCAGTGTGGGAGGGTATGCTCAGACGTGAGTCCCTTGCTCATTGCACCATCAGGATTCAGGCAAGCCGGGCCGACGAAGGCTGTGATGCCAGAAACCGGTCCCCGGAAGCTTGTTTCCTTCCCAGAATAAGAATTGGCTTGGTAGTTTGGTTTGCTGTGTTCCCATCATGCACTGGGACAGGTACAGACTAATTTGCATGTAGCCAGGTTCTGAGCTGGGATGGTGCAGTGAGCTAAAAAACGGTGATGGATTAAAACCATGATCTCTTGACTTGGTAAGAGTATTCTGCATCATTCAGAAACTCTGTCCATCACCACCCCCTTTTTCCCAATTCGATTTTATCCACACTCAGTGTGGGAGGGTATGCTCAGACGTGAGTCCCTTGCTCATTGCACCATCAGGATTCAGGCAAGCCGGGCCGACGAAGGCTGTGATGCCAGAAACCGGTCCCCGGTAGCTTGTTTCCTTCCCAGTATAAGAATTGGCTTGGTAGTTTGGTTTGTCCTGTTCCCATCATGCACTGGGAGAGGTACAGACTAATTTGCATGTAGCCAGGTTCTGAGCTGGGATGGTGCAGTGAACTAAAAAACGGTGATGGATTAAAACCATGATCTCTTGACTTGGTAAAAGTATTCTGCATCATTCAGAAACTCTGTCCATCACCACCCCCTTTTTCCCAATTCGATTTTATCCACACTCAGTGTGGGAGGGTATGCTCAGACGTGAGTCCCTTGCTCATTGTACCATCAGGATTCAGGCAAGCTGGGCCGAAGAAGGCTGTGATGCCAGAAACTGGTCCCCGGAAGCTTGTTTCCTTCCCAGTATAAGAATTGGCTTGGTAGTTTGGTTTGCCCTGTTCCCATCATGCACTGGGACAGGTACAGACTAATTTGCATGTAGCCAGGTTCTGAGCTGGGATGGTGCAGTGAGCTAAAAAACGGTGATGGATTAACACCATGATCTCTTGACTTGGTAAGAGTATTCTCCATCATTCAGAAACTCTGTCCATCACCACCCCCTTTTTCCCAATTCGATTTTATCCACACTCAGTGTGGGAGGGTATGCTCAGACATGAGTCCCTTGCTCATTGCACCATCAGGATTCAGGCAAGCCGGGCCGACGAAGCCTGTGATGCCAGAAACCGGTCCCCGGAAGCTTGTTTCCTTCCCAGTATAAGAATTGGCTCGGTAGTTTGGTTTGCCCTGTTCCCATCATGCATTGGGACAGGTACAGACTAATTTGCATGTAGCCAGGTTCTGAGCTGGGATGGTGCAGTGAGCTAAAAAACGGTGATGGATTAAAACCATGATCTCTTGACTTGGTAAGAGTATTCTGCATCATTCAGAAACTCTGTCCATCACCACCTTCTTTTTCCCAATTCGATTTTATCTACACTCAGTGTTGGAGGGTATGCTCAGACGTGAGTCCCTTGCTCATTGCACCATCAGGATTCAGGCAAGCCGGGCCGACGAAGGCTGTGATGCCAGAAACCGGTCCCCGGAAGCTTGTTTCCTTCCCAGTATAAGAATTGGCTTGGTAGTTTGGTTTGCCCTGTTCCCATCATGCACTGGGACAGGTACAGACTAATTTGAATGTAGCCAGGTTCTGAGCTGGGATGGTGCAGTGAGCTAAAAAACGGTGATGGATTAAAACCATGATCTCTTGACTTGGTAAGAGTATTCTGCATCATACAGAAACTCTGTCCATCACCACCCCCTTTTTCCCAATTCGATTTTATCCACACTCAGTGTGGGAGGGTATGCTCAGACGTGAGTCCCTTGCTCATTGCACCATCAGGATTCAGGCAAGCCGGGCCGACGAAGGCTGTGATGCCAGAAACCGGTCCCCGGAAGCTTGTTTCCTTCCCAGTATAAGAATTGGCTCGGTAGTTTGGTTTGCCCTGTTCCCATCATGCATTGGGACAGGTACAGACTAATTTGCATGTAGCCAGGTTCTGAGCTGGGATGGTGCAGTGAGCTAAAAAACGGTGATGGATTAAAACCATGATCTCTTGACTTGGTAAGAGTATTCTGCATCATTCAGAAACTCTGTCCATCACCACCTTCTTTTTCCCAATTCGATTTTATCTACACTCAGTGTTGGAGGGTATGCTCAGACGTGAGTCCCTTGCTCATTGCACCATCAGGATTCAGGCAAGCTGGGCCGACGAAGGCTGTGATGCCAGAAACCGGTCCCCGGAAGCTTGTTTCCTTCCCAGTATAAGAATTGGCTTGGTAGTTTGGTTTGCCCTGTTCCCATCATGCACTGGGACAGGTACAGACTAATTTGAATGTAGCCAGGTTCTGAGCTGGGATGGTGCAGTGAGCTAAAAAACGGTGATGGATTAAAACCATGATCTCTTGACTTGGTAAGAGTATTCTGCATCATACAGAAACTCTGTCCATCACCACCCCCTTTTTCCCAATTCGATTTTATCCACACTCAGTGTGGGAGGGTATGCTCAGACGTGAGTCCCTTGCTCATTGCACCATCAGGTTTCAGGCAAGCCGGTCCGACGAAGGCTGTGATGCCAGAAACCGGTCCCCGGAAGCTTGTTTCCTTCCCAGTATAAGAATTGACTTGGTAGTTTGGTTTGCCCTGTTCCCATCATGCATTGGGACAGGTACAGACTAATTTGCATGTAGCCAGGTTCTGAGCTGGGATGGTGCAGTGAGCTAAAAAACGGTGATGGATTAAAACCATGATCTCTTGACTTGGTATGAGTATTCTGCATCATTCAGAAACTCTGTCCATCACCACCCCCTTTTTCCCAATTCGATTTTATCCACACTCAGTGTGGGAGGGTATGCTCAGACGTGAGTCCCTTGCTCATTGCACCATCAGGATTCAGGCAAGCCGGGCCGACGAAGGCTGTGATGCCAGAAACCGGTCCTCGGTAGCTTGTTTCCTTCCCAGTATAAGAATTGGCTTGGTAGTTTAGTTTGCTGTGTTCCCATCATGCACTGGGACAGGTACAGACTAATTTGCATGTAGCCAGGTTCTGAGCTGGGATCGTGCAGTGAGCTAAAAAACGGTGATGGATTAAAACCATGATCTCTTGACTTGGTAAGAGTATTCTGCATCATTCAGAAACTCTGTCCATCACCACCCCCTTTTTCCCAATTCGATTTTATCCACACTCAGTGTGGGAGGGTATGCTCAGACGTGAGTCCCTTGCTCATTGCACCATCAGGATTCAGGCAAGCCGGGCCGACGAAGGCTGTGATGCCAGAAACCGGTCCCCGGTAGCTTGTTTCCTTCCCAGTATAAGAATTGGCTTGGTAGTTTGGTTTGTCCTGTTCCCATCATGCACTGGGTGAGGTACAGACTAATTTGCATGTAGCCAGGTTCTGAGCTGGGATGGTGCAGTGAACTAAAAAGCGGTGATGGATTAAAACCATGATCTCTTGACTTGGTAAAAGTATTCTGCATCATTCAGAAACTCTGTCCATCACCACCCCCTTTTTCCCAATTCGATTTTATCCACACTCAGTGTGGGAGGGTATGCTCAGACGTGAGTCCCTTGCTCATTGTACCATCAGGATTCAGGCAAGCTGGGCCGAAGAAGGCTGTGATGCCAGAAACTGGTCCCCGGAAGCTTGTTTCCTTCCCAGTATAAGAATTGGCTTGGTAGTTTGGTTTGCCCTGTTCCCATCATGCACTGGGACAGGTACAGACACAGACTAATTTGCATGTAGCCAGGTTCTGAGCTGGGATGGTGCAGTGAGCTAAAAAACGGTGATGGATTAAAACCATGATCTCTTGACTTGGTAAGAGTATTCTCCATCATTCAGAAACTCTGTCCATCACCACCCCCTTTTTCCCAATTCGATTTTATCCACGCTCAGTGTGGGAGGGTATGCTCAGACATGAGTCCCTTGCTCATTGCACCATCAGGATTCAGGCAAGCCGGGCCGACGAAGGCTGTGATGCCAGAAACCGGTCCCCGGAAGCTTGTTTCCTTCCCAGTATAAGAATTGGCTCGGTAGTTTGGTTTGCCCTGTTCCCATCATGCACTGGGACAGGCACAGACTAATTTGCATGTAGCCAGGTTCTGAGCTGGGATGGTGCAGTGAGCTAAAAATCGGTGATGGATTAAAACCATGATCTCTTGACTTGGTAAGAGTATTCTGCATCATTCAGAAACTCTGTCCATCACCACCTTCTTTTTTCCCAATTCGATTTTATCTACACTCAGTGTTGGAAGGTATGCTCAGACGTGAGTCCCTTGCTCATTGCACCATCAGGATTCAGGCAAGCCGGGCCGACGAAGGCTGTGATGCCAGAAACCGGTCCCCGGAAGCTTGTTTCCTTCCCAGTATAAGAATTGGCTTGGTAGTTTGGTTTACCCTGTTCCCATCATGCACTGGGACAGGTACAGACTAATTTGAATGTAGCCAGGTTCTGAGCTGGGATGGTGCAGTGAGCTAAAAAACGGTGATGGATTAAAACCATGATCTCTTGACTTGGTAAGAGTATTCTGCATCATACAGAAACTCTGTCCATCACCACCCCCTTTTTCCCAATTCGATTTTATCCACACTCAGTGTGGGAGGGTATGCTCAGACGTGAGTCCCTTGCTCATTGCACCATCAGGATTCAGGCAAGCCGGTCCGACAAAGGCTGTGATGCCAGAAACCGGTCCCCGGAAGCTTGTTTCCTTCCCAGTATAAGAATTGGCTTGGTAGTTTGGTTTGCCCTGTTCCCATCATGCATTGGGACGGGTACAGACTAATTTGCATGTAGCTAGGTTCAGAGCTGGGATGGTGCAGTGAGCTAAAAAACTGTGATGGTTTAAAACCATGATCTCTTGACTTGGTAAGAGTATTCTGCATCATTCAGAAACTCTGTCCATCACCACCCCCTTTTTCCCAATTCGATTTTATCCACACTCAGTGTGGGAGGGTATGCTCAGACGTGAGTCCCTTGCTCATTGCACCATCAGGATTCAGGCAAGCCGGGCCGATGAAGGCTGTGATGTCAGAAACCGGTCCCCGGAAGCTTGTTTCCTTCCCAGTATAAGAATTGGCTTGGTAGTTTGGTTTGCCCTGTTCCCATCATGCACTGGGACAGGTACAGACTAATTTGCATGTAGCCAGGTTCTGAGCTGGGATGGTGTAGTGAGCTAAAAAACGGTGATGGATTAAAACCATGATCTCTTGACTTGGTAAGAGTATTCTGCATCATTCAGAAACTCTGTCCATCACCACCCCCTTTTTCCCAATTCGATTTTATCCACACTCAGTGTGGGAGGGTATGCTCAGACGTGAGTCCCTTGCTCATTGCACCATCAGGATTCAGGCAAGCCGGGCCGACGAAGGCTGTGATGCCAGAAACCGGTCCCCGGAAGCTTGTTTCCTTCCCAGTATAAGAATTGGCTCGGTAGTTTGGTTTGCCCTGTTCCCATCATGCACTGGGACAGGTACAGACTAATTTGCATGTAGCCAGGTTCTGAGCTGGGATGGTGCAGTGAGCTAAAAAACGGTGATGGATTAAAACCATGATCTCTTGACTTGGTAAGAGTATTCTGCATCATTCAGAAACTCTGTCCATCACCACCCCCTTTTCCCAATTCGATTTTATCCACACTCAGTGTGGGAGGGTATGCTCAGACGTGAGTCCCTTGCTCATTGCACCATCAGGATTCAGGCAAGCCGGGCCGACGAAGGCTGTGATGCCAGAAACCGGTCCCCGGAAGCTTGTTTCCTTCCCAGTATAAGAATTGGCTTGGTAGTTTGGTTTGCCCTGTTCCCATCATGCACTGGGAGAGGTACAGACTAATTTGCATGTAGCCAGGTTCTGAGCTGGGATGGTGCAGTGAGCTAAAAAACGGTGATGGATTAAAACCATGATCTCTTGACTTGGTAAGAGTATTCTGCATCATTCAGAAACTCTGTCCATCACCACCCCTTTTTTCCCAATTCGATTTTATCCACACTCAGTGTGGGAGGGTATGCTCAGACGTGAGTCCCTTGCTCATTGCACCATCAGGATTCAGGCAAGCCGGGCCGACGAAGGCTGTGATGCCAGAAACCGGTCCCCGGAAGCTTGTTTTCTTCCCAGTATAAGAATTGGCTTGGTAGTTTGGTTTGCCCTGTTCCCATCATGCACTGGGACAGGTACAGACTAATTTGCATGTAGCTAGGTTCTGAGCTGGGATGGATTAAAACCACGATCTCTTGACTTGGTAAGAGTATTCTGCATCATTCAGAAACTCTGTCCATCACCACCCCCTTTTTCCCAATTCGATTTTATCCACACTCAGTGTGGGAGGGTATGCTCAGACGTGAGTCCCTTGCTCATTGCACCATCAGGATTCAGGCAAGCCGGGCCGACGAAGGCTGTGATGCCAGAAACCGGTCCCTGGAAGCTTGTTTCCTTCCCAGTATAAGAATTGGCTTGGTAGTTTGGTTTTCCCTGTTCCCATCATGCACTGGGACAGGTACAGACTAATTTGCATGTAGCCAGGTTCTGAGCTGGGATGGTGCAGTGAGCTAAAAAACGGTGATGGATTAAAACCATGATCACTTGACTTGGTAAGAGTATTCTGCATCATTCAGAAACTCTGTCCATCACCACCCCCTTTTTCCCAATTCGATTTTATCCACACTCAGTGTGGGAGGGTATGCTCAGACGTGAGTCCCTTGCTCATTGCACCATCAGGATTCAGGCAAGCCGGGCCGACGAAGGCTGTGATGCCAGAAACCGGTCCCCGGAAGCTTGTTTCCTTCCCAGTATAAGAATTGGCTTGGTAGTTTGGTTTGCTGTGTTCCCATCATGCACTGGGACAGGTACAGATTAATTTGCATGTAGCTAGGTTCTGAGCTGGGATGGTGCAGTGAGCTAAAAAACGGTGATGGATTAAAACCATGATCTCTTGACTTGGTAAGAGTATTCTGCATCATTCAGAAACTCTGTCCATCACCACCCCCTTTTTCCCAATTCGATTTTATCCACACTCAGTGTGGGAGGGTATGCTCAGACGTGAGTCCCTTGCTCATTGCACCATCAGGATTCAGGCAAGCCGGGCCGACGAAGGCTGTGATGCCAGAAACCGGTCCCCGGTAGCTTGTTTCCTTCCCAGTATAAGAATTGGCTTGGTAGTTTGGTTTGCCCTGTTCCCATCATGCACTGGGACAGGTACAGACTAATTTGCATGTAGCCAGGTTCTGAGCTGGGATGGTGCAGTGAGCTAAAAAACGGTGATGGATTAAAACCATGATCTCTTGACTTGGTAAAAGTATTTTGCATCATTCAGAAACTCTGTCCATCACCACCCCCTTTTTCCCAATTCGATTTTATCCACACTCAGTGTGGGAGGGTATGCTCAGACGTGAGTCCCTTGCTTATTGCACCATCAGGATTCAGACAAGCCGGGCCGACGAAGGCTGTGATGCCAGAAACCGGTCCCCGGAAGCTTGTTTCCTTCCCAGTATAAGAATTGGTTTGGTAGTTTGGTTTGCCCTGTTGCCATCATGCACTGGGACAGGTACAGACTAATTTGCATGTAGCCAGGTTCTGAGCTGGGATGGTGCAGTGAGCTAAAAAACGGTGATGGATTAAAACCATGATCTCTTGACTTGGTAAGAGTATTCTGCATCATTCAGAAACTCTGTCCATCACCACCCCCTTTTTCCCAATTCGATTTTATCCACACTCAGTGTGGGAGGGTATGCTCAGACGTGAGTCCCTTGCTCATTGCACCATCAGGATTCAGGCAAGCCGGGCCGACGAAGGCTGTGATGCCAGAAACCGGTCCCCGGAAGCTTGTTTCCTTCCCAGTATAAGAATTGGCTTGGTAGTTTGGTTTGCCCTGTTCCCATCATGCACTGGGACAGGTACAGACTAATTTGAATGTAGCCAGGTTCTGAGCTGGGATGGTGCAGTGAGCTAAAAAACGGTGATGGATTAAAACCATGATCTCTTGACTTGGTAAGAGTATTCTGCATCATACAGAAACTCTGTCCATCACCACCCCCTTTTTCCCAATTCGATTTTATCCACACTCAGTGTGGGAGGGTATGCTCAGACGTGAGTCCCTTGCTCATTGCACCATCAGGTTTCAGGCAAGCCGGTCCGACGAAGGCTGTGATGCCAGAAACCGGTCCCCGGAAGCTTGTTTCCTTCCCAGTATAAGAATTGGCTTGGTAGTTTGGTTTGCCCTGTTCCCATCATGCATTGGGACAGGTACAGACTAATTTGCATGTAGCCAGGTTCTGAGCTGGGATGGTGCAGTGAGCTAAAAAACGGTGATGGATTAAAACCATGATCTCTTGACTTGGTATGAGTATTCTGCATCATTCAGAAACTCTGTCCATCACCACCCCCTTTTTCCCAATTCGATTTTATCCACACTCAGTGTGGGAGGGTATGCTCAGACGTGAGTCCCTTGCTCATTGCACCATCAGGATTCAGGCAAGCCGGGCCGACGAAGGCTGTGATGCCAGAAACCGGTCCTCGGTAGCTTGTTTCCTTCCCAGTATAAGAATTGGCTTGGTAGTTTGGTTTGCTGTGTTCCCATCATGCACTGGGACAGGTACAGACTAATTTGCATGTAGCCAGGTTCTGAGCTGGGATCGTGCAGTGAGCTAAAAAACGGTGATGGATTAAAACCATGATCTCTTGACTTGGTAAGAGTATTCTGCATCATTCAGAAACTCTGTCCATCACCACCCCCTTTTTCCCAATTCGATTTTATCCACACTCAGTGTGGGAGGGTATGCTCAGACGTGAGTCCCTTGCTCATTGCACCATCAGGATTCAGGCAAGCCGGGCCGACGAAGGCTGTGATGCCAGAACCCGGTCCCCGGTAGCTTGTTTCCTTCCCAGTATAAGAATTGGCTTGGTAGTTTGGTTTGTCCTGTTCCCATCATGCACTGGGAGAGGTACAGACTAATTTGCATGTAGCCAGGTTCTGAGCTGGGATGGTGCAGTGAACTAAAAAACGGTGATGGATTAAAACCATGATCTCTTGACTTGGTAAAAGTATTCTGCATCATTCAGAAACTCTGTCCATCACCACCCCCTTTTTCCCAATTCGATTTTATCCACACTCAGTGTGGGAGGGTATGCTCAGACGTGAGTCCCTTGCTCATTGTACCATCAGGATTCAGGCAAGCTGGGCCGAAGAAGGCTGTGATGCCAGAAACTGGTCCCCGGAAGCTTGTTTCCTTCCCAGTATAAGAATTGGCTTGGTAGTTTGGTTTGCTCTGTTCCCATCATGCACTGGGACAGGTACAGACTAATTTGCATGTAGCCAGGTTCTGAGCTGGGATGGTGCAGTGAGCTAAAAAACGGTGATGGATTAAAACCATGATCTCTTGACTTGGTAAGAGTATTCTCCATCATTCAGAAACTCTGTCCATCACCACCCCCTTTTTCCCAATTCGATTTTATCCACGCTCAGTGTGGGAGGGTATGCTCAGACATGAGTCCCTTGCTCATTGCACCATCAGGATTCAGGCAAGCCGGGCCGACGAAGGCTGTGATGCCAGAAACCGGTCCCCGGAAGCTTGTTTCCTTCCCAGTATAAGAATTGGCTCGGTAGTTTGGTTTGCCCTGTTCCCATCATGCACTGGGACAGGCACAGACTAATTTGCATGTAGCCAGGTTCTGAGCTGGGATGGTGCAGTGAGCTAAAAATCGGTGATGGATTAAAACCATGATCTCTTGACTTGGTAAGAGTATTCTGCATCATTCAGAAACTCTGTCCATCACCACCTTCTTTTTTCCCAATTCGATTTTATCTACACTCAGTGTTGGAAGGTATGCTCAGACGTGAGTCCCTTGCTCATTGCACCATCAGGATTCAGGCAAGCCGGGCCGACGAAGGCTGTGATGCCAGAAACCGGTCCCCGGAAGCTTGTTTCCTTCCCAGTATAAGAATTGGCTTGGTAGTTTGGTTTACCCTGTTCCCATCATGCACTGGGACAGGTACAGACTAATTTGAATGTAGCCAGGTTCTGAGCTGGGATGGTGCAGTGAGCTAAAAAACGGTGATGGATTAAAACCATGATCTCTTGACTTGGTAAGAGTATTCTGCATCATACAGAAACTCTGTCCATCACCACCCCCTTTTTCCCAATTCGATTTTATCCACACTCAGTGTGGGAGGGTATGCTCAGACGTGAGTCCCTTGCTCATTGCACCATCAGGATTCAGGCAAGCCGGTCCGACAAAGGCTGTGATGCCAGAAACCGGTCCCCGGAAGCTTGTTTCCTTCCCAGTATAAGAATTGGCTTGGTAGTTTGGTTTGCCCTGTTCCCATCATGCATTGGGACGGGTACAGACTAATTTGCATGTAGCTAGGTTCTGAGCTGGGATGGTGCAGTGAGCTAAAAAACTGTGATGGTTTAAAACCATGATCTCTTGACTTGGTAAGAGTATTCTGCATCATTCAGAAACTCTGTCCATCACCACCCCCTTTTTCCCAATTCGATTTTATCCACACTCAGTGTGGGAGGGTATGCTCAGACGTGAGTCCCTTGCTCATTGCAGCATCAGGATTCAGGCAAGCCGGGCCGACGAAGGCTGTGATGTCAGAAACCGGTCCCCGGAAGCTTGTTTCCTTCCCAGTATAAGAATTGGCTTGGTAGTTTGGTTTGCCCTGTTCCCATCATGCACTGGGACAGGTACAGACTAATTTGCATGTAGCCAGGTTCTGAGCTGGGATGGTGTAGTGAGCTAAAAAACGGTGATGGATTAAAACCATGATCTCTTGACTTGGTAAGAGTATTCTGCATCATTCAGAAACTCTGTCCATCACCACCCCCTTTTTCCCAATTCGATTTTATCCACACTCAGTGTGGGAGGGTATGCTCAGACGTGAGTCCCTTGCTCATTGCACCATCAGGATTCAGGCAAGCCGGGCCGACGAAGGCTGTGATGCCAGAAACCGGTCCCCGGAAGCTTGTTTCCTTCCCAGCATAAGAATTGGCTCGGTAGTTTGGTTTGCCCTGTTCCCATCATGCACTGGGACAGGTACAGACTAATTTGCATGTAGCCAGGTTCTGAGCTGGGATGGTGCAGTGAGCTAAAAAACGGTGATGGATTAAAACCATGATCTCTTGACTTGGTAAGAGTATTCTGCATCATTCAGAAACTCTGTCCATCACCACCCCCTTTTCCCAATTCGATTTTATCCACACTCAGTGTGGGAGGGTATGCTCAGACGTGAGTCCCTTGCTCATTGCACCATCAGGATTCAGGCAAGCCGGGCCGACGAAGGCTGTGATGCCAGAAACCGGTCCCCGGAAGCTTGTTTCCTTCCCAGTATAAGAATTGGCTTGGTAGTTTGGTTTGCCCTGTTCCCATCATGTACTGGGAGAGGTACAGACTAATTTGCATGTAGCCAGGTTCTGAGCTGGGATGGTGCAGTGAGCTAAAAAACGGTGATGGATTAAAACCATGATCTCTTGACTTGGTAAGAGTATTCTGCATCATTCAGAAACTCTGTCCATCACCACCCCTTTTTTCCCAATTCGATTTTATCCACACTCAGTGTGGGAGGGTATGCTCAGACGTGAGTCCCTTGCTCATTGCACCATCAGGATTCAGGCAAGCCGGGCCGACGAAGGCTGTGATGCCAGAAACCGGTCCCCGGAAGCTTGTTTTCTTCCCAGTATAAGAATTGGCTTGGTAGTTTGGTTTGCCCTGTTCCCATCATGCACTGGGACAGGTACAGACTAATTTGCATGTAGCTAGGTTCTGAGCTGGGATGGATTAAAACCACGATCTCTTGACTTGGTAAGAGTATTCTGCATCATTCAGAAACTCTGTCCATCACCACCCCCTTTTTCCCAATTCGATTTTATCCACACTCAGTGTGGGAGGGTATGCTCAGACGTGAGTCCCTTGCTCATTGCACCATCAGGATTCAGGCAAGCCGGGCCGACGAAGGCTGTGATGCCAGAAACCGGTCCCCGGAAGCTTGTTTCCTTCCCAGTATAAGAATTGGCTTGGTAGTTTGGTTTTCCCTGTTCCCATCATGCACTGGGACAGGTACAGACTAATTTGCATGTAGCCAGGTTCTGAGCTGGGATGGTGCAGTGAGCTAAAAAACGGTGATGGATTAAAACCATGATCTCTTGACTTGGTAAGAGTATTCTGCATCATTCAGAAACTCTGTCCATCACCACCCCCTTTTTCCCAATTCGATTTTATCCACACTCAGTGTGGGAGGGTATGCTCAGACGTGAGTCCCTTGCTCATTGCACCATCAGGATTCAGGCAAGCCGGGCCGACGAAGGCTGTGATGCCAGAAACCGGTCCCCGGAAGCTTGTTTCCTTCCCAGTATAAGAATTGGCTTGGTAGTTTGGTTTGCTGTGTTCCCATCATGCACTGGGACAGGTACAGATTAATTTGCATGTAGCTAGGTTCTGAGCTGGGATGGTGCAGTGAGCTAAAAAACGGTGATGGATTAAAACCATGATCTCTTGACTTGGTAAGAGTATTCTGCATCATTCAGAAACTCTGTCCATCACCACCCCCTTTTTCCCAATTCGATTTTATCCACACTCAGTGTGGGAGGGTATGCTCAGACGTGAGTCCCTTGCTCATTGCACCATCAGGATTCAGGCAAGCCGGGCCGACGAAGGCTGTGATGCCAGAAACCGGTCCCCGGTAGCTTGTTTCCTTCCCAGTATAAGAATTGGCTTGGTAGTTTGGTTTGCCCTGTTCCCATCATGCACTGGGACAGGTACAGACTAATTTGCATGTAGCCAGGTTCTGAGCTGGGATGGTGCAGTGAGCTAAAAAACGGTGATGGATTAAAACCATGATCTCTTGACTTGGTAAAAGTATTTTGCATCATTCAGAAACTCTGTCCATCACCACCCCCTTTTTCCCAATTCGATTTTATCCACACTCAGTGTGGGAGGGTATGCTCAGACGTGAGTCCCTTGCTTATTGCACCATCAGGATTCAGACAAGCCGGGCCGACGAAGGCTGTGATGCCAGAAACCGGTCCCCGGAAGCTTGTTTCCTTCCCAGTATAAGAATTGGATTGGTAGTTTGGTTTGCCCTGTTCCCATCATGCACTGGGACAGGTACAGACTAATTTGAATGTAGCCAGGTTCTGAGCTGGGATGGTGCAGTGAGCTAAAAAACGGTGATGGATTAAAACCATGATCTCTTGACTTGGTAAGAGTATTCTGCATCATACAGAAACTCTGTCCATCACCACCCCCTTTTTCCCAATTCGATTTTATCCGCACTCAGTGTGGGAGGGTATGCTCAGACATGAGTCCCTTGCTCATTGCACCATCAGGATTCAGGCAAGCCGGGCCGACGAAGGCTGTGATGCCAGAAACCGGTCACCGGAAGCTTGTTTCCTTCCCAGTATAAGAATTGGCTTGGTAGTTTGGT
Organism: Triturus cristatus; assembly: GCF_964204655.1. Lineage (NCBI taxonomy): Eukaryota > Metazoa > Chordata > Amphibia > Caudata > Salamandridae > Triturus > Triturus cristatus. The sequence continues at coordinate 357,705,699 of NC_140595.1, forward strand.
TTGCCCTGTTCCCATCATGCACTGGGACAGGTACAGACTAATTTGCATGTAGCCAGATTCTGAGCTGGGATGGTGCAGTGAGCTAAAAAACAGTGATGGATTAAAACCATGATCTCTTGACTTGGTAAGAGTATTCTGCATCATTCAGAAACTCTGTCCATCACCACCCCCTTTTTCCCAACACAGATAAAGGGGACTCCAGACTCCCAACAATGCTGGACCTATTAACACCATCGGCCATTCCGCTCTCACCCATGCTCTGAAGTCTTGAATGGGATTCACTTTCAGTGTCCGTACTGGTTCTCTTCGTAACTGCACCACCAACATCATTTCATTCATATAGGCATCTCCAGGTCCCAGTAGATTTCTATCTCCTGTGAAGAGTTTGCTATTGCCTAAAATATTGTGGAACAAGAGTACCGAGGGACAAACTATTGGAAGTTAAGTGCACAACAGGAAGTATAGATTTACTACTCCTAACTCATCATCTACGGATCTTGGGGATATATGTGTAACATAGGTACATATATGTGGAGTTAGGAATAGAAAATCAAGCCTTACTTACCTGTCAATAATAACGTTTTTGATATTTTGTCCTCAATATTGTGCCCCATCGATATTTGGAGGTTGATATTCAAAGTGCACATCTACCGCAGAGACTCCGAAGGTTCCTGTTTTGCCCCTTTCCAACTTCAGCCTCTCCATGGAGCCCCATGGGGCTCTATTCACTGACAACAGCATCATAATCCAACAATATACTGATGAAACCCAACTCTACACAAGTATCTTTCCCAACAGATATCTAACACCTCAAATAATTCCTTCACTTTATTTACATCTGGCTTTGCCAAGAAAACCAAGTAACATCTTGTCCAAAACTTTCTCAATGACATGGACTTTGATGGATTAAAAACCTGACTTTCACACAATGCCATGTTTGACTTTGCATGTCAGAATGTGTTACTAAAATGGATGAGGAAGGTAGTTGAAAGGATGTGGCCTAATGGCTAGAGCGGTTAACCTTGAAGCTGGGGAACCGAGTTTGAGTTTTGACAGGGGCGTTCAACATCCTGTGATTCTGGGCAAATCACAATCTCCCTGTGCCTAACAAAATGATTGTAGATGACTGTAATGCAACTGGTGCTTATGTAAAGCTCTCTGATACCTTTGGGTCGAGTTGGTCTATATAAAAAAAAAAATAGGAGCTTTCTAGAACGCTAACCATAATTTCCTTTAAGCCTGGGTGAAATTAAGATTATGCTGGCCTAATTCACGTCATTTTAAGAACTTCATTTTACGCTTCGTATCCAAAAATATGAAAATTATGCCATTACGCCACTTTGCCTAATTATGTTGCATTCACCTTAAAAACTTACAGTGAATAGCACAATTCACTGAAAAAATTGATTGACTATGAATGACATAAATTATTCTACAAAAGACAACGGGAAAACTCCAGGATGCATAGGGACCAAGGGTACATAATATTTTAGAGGAACAATAGTCCCTACAAACAACAGTCACACTTACAATAATTCGATAAATTTAAATATGACATATTTTTCTTTCCTTCTTTTTTCATTTCCTTTCTCTGCTGTGCTTTTCCGATAGTGATGAAGACTGTTTATTTTTGATTTGCATCACATATAACTGCATGAGTTTTCTTGTATGTTTTGTGGTCTCTCTTGACACCATCCACGACTCTATATAATTATTAATAAATGTGTTTTTTATTTGTATATGAAGATACTGTGTCATGTTTTAATTTATCAGATTATTGTAAGTATGACTGTTGTTTATTGGGACCGTTGTTCCTTTAAAAAATTCTGAATGATGCAACTCACACAAAAACCAGTGCCTGAGTGGCTGCTATTGGCGGTACTAATTCAATGCACCCTCAAACAAAAAATGGATTTGAGGGTGCATTTCACGCTAAGATATAGTACTGAAGCATTTCGATTTCATGTAATTACACATAACAATGAATACTTTTGCCATAAGATTTCATAATTACACAAAAGCAAATCACTCAAATTTCTCTCACCCTAATCTCTATGACAAAACAAACCTCCCTAATGTTGTTCATTTCTAAAGGAACTGCTTTAGGTCAATGGTTTTTAAAGTGTGGTCCAGAGATTCCTGGGGGTTTGTGACACTAACTCAGGGGGTCTGTGACTGCTTAACATTTTGTTATAATATTAACAGATTAGTAAGGTTTTTAAATCTTTCATAAATAGGAAGAAATTTGAAATTGAAGGATATAAATTGAATTGGTATCTTCAAATTGATTTGTAGGAACAGTGCAAGTGCACCAAACAGAATATAATGTGAACAATGGGTGGTGTTAGTTGAATTTAGAAATGCTCCAACCTTCCAATTAAAATTAGAATTTGTATGTGAATTTTTAAAAAAAGAGTAATTTGATGATGAATGCTTGTTTCTGTATTTATGCTTAGGCCAGGGTCCCGGGATTCCATTCCAATTGCTTCAGCTGGTGGTCCCTGAATGCCAATACCTAGATTCCTGTGATAATTAAGTGGGGGTCCACAGAAGTTAAAAGGATAAGAACCACTCATTTAGGTTTTATAGCTTTGATTCCATCAAGACACTTCAGGCAAGCCAGACTTTTGTCACAAAAACAGATTGTTAGAGCTTTAGTGATTCATTAGAATTCTGTTGCAAACTGCAGTAGAACAGTGGGGAGTAAACTGATAAACTGCTGCTGGAGTGGAAAATATATGTTTCAGTCTGCATGTCAGAATGTTTTACTGACATGGATGAGAAAGATATTTGAGAATTCATAGAAAATGTGTCCTCTTTTTACCTTTCCAGAGCACTAACCATATTTTTTCCAATGGAAAACATCATGAATGTTATCCTTCTCAAAGGAAATGCATAGGTTGTACAGCTTTGATTCAATCATGATGGCGTCAGGTGTGTTGCACTTTTGTAATACATGCTGAATGTTAGTGCTCTAGTTATTCATTATTACACCGTGGGAAGCTGCAGTAAAACACTGGGGAGTTAACTGACAGACTACTGCTGGCATGTTTACTTTGGTGTGTTGTATCCTGATAAAGAAAATGCATCTGAATGTCCGTCAAAGCTCTTGGAAATACACTTCTGTAAGAGTGTGAAAAGGAGGCTGCTCCTAGGCCTTCAGCAGTGATGAGAATTAGTTTTAAAAAGTGGAATACAAAACTTGCTTTGTACTCTACTCGTCCACTGCAAAAAGAACTCTTGATGGACAGAATGCAGAACAATGTCGTACATTCACCCCAGTACAGAGATCTGGGCCTAAATCCATCGTTTTTTTGCTCACCATGCCATTCCAGTTTGGACCCAGGCATATGCAAATCAGTCTTGACCCTGTGCCCTATGGGAACAGTCCAGCCCGAACTGCCAGGTCAGGTCCTCCCTGGACTGTAAACAAGCATCCTAGGACCGGTTTCGGGGTTTCATCCCTCTTCAGCCAGGATAGCTTGATTCCAGTGGCATGGAGAGCACGGGACTCACGTCTGAGCATACCCGTCCCACTCGGGGTGACAAATGCAAAAAGAACTATTGATGGACAGAATGCAGAACAATGTCATACATTCACCCCAGTACAGAGATCTGGGCCTAAATCCATCATCCACTGAACATGATTATGTTGTACAAGTATTACATCTGAAGGAGTAGAACCAGCAATGTAACCCCAAGAAAACCATGTAGAATAGTGAACTATTAACTTGTGAAAACGTGCAAAATTAAGTTTACACGATTGGAATGGGCATTTAATGGATAGTATACCCCAGAACGGCAGGCTATAAATCTATCTGAAGACATTCTGTTGTCATGGGGCAGAATGTTCTAATAATGTTATAGCCTGCTATAGATGGGTATTGTGGCCCTTAAAGTTCTACTTCCTTGTTATTGTCCCTCATCTTTAGGTCGGGCCTGTAACAGGGGAGTAAGCCTTTACTGGCCACTATAGGTCACTATGCAGCGCTCAAAAGCTATATTAACACTAAGTGACAGACATGACAAAAAAAGAAATGTATTTCTCTTTTTTAACCTATGAGGGTGGTTCTAATTTGAATTTTCAATGTTTTGGGGGGGTTTAACTAAAAAGAGTAAAAAAGGGACATTGAAACTTGGATCCAAAAACCAAATCAAAAAACGTTGTACAGACTTGCTGCAGAGAAGCCAACAGCTGGTTTCTGGCTTCGGTACATTGCTTCCAGCAGAGACCAAACTTACCGTATTCCATGCAGTGTAATGCAATGTAACAGTGTTGGACTTGGCCCTTCTGGCAGGTTCACCCCTAAACTTTTTCCTTTTAATTGTGACCTGGTGTTAGTGATTTTTGGCTTCTGCTCACTTTACCGCTGTGTCCCAGGGTAAAGTGCGTGCGTGTAGTGAGGTTGGCCTGCCCTCCCATAGGAATGCATGGGGGAATGTATGTGTCCCTGGTAGTTCCTGATGCGTGGGGAGTGCAGGTGCGAGTTTGGTACGTGCGGACTCGTGTGATTAAATGCTGCTCGATGATGTGTGCGGTGTCCATGTAGCTAGTGTGGAAGTGCCACTTCTAGATGCTGGCATAAATCTGCAGTGACTGCCTGTTGCGTGATTGGCTGGCTGAGGTCATGTGATGGGCTAGGGAATCCCCAGAGTCAGGAGGAGTCACCCAGTGGTGAATGGGGAGATCAGCCGCCAGATGGGTGGGAGGAGTACACCTAGGACCTGAATAGGGCTGGGCTTTCCCCACACAATGCTGGCTCCGCCCCCTGTGGTGCGACTGATGACCCTGGCCTGTTCTATGAATAGGGAGAGGGGCTGAGCAAAACAAAGTGCTCAAGAACCAGTTGCATCTGGTTCGCCCCTCCCCTGCACCTTGAGACAAAGGTATTATGTGTATAAAAAGGGGCTGTGTCCCCTTACAAAATGTTCTCTCTTCTGATCGTAACTTGAGGGGGGCCTACTGCTGCTGGGTGCCAGGAGAGACTGCCACTGGGGACTGCCTCCCTGCCGGAGGGCCCTGTGGGCTGGCCCCTGGGCCCAGTCTTTGCCCCCCCCCCCTGCATCTGAAGACTTCACCTTTACCTGCCTTCAAGCGCCTGGGAAGCACTATACCTATTTGCTGAAGAGCGCCTTCATAGTGGCCAGCAGCGCTGCGCTACAATAATTCACGAGGGAACCCCGACGTAGGGATTCCCCTGCTTTTGCCGTGTTTCGTGGCGGGTGCCCACCCCGCATTTTGGTGCTCGTTGGCGGGTGCCCACCCCGCTTATTGGTTTTCATTTCACCGCGGTTGCCCACCCCGCTGTATATTTTTTATTACGAGGGAGCCTACCCCTCTTACAGCCAGAGAATCACCGCCTTAGCCGGGCTTCAGCAGGAAGTCAGGCAGCCTCGGAAAGGACATGGGCGGGGCGTGAGCAGGAAGCGGACGGGAGCCTACCCTGCGCTCCTGCAGCCAGAAGAGGAAGAGGAAGCAAGAAGTCCGGAGCTCGGCCGACTCCGATCCAAGTCCCGGGTCCCAGGAAGGGGCCCGGGTGAAGGAGAACGCCGCGCTGGCAAAGGAAGCAGGGAGCAGCCGGGAGCCCACCCCGCGCTCCAGCGACCCAGAAGTGCTGCCGGCAGAGGTGCGGAGTCCCCAGAGAACAGCCCGGTGAGTAGGGAAGGGCTGGGGGACTCCGTGCGTGTGCTGTGGGTGCCGGTCCCAGACTGGCCTACTTCTTGAGCGGCCCCCGCCTGATAGGCGGGGTTGCTCCAACGCGAGGCGCATTATTGTGTAGAGCCTGCGAGGCTCCAATGTGAGGGGGCATTCTTTTAGAGCCCAGAAAGGCTCCAACGTCATCCCAGGGCATATTTGCCTAAGAGCCTAGAGGGCTCCAACGTCCCCCGCATTGTTTGGTTTAGAGCGCTAGTGCGCTCCAACGTGACTGGGACATATTTGTGTTCAAGAGCCTAGAAGGCTCCCATGCCGTTTTGGGGGCATTCTTCTTTTAGAGCCTAGGTGGCTCCAGTGCTGTATATTGTTTTGAGAAGGCACAGTGGTGCCCCAGCATTTCCCCAGCTGCCCAGCACTTAGTGGGCAGCTGCAATGTTTAGGTTGTGCTCCGTTGCTCCTGGCTTGCGCAGCCTGCGCAGCCTTGCCCTGACTCTGCTGGACAAAGGGCGTTTGAGCCCCTGAGAGGCCAAGTTGGCCTGGAGACAGTTTCCCTGTGTTGTGCCCTCCCCTAGGGTACCTGGTGATTTTTATATATGTACTTTTGCCCAATATGCCTTTCCTTTATGCTATGTTTATTGCTAACTGTGCCTATGCGTAGGAGAGGGTTTTTCCTAGTATAGGTTACAACTAGTAAGTTCATGGTTCCCTGCGTAATATTTTCCTAAGGTGGTTAGGGTTGCGTAGGTGGTACTTACCTGTTACCAGTGGTTACTGGTTGTGCGCTACATTTTCTAATTGGTGCTACAGTGATTGTTTGTGCTATGTTCTAAAGTGTTATTCCTACAAAGTGCTAATTCTACAATGTGCTAGTGCTAAAAGTGTATATTCCTGACAGTGGTCCATGAGGCCCTGTCCCATGTAGATAATTCCCCTGTAAATTCTGCCCGTGCCAGTGGCACATTGTAAAGTGTGCATTTATTATCTAATGTGTTTGGTATAATACAAAGGCTATTTTTATATAATACCTTGTGTGGAGTTTCTTTTGTGGTGGGCCTTGGGTGTTGTTGCTGGGTGCGCGCGCAAACGCTTTACACAATGCCTCCGGGATAAGCCTGACTGCTCATGCCAAGCTACCAAGGGGGTGAGCAGGGGTTATCTTTGCCGTGTAACTTCCTTGCCCTGACTAGAGTGGTGGTTTCTGCCTGGCTCTGGCGCAAGCCCTAGCCAACCAGAAATCCCATTTCTAACAAACAATACATGGGACTGACATCACAGGTCATGGCTGCAGCAACATCAGGAGAAACAGTATCCCCAGGCTGGACACTGTGCACTGAAGCACATTATGCAAAGTCCCCTTCATCCCCATCATGTCTGCTCTTTGCTGCATTTAGTTTTCTGCTAATGCCAAGAATTAAGCTGCTCAAGCATTCATGAGGATTGGAACCAAAGCAAAATAAAATTCCAGTACCTAAGGAAACGTCCAATTGGTCATCATCTTGCAATTCATCCTTGAGAAATTCAGGCTCATTAATGTATTCCACCATCAATCAATCAATCAGGTGTTTGGTAAGTGCGACTACTCACCCGTAAGGATCTCAAAGAACGGGGGGGAGGGTACAGGTTCCAGTCCATCAAGGAGGGGATCTGTCGAAGAGCCAGGTTTTGAGGTTTCTCGCATAGATGGGGAGCGATGTTGTCTCTCTGAGGTGATGCGGATGGGCGGTACAGGCTCTGGCCTCGAGGAAAGAGAAGGGGTGGCCTCCCGATCTGGTCTTTCTGGTGAGGGGATCACAGCGTAGGAGAGCTGGGCTGATCGTAGGGTCCTTTGAGATGCGTGGAATTTGAGTCGGCTGTTCAGGTATGATGGTCCGGTGTCGTGGAGGGCCTTGTGTGCGTGGGTGAGAATCTTGAAGGTGATTCTAGCCTCGATGGGAAGCCAGTGGAGTGTGTGCAGGTGCTGGGAGATGTGACAGTGTCTTGGCAGGTTGAGGACCAGTCTTGTGGCGGCATTCTGGATGTTTTGTAGCTTGCGGGTGAGGTTTTTGTTTATTCCTGCATAGAGTACGCTGCTGTAGTCAAGTCTGCTGGTGATGAGGGCATGAGTGACAGTCGTTCTGAGCTTGAGGGGGATCCATTTGAAGCTCTTACATAGGAGGCGGAGGGTGTGGAAGCAGGAGGATGCAACGGAGTTGAGCTGGTGGTCCATTTTGAGCTCGGCGTCCAGGATGATTCAGAGGTTGCGTGCGTGGTCTGTGGGGGTGGGTGGGCTTCCGAGGGCGGGGGGCCACCAGGTGTTGTTCCAGGCATCGGGGTTTGAGCCCATTTATGAGTACTTCTGCTTTGGCGGTGTTGAGTTGTAGGTAGCTACTTTTCATTTGGCGATGGCTTCCATGCCTTCTTGAAAGCTGTGTCTGGCGGTGTTGGGTTCATTGGATAAGGAGAGGATGAGTTGGGTGTTGTCTGAATATGACACAATGTTGAGTCCGTAGGTTCTGACGATGGGGGCGATTGGAGCCATGTAGACATTCCCTAAGTAATGTAGTGTATTCGATCTGATGACTCACCTTTGGTCCAGCGCCAGGATACCCTTGGGGTGACAGCTGCGCTCAATAAGAATTTAATACATACATACAGACATTGAAGAGCGTGGGGCTGAAGGAGGACGCCCGGGGGACTATGCAGGTGGTTGGTGTAGGGTCTGAGAGGAAAGTGGGGAGTATGACCCACTGCGTTCTGCCGGAGAGGAAGGAGTGGATCCAGTCTAGGGCCTTGTCCCGGATCCCTGCGTTGTAGAGTCTGCATGATAGGGTGTGGTGAGAGACTGTGTCGAATGCCACTGAGAGGTCGAGGAGGATGAGGGCTAGGGCCTTTCATACTTGTCAATGACGGGGGATTTTAAGGGCCTTCTAGTTTGGGCTCATAGATACTCGTAGCTAGGTGCCATTAATTAACACTAAGACTTGGTCTGTTAATATTTATTAATGCATGAGGACAGGATCCTTATTTAAGGTTTAGTTAAATTTAACTTGATGAAAATGAAGCCTTCAACACAAACACCTAAAAAACAAATCGCATAAATATTTAAGGACCTGTTCCTCTCACTGCCACTGCCGCTAGGTGAACGTGCACTAGCATACAAAAATTGTTGACAAAGTGGGTAATTTAGGAATAGTGGATTGTGAGAACCCTGGTAAATAGGACATTTTACTGCATGCATACAGCTCAGTTTCCCACACCCCATTTGTGGATGTGTGAAGCTCTGAATTTACATTGTCACAACTTCTGCTACCTCTGGTGCTGCAAAACTTTGACCTAATGGCCCATCCACCACTGGTCCATCACTAATTTCTCCTACCTGGTACACCACATGAAGTATGTTGCCGCAGGACAGGAAATCATATATCTGTCCCAATACACTAGCGGATAACATCTGGCATGTCAGAGCAATTGAGTTGGTGTATGCTAGCACCAAACTCCTGTTTCTGGGGTGTTACTTTAGGAAAACAAAATGCTTTACTGTGCAGGTGCAACAATAGTGTTGCCCACTCAGCAAAATTCATAGTCATTGCTTCACTGCTGCACTAGTGGTTGCAATGAGGGCTTTCAAGTTTCCCTGTCTGGCAGGCCGGGGTGTCAAACTATGTTGTGCAGGCTACTGCCTCCTATGAACTGGCAAATCTGGTGGGCTGCCCAACAGAATCAAAATAACTTATTGAGAGAGTATTTTGCTCAGCGTGTAACACTTTCAAGAATTCAGGGCTAGATGCACAAAGCATTTTTTTGTTTGCAAATGGCCCGATTCTGTGAATCAGGCTGTTTGCAACAGCAAAAATGCTTTTTGTGATGTACAAAGCCTAATGTGTGATTTGGTAACTTATTACTGAATCGCAATTTGAGTTTTGTGATTTGGTATTTGGAAGGGGCGTGTTGAAGGTGTCCCTTCTGAATTGGAATAGTATGTATGAATGTTTTGCAAACAAAATAAGGCTGCAAAACATTCGCAAATTACCGCCAATTGAAATATGGTGGTGACCTATTTGCAAATAGGAAGGGGTCCCCAAGGGACCCCTTTCCCTTTGAGAATAAGTGAAAAAATATTTTTAAGAACAGGTAGTGGTCCAAGGGCCTGCTGCCTAGTTTTAAAAAATAAAACTTCAAAGTTTCATTTTTTTTGTAAATGCATCCCTTTTTCCTTTACGCAAAATGGTCTGCTTTTTAAAAAAAATGATTGCTGTATTTGAAAGTAATCACGGATATTTTGGTCTGCTGACCCCAGCAGTCAACCATCCTTGTGATGGTAGGGAATATTAGTGGGTCAAAAATTGCGACCTATCTTATAAATATTCATGAGGTAGGTCTATTCGCGACCCACTACAAATCGCTAATGAAACTTAAACAAGTTTTATCCATTAGGAATAATTATTTCCTAATTGCGATTAGCAAAAAATCACAATTAGGAATTCGATATTCTGATTTTTGGACATCTAGACGTCAGATATTTAGCTGGTGGAGTGACAAATTAATTTTCTGATAGAATTTCTATGCTTGCTCTAATTATGAATCAAAGCACCTCATGTACAGTGTGATAGTGTGTCATTTCCTTTCTTAATTTCTCCTTGAATAACATTGGATGATTGAAGTTCAGTTATATGCTGCGGTTTCACTTTTCATCCACATGTGTCATTCTTTCCATTTGTAAGCTGTAGTCCCATAATTTTACAAAATAGTTACATAACAAATTGTATTAGTGTATGAGTCAAACAATGTGCCAGGTTATGGAGATAGCATGGTGGGTCTGAGTTATGGTTAGGTTACTACCTTAAGTGTTGTGCTTGCTTTTTAAGTTTTATGTGTCAGCAGTATTATGCACATGTGAATGCACCTGCACACCCACACAGATACACATATAGTTTTAGAGTTTGAAGGACAAGGTACTCTGTCAAAAACATGGCTGAGTGCCCTGTCCTCCAAACTCTGGCTCTGTCCACCCTATTGGACGTGGGGAGGAGCCTAACAGATTTGCTTGCGTTGGAGTAAGGTAATCACTCCCCTTCCCCCCTGTAGGACTGATCGTCTCATGTTTTTTTTCTGGCTATCATCTCCAGGGAAATCCTTGAAGTGACAAACAGAATATTGCAATAATAGCCAAGTAAAAAAACACTCTCTGTGTGTGGGGGGCCATTGGTCAAACCGACGGTGGCCACCAAGCAAACATTTGGTACCATCAGAGGCAGCACTGTGATGTTGGTTCCTCTGAAGGCACAGAAATCACACCTTGGATGGCGTAATCTCTAACAATGGCAGTCCTCTGTCTGTCTGGGAGGTGAACTTATTGTTCTACAACACCCTAATGGAAAGAGTAAATGCCATCAAACAGTAAATCAGACCCAATTTGTCTGTTTAAAAATGTTGTATCTTAGAGTGCAGGTATATCTGAATCTGTTAAAAGTATTGCCATTAACCATTCAGGAGCATATTTACAAGCCCCTATTGCCAAAGAAACGTCACTTTATTTGACGTTCCTGCGGCGATAAACCCTTCGCCTTATTTACAAGGCAGCATTAAGCCACTTAGCGCGGCTTAACGCCACCTTGTAAATAAGGCCTCCTTACACTTAGCGTGAAAGGGGCATGCAATGGGTGTTGTGGTGGGCATTCTACTGCAACACCCATTGATTTTAATGCTGCCCCCTTTTTGCAAGGGTGGCGTAATTAGGAAGCAGCAACAAAATGAAAACCAGGGGAAACCTGGTCTCATCATGGCGAAAAGAGGTGAAATGCTTAAATTCTCATTGCTTTTGCTGTGTCCTTGTGTACTGTATTGTGCAGCACGCATAGAAACAGCAAATCGCCATGGATGATTGTTCACGTGCAGGAAGGTGTCCCTTCCTGCACATAAACAATCATTTAAAAAACAACGATTTGCAACTTCTATGTGTGCTGCAAAATGCAGCACACATAGATGTTACAATTCGCCATTCTGGATTGTTTATGTGCAAGAAGGGACACCTTCCTGCACATAACCAACCATTACCCCAACACAGGTACCCTTGCACTATGGTCCAAGGGTGCCTGTGTTGGTGCTAGGCAGCTAGATTTATCACCAGCACTAGGAAAAACACAAGTGTGTGCCGCATTCTTGTAAATATGGCGCAACACTTCGTTTTCAGAATTGAGTGGCGTTAGCAGTATTTACTTAATGCCATGCTTTGCCATTCTCTAGTAAATATGTCCCTCAGTTTACTGAATCCCCTTGTCAAGTATTTACTACTCAATTAACAAAGTGGAAACACGGGGGCTTATTCACTTTTGTGACATTCTAGTGGCGCACAGGGCTTAGCCATATTTACAAGGCCACGAAAAAGCCACCCTGCTTGTAGATACGGAGTGAGGTAGCACAGCGCAAGTTGCTGCGTTGCCTCACACTGCGTCGGGGAGGTGTGTCATGGAAGTTGTAGTGGGAGTTCCCACACAACGCCCATAGGTTTTAACACATTCCCAGATTTACAACAAATAGGCATAATTTGGGGGAACGTGTTAAAACTGTTCTCCTCCCCAGGGCGGTACAACAAGGAGAAATAACACAATTTTTCCTCGTTTTTTTTTCTCTTTCCATGTGTGCTGCGGCACACATAGAAAGAGAAAAGCGCCTCCAATTACTGTTTTGTTGCAGGAAGGTGTACCTTCCTGCATCAAAAGAAATCACGCCAACAACACAGACTGCCTTGCACCATGTTGCAAAGGTGTCTGCATTGGCGCAAGGCTGCATATTGTGCGCCGGCGCTGGGTGAATGGACAGGAATCCACCATGTCTTGTAAATAGAGTGCATTCCTGCCCTTTCGTATTGGCGTAGGCCAGCGCAGCAAAATGACTTCCGGCGCTGCCCTATGCCAATTCTTTGTAAATATGCCCCACAATCTCTACCTGTCAATATCACTTATTGTACAAAGGGCACAATTCGGTGAATGAGATGACTAAACCTTGAAGGTGCGACATAATGAGACTGACACCCCAAACTGAGGGGCAGATTTATGTTAGACTTGCGCCACTTTTACGCCGCCGTTGCGTCACTTTTGTGACGCAGCGGCGGCATAAACCCTGCGCCACGTTGCGCCCCATTTACATCGTGACGCATCTATGGAGATGCGTCACGGTGTAAAGCTCTGCGCCACATTAAACCTGCGTCAGGTTTAATGTATGCAGGGTGGGCGTTCCATCGGATAAAGCCTCGGAAAAGTGACGCAGTAAAATCTACAAGATTTCACTCAGTCACTTTTCCGGCGCTGCTGCGTCAAAACCTTGCGCCTGCTCGAAGCAGGCGTAAGGCATGACGCAGCATGTCAGGTATGGGCAGCCCCTAAACATTGCTGGAGTTGCGTCGTGCTTGCGACACGACTCCAGCAATGCGCCGCCCTTACGCCATCAGATGCGTCACGCATCTGTTTATCCTTGCGCCACGATGCGCTGCATTGTAAATGCGGCGCATCTGTGGTGGCGCAAGGGTAAACTTCCGTGACGCATCTTACCTGGCGCATCCCTGCTGATATGCAGGGATGCGCCAGGAAACATAAATCTGCCCCTGAATGTTACGAGTAACCTTAGTGGTAGAAATGCTGGTCTCTGTAAAAATCGCTTTTGCTTTTCTTGTGAACTGTTTGGTAACTGAAGCCATGTGTGTATTTGGATGTAACCGCTGAGCCACAATACTTAAAGATGGCTAACTAAGCCTCAGAAATGTGGCGCAGCTCGAGCTGAGGGAACCGTGCATTAGTCCAAGAGCCTCGCGCTGTATTTTTATATACTGTTTATATACTTGCCTTGCATGCAGGCGGCAGCCCTTTAGCCCCACCACATGTTCCACAGACCAAGCATTCCCATAAATGGAAATTCGAAGCAGCCTCCACTGAAAGCCGATATTGCACGGCTTAAGTCTAGCAGAAAGAATAATAAGTGGGCAAAGCCTGAAATAACAGACATTTGCGGCTGCCCCGGCACATCAAAGGACAGCTAGCATTGCCCCGTCATGATTCACACTCCTGGCAGGCGCTGCAGACTCAACATTTCAATATTGCTTTAAGAAGATTTAAGGGCAAACATACGCTTGCAGATATGTATCACGCTGCAGGCACCCGGAGTGATTGATAAAAGCCACCCTTTAACCAACGGCATGATGAAAGGAGGAGCGGATTAGGACAGAGGGGGATTGTTTTACTTGAATTTTCATACAAATCCAGGACAGATAGCAGATGGAGGTCCATAGGCCCACTTCTAAGTTTAGCTTGGCATCGCGGTGAAACCACAGGATCCCACGTGCTGCAAATCAAATCCAGAGTTCCAAGGAGTCATTTTATCTATAGGTTTGCGTTAAATGTATAGGTTGATTCTGACAATCCTCACAGTTGTCGTTGACATAGTTGCTCAAAGTGCTGCCTATGCGCTGTGCCTCTGTAGGCACTAGATACAGCTAACCAGCAAGTCTCAGGGTGACAGTCTCGAGGTATACCTTTCTTCCCTCTTTCTACATCACTGTAGATAATACTTAGGGGCAGATTTACAAGAAAGTGACGCATCTGCACAGATGCGTCACTTTCCCTGCGCCACCCTTAGAAACCCTTGCGCCACCATAGATGCGCCGTATTTACAATCCGGCGCAAGTATTGACAGATGCGTCAGAAATTCTGACGCATCTGTTGGCGGAAAAGTCACGCATTGCTGGAGTTGTGTCGCAAGCAGAACGCAAATCCAGCAATGCGTGTTGAGGCCTATTCCCACTACACTGCGTCACTACTTACACCTGCTTGAAGCAGGCGTAAGGTTTTGACGCAGTGGTGTTCTAAAAGTGGCGCAGTGAAATCTTGTAGATTTCACTGAGTCACTTTTACGAGGCCATCCTGCGTGGGAACGCCCACCCTGCATACATTGGGGCAGATTTATGTTGCACTTGCGCCACCTTTGCGCCGCCGTTGTGTCACTTTTGTGACGCAGCAGCGGCGCAAATCCTGCGCCATGGTGCGGGGTATTTACAACGTGACGCATCTGGGAGATGCGTCACGTTGTAAAGCCCTGCGCCACATGTAGGCGTTCCAGGGCAGGTGGGGGCGTTCCGGCGCAGGAACGCCTCCTAAAAGTGGCTGAGTGAAATCTACAAGATTTCACTCAGTCACTTTTAGGCCCATGCTGCGTCAAAACCCTGCGCCTGCTTGAAGCAGGCGTAAGGATTGACGCAGCATTGTACAGATAGGGCCCCCCAGAACATTGCTGGAGCTGCGTCGCGCTTGCGACGCAACTCCAGCAATGCGCCACTTTTACGGCACAGATGCGTCACGCATCTGTGCCGTTTTTGCCCCATGGTGTGCCGCATTATAAATGCGGCGCATCCATGGTGGCGCAGCTGTGGCGCATAATAATTGGCGCATCCCTGCTGATATGCAGGGATGCGCCAGTTAACATAAATCTGCCCCATTATACCTGACGCAGGTATAATGTGACGCAGGGCTTTACAACGTGACGCATCTCCCTAGATGCGTCACGTTGTAAATAGGCCGCATTGTTTGTGCCGCAGTTGCGTCAAAAAAGAGACGCAACTGCAGCGGAAAAGTCACGCAAGGGGCTTGTAAATCTGCCCCTTAGTATGCTATTAAAAACTCCTCCATTGACACAGCACATTATTTGCCTCTCTTTACTTATAGTTGTTTCTTATATAGTGCTGAGTAAAGAGCGTTGTATGTTGATAGAAATGTACATTGGAATGAGAGAGGCTCAGACTCACATTTCAGGTTACATGTAAGCATCGTATGACCCTTACCATGAAAACAATGTAAATATAGAGAGTGGGTTACACATACAGTGCACATTGACAAAATGTACACGGGCCTGATTGCGCGGTGTGCAGTAGTGGTGAGGTGGTATATCTGTTTGGGAAATTTACATTACAGTGCAGTAAAACCATGACAGTACTCTGCAATTGCGAGTTCAAACCTGTGAAATGGGTGATTATGATATGAACAAAAAAAGATCGAATAAAGTTGAATTGGATTGGGTGATTACAGTGTTTAACCAGATTTACTAGTTGGAAAAAAAACCCACAAGGAATTCCTAATCTATGGAGTTCGCTATGGGCAGCTGGTAAATACATGCTGCGGCCTCTCTGTGGGGTGGGGCAAAAGGGGGGGGGGTTGTAGGGTGTAATGTGGTGGGGGCGCTAGGCCCACATACTTTAATTATGAGCACACAGACACCAGATTAATGGTAGATAACTGGCCACGAGCACGTGCACTCGGCCCCTTTTATTATCAGGGTCACCTGACTGGTGACGCCTGTGGTGGGTGGGTGTTTAGTGTGGGTTAACAGCACCAGAAACACTAGATTGTATCCAGCCGGATACTAAATCCCTCCCGACTTTGGATAAAAGGAAATATACGAAGTCCAACCTGTAAAGAAAGCAGACACCCCAAAATAAAACACAAGTGGCATTATCTTCAGGCCGCAGTCCGGCGGTGTTGGACTTCTTGGACCACCACTGTTTGTGACGTTCGAGTTCTTCTTGGCAAACTACCTGAGACTGACTTCGTCTATCAGTAACAATGTCTATGTACAAGGGTCCTTCATCAGGATGCTGGGAGCTGTGATGAGATCCACTCTGTGATGTTTCTTGTCATGAGGTTACTGCCTGGAGGTGATGTGCTAGCTGTTCCAGTATCTTGACGGCCAAGATGCTTCCGACTTGCCTCTCTCACTTGGGCACCTCTCTCACCGGCGCCTCCGGGTGGACTTTCCTGCTGGGCGGTCATGGGACCGTGTGGACCGTGCGGGCTCCGCGTGGGCCGCGCTAAGGCGTCGCTTCTGAACTAAGCTGTACAAAAGGGGGTGGTGATGGACGGAGCATCAGAACCAATCAAACACTCACACCCAGTCAACTGATCTGGGTTTGATCCATCACCTATCTTTAGCCCACTCTGCCACCTCAGTTCAGACATGGCCATATGCAAATCAGTCTGACCCTGTGCCTCATGGTAACAGTCCAGTCCGAACTGCCATGCCTTCCCTGGACCAGAAACAAGCTTCCTAGGACAGGTATCTGGCATTTCAGCCGTCTTCTGCCAGGCTTGCTTGAATCCAGTGGCAAAGTGAGCAAGGGACATATGTCTGAGCATACCCTGCCAACTTATGGCAAACAAAGCATTACAAAAGGGGGAGGTGATGGACGGAGCATCAGAACCAATCAAACATTCACACCCAGTCAACTGATCTGGGTTTGATCCATCACTGTTCTTTAACCCACTCTGCAACCCCAGTTCAGACATGGCATATGCAAATCAGTCTGACCCTGTGCCTCATGGGAACAGTCCAGCCCGAACTGCCAATCCATGCCTTCCCTGGACCTGAAACAAGCTTCCTAGGACCAGTTTCTGGCATTTCAGCTGTCTTCAGCCAGGCTTGCTTGAATCCAGTGGCAAAGTGAGCAAGGGACTCACGTCTGAGCAAACCCTGCCAACTAATGGCAAACAAAGCGGTACAAAAAGGGGTGGTGATGGACGGAGCATCAGAACCAATCAAACATTCACACCCAGTCAACTGATCTGGGTTTGATCCATCACCGTTCCTTAGCCCACTCTGCGACCCCAGTTCAGACATGGCCATATACAAATCAGCCTGACCCTGTGCCTCATGGGAACAGTCCAGCCCGAACTGCCAAGCCATGCCTTCCCTGGACCTGAAACAAGCTTCCTAGGACGGGTTTCTGGCATTTCAGCTGTCTTCCACCAGGCTTGCTTGAATCCAGTGGCACAGTGAGCAAGGGACTCACGTCTGAGCAAACCCTGCCTACTTATGGCGAACAAAGCGGTACAAAAGGGGGTGGTGATGGACGGAGCATCAGAACCAATCAAACACTCACACCCAGTCAACAGATCTGGGTTTGATCCATCACCGTTCCTTAGCCCACTCTGCCACCCCAGTTCAGACATGGCCATATGCAAATCAGTCTGACCCTGTGCCTCATGGGAACAGTCCAGCCCGAACTGCCAAGCCATGCCTTCCCTGGACCGGAAACAAGCTTCCTAGGACCGGTATCTGGCATTTCAGCTGTCTTCAGCCTGGCTTGCTTGAATCCAGTGGCAAAGTGAGCAAGGGACTCACGTCTGAGCATACCCTGCCAATTTATGGCGAACAAAGCGGTCTAAAAGGGGGGTGGTGATGGACGGAGCATCAGAACCAATCAAACACTCACACCCAGTCAACTGATCTGGGTTTGATCCATCACCGTTATTTAGCCCACTCTGCCAACCCAGTTCAGACATGGCCATATGCAAATCAGTCTGACCCTGTGCCTCATGGGAACAGTCCAGCCCAAACTGCCAAGCCATGCCTTCCATGGACCAGAAACAAGCTTCCTAGGATCGGTTTCTGGCATTTCAGCCGTCTTCAGCCAGGATTGCTTGAATCCAGTGGCAAAGTGAGCAAGGGACTCACGTCTGAGCATACCCTGCCAACTTATGGTGAACAAAGCGGTACAAAAGGGGGTGGTGATGGACGGAGCATCAGAACCAATCAAACACTCACACCCAGTCAACTGATCTGGGTTTGATCCATCATCGTTCTTTAGCCCACTCTGCCACCCAGTTCAGACATGGCCATATGCACATCAGTCTGACCCTGTGCCTGATGGGAACAGTCCAGCCCGAACTGCCAAGCCATGCCTTCCCTGGACCGGAAACAAGCTTCCTAGGACCGGTTTCTGGCATTTCAGCCGTTTTCAGCCAGGCTTGTTTGAATCCAGTGGCAAAGTGAGCAAGGGAATCACGTCTGAGCATACCCTGCCAACTTATGGCGAACAAAGTGGTACAAAAGGGGGTGGTGAAGGACAGAGCATCAGAACGAATAAAACACTCACACCCAGTCAACTGATCTGGGTTTGATCCATCACCGTTATTTAGCCCACTCTGCCACCCTAGTTTAGACATGGCCATATGCACATCAGTCTGACCCTGTGCCTCATGGGAACAGTCCAGCCCGAACTGCCAAGCCATGCCTTCCCTGGACCAGAAACAAGCTTCCTAGGACCGGTTTCTGGCATTTCAGCCGCCTTCAGCCAGGACTGCTTGAATCCAGTGGCAAAGTGAGCAAGGGACTCACGTCTGAGCATACCCTGCCAACTTATGGCGAAGAAAGCGGTACAAAAGGGGGTGGTGATGGACGGAGCATCAGAACCAATCAAACACTCACACCCAGTCAACTGATCTGGGTTTGATCCATCACCGTTCTTTAGCCCACTCTGCCACCCCAGTTCAGACATGGCCATATGCACATCAGTCTGACCCTGTGCCTCATGGGAGCAGTCCAGCCCGAACTGCCAAGCCATGCCTTCCCTGGACCGGAAACAAGCTTCCTAGGACCGGTTTCTGGCATTTCAGCCGTTTTCAGCCAGGCTTGCTTGAATCCAGTGGCAAAGTGAGCAAGGAACTCACGTCTGAGCATACCCTGCCAACTTATGGCGAACACAGCGGTACAAAAGGGGGTGGTGATGGACGGAGCATCAGAACCAATCAGACACTCACACCCAGTCAACTGATCTGGGTTTGATCCATCACCATTCTTTAGCTCACTCTGCCACCCCAGTTCAGTCATGGCCATATGCAAATCAGTCTGACCCTGTGCCTCATGGGAAAAGTCCAGCACGAACTGCCAAGCAATGCCTTCCCTGGACCGGAAACAAGCTTCCTAGGACCGGTATCTGGCATTTCAACTGTCTTCAGCCAGGCTTGCTAGAGTCCAGTGGAAAAGTGAGCAAGGGACTCACGTCTGAGCATACCCTGCCAACTTATGGTGAACAAAGCGGTACAAAAGGGGGGGGGGTGATGGACGGAGCATCAGAACCAATCAAACACTCACACCCAGTCAACTGATCTGGGTTTGATCCATCACCGTTATTTAGCCCACTCTGCCACCCCAGTTCAGACATGGCCATATGCAAATCAGTCTGACCCTGTGCCTCATGGGAACAGTCCAGCCCGAACTGCCAAGCCATGCCTTCCCTGGACCGGAAATAAGCTTCCTAGGACCGGTTTCTGGCATTTCAGCCGTTTTCATCCAGGCTTGCTTGAATCCAGAGACAAAGTGGGCAAGGGACTCACATCTGAATATACCCTGCCAACTTATGGCGAACAAAGCGTTACAAAAGGGGGGTGGTGATGGACGGAGCATCAGAACCAATCAAACACTCACACCCAGTCAACTGATCTGGGTTTGATCCATCACCGTTCTTTAGCCAACTCTGCCACCCCAGTTCAGACATGGCCATATGCAAATCAGTCTGACCCTGTGCCTCATGGGAACAGTCCAGTCAAAACTGCCAAGCCATGCCTTCCCTGGACTGGAAACAAGCTTCCTAGGACCGGTTTCTGGCATTTCAGCTGTCTTCAGCCAGGATCGCTTGAATCCAGTGGCAAAGTGAGCAAGGGACTCACGTCTGAGCATACCCTGCCAACTTATGGCAAACAAAGTGGTACAAAAGGGGGTGGTGATGGACGGAGCATCAGAACCAATCAAACACTCACACTCAGTCAACTGATCTGGGTTTGATCCATCACCGTTCTTTAGACCACTCTGCCACCCCAGTTCAGACATGGCGATATGCAAATCAGTCTGACCTGGTGCCTCATGGGAACAGTCCAGCCCAAACTGCCAAGCCATGCCTTCCCTGGACAAGAAACAAGCTTCCTAGGACCGGTTTCTGGCATTTCAGCTGTCTTCAGCCAGGCTTGCTTGAATCCAGTGGCAAAGTGAGCAAGGGACTCACGTCTGAGCAAACCCTGCCAACTAATGGCAAACAAAGCGGTACAAAAAGGGGTGGTGATGGACGGAGCATCAGAACCAATCAAACATTCACACCCAGTCAACTGATCTGGGTTTGATCCATCACCGTTCTTTAGCCCACTCTGCCACCCCAGTTCAGACATGGCCATATGCACATCAGTCTGACCCTGTGCCTCATGGGAACAGTCCAGCCCAAACTGCCAAGCCATGCCTTCCCTGGACCGGAAACAAGCTTCCTAGGACCGGTTTCTGGCATTTCAGCCGTCTTCAGCCAGGCTTGCTTGAATCCAGTGGCAAAGTGAGCAAGGAACTCACGTCTGAGCATACCCTGCCAACTTATGGCGAACACAGCAGTACAAAAGGGGGTGGTGATGGACGGAGCATCTGAACCAATCAGACACTCACACCCAGTCAACTGATCTGGATTTGATCCATCACCGTTCTTTAGCCCACTCTGCCACCCCAGTTCAGTCATGGCCATATGCAAATCAGTCTGACCCTGTCCCTCATGGGAACAGTCCAGCACGAACTGCCAAGCCATGCCTTCCCTGGACCGGAAACAAGCTACCTAGGACCGGTATCTGGCATTTCAGCTGTCTTCTGCCAGGCTTGCTTGAATCCAGTGGAAAAGTGAGCAAGGGACTCACGTCTGAGCATACCCTGCCAACTTATCGTGAACAAAGCGGTACAAAAGGGGGGGTGATGGACGGAGCATCAGAACCAATCAAACACTCATACCCAGTCAACTGATCTGGGTTTGATCCATCACCGTTATTTAGCCCACTCTGCCACCCCAGTTCAGACATGGCCATATGCAAATCAGTCTGACCCTGTGCCTCATGGGAACAGTCCAGCCCGAACTGCCAAGCCATGCCTTCCCTGGATCGGAAATAAGCATCCTAGGACCAGTTTCTGGCATTTCAGCCGTTTTCAACCAGGCTTGCTTGAATCCAGTGACAAAGTGGGCAACGGACTCACGTCTAATTATACCCTGCCAACTTATGGCGAACAAAGCGTTACAAAAGGGGGGTGGTGATGGACGGAGCATCAGAACCAATCAAACACTCACACCCAGTCAACTGATCTGGGTTTGATCCATCACCGTTCTTTAGCCCACTCTGCCACCCCAGTTCAGACATGGCCATATGCAAATCAGTCTGACCCTGTGCCTCATGGGAACAGTCCAGTCAAAACTTCCAAGCCATGCCTTCCCTGGACTGGAAACAAGCTTCCTAGGACCGGTTTCTGGCATTTCAGCTGTCTTCAGCCAGGATCGCTTGAATCCAGTGGCAAAGTGAGCAAGGGACTCACGTCTGAGCATACCCTGCCAACTTATGGCAAACAAAGTGGTACAAAAGGGTGTGGTGATGGACGGAGCATCAGAACCAATCAAACACTCACACCCAGTCAACTGATCTGGGTTTGATCCATCACCGTTCTTTAGCCCACTCTGCCACCCCAGTTCAGACATGGCGATATGCAAATCAGTCTGACCTGGTGCCTCATGGGAACAGTCCAGCCCAAACTGCCAAGCCATGCCTTCCCTGGACCAGAAACAAGCTTCCTAGGACCGGTTTCTGGCATTTCAGCCGTCTTCAGCCAGGATTGCTTGAATCCAGTGGCAAAGTGAGCAAGGGACTCACGTCTGAGCATACCCTGCCAACTTATGGCGAACAAAGCGGTACAAAAGGGGGTGGTGATGGACGGAGCATCAGAACCAATCAAACACTCACACCCAGTCAACTGATCTGGGTTTGATCCATCACCGTTCTTTAGCCCACTCTGCCACCCCAGTTCAGACATGGCCATATGCACATCAGTCTGACCCTGTGCCTCATGGGAACAGTCCAGCCCAAACTGCCAAGCCATGCCTTCCCTGGACCGGAAACAAGCTTCCTAGGACCGGTTTCTGGCATTACAGCCGTCTTCAGCCAGGCTTGCTTGAATCCAGTGGCAAAGTGAGCAAGGAACTCACGTCTGAGCATACCCTGCCAACTTATGGCGAACACAGCAGTACAAAAGGGGATGGTGATGGACGGAGCATCTGAACCAATCAGACACTCACACCCAGTCAACTGATCTGGGTTTGATCCATCATCGTTCTTTAGCCCACTCTGCCAACCCAGTTCAGTCATGGCCATATGCAAATCAGTCTGACCCTGTGCCTCATGGGAACAGTCCAGCACGAACTGCCAAGCCATGCCTTCCCTGGACCGGAAACAAGCTTCCTAGGACCGGTATCTGGCATTTCAGCTGTCTTCTGCCAGGCTTGCTTGAATCCAGTGGAAAAGTGAGCAAGGGACTCACGTCTGAGCATACCCTGCCTACTTATGGTGAACAAAGCGGTACAAAAGGGGGGGTGATGGACGGAGCATCAGAACCAATCAAACACTCATACCCAGTCAACTGATCTGGGTTTGATCCATCACCGTTTTTAGCCCACTCTGCCACCCCAGTTCAGACATGGCCATATGCAAATCAGTCTGACCCTGTGCCTCATGGGAACAGTCCAGCCCAAACTGCCAAGCCATGCCTTCCCTGGATCGGAAATAAGCATCCTAGGACCGGTTTCTGGCATTTCAGCCGTTTTCAGCCAGGCTTGCTTGAATCCAGTGACAAAGTGGGCAAGGGACTCACGTCTGAATATACCCTGCCAACTTATGGTGAACAAAGCGTTATGAAAGGGGGGTGGTGATGGACGGAGCATCAGAACCAATATAACACTCACACCCAGTCAACTGATCTGGGTTTGATCCATCACCGTTCTTTAGCCCACTCTGCCACCCCAGTTCAGACATGACCATATGCAAATCAGTCTGACTCTGTGCCTCATGGGAACAGTCAGGCCCGAACTGCCAAGCCATGCCTTCCCTGGACCTGAAACAAGCTTCCTAGGACCGGTTTCTGGCATTTCAGCCGTCTTCAGCCAGGCTTGCTTGAATCCAGTGGCAAAGTGGGCAAGGGACTCACGTCTGAGCATAACCTGCCAACTTATGGCTAACAAAGCGATACAAAAGGAGGGTGGTGCTGGACGGAGCATCAGAACCAATCAAACACTCACACCCAGTCAACTGATCTGGGTTAGATCCATCAACGTTCTTTAGCCCACTTTGCCTCCCCAGTTCAGACATGGCCATTTGCAAATCAGTCTGACCCTGTGCCTCATGGGAACATGTCCTGCCCGAACTGCCAAGCCATGCTTTTTCTGGACCGGAAACAAGCTTCCTAGGACCGGTTTCTGGCATTTCAGCTGTCTTCAGCCAGGCTTGCTTGAATCCAGTGGCAACGTGAGCAAGGGTCTCACGTCTGAGCATACCCTGCCAACTTATGGCGAACAAAGCGGTACAAAAGGGGGTGGTGATGGACGGAGCATCAGAACCAATCAAACACTCACACCCAGTCAACTGATCTGGGTTTGATCCATCACCGTTCTTTAGCCCACTCTGCCACCCCAGTTCAGACATGGCCATATGCAAATCAGTCTGACCCTGTGCCTCATGGGAACAGTCCAGTCAAAACTGCCAAGCCATGCCTTCCCTGGACTGGAAACAAGCTTCCTAGGACTGGTTTCTGGCATTTCAGCCGTCTTCAGCCAGGCTTGCTTGAATCCAGTGGCAAAGTGGGCAAGGGCCTCACGTCTGAGCATAAACTGCCAACGTATGGCAAACAAAGCGGTACAAAAGGAGGGTGGTGCTGGACGGAGCATCAGAACCAATCAAACACTCACACCCAGTCAACTGATCTGGGTTTGATCCATCACCGTTATTTAGCCCACTCTGCCACTCCAGTTCAGACATGGCCATATGCAAATCAGTCTGACCCTGTGCCTCATGGGAACAGTCCAGCCCGAACTGTCAAGCCATGCCTTCCCTGGACCAGAAATAAGCTTCCTAGGACCGTTTTCTGGCATTTCAGCAGTCTTCAGCCAGGCTTGCTTGAATCCAGTGACAAAGTGAGCAAGGGACTCACGTCTGAGCATACCCTGCCAACTTATGGTGAATAAAACAGTACAAAAGGGGGGTGGTGATGGACGGAGCATCAGAACCAATCAAACACTCACACCCAGTCAAATGATCTGGGTTTGATCCATCACTGTTCTTTAGCCCACTCTGTCACCCCAGTTCAGACATGGCCATATGCAAATCAGTATGACCCTGTGCCTCATGGGAACAGTCCAGCCCGAACTGCCAAGCCATGCCTTTTCTGGACCTGAAACAAGCTTCCTAGGACCGGTTTCTGGCATTTCAGCCGTCTTCAGCCAGGCTTGCTTGAATGCAGTGGCAAAGTGAGCAAGGGACTCACGTCTGAGCATACCATGCCAACTTATGGCAAACAAAGCGGTACAAAAGGGGGTGGTGATGGACGGAGCATCAGAACGAATAAAAAACACTCACACCCAGTCAACTGATCTGGGTTTGATCCATCACCGTTATTTAGCCCACTGTGCCACCCCAGTTCAGACATGGCCATATGCACATCAGTCTGACCCTGTGCCTCATGGGAACAGTCCAGCCCGAACTGCCAAGCCATGCCTTCCCTGGACCGGAAACAAGCTTCCTAGGACCGGTTTCTGGCATTTCAGCCGTCTTCAGCCAGGCTTGGTTGAATCCAGTGGCAAAGTGAGCAAGGGATTCACATCTGAGCATACCCTGCCAACTTATGGCGAACAAAGCGGTACAAAAGGGGGTGGTGATGGACGGAGCATCAGAACCAATCAAACACTCACACCCAGTCAACTGATCTGGGTTTGATCCATCACCGTTCTTTAGCCCACTCTGCCACCCCAGATCAGACATGACCATATGCAAATCAGTCTGACCCTGTGCCTCATGGGAACAGTCCAGCCCGCACTGCCAAGCCATGCCTTCCCTGAACCTGAAACAAGCTTCCTAGGACCGGTTTATGGCATTTCAGCCGTCTTCAGCCAGGCTTGCTTGAATTCAGTGGCAAAGTGGGCAAGGGACTCACGTCTGAATATACCCTGCCAACTTATGGCGAACAAAGCGTTACAAAAGGGGGGTGGTGATGGATGGAGCATCAGAACCAATCAAACACTCACACCCAGTCAACTGATCTGGGTTTGATCCATCACCGTTCTTTAGCCCACTCTGCCACCCCAGATCAGACATGACCATATGCAAATCAGTCTGACCCTGTGCCTCATGGGAACAGTCCAGCCCGAACTGCCAAGCCATGCCTTCCCTGGACCGAAAACAAGCTTCCTAGGACCGGTTTCTGGCATTTCAGCCGTCTTCAGTCAGGCTTGCTAAAATTCAGTGACAAAGTGGGCAAGGGATTTACGTCTGAATATACCCTGCCAACTTATGGCGAACAAAGCGGTACAAAAGGGGGTGGTGATGGACGGAGCATCAGAACGAATAAAAAACACTCACACCCAGTCAACTGATCTGGGTTTGATCCATCACCATTATTTAGCCCACTCTGCCACCCCAGTTCAGACATGGCAATATGCACATCAGTCTGACCCTGTGCCTCATGGGAACAGTCCAGCCCGAACTGCCAAGCCATGCCTTCCCTGGACCGGAAACAAGCTTCCTAGGACCGGTTTCTGGCATTTCAGCCGTCTTCAGTCAGGCTTGCTAAAATTCAGTGACAAAGTGGGCAAGGGATTTACGTCTGAATATACCCTGCCAACTTATGGCGAACAAAGCGTTACAAAAGGGGGGTGGTGATGGACGGAGCATCAGAACCAATCAAACACTCACACCCAGTCAACTGATCTGGGTTTCATCCATCACTGTTCTTTAGCCCACTCTGCCACCCCAGATCAGACATGACCATATGCAAATCAGTCTGACCCTGTGCCTCATGGGAACAGTCCAGCCCGCACTGCCAAGCCATGCCTTCCCTGGACCTGAAACAAGCTTCCTAGGACCGGTTTATGGCATTTCAGCCGTCTTCAGCCAGGCTTGCTTGAATTCAGTGGCAAAGTGGGCAAGGGACTCACGTCTGAGCATAACCTGCCAACTTATGGCAAACAAAGCGGTACAAAAGGGGGGTGGTGCTGGACGGAGCATCAGAACCAATCAAACACTCACACCCAGTCAACTGATCTGGGTTTGATCCATCACCGTTCTTTAGCCCACTCTGCCACCCCAGTTCAGACATGGCCATATGCAAATCAGTCTGACCCTGTTGTGGTAAATAATTTTCATTACCTGGACTTAATTTGATACGGAAACATAATAACACAGCTCAGTAAAATGAGAGGCAGAATCCGTGGTATCAGAGGTTCGGAATGGGCTTTATTCCAATGAACGATTATAATCGGTTGCTCCAAGTTCCATCACCACGGAGGTTCAGGAAGTGAAGTACATACATTATTGACAAGAAATGACTTTTATAGTACATACATTACAATGAAGCGAATGCAGTAGGCGTAACAATTGATAAGGAAAATGACGATTCATATGCGTAACCGAAAATGGGTGTAAGAAGGAGTAAAAAGGAACATAATTGGTTATGATGTCATATATAGGTGGATCTATAAGATAATACTTGGCATAGATGCGCGCGCAGCAACATGACGTGTGATTGACGTGCAACTAGGGGGTGAAGGGGACTTGACATTTAGCTCTACATGTGGCGACAGAAGTCTGGAGGGTCAAGTCAACCTAATCCCAAATCATATCTAACATCCTATGTTTAAAGAACTATGTTATCCACAAAAGAAGGACTCTCGGACAGAATCTATTCTATACTGACTGTGCGTGCGTGTACAAGCGTCTAAGTGTCTATACTAAATGCGAGGGGGTAGGAATATTCCATGGTAACAGGACTATGAATTACTTGCATAAAGACAGAGAAGTCGGGCCTTTGCTTGGTAGCTGGCAGAATGTTTACTTAAGCTACTAGACAGGAATGCGTTGGGCAGGGATGAGGCAGATAACTCGAAGGTGAAATACAGTTCTTGGCAGAGAATAGGCTGATGTCAGGCTTCGTGAGCCGCGCAGAGAATGAGACAAAGTTCATGGTCACAGATGCAGGCTCAGACTGGAGTTTTCAGAAGCAAAAGGCAAGAAGAGTTCGATGACAGAATCAGGGCCTACTTGCCTGGACGGTAAAAATGGCATAAGTGAACCATATAAAGGCGGTGGCCTTTCGTACTTAGGAAGGGAATATCCGGCCTATTCATGGCGGATCTGACAGAGGACATGTTGACGGTGGACGCACATGTGTTTGCGTCTTCATAACTGGAACTGGAGGGAACATACATGTACTTGTAACATGCACATAGAACCGTTGGGGTCCAAGATAGGGGACATAACTGACCAAAAAAATCCATATTTCCACATTCCCTCCTTGTCCCCTACTTGCCCGTTAAGAGATATCAATCTTCATTAATCCATTGATCTGTTCATATAGCATCATTTGTTCTTCTTTCTTCTTCCGGGATCTTGAATGAAAATCTTGACGTGGAATGCACGATGTGGCACACAGACCACAAATCGCTGGTCCACATTGCAGGCATAAGCAGCAACTGAATAGTATGAGAAGGCCAATACCTAGGAAGGATACGACTCTCCATCCCCAGGCTGATATCACACTCCAAAACCAACCGGGCCAAGTCCAAGTGCCTGGGTTCTGGTGTATCTGGCTTACAATCTTATGAAGGCGAGTTATAGCTTTATATACAGATGGCGAATTTTCTGGTATGAATACGCAGCAGCTTGATCCGATGACCCTACAAGCTCCGCCCCTATCAGCCAGGATGACGTCAAGGACAAGACGATTTTGAAGCACAACAATCCGCATAGCAGACTGCTCTTCTGTTAAATTGCCTAAGGCGGAAATAGTTTCATTCACTACTGCTTCAAGGGTTCTAGTTAATCTACGTATCAGCTTACTATTAGTAACAGTACCTATATAGGGAAAGATGCCTTTATTGAAATCTGTGTATTTTTCCCATGCTGTTTCAGTGTAATCGACAATCGGGAGATCTCTCCGCTCTCTGTTGTGTACTAAATGAATATTTCTATAATAATCAGGAGGAGCTAGGAAAACAGGTGGCAAAAGGAATGCAATGTAGCAGGTACCATCCCAATCTAGAGGTAGACGCATATATGCAGTCTGACCACATAGAAAGTAGGAGTGGCGATAAGCTCTAAATGAAGATTTACCTTGATCACTGAATTCTACTGTAGTAGTGCATTTACTATGGCCCATATGTATGGAACCAACTTTTCTTACACACAATTCACCTTTCGCTGGGAATACTGACATGGTTGGTAAAACTAGTTCAACTTCGGATTCGACATTTAGAACCATGAGATTAGGAGTAAAGTTACCTAATCCATATACTTCATTTTCTAGATCAGTTCCTGTTCCTTTGGGGCGACCCTCCTTGTCAGGGTAACAGACTTTGAATAAAACTAGGTTCAGATTTCCCCATACCCACTGGTCTTGGTATAGTCAAATGTTGTGTTTGCGTTCGGTTCACAAGAACCTCTACTGCATGTGGTACTTGTACTGTCAATGGATGTCCTAACACTATGGCGTCGCTTTGTCTGATTGCTAATGCTGTCGCTGCCACTGATTTCAGGCACGCAGGCAGAGCCTGAGCTACTGGATCTAATGTGCTAGAAAAATAAGCACATGGTTTGTGTGCTCCTGCTTGTTCCTGTGTGAGTACTGACAGGGCAGTACCTTCGCGTTCTGTAACAAAGAGTGTAAAATGTTTTCTGTAACATGGCGTTGCTAAAACAGGTGCTTGACATAAAGCTTTCTTTAGGCTTTCAAAAGCTTGTGTATGTTCCTGGGTCCAAGGGAGAACAGTCGATGTGGCTGCCTCCTGTGTTGTCAACTGAATGAGCGATTTTGCTAGAAATGCATACTGGGGAATCCACTGTCTACAATATGAAGTGAGGCCTATAAAAGCCCGCACCTCCTTTTGTGTCTTGGGTATTGGCATGTTAGCTATTAACTGAATGCGGTCTGGTGTAAGCTGCCTTCCCTCCTTGGACAGCGAGTGTCCAAGATAAATAACTCGCTGGACACAGAATTGCAGCTTAGAAGGGGACACCTTGTGTCCCTTTTCTGCTAGAAATTGTAAAACTGTCAGTGATGCTTTTTCACATTCGGGTTCGCTTCGGGCGGTGATCAGTAGATCATCGACATATTGAAGCAAGGCAGTGTTAACTGGCATGTGGATACTGTCGAGTTCTCGTTTCAGTGCTTGGCTATAGATGCTGGGGCTTTCTGTAAATCCTTGAGGTGCGCGTGAGAATTTAAAGCTACGTCCATTTAAACTAAATCCGAACAAATATTGACTTTCCGGATCTATTGGGACGCTGAAAAAGGCGTTTTTAAGATCAATTACAGTAAAGAATGTTGCTTCGGAATCAATGGCTGTCAATAATGATGAGATATCGGGGACCACAGGGAATTGTGGCACAATACATTTGTTTAATTCGCGCAGATCAATAACCAGTCGATATACTGGCGGGGCCTTTGGATCTGTTCGTTTAAGAATCGGAATTATTGGTGAATTACATATATTGGAGTCTGTTTCCACAACCACTCCTTGGGCAATGAGCTCGTCAATGATTTGTAGTAAAGCCACTACAGCATCTGGTGGTAACTTGTATTGTCGCATTCGTGGTAGTACCACTCCTGCCTTTAGTGTAACTCGATATGGTGTAATATTCATGCAACCAACATCAGTAGGGCCTTGTGCCCATAGATGTGTAGGTAAAGTCTGCAATCGGGGGTCCATGTCTCTAGATACATAGTGACCTTTAAAATCACGTAAAAACAATCTTACTCCTTCCGGAGAACAACATATTATAGCTCCTAGAGCTTTCAATGTTTTTATTCCTAACAGGTTTTCTGGACATGATTTAGTAAGCAATAAATCGGTAGTTCGGGTCAAAGGTCCTATCGTAAGTGGAAGAGGTTGTGACACTTCATTAACAATAGGTTTTCCTGAAAAACCAAGGGAAATATTCTGAGAGCCTGAGAGGGGTGCCCCTGGAACTTCACTACGTTTTATGGTCGTTCGACTTGCCCCTGTATCGAGTAAAAATTTTCTGTCTTGGCCTAACAATTCACTATGTACATAAGGTCCTTCTTGATCTACAGGGATCTCGATAAGGGGTAAGCCAACTTCCCTCTCTAGGCTGGTTCATGCGTATCGTTGGTAATCAGGATAGTCGTACTGTGCGGTCTGGTACAGTTGTCGTGTCGTGGTTTGTGTGGCAGCAACGGGCAGCGCTGGTGCAGCTGGCACAAACTGTACAGACTGGGGTGGAGCTGGCATGGACTGTGCATGTTGCAAGGCTCCTTGTTCATTCTGATCCTGTCTAGGTGGCCGTGGTCTTTCTTTTGTATTACCTATGGCGATATTATGTTTCAAAACTGGACAATCGTGTACGTAATGACCTGGCTTTTTACAATAATTGCATGTCCCTTTTACAGGTCCTGCTGAATCACCGGAATGTGTCATACCCTTTTTATGTCCCTCAGCTGGAACTGTCTGAGAAACTAGCATTTTCATTTTTGTGTCTTTCATGCGTCTGTGTTCATGTTCTTGTTCCTCTCTAATTCTATTGTGATGGTATTGTAACATTTGTAACATTTGTGATGGGGTGTTACCTTGCCAGGTACTCTCGAATTTTAATACTCTATTCTTTACTTGGGGCAGGGCATTTTCCACTAATTTTGTTACAAACAGATGTGGGTATGATTCGCTACTTGCTTTTATGCCACTGTTTATACCAAAACATTTTTCAAATCGGGCATAGTAATCACTAGTGTCTTCATCTTGCTTCTGTTTACAGGCTGAAATTGTACCCCAATCTTCCTTTTTCGTAGTTAATAAACGTGGCAGTACCTGTACTAATAAACCTGGTAGTGCTTTAGTTTTGTCCCCAAGCCCCGCACCTGGACCTCGGGCCTTTTCTTCTGCTTCTAGTGCTGTCCAATCTATCTTTTGATCTCCTACCTCCCACTCTTTTTCCTTGAGTTTCTCATAAATGCCAGCAGGCATCAATACCTTTAATATTGTCATAATGTCGGGATAGGTATACTCTCCCATGAGTAGCATGTCTTTAATTTCTCGGTGAAAACCCGCTGGATCTTTGTCATGACTGGGTACCACTTTCTTCATTTCTAACAATTCTATTTTTGATATGGGCGTATATACAAATACGCGCTTAAACTCGTTGTCCTCGCCCTTTATTGCGTGCACTTCTCGTAAGGGATTCTGTCTATCCATGTAATACGTGGTTCTTTCCTTGATGGGCAATGAGACACGGTCTGAACATACAAAAAGAATATACTGCTTTCTTGATTCTAGAATTTCTTTAATTAATTTAGTACCTGAACCTCTCCATCTATTCATGAGTAATTCAGTCAATATATCAGGTAAGGGACCAGGGTCCGAATGCTGACTCTGATATAGTATAATGAGTTGTTGAATCATATAAATCCCAGCTAACCGCTGTTCATCCGGGGTGAGATTCAAAAATGCGCGTGCTACTGTATCATCACTATATTTTCCGGGACTGTCAACCCAATGGACAGCTGACCTGGCTAATTCTTGTTCATCCATAGAATCGAGGAAATGATAACCCCTTCGTTCTCGGAGTAATTTGTCAGCTGTTTGGAACGAATGCTCGTTAGACCTTATATGGACTATGGGTGCTTGAAATTTTCTGTTATTTTCTAGACACATCGGACGTATCGGGTCAGTAAGACATCTAGTACTATTACAAGATCTTCTTCTACCTACATAGGCTATAGTTTCTGACTGTCCTGTGGGCAGTCCTGATCCTTCTTCCTCGCTTTGATCGAACTGGTCTACCGCTAATCTTTCTTCGTGTAGGCGTTCTATTTCTTTTCGGATCTTTCGGCACATGGCTATTATACAATTCTGCTTATCATGTCTTCCTTCTGATATATTCTGACTCCATCTGGTAAGAATTTGCATTGCTTCCGGGTCTACCCCTGGTCGGTCTTGATTTCTGATCACACAATTTATGAGGAAACGTAACAGTTCCCCCTGTATTTCCACTTTCTGGTATTCCATAGCTCTGTTAATACATTCAGAATCTCGTCCGGTTTGGACAAAATGATATATATTATCTAGATGTGCCGTCATTCCTGGTAATTTCCCTAAATACACTGCGGCTCGTCTGATACGTAATGATGCTAGGGTCATTTCGTCCTCTTTGCCGGGCACAGGGTCATATCTACAATCTATAAGGAGTTCCTTAAGCGTACGGGCATTTATGAGTTTGGGGGTACGTGAGTGTGCTGACTCTTGAAAGGTAAGTTTATTTATTCTGGGTGGCGTAGAGAAAATGTTACTAGCACCTCCCGTAGCCCCATCTGGGGTGTCGGGTGTGAAAGGATTCGTTGAACGTGACACAGCAACTATAGGTGTGGACACAGCTATAGAAGCAGCTGTAGGAACAGATGTAGAAACAGATGTGCTTGTCGGAACTTGTGACACGATCTGTTGCTGTACGGATACGGGTACTGGGTCTTGGCGTTGAACCTCCCTGATAGGCGGTCTATGTGGGGCGGAATTAGCATACTCGGGAGCGGCGTCATCTAAATATGAGGAAAGAAAAACATCTTCTGCGGTTCTAGGATGCCCCTTAGGATGTACTTTTATTGGAAATAATGGGGTTGGCAAGTCTTTTGGTATTTCTGGAGTAGCCTTAGGTAATCCTTCAGCCAGAAGGGGATACATACCATTCATAAGGGCATTTCTTTGTCTGTCTACTTGTTCTGATTTCACTCGTGCACCTTCTTCAATTAATAGATTTTCTCGGACTTCATTTGTTTTTTCTTTACTCTTCTCTTCCTGTCTACGTGCTTTTTCTGTTCGTCTATGTGATTCTTT
Organism: Triturus cristatus; assembly: GCF_964204655.1. NCBI lineage: Eukaryota > Metazoa > Chordata > Amphibia > Caudata > Salamandridae > Triturus > Triturus cristatus. Next base: position 357,739,040 of record NC_140595.1, read on the forward strand.
ACGCCATAATTCAATGGCGTCTTTCTGTGATTGTCTAGCTTTCTTTTTCCGTAATTCTTCCTCTACTTTCACGATGCACTCTGCATCCCAGGTCCCCGCTGCGGGCCACCTCTGACTTTCTGGTAATTCCTTGGTGTAGTCTACCCATAGATCAAGAAATAATATGGCGTCTAGGCCATGTTTGTGATACATGAAGTACCCTGGAGTGTCCCTAGGAGGAATGGGAACAGCTTCTTCGAGTACCCCTTTTCTAGTTGTGATCTGTCTTAGTTTCGAAAAGAGTGGCATATTGAAAACTGATCTGATACTTGATTTTGAACAAACTTAATACCATAAACACAATAATGAACAGTCATTCATACCACAATATGCAGAACGTACTTAAAACATTTAACATTTAACATTTACCTGAACAATGAACAATGATGACGATCTAAGGAGAACTTAAATCACTAAACATAATACTCGACATTAACTGAATTATATACTTGATATACTGCTAAACAGTACAGATACACTGCTGAAACAGTGCAGACCGGATTTGTGTACCCAAACCCGTCTTGACCGGCACAAACTATGTGCACGTCAGAAAGCCTCCCCAGTAATGGTACTCACCGGGTAGCTCGGAAACGGAAGGCCTCGGAAACTCGACTGAACTTGAACCGGACTGGACTCGACTCGAACACTTCGGACACTGGACTCGACTTGGGACTTCGGAAACTGGTGGGCCTCTGTATACCTCGGATCTTGTTCTCTCAGCTAGGCTCTGGTCGGGATACTTCGCACTTCTCACCGCCTCGTCTGGGTGTTGATCGCAGCCTCAGTCGCCCCCGCTTGACCGGAGGGAGATACAGGAAATCCTGCTGGTACGCGTTATTGTCCGTCCAGCTGTGGTAGGAGACCGGGCCTGCAACTCACCGCCGGCGCGTGAGATGAGAAAGTGTCCCTATTCGGGCGCCATTCATGTGGTAAATAATTTTCATTACCTGGACTTAATTTGATACGGAAACATAATAACACAGCTCAGTAAAATGAGAGGCAGAATCCGTGGTATCAGAGGTTCGGAATGGGCTTTATTCCAATGAACGATTATAATCGGTTGCTCCAAGTTCCATCACCACGGAGGTTCAGGAAGTGAAGTACATACATTATTGACAAGAAATGACTTTTATAGTACATACATTACAATGAAGCGAATGCAGTAGGCGTAACAATTGATAAGGAAAATGACGATTCATATGCGTAACCGAAAATGGGTGTAAGAAGGAGTAAAAAGGAACATAATTGGTTATGATGTCATATATAGGTGGATCTATAAGATAATACTTGGCATAGATGCGCGCGCAGCAACATGACGTGTGATTGACGTGCAACTAGGGGGTGAAGGGGACTTGACATTTAGCTCTACATGTGGCGACAGAAGTCTGGAGGGTCAAGTCAACCTAATCCCAAATCATATCTAACATCCTATGTTTAAAGAACTATGTTATCCACAAAAGAAGGACTCTCGGACAGAATCTATTCTATACTGACTGTGCGTGCGTGTACAAGCGTCTAAGTGTCTATACTAAATGCGAGGGGGTAGGAATATTCCATGGTAACAGGACTATGAATTACTTGCATAAAGACAGAGAAGTCGGGCCTTTGCTTGGTAGCTGGCAGAATGTTTACTTAAGCTACTAGACAGAAATGCGTTGGGCAGGGATGAGGCAGATAACTCGAAGGTGAAATACAGTTCTTGGCAGAGAATAGGCTGATGTCAGGCTTCGTGAGCCGCGCAGAGAATGAGACAAAGTTCATGGTCACAGATGCAGGCTCAGACTGGAGTTTTCAGAAGCAAAAGGCAAGAAGAGTTCGATGACAGAATCAGGGCCTACTTGCCTGGACGGTAAAAATGGCATAAGTGAACCATATAAAGGCGGTGGCCTTTCGTACTTAGGAAGGGAATATCCGGCCTATTCATGGCGGATCTGACAGAGGACATGTTGACGGTGGACGCACATGTGTTTGCGTCTTCATAACTGGAACTGGAGGGAACATACATGTACTTGTAACATGCACATAGAACCGTTGGGGTCCAAGATAGGGGACATAACTGACCAAAAAAATCCATATTTCCACACTGTGCCTCATGGGAACAGTCCAGCCAAAACTGCCAAGCCATGCCTTCCCTGGACTGGAAACAAGCTTCCTAAGACCGGTATCTGGCATTTCAACCATCTTCAGCCAGGCTTGCTTGAATCCAGTAGCAAAGTGAGCAAGGGACTCACGTCTGAGCATACCCTGCCAACTTATGGCGAACACAGCGGTACAAAAGGGGGTGGTGATGGACGGAGCATCAGAACCAATCAGACACTCACACCCAGTCAACTGATCTGGGTTTGATCCTTCACCGTTCTTTAGCTCACTCTGCCACCCCAGTTCAGTCATGGCCATATGCAAATCAGTCTGACCCTGTGCCTCATGGGAACAGTCCAGCCCGCACTGCCAAGCCATGCCTTCCCTGGACCAGAAACAAGCGTCCTAGGACCGGTTTCTGGCATTTCAGCCGTCTTCAGCCAGGCTTGCTTGAATCCAGTGGCAAAGTGAGCAAGGGACTCACGTCTGAGCATACCCTGCCAACTTATGGTGAATAAAGCAGTACAAAAGGGGGGTGGTGATGGACGGAGCATCAGAACCAATCAAACACTCGCACCCAGTCAACTGATCTGGGTTTGATCCATCACCGTTCTTTAGCCCACTCTGCCACCCCAGTTCAGTCATGGCCATATGCAAATCAGTCTGACCCTGTGCCTCATGGGAACAGTCCAGCCCGCACTGCCAAGCCATGCCTTCCCTGGACCTGAAACAAGCTTCCTAGGACCGGTTTATGGCATTTCAGCCGTCTTCAGCCAGGCTTGCTTGAATCCAGTGGCAAAGTGGGCAAGGGACTCACGTCTGAGCATAACCTGCCAACTTATGGCAAACAAAGCGGTAGAAAAGGGGGGTGGTGCTGGACGGAGCATCAGAACCAATCAAACACTCACACCCAGTCAACTGATCTGGGTTTGATCCATCACCGTTCTTTAGCCCACTCTGCCACCCCAGTTCAGACATGGCCATATGCAAATCAGTTTGACCCTGTGCCTCATGGGAACAGTCCAGCCAAAACTGCCAAGCCATGCCTTCCCTGGACTGGAAACAAGCTTCCTAAGACCGGTATCTGGCATTTCAGCAGTCTTCAGCCAGGCTTGCTTGAATCCAGTGGCAAAGTGAGCAAGGGACTCACGTCTGAGCATACCCTGCCCACATATGGCGAACACAGCGGTACAAAAGGGGATGGTGATGGACGGAGCATCAGAACCAATCAGACACTCACACTCAGTCAACTGATCTGGGTTTGATCCTTCACCGTTCTTTAGCCCACTCTGCCACCCCAGCTCAGTTATGGCCATATGCATATCAGTCTGACCCTGTGCCTCATGGGAACAGTCCAGCCCGAACTGCCAAGCCATGCCTTCCCTGGACCAGAAACAAGCGTCCTAGGACCGGTTTCTGGCATTTCAGCCATTTTCAGCCAGGCTTGCTTGAATCCAGTGGCAAAGTGAGCAAGGGACTCACGTCTGAGCATACCCTGCCAACTTATGGTGAATAAAACAGTACAAAAGGGGGGTGGTGATGGACGGAGCATCAGAACCAATCAAACACTCACACCCAGTCAACTGATCTGGGTTTGATCCACCACCGTTCTTTAGCCCACTCTGTCACCCCAGTTCAGACATGGCCATATGCAAATTAGTATGACCCTGTGCCTCATGGGAACAGTCCAGCCCGAACTGCCAAGCCATGCCTTCCCTGGACTGGAAACAAGCTTCCTAGGACCGGTTTCTGGCATTTCAGCCGTCTTCAGCCAGGCTTGCTTGAATGCAGTGGCAAAGTGAGCAAGGGACTCACGTCTGAGCATACCCTGCCAACTTATGGCGAACAAAGCGGTACAAAAGGGGGTAGTGATGGACGGAGCATCAGAACAAATAAAAAACACTCACACCTTGCTCACTTTGCCACTGGATTCAAGCAAGCCTAGCTGAAGACGGCTGAAATGCCAGAAACCGGTCCTAGGAAGCTTGTTTCCAGTCCAGGGAAGGCATGGCTTGGCAGTTCGGGCTGGACTGTTCCCATGAGGCACAGGGTCAGACTGATTTGCATATGGTCATGTCTGAATTGGGGTGGCGGAGTGGGCTAAAGAACGGTGATGGATCAAACCCAGATCAGTTGACTGGGTGTGAGTGTTTGATTGGTTCTGATGCTCCGTCCATCACCACTCCCCTTTTGTACCGCTTTGTTTGCCATAAGTTGGCAGGGTATGCTCAGACATGAGTCCCTTGCTCACTTTGCCACTGGATTCAAGCAAGCCTTGCTGAAGACGGCTGAAATGCCAGATACCAGTCTTAGGAAGCTTGTTTCCAGTCCAGGGAAGGCATGGCTTGGCAGTTTTGGCTGAACTGTTCCCATGAGGCACAGGGTCAGACTGATTTGCATATGGCCATGTCTGAACTGGGGTGGCAGAGTGGGCTAAAGAACGGTGATGGATCAAACCCAGATCAGTTGACTGGGTGTGAGTGTTTGATTGGTTCTGATGCTCCGTCCAGCACCACCCCCCTTTTGTACCGCTTTGTTTGCCATAAGTTGGCAGGTTATGCTCAGACGTGAGTCCCTTGCCCATTTTGCCACTGGATTCAAGCAAGCCTGGCTGAAGACGGCTGAAATGCCATAAACCGGTCCTAGGAAGCTTGTTTCAGGTCCAGGGAAGGCATGGCTTGGCAGTGCGGGCTGGACTGTTCCCATGAGGCACAGGGTCAGACTGATTTGCATATGGTCATGTCTGAACTGGGGTGGCAGAGTGGGCTAAAGAACGGTGATGGATCAAACCCAGATCAGTTGACTGGGTGTGAGTGTTTGATTGGTTCTGATGCTCCGTCCATCACCACCCCCCTTTTGTAACGCTTTGTTCGCCATAAGTTGGCAGGGTATATTCAGACGTAAATCCCTTGCCCACTTTGTCACTGAATTCTAGCAAGCCTGACTAAAGACGGCTGAAATGCCAGAAACCGGTCCTAGGAAGCTTATTTCCGATCCAGGGAAGGCATGGCTTGCAGTTCGGGCTGGACTGTTCCCATGAGGCACAGGGTTAGACTGATTTGCATATGGCCATGTCTGAACTGGGGTGGCAGAGTGGGCAAAAGAACGGTGATGGATCAAACCCAGATCAGTTGACTGGGTGTGAGTGTTTGATTGGTTCTGATGCTCCGTCCATCACCAGCCCCTTTTGTACCGCTTTGTTCACCATAAGTTGGCAGGGTATGCTCAGACGTGAGTCCCTTGCTCACTTTGCCACTGGATTCAAGCAAGCCTGGCTGAAGACGGCTGAAATGCCAGAAACCGGTCCTAGGAAGCTTGTTTCAAGTACAGGGAAGGCATAGCTTGGCAGTTCGAGCTGGACTGTTCACATGAGGCACAGGGTCAGACTGATTTGCATATGGTCATGACTGAACTGGGGTGGCAGAGTGGGCTAAAGAACGGTGATGGATCAAACCCAGATCAGTTGACTGGGTGTGAGTGTTTGATTGGTTCTGATGCTCCGTCCATCACCACCCCCCTTTTGTACCGCTTTGTTCGCCATAAGTAGGCAGGGTATGCTCAAACATGAGTCCCTTGCTCACTTTGCCACTGGATTCAAGCAAGCCTGGCTGAAGACGGCTGAAATGCCGGAAACCGGTCCTAGAAAGCTTGTTTCCGGTCCAGGGAAGGCAAGGCTTGGCAGTTTTGGCTGGACTGTTCCCATGAGGCACAGGGTCAGACTGATTTGCATATGGCCAGGTCTGAACTGGGGTGGCAGAGTGGGCTAAAGAACGTTGATGGATCAAACCCAGATCTGTTGACTGGGTGAGAGTGTTTGATTGGTTCTGATGCTCTGTCCATCACCATCCCCTTTTGTACCGTCGCTTCCGAAGTGCCAACGGGACTCACAGCCTAGTCGCTCATGTGTCCACCAAGGGTGATGTCTTCACCACCAGGGATCTGGTTCTGTGTCTTCCTCTCAGGGTCGCAGGGCAACCAGTCTCCGGCTGTGGCCTTAGTGTATCCTGCGCATGTCGAGGAGCTGCTGCCGAACATCTCTCCCATTCGGACTCCAATTTCACTGGATTTCCGCCGAGGCCCCTTGCCCCTGGATTTCCACTTAACCGCGAGGGTTGTGCGGGCCTTCGTGTAGGCTGCGCGTAGGGGTCGCTTCAGAACTCCCAACAGGGCCACGGCCTCGTCTTGCTTTATCCCAAGGGGTGGATCTTCTAATGTCCGGCTGTGCTCTACTTCCGTATGCTGCAGACTGACAAGGGTGCACAGATGGTTCCTGGGTGGCCTGCCTTCTTGGACTCCGGTTGCTTGGAGTGTGTGGATTCCCCTAGGTGTTGTGCTGCTCCTTGGTGGTGTTGATGACTTCACCATTATTCTTTGATGGGGCAGTAGGCGGCGGTCCGATGTCTCTTCTGTGATGATGCGAGTACTCTGCCCGGTCACTTCGCCTCATTGTCCCTTGCACAGCCTAGTCGCTCATGTGTCTGCCAAGGGTGATGTCTTCGCCACCAGGGATCTGGTTCTGTGTCTTCCTCTCAGGGTCGCAGGGCAACCAGTCTCCGGCTGTGGCCTCCGTGTATCCTGCACATGTCGAGGAGCTGCTGCCGAACATCTCTCCCATTCAGACTCCAATTTCACTGGAATTCCGCCGAGGCCCCTTGCCTCTGGATTTCCACTTGACCGCGTGGGCTGTGCGGGCCTTCGTGTAGGCTGCGCGTAGGGGTCGCTTCAGAACTCCCAACAGGGCCACGGCCTAGTCTTGCTTTATCCCAAGGGGTGGATCTTCTAATGTCCGGCTGTGCTCTACTTCCGTATGCTGCAGGCTGACAGGGGTGCATAGACGGTTCCTGGGCGGCCTGCCTTCTTGGACCCTGGTTGCTTGGAGTGTGTGGATTCCCTTAGGTGTTGTGCTGCTCCTTGGTGGTGTTGATGACTTCACCATTATTCTTTGATGGGGCAGTAGGCGGCGGTCCGATGTCTCTTCTGTGATGATGCGAGTACTCTTCGCCTCATTGTCCCTTGCACGCCTGTGTTGGTTGTCTGCCCTGTGGCGCGGTGTCAATGTACCTTCCTTCTTTGTAGGCTCACATCCTGTCATCCTCTTCTTTCTTCATGGCATCTTGCCACTCACGCTCTTTCTTTTCTTTCCTTCCTTTGCGACGCAGTCTGGTCTTCTTGCATTCTTTCTCATCCTAACTAGGCTTCTCCGTGTAGCGTGCACTCTAAACGTTTCCCTCTGGTCTTGTCCCAGTAATAGGACACTGTTTTATTTTCACTCTGTGACTGGACCGGTCGTCGCGACCTTCTTCCTTTGATTCCTTCTAAATTCTAGTTACTGAGGTTGAACTTCTTGTTCGTCTCTTTCTGGTCCTCTTCGTGGACCTTTCCTGGGGTCCTTTTCGCTGACATCCCCTCGGTCATTCACCTCACAGACGTCTTCTCCATTCTTCTGATCAGACCTCTTGTCAGGTCTCTTCTCGCTGGCGACCCTCTGGCTGGTGCGCTTCTTTTCTCTGGCGATGATCTGGCTGGCCGGCTTCTTCTTCTCTCTGGCGACCATCTGGCTGGTCGGCTTCTTCTTCTCTCTGGCGACCCTCTGGCTGGTCGGCTTCTTCTCTTCTCTGGCGACCATCTGGCTGGTCGGCTTCTTTTCTCTGGCGACCATCTGGCTGGTCGGCTTCTTCCTTCTTGCGACCATCTGGCTGGTCGGCTTCTTCCCTCTTGCGACCATCTGGCTGATCGGCTTCTTCCACCTTGCGACCTTCTGACTGGTCGGCTTCTTCCACATTGTGCGGGTCTTTGTGCTTCTGGTGGTTCGTGCAACCACCTCTTCTTCTCCGCAATCACGTTGCTGTAGCGCACTTCTGATGGCACTCTTCCGTTCACCTCGCTGGGTGCACTTGCTGCGCATTCCTTTCCTTCTTTTGTTCCTGGAGCAGTGTCCGCTATTCGTGCGCTTCTTCGCACTTGCCTGGTGCTGAATTCTTGAACCGCCATTCGTTTGTCTGGTGGTGCCCCTGCCTCTTCCTACTGCTGCAACGACAAACTGTGGCCATCAGGTACTGCTGCACTCTCTGTCTCAGCTCGGTTCAGTGCTTCTCTGGTGGTCTGCGCCACCGCTCTGTCGACCTGCTCCTGGTCACTCCCTTTTGCGCCCAAGTGACTGCGCTCTTCTCTTCTTGGGGTCCCAGTTCGCTGTAAGGAGCCACTGCCCTTCCGTGTGTACTGATGCCTTGAACTCCCTCTATAGGGTACTCCCTGTTCTGGGCACCATCTGTGTGCATTATGCTGTCGTGGTGCAGACCCTGTGCTCTTCTGTAGCTCTGTCTCTGTTCTGCTGCACCTTCTGCCCTCTCGGTTCTTCACTTATGCAGTCCTGGCATTTTTCTCAGGCAGCCTGCAGCGCTCAATCTGTTCTCTGCAGAGCTGCCTATGCTTGGTATTGTCTTTTGCTCCCTGAGGCATTACCTGGGATCGGCTACTAGATGGCAGTACAGAGTTAACTTGTGGCAGTTCACAGCCGTTTTTCTTGTTCCTGAAACCTCGCTCTGTTTCCTGATTCTGCCTTTGCACGAGCTTCGTTGGAGCAGAGGGGGGTGGGCAGTCAACTCGTGGTGGGTGCTGCCTTCACCTTCCTAACCCGATTCCCCCAGCTGCAGACCCATATGGACTGTCCTGGGTCGTCGTTCCCTGCACCAGCTGTCCTCGATGCTCCCTGTCCCTTGTGGCACTCCGCCCCTCGCAGCAGGCTCACCGCACTTCGCTGGCAGCGCCGGGACACTGTATCATGGGCAGTTGGTTTACTTTGCAGGGAGGAGGGCTGGCTCAATTACACGTTGGCCACTCTGACGGGCCTCCGGCTTCTTGCGCTTGTTATTTTTCCCGCTATACCTGCCCGCAGTAGCCTCGTCCAGTTCTTTCGCTGCGCGGGTGGGTTTAGACCCGCTGCTTTGCAAACTGCGGAGGCCACACAACGGGTCAGGGGTCACTTTTGGCAATTGGTGCAGGGTGGGCTCCTGCTGACCTCCTAGCGCTTGGGGTTGCTTCTTTTGTATTGCGCAGCCCGCGTCAGCTTCCCGATTTATGGCCTCACCTCCGGCCGGCGAGTCCCCTCCTCAGCGCGGGTGGGTTCCGCTTGGTTCTCTCACTTCCCCGGGGCTCTTCACATGCCCTTAGCCAGATGAGGCGTGCAGCGCTTCATCGCAGGGGGGAAATCAATTTGCCGCAGGGACTTAAGGAGCAGGATGGGCTCCGCTGACCTTATCTCGCTCGGGGTCACTTCTTTAACCCTCCACAGCCCCTCGCTCAGTCACCGGGCTCGCCGCCTGCCAGGAGGGTCGTCGCGGCCGATGCGGGTGGGCTCCCATCGGTTCGCTTTTCTATCCACAGCACTTCCACGCAGGGGGTGGAATTCAGAAGGCCACACGAGGTGCGGGGTGACCTCCCGGTCACCTCGCTTACGTTATGCAGGCCCAGGGTTCTTCACATGCCCCGTGGGCCGGTAGGCGGGTGGCGCCTTCTTCGCAGGGGGGGTGCCATTTTCACGCGGCAGCTCTCTTCCCCTCAACCTTCTCAGCTGGGCTGCTGCACGAATGGGCACAACCCCCTCGTCGCCATTGTAATGTGGTGGGGGCGCTAGGCCCACATACTTTAATAATGAGCACACAGACACCAGATTGATGGTAGATAACTGGCCACAAGCACGTGCGCTCGGCCCCTTTTATTATCAGGGTCACCTGACTGGTGACGCCTGTGGTGGGTGGGTCTTTAGTGTGGGTTAACAGCATCAGAAACACAAGACTGTATCCAGCCGGATACTACATAGGGGAGGAAAGGAAAGGGGAAGTACATTTTGGCAGGGGGAGCATTGAATGTTCCCTCGTGCCAGAAAAAATAATGTGGGGCTAGACTTGGCCACTGCTGCTGCCAAAACCTCACGCAATTTCACTAGTTGGAAATACTGCTCAATAAAATCAGGTCCGGCGTTCCAAAACCCAGGAGAACGGAGTGTGAAAACACCATCCGACTCATGATCAGTTAGAGTGAAATTCCAGATGGTAAACCTGCCCCACCTGACTCGTAATCAAGGTCACAGACGCTAGATGAAACTATACGTTTTCTTAAAGTTTTTATATGTTCAATTTCTTTTCAATGATTTACCTTCAAAGCTAATAAAACAAGCCTTGTTAATTTCCCGTCTGGACTACATGAATACTTTGGATTTTGGATCCCATTGCAACCTTATAAAAAGGCTACAGGTCATACAAAATGCGGCAGCTCGCCTTCTTTTAAACATCCCCAGGCACGAGACAGCAAAAAGGGCACTGGCAGAACTTCACTGGCTCACGAGGGAACCACTGGTGCAGTTTAAGACCTTGTGTATTGCTCATACGGCCTACTACAACAAAGGCCTTCTGCCACTACAATCTCTGGTTGCACCCTACATGCACCCTAAATGATGGTACAAAAAATCTGCAGGGAAAGATAGGGAGGCCACTTGTATGCGTATCTGGCGCCCAAATTATGTAGCTCTTTGAGGTGCAGTGTGTGCCAAATGGATCCAGAATCAAGTTTTGAAGAGCCTTTGATAAACAGGCTGTTTCAGAATTAGCTGCTGTTGATCTGGATGTAGTTATGGTCAATCAATCAATCAGGGAATTTTAAAGTGCGCTACTCAGTTGTGAGGGTCTCTAGGCGCTGGCGGAGGGGGGTGGGTGGGGGGGTGCAGCTCCTAGTCACCCAAAAAGCCAGGTCTTGAGTCTCTAATTGAAGGTTTGCAGGGTAGGGGAGTGTCTGATGTTGACTGGGAGCTCATTCCAGGTCTCGGCTGCGACATAGGAGAAGGCTCTTCCCCCTGCTTTGGTTCTAAGGATGAGCCGGGTTTGCCGCAGAGGTTTTTGTTGTGTACATGGAAAGAGATTCTTTCGTTGAGGTATCTGGGTCCGATGTTGTGGAGTAATTTGTAGGCGTGGGTTGAAGGTTACTCACTTCTCAACGGGGAGTCAGTGGTGGTCTAGCAGGTGTTGGGTCATGTGCGCTCATTGTGGGGATCCGAGAACGAGTCTGGTCGCGGTGTTCTGAATGGTCTGGAGTTTGTGTACCAGGGATTCGCTGATTCCAGCGTAAAGGACATTTCCATAGTCTAGTCTGGTAGTTATGAGTGCGTGGGTGACGATCTTCCTAGCTTCGGAGGAGATCCCCATGAAAGTCTTGCGGAGGATGCAGAGGGAGTTGAAGCAGGTGGGAGCGACGGCATTGATCTGGTGAGTCGTGGTGAGGGAGGAGTCAAGAATGATGCCAACGTTCCAGGTATGGTCTGTGGGGGTGGGTGGGTTTCTGAGGGCAGAGGGCCACCAGGTGTTGTCCCAGGCAGTGGGGGAGGGTCCGAGGATGAGGACCACAGTCTTTTCTGAGTTGAGCTTTAGGCAGCTGTTGCTCATTCAGGCTGCGACATCTTTCATTCCTACCTGGAAGCTGAGTCTGGTGTTTTCGGGGTTCTTCATGAGAGAGAGGATTAACTGGGTGTCCTCGGCGTCGGATACTATGCTGAGTCCATGCCGTCTCTAACAATGGCAGCGAGGGGGGCCATGTAGATGCTGAAGGGCGTGGGGCTGAGCCATGATTCTTGGATTTTATTCTGCAGTTGATCTCTGTGGGTTCGTAGAGGAAGGGTGAGAGTCTGATCCTTTGGGTTCTGCTGGTGAGAAAGGAGCAGATCTAGTCGAAGGCAGTTCTCCGTATGCCGGCGTCGTGGAGTCTGGCTGGGAGAGTGCGGTGGGAGATGGTGTTGAAAGCAGAGGAGAGGTCAAGCAGAATGAGGGCCGCGGTGTGGCCCTGGTTGAGGAGCATGTGGATGTCCTCGATGACAGCAAGGAGGGTGGTCTCAGTGCTGTGGTTACTTCGGAAACCGGACTGGGAAGAGCTTAGGATGGCATTCTCCTCGATGAAGCTCATCAGCTGGGTGAGGACCATTTTCTCGGTGACCTTGGCTGCGAAGGGAAGGAGTGAGTTGGGACTGTAGTTTTTCAGGTCCGTAGGGTCAGCTAAAGGTATTTGGTGTGAGTTGTATTGGTTCAGTTTCGCTCTGGGAAACCTTTGGGTAGCCATACACCCAACAAATCCAAAAGAATATAATGGAATTTGCATTAACAATTAATTTTATTACCAAGCTCACCTAATGATAAATCCCCTTTTATGAATTCTATTTGATAACGTTGTGATGCTGGGTCAGGTGGCTTAGTGGACTAAAGAATCTACTGGAGGGGCCGGTGTTCAGCATCGTAGTCACAGGTTCAAATCAGGGTGGGTCCAATCAGCCTTTCATCCTTCTGAGGTTGATAAAATGAGTACCATTGAGTTGGGTAACAATAAACATCTGTTATTCAGCACCAAGGTACCCTTGAGTGAACGTGTGCTTTACAAATACACATAGTGCTTTCTTTGCTTAACTTATACTAGACACACTGAAGAATAAACCAATCTAAATGATTTGTTTCACAAAAATAAACTCCTTCTAATCAACCTTAATGTATTACCACTACCATTTCGTTCATAATATCTGCATAGGAGTGGAAGAGAAGACATGCCTGTTCTTCTTTATCTAACTAACCTTATATAGCATACACTTACATCTATTTAAAGACAGGCAGAGATCTCGTAGCTCTTGAGGATTTTCCTTGAGCAGAAGTATCCCTCAGTACAGAAAAGGTTGGGGACCCCTGATCTAAACTTATTTAGCATACACTTACATCTATTTAAAGACAGGCAGAGATAAGCCAAAGGTTCTAGAAGGCACACAGTGCTCTCTCTATTTTACAGCTTTACAAGGGTAATTTACCACAGCATATCCAATTATGTGAGAAAAAGGAAACAAAAAACACAACATGAAACAATGATGGGTAATTTTTCCTGGTGACCTAACACCCTCTTTCTTTACCTCTTTTTATTGCATGTTTATATGGTGTATTGTATTTGAAGCCTGAATATACATTTTAATAATTTAGCATTAACCGAGAAAAATGTAAATTCTTATCGACTTGCGATATTGTGCTTGATATTTTTTTATTAGAAATTGTGATAGGTACATTGTAAAGCATTTAAATGTGAGTGTTTCGTAACAGTTTGTGAGTGTTAAAATATATACTAAGGTACGAAAAAAGTTTAATTAGTATACCTTGTGTACTACTAATGGGTGATACTATTTCAAACATATGGTAGGTGAGTGACTGTGTACCCCTGAATGAGAGGGTGTGTTAGTGGCTGTATGGGTGTGTGAGTGGCTCAGTGGGAGAATAAGTGGGTGTATCAGTAGCTGTATGGGTGAATACATGGGTGTGCGAGTAGCTGTATGAGTGACTGAGTGGTTGCATGAGTAACTGTATTGGTGAGTGAGTGGGTGTGTGAGTGGCTGTATTGGTGAGTGAGTGGCTGCATGAGTGGCTGTATTGGTGAGTGAGTGGGTGTGTGAGTGGCTGTATCGGTGAGTGAGTGGCTGCATGAGTGGCTGTATGGGTGAGTGAGTGGCTGAATCAGTGGCTGTATGGGTGGGTGAGTGTATGGGGGAGTGAGTGGCTGTGTGAGTAACTGTATGGGTGAGTGAACGGGTATGTAAGTGTCTGTGTGGGTGAGAGAGTGGCTGTTTGAGTATGTATTTGGTTAATTAGGTTGGAGTGGGAGTAGCTGTATTCCAGAGTGACTGTTCAGTGGCTGTATGTGTGAGTGAGTAGATGTGTGAGTGCTTTCATGGATATATGAATGGGTATGTAAGTGGTTGTGTGGGTGTGTGAGTGGCTCTGTTGAGAAGCTGTATGGGTGAGTGATGGAGATGTGTGAGTAGCTGTATTGATGAGTGAGTGGGTGTGTAAGTGAATGTATGGTAAGTGAGTGGCTATGTGAGTGACTGTATAGGTGAGTGAGTGGCTTTGTGACAAGCTGTATGTGCGAGTGAGTGCCTGTGTGAGTGGCTCTGTGGATGAGTAAGTGGGTGTGTGACTGGTTGTAACGTGTGTGAGTGGGTGTATGAAAGGTTGTGTGAATCAGTGTGTGAGTGGTTCTGTGGATGATGTTATCAGTGATATGATTTATGATGTCATTTGAAATGTCATCAGTGATGTCACTGACCATGTCATGAGTGATGTAATATGTGAGGTGATAAGCAGTGCATTTGACAAATCTTCACAAAATTTTCCCCGAAAAGTGCTCAGTTGAGTTTTGTTGCAGTTGGAAAATTATGTGGGGCTACGTAAAGCGGGGTATGAGATAAATTGGAATTGAAATGTTAATTCCCATAGGAACCTGTCAACACGACTACAGCCCAAACCACTGAACGGAATTGCCCCAAATTTGGCAGAAATGTCTGTGTTGTTACACAGATTGTGCTTTTTGTTATTTGATGCAAATCCATTCAGTAGGTTTTGATAAATTTAAGAAGAAAGAGTTATTGATAATTGGTCATGAAGCCTACACGTAAAAAGATGAGCTTGGGGAGGAAAATGCACAGCTCTGATTTGCTGCCAATACTTCAGCCAGGAAGTGGTGGCAGACATCTTGGGATTCAGCTTCCCCAAGTCCCCCAAAAAATAAGTGAAAATAAAGAAAAGGGGGCAGGGTAGGAATACCCTGACCCCAAGCCATGGTCTTGGGGTCTGCAAAAAAGGCTTTTTTTTCATTCTATTTTTACCACAAGGTTGCCATGAATTTGTGAAAACACAGTATTTTCATTTTTAAAACAGAAGCGTAGGCTTGCACGCTTGTATTTAAAAATGCCCCCGGGTAGGCTAAGTCCTGGGAACATATGTAATGTTATGCAGAGGGCAGCACTGCCCCCTGCAGCCCTGGGGACCGCCATCTCCCTGGGGATATATCTAAATAAATGTGGGATTAGGCCTGTATTTCCTCCACCACAGATTTGGGGCCCTTGCCTGCTGAGAGTTCTTGGGGGAAAAACAAGCCCTCATGTTATCTCTGTTAAGTCCCACACAGCAGGCTTGCTAAGAGGTCTTCAGAGGCCACACCCCATTTCTCCACCACTCTGCAAACGCTCCTCCTGGTCAGCTACTGGTTGGGGAATGAAGTCCTCTTGGGTGCTCAGGGACCTTTGGGGCCAAGAAGTCCTCCTGGTACCTCCTGTAACTCCTACATAGTGGGATTCCTGAGAGGCCCACTCCCTTCCTCCACCACTGTGCAAACAAGATTACTACTTAAAAAACCATAGAAATTCCCTGAAAAAAACAAGGGTTCCGGGGATGATATAGTTAGGAATTAGTATTTAAAAAACCTTTTAAAAAAACCTTAGAAACCCACTGGAAAAAACATAGGTTGAACGGACATTACAGTTAGGAAATTGAATTTAAAAAACCTTAGAAATTCACTGAAAAAAACAAATGATACAGGGGTGTAATAGTTAGGCTAAAGTTTCACTCATACAAAGACAGTGAAATTCAGCAGCTAAAGTCAGCTGAACTAACTATAACTTGCGCCCCACAATGCACTGCTTACGACCTCACATATAACATCACTCATGACATGGTCATTGACATCACTGATGACATCACTGATGAAATCTCAAGTGACATCATTGACATCATCCAGAAAATGACTTATGCACTCACTCACACCCACATAGAACCTTTCATACACCCACTCCTACTCCCACTTCCACACAACCATTCACAAAGCCATTCACAGACCCATACCAGTACTTACACACCCACTCACTTATTCATAGATCTACATGCACATCTACTTACTCACCCATACAGCTTTCATACACAGACTCACGCACTAATACAGCCACTGAGATATCCAATCAAACACCTATAAATCTACTCACACTGTTAGTCAGTCACCCATAGAGCTACTCACACACTTACTCACTGACACAGATAATCACACAGCTAAACACACCCACTTACTTACTCATACAGATACCAACATGTAGTCACTCACCTATACTGTCACTGGCACAAGAACACGCTCACCCATAGAGCCACTCTCACATTCACTCTGTCACCCACATGGTCACTCACATACCCATCACTCACATATACTGTCTTTCACATACCTAGTTACTCACCCATATACCAGTGACACATCTACTCACTCACCTACACAGCCATACACATACTCCCTCACACATACAGCCCCTCACACATGCATTTGCTAACCCATTCAGCCACTGACTTACCCACTCACTCATCCATAGATGCAGCCCCACACCCTATCACTCAACCACACAGGCACTCAGCCCCCATGCAGGTACTAAGGCAACCAATCACTCACCCTTACAGCCACTTATGTACCCACTCACACACCCATACAGCCCATATACACCAACTGACAGACTGATACTGACATTCACACAACCATTCACTCACCCATACATTCACTGAGACACCTAATCACTCACTTATACAGTCAGTCACACACCCACCAAATCATCGATACAGGAACTCATACACCCACTGATTCACCAGTACACCTTAGTATATATACTTAGGACTCATAAACGTTTTAAAAACACTCATTCACTGAATTATGTCATCAGTAATGCCATTTGAGATGTCATCAGTAATGTAGTCAGTGATGTCATCAGTGATGTTGCTGACCATGTCATTAGTGATGTAATATGTGAGATCATAAGCAATGTAGCTAGGGGGCACGAGTTATAGCTAGCTCAGCTATTACAACTGCTAAATTTCACTGGTTTTGTATGAGTAAAACTTGAGCCTAACTACAACGTCTCTGTAACCTTTGGTTTTTTCATTGAATATATCTATATATATATATATATATATTATCTACTGGCGGCCGGAACTGTTGAACGGAATTACACCAAATTTGGCAAAGAGGTAGTTCTTGGTTCAGAAAGAACCCTTTTTGTTAAATGGTGTAAATCCGTTTAGTAGTTGCTGAGAAAATCAAAAGTAAAAACATGGATATATCTATGGCTGCGCAGGATCTGTGAACCCTCCAGATCAAGAGCTGTATGCTAATTGGCTGTCAACACTCCAAACCAGGAAGTGTTGTCAGCCATCTTGTGCCTCGGTAGAATCGAGGCACAAGAAATCAGCAATACTAAGGTGCAAAACGAAAAAAAGGGGGCAGAGTAGAAACACCCTGACCCTCTAGGCCTGCTCAGGGGGTCCTACAAGGACCCCCAGGGGCCAAAAAAGCATTTTATTTTTTTGTTAATTGGTGAGATTCGCGCATCCAGCATGAATTTCAGCCGAAATTTTTCAAAAAACGAAGCGCGGGATCCCGCACTTCGTTAATATTCAGCTCCCGGGTGGGCCAAATCCCGGGGACAAAATATGTATTGGGATGGGGGGACTATTTATTTGAAACGGCTACAGAATGGGCCTCAAGCCTATAGAAACTGGAATAAGATTAAACCAGAAGAGATTCAAGTAGCTCTCATCCCCTTAGTAGGTGCTGTAGATTTCCACTTGGATTATCCGGTAGAAATTGTCACCGACTGGCTCAAGGCCACCTTAGAAAAGGCAGCCCCTATGAGGGTCAAGTATCCCAACAAGACAAAAGAGTCAACCCCATAGTTCACCAATGAACACAGAGAGGTGAGGAAGCACTGTCATAGGCAAGAGAGGAAGTAGAGTGGTAATTTAGACACTAGTGACAAGGATGAGCACAAATCCTTTCTAGCCACATATGCGTTGGTGATTTTTCAGGCAACATTCACTTATTATACATCAAAAATTAGGCTAGCAAAGAACTCCAGCAATTAGTTTTTTAAAGTAGTCAGGGACCTATCTAATTCTCCCAGTTAGACAAAGACCAATGCCTTCCAAGCCTTCTGTGATAATCTGGCAAAGTTTTTCAGGTATAAAATTCTCAACGTATGCTTAGAATTTCATTACATTGATATACATGAGGGCCTGTATCTTGCTTATAATATACCCTCAGCAGCCTTCTTGCTGTTAAATTTCCCGCCAATTACAGCATACCAAATCAAGGAGAATTTGATGATGGTTAAATCAGGCTCTCCCACTGACCCCTGTCCACCTAAATTTCTACAGCTGTTCCCCAACCCAGTAGCTGAGTTCTTGAAAAATATTGTCAACCACATCTTATTATCTGGAATCCTTCCCCAGAACTGGAAGGAAGCTATTATACTCCCACTACCTGAAAAAACCCAATGTAGAAATTGAGGAGTTGAAGAACTATCATCCGATCTCCCTATTTCCTACCCTTGAGAAAATTCCCAAGAAACATCTGAACAGAGAGTTAATTAAGATCATTACTGATCTTGACCTTCTGGACCCCTCTCAAAATGGCATCAGAAGTGGCCACAGTATTGAATCATCACTCATCGCTGCCACTGACTCGACGAGAATGCAGGTAGGTCAGTGCGGAACTGCTGTCCTAGTCCTGTTGGACTTGTCGGTAGCATTTGATACTATTTCACCCTCACACCTGGTGAAACAGCTACAGCAAGTAGCAGTGCGTGATAAGGTACTAGAATGGCTTCATTCTTTTTTGGTGAGGAGGTGTTTAAATGTAAGTTACAGTTAGTTCAGGGCCAAGGCCTTCAGTCTACCATATGAGGTGCCACAGGTCTCTTCACTCAGCCCCACACTTTTTAACGTGTATGTCTATCCCCTGGCAGCCTTAGTGAAATCCTTCAGATTCTAGGTACTATCATATGCCAATGACACACAAATTATTGTGTCCCTCACTGACAGCCTACTTGAGACAGGCGAGAAATGTAAACTCTGCATGACTGGTGTGAGTAGTTGTAAGAAGGATGTCTTCCTTAAGCTGATGAGACTGAAGTTATGGTCTTTGGAGCCCAGAACTCTATCTGGTCAGAGCAACAGTGGCTGGAATCCTGTGGGCCCCTCCCTACCCCAGGTAAATAGAACCATGAGCAGCTGCTTTTTCGTTATTCCAGCCCTCAGGAAGATCTTCCCTTTTATTCTTGAGGAACTTCGCAAATCAGTGCCTATCACATTGATCACCTCAAGGTTAGACTGCTGTGACGCTCTGTATCTTAACATCAACAGCTACTCCCTGAATAAACTCCAGATAGTGCAAACTACGGCAGGGCATCCGATTTTAAAAACTCAGAAATGTCTTTCAGTTAAAGAAGGCCTTTGAAATCCTTACTACCTAACAGTCAGGAAGTGGGTGTTCTTTTAAGGCGCTTAGCACAGTCCACCTAGCTCTACATGTCAGGGGCTCACTGCCCATCAGGTCATCCTTTCACCTGTACAGGCAAACCAGGCAATTAAGATCAGCTTTAAGCAGGAAACCTACTGTTTCGAAAAGTGAGGTGGGATTCACGCTCCTTTTCTGTGGCAGCTGCCAAATTTTGAAACACCCTGCCAATCTACATCACTGAGATCAACTCCTTTGCCTATTTTCAGAAACTCTTAAAAACTTGGCTCTTTTCTTCTTCATTTAGACCTCCTGTTCTCTCAGATTACAGAATCATCTTTCCTTCTTTTCCCTTGTTCAAGCTCAGTTTTCGTCTTTCTTTTTCTTTTCATTCTTTTGGGTCAGGTTTCTACCGAGGGGGTTCTGGAATTCCTGGACACAGCGTCCTGCTACATTCTGGTTAAGAGCACTTTCTAGGTTTTTAATTTCATTTAATTTAAATTCACTCCTTTTGACAAGATAAACCATTTGATTACCTCCTTAATAGACTTCTAGAATTTTCACTGGGCAGCTGGGCTAGAGACATGGACAACATGTCTCTTCCCCTCATATTTCTCTTTCTTAGCATAGGTCAGCCAATCCTGCTTCAAGTGATGCTCTCACATATTTCTCTCATCGTGTTCACCTGTTCCTGTTCACTGAAAAATATTTGAATGTTATGCAAGAGTTTATGGTTTTATTAAATGTTATATGTTTGAGTATATCAAATATGTGGTCTAAATGTAACTCTCTTACCTCATTCGCTTCATATTTAAACATCAGGAACGTGAAATACGGAACACATGAAGAGAAATAAATGAAAACTATATGGCTAATTTAAGGTTTGGGGATGGAGGACAGACTGTGGGGCTAGCACAGTACATTGCTCCTGCTATCCCAAAGGACCTCTGGCAGCCAAATCTTCAAATCTTGTCATTCGGATAACGCTTGGATCGAAGTCTTAAAACTGATTTTGAGTCTAGGCAGGGTAGTCTTCATCAGTGTGTTCTGCCAGAGGTAAGGGCAACCCTTTTGCAGTAGGCACGGTACCACTGACACAAAAAGTGACTAACAGTTAGTGCCTTCCGGAAGGAGCCCCAAGGAGGAAAATGTAGGTGCAGCGAAAAACCTCCTGTACTCTAGTGGACAAGGTTCCAGATTTGTTGGATGCCTTGATAACAATGAAGACCAGCAGAAGTCTTATGCTGACTAAGAGTCAAACTCCCGAACATTCAAGCGGAATCAGCAGGCAGGCGGAAGAAGAGACGTTGATAAAGCATGAGGAAGGCTGATTAAGAACTGAGAAAGAAGGTGAAAAAAACTGTTACAAATAAAGGAGAAAATTACTAGAACTGGGCCAGGAGTGAGGAACACAATGAATTTACTACTCAAAAAATTGTGACGCAAAGAGTATTAAAGCTCTAGAGACAGGAAGTTGTTATTGACAATGTTGTTCCTCTTTGAAAGTTTGTGAAAACCCTTTCTGCAATTCCTCACAGTAGGGTTCTGGGAAGGATATGGCTAGGAATGAGGCTATGGCAAGTGTCACCTGCCCCATGAAGAAGAGCACCAAGATAATCGCAGCTAAGGCCTGGAACACCCTTCCGCTCCACCTCAGACAGACAGCAGCGCTCCCCACCTTCTTAAGAAACTTCAAAACCTGGCTCTTCCACAGACCCCCACCCTGAGGCACTAGAACCTGCTGCATCCCACCCCCATCGCCTTGAGACCCTCACGGGTGAGCAGTCGGGCTTAATAAACGCCTGATTGAGTGATTGATTGATTGATCGCA
Source organism: Triturus cristatus (assembly GCF_964204655.1). NCBI lineage: Eukaryota > Metazoa > Chordata > Amphibia > Caudata > Salamandridae > Triturus > Triturus cristatus. The sequence continues at coordinate 357,760,098 of NC_140595.1, forward strand.
TCAGTGTTCCAGCTGCCAAAAGGCAAGCCAAATTAGGGAACTCAGCAGTCCTCTGCATTGCCACAGAACTCCCTGTAATTGAAGTACAAAAACAGAAGTGCGCCCAGCCTGCCCTGCCAGAGGCCAAATCCATAGAGGCTGGTAGGTGGGACAGCATCTGCTGCCACGGCACAACAGTATTCCCACCTCCTGATGCTTCTTGTTTGTCTGGGAATTGTCTAGAAACATTGTTCCATAACTAGACCATATACTGAGGAGACATTTTACGTTAGGCAGGTATCCCTTCCAATGAATCAGGGATTGTAGCCTCTTTTTAAAGATTTGAGAATCACACATTCCTTGCACTTCAAATTCTAGTTAACTATTTACCTAAATAGGTGAAGGCAGAGAAAAAAGACATTGAAAAAGATCCACCTGATAATGGTTCAGTTGAGAAGAGTGAAAATGTAGATGCATCTTGCAGTTTGGTGACAAGTGGAGTGTGACGGCCACTATGTTAATGATTTTTATAATTTGAAGGGTCCATAGAATCGAAGTTTGAATTTGTTCAGTGAACAATGAGAATGTAGAAATTTAAAGGTCAACCAAACCTTATTCTTGATCTTATAAGATGGAGAACAATTACAATGAGATTGTTTGAGTAGATCATCCTTTTCTTAGAATATTGGAAATTAGACAAAATTTTACTTCTAATGGTTGGAAACTCGCATACTGACCAGGAGGCCCCAGACACCATAATAGAACAGTGTAAACCAGATGGAAAGGCTCGAGAATGAAGACGGAAAAATGTCAAAGCTGAAAAGCCCTATGAACAGGGTTATTACAGGAAAACTCAGCAAGGGCAAAGAATGAAGACCAGTTTATTTTAGTGGAGTTGCAAAAAAAATTACAATATCGTTCAAGACCCTGGTAAAGCCACTGCATTTGACCCTTGCTCTGGGATAAAAGTCAGAAAACAAAGCCACATCAATCTGCTGAGACTTGGTAAAAAGTCTTCCAAAAGCAAGAAATATACTGGGGTTTGGGATAAAAAATAATGTATATGAAAATGTTTGTGAAAAAATATTGTCAGAAGGTAACTTTCTTAAGGCTGTGAAATATCCCATGATGAAAAAGAGAACAATAGTAACCATGAAGACGAAGGGGCAGATTTACAAGCCCCGTGCGCCACTTTTGCACCGCCGTTGCGTCACTTTTGTGACGCAGCCGCGGCGCAAAGCTAGCGCCGCGCTGCGACAGATTTACAACGTGACGCATCTAGGGAGATGCGTCACGTTGTAAAGCCCTGCGCCACATTAAACCCGCATCAGGTTTAATGTATGCAGGGGGGGCGTTACGTCAGAAAAAGCCTCGGAAAAGTGACGCAGTGAAATCTACAAGATTTCACGCAGTCACTTTTCCGACGCTGTTGCGTCAAATCCTTACGCCTGCTTCAAGCAGGCATAAGGCGTGACGCACCATGTGAGGGATAGGGCAGGTTGAAACAGTGCTGGAGTTGCGTCACGCTTGCGACACAACTTCAGCACTGCGCCAACCTCACGCGGCAGATGCGTCACGCATCTGCTTGTCCTTGCGCCACGATGCATCATTGTAAATGCGGCGCATCTGCGGTGGCGCAAGGGCAAACTTGCGTGATGCATATTCCCTGGTGCATCCCTGCTGATTTGCAGGTATGCGCCAGGGAACATAAATCTGCCCCGAAGTTTTTCCTTCTGGGGGAAGCAGGGCTTTGATGAAATGAGTAGAGATAGTATACAAAGGCACTGGTGGTATAGGCAAAGGTTGAAGGTGCCCATAGGGTCAAGAAAAATATGATGAATCCACTACCCGAAGCGTAATAATGTTTCTCCCCTTTGATAGGCCATAGACCGAAAGTTGGTATTGGCCATGTGATTCCTCCATAAAGGATTTGGAAAACTCTATAGAAACAAATATTGGTGTCCATCTTGAATTGGGAACCTGCATACCCTTCCCAGAATTCCTCACTGTAGGATTGTTTGAAGAAGATGACCAGGAATGAGGCCATGGTAAGCATCACTTGCCTGACCAAGAAGAGTGCTGATGAGGATCTCACAAGCTACAGTGAGGTAAGTCTAACTATGCAATGCGGTGGACCTCCTGCACTGCAACAGTACTCTCTGCCCTTGTAGTGCAATGGGAGCAACATGTCTTGCTAATGAATCAAATCAACTGAGGGTGGCGGGTGGGACAACAGCTGCCACAGCTACATGGCAAATCTGGAGTTGTTCGCCAGCCCCTTGGACAACTCTTAACATTTACAGGAACTGCCCTCACTGTGGCAGTTTAACATTTGTCAAATACAAACCACTAGGACAGGAGTTTGTTTTTGAAAAATTGAAAACTATTGACTCCCACACTATGGGTGTTTTTTCCAATGGTATGGGGTTATTTTTGTTTTACAGTCCCTCACCATCAGGTTTTACCTGGCAGTGAAGGACAGCAACAAAGGCTGTCCAATCATCTACTCTATATTAGACCCTAAATTAATACACCATCTGCCCATCATAGCAGTATGTTGACAAACAAGCTGGCGTAGGCTCCGTCATCAGCATAATTTCGGTCTGCCTGCTTCTAAATTGGGCAGGCCTCTCTCCACCAAACTCTAAATCAGCCCCTCTGGCTTTACCCAAACTACACAAAGAACAAGGTGATGGAAGGTATAATTGAAATAATCTCAGCCACTGGCTAGATTTACATAGAGGGCAAGAAAGTGATGCACTGCAATGTGGAAATGAGTAATTACTATAAGCAGCAACTGGTTCAAGCATTCACTCATCACCTTAATATTTTTCTAAGTAAAAGTACAATGGTATGCTCTTTGTGTAATAGTACACAACCTTCACCTTACTGAGAAGGTCCTAAAGGCAAAAGTCAATTTCTGGTAGGTTTTGGTAGCACCTGGGCATAGCCTGTTTAAGCAGTTCGGGTTCGACTGTTTGAAAACCTGGATTTTTGCTGCCCAAAATAATCTATTACTATCACTCATCTGATTGATTTTGTCCCCCCGACTGAGCCTTCTCTCTTTTTACACCTCAACCCACCCGCTTTATAGCACTAAGATGCTCCTCGGAGTGAAAGTTGCACTTTATAAATGACGTTATTCATTCATTCCTATTGGAGCAGAGCCAGGACTGATCTGCATGTTAGTAATCTTTGCCTACAGTGTCATAATAGGTTAAAAATGATGGATTGAAATGTGGTCTGAATAATTACCAGTGACTGAGATTAATTTAAGCATTTCATCCATTTCTTGCTCCAACCAAATGACTGCATCATCTCTGCTCCATTGAAAACAGCTGTCATCCCCATCAGTTTAGTCCTGACACTACCAGAGATGAGAACAAAAGCACCACAAACGATTCTACTTTCATCTCTGCCTAAGACATCAATACCCCCTCTTCCTAATTCAGACTCCAAAGGGCCTATGTAGCAGTATGACAACTGAAACCAATAGAGACATCAAAAGAAAAATGTACAGCAACACCCCCACAAGCTGTCCAATGGCAACTGCCTATTGTTTTGGCTGTGTGGCACTGGCGCTGGCACTGGCGGTTGTAACATTATCACCACATTTTCCAGCAACACCAGTAACCTTCACCACATATATATCCTCCATTAGAGTCACTGTCTACTTTTCACCACCAAATTCACTGGCACCGCCTGTATCAGAAACAGGATCAACCTTGCCTTTAAACCAAGATCATCCTTGCATGCTATCCAAGTTACAAATGTTTGAGCATGATCATTGATCAATGAGGAATCATCATCACTGGTGCATTTGTTATGCTGAGATTATTGTCTGACCAAAGCAGGTAGTCAAGATAACACCTTCTCAATGTTTGATTTCCATATTTATTGAATGCAGACTAAAGGCCAGCCACACAGTGGCAGGGACATGAGTCAGAAATTGAAGAGTGCAGTCACAATACACTGTTGTATCAGGAGCTTGGATAACTAGTCAGACAGTTTCTCAATGACTAACAATACACACCATTTCTAACAATAGACAAATAATAGAATGCTCCAGGAAAACAATAGTAGAAACAATACAATAACAACTTAATGGTGGTCAAAGCCTAATAGCACCTAGTCTCTAAATCTACTGTAATATGTGAAAACATTATTAGAGAATGTTACTTGATTAAGCAACATTATTTACTAACAATAATGACAAGGTAACTTACAAAAATAATCTTGACAATACCAACAAATTTAAGAAAAAAGGTTTATTCTAGCATCATTGGAGAAGCACACAGAGTTCAAAGATCAAAGGAGGAAAAATATGTGTGAGAACATCACATGCAAGAGCTTCACTCTGTGATAATGTCATTGGCAAAGTATGATAACTAACATTATTACTGGAACTAGTGATATATCTCACTACACTCTAGGAAGTAGAAAGCCATTCACATGTGTATGGTGTTGAAACCATTGTATTGCCAGGTCCTGTATTCTTTCACGCATGTCTACCTCAGTATACTTCTTAGAGCAGAAATGTTAATCAACAATTGGACATATCATATCATATTCCCATTTACAGATTCTATGAAGTGTGTTGCATACTCACTAACAGCTAAACACCTAACTCTTCGCTCTTTTGGCTTGATTCTCAAGGATAAACTTACACTTATTTGTAAGTTTGCTATGATTCGGTATTCATAAACTGCATGCAGAGTTTTATAACTTCCCACTTCCTATACTTATGTGTGTGAAGGAGTTCACACCCGGAGAACTAGAAGTCAGGTTGAAGAACTAACTCTGCACACTAAGGAATAGGGAGTGTGGGATGGTAAAACTCCACACATCCTTTTTAAATTGCATTTTGTAGTATGTTTTGTAGTACCACAAAACGTACTACAAAGCAAAATGTGAAAATCAGAGCCTTCATGTATCTTCTTGGAGCAGTGGCTTGGCTCATTCACTCCAGATCTTGTCCTGGCCACTCCCGCTGGTGTACAAGTCATTGTCCAGGTTCTACCACCAGCTATACAAATGGCAAATCTGTAATGATGTTCAGGTAATCAGCTGAAGTTTACGATTTTCCTGATTGCAGTATAAACTGCATTTCCTTTGTCAACCTGATGCTAATCCAATTGTCACAAACTAAAAATTATAAGAAGTCCAATAGCTGTATTCTTTGTACAATGCTGCTTAGTACAACAAAGATTCTAAAACAAAGTTCCATGCACCCCAGATCATCTGTACAAATGCCCCATCTCCTTGAGTTCTTGGAATAACCAAACACTGATCCTGGGTTCACATTTTCCTCCACTGGACATCAGGGGAGCCTTCCATTGCTCCTGCCTGGCCCAATTCACAATGTTACTTCTTCTGAAATGTGCTTGTCCTCCGGGGGGACAGTACACACAGTATGGAAATTTCAGGTAACACCGAGTAATGCTTTTATACAACTGAGGCCACTTTATTTTTCTTTTTCTCATATTTTGTTCAAATATCAGCACCTGACAATGCATTCTTTTTCTTTATGTGGTTGGCCCTGACCCTGGAGTGGCACTTGCACAGAGTCTGGGTGTCACTGCGGGAAAGCTCAAGCCTACACATTCAGGTCAGCTCTCCACCCACTTAGCAATCAGTCTTCTGTGCCTGCAGGGAAGCCAGCTGTCCTCCTTCCTCCCCTCTCTCCCACGGCTCCTGCCCTTTCCTGGATTTGAGTGTGGGAGCAAGGCAGAAAGTAGTGGACCCTCAAGCTTTGATCTGAGGTAGTGCCTCAATTTACAGGGCCACTCTGACAGGTTCCGCAAGGAGTACTTCAGTAACCTGTTGAATGTGCTATGATTTCCTCAGGTTGTCTGTCTCAGTTGACCCACCAGGCAAGCCACACATCTCTAGTGAAAATAAATGTGGATTCTCTGGGCAGCTAGACCACTTTTAACAGGGTGTTTTTGTGCTCCTGGTAGTGGCACACTGAAGTCACCATGAGTGTTGATTTAGGGCCTCTTACCTTCTAAAATTGTTGCTGGTTTATATCTTTGATTTAAGCAAGATGTTTTCACATCTTCTGGACCTTGCTGCTCCTCTCAGCCATCACTTCCCAATTCTTGGTAGTCTCCTTAGCCCACAGTCTTCCTGCTGCAGCACTCCATGACTCCCAAGGCAGACTATACTCTTGGCCTGCACTTCCCAGGCCAAGTGGCCTTCTTGTCACTTGCATGGTGCCTGTGTGTCCATTAGCAGTCAGTGGGACCTTCTCCACGAGTCCTCACCACAGAGCGAGTCCTCACACATCCCAGGTAATGCTCCCCTTAATGGGCTCCAGCAAAGTCTACCTTCTAATGTCCCACAGAGTGAATGGGGGTAGCCAGTATCACTACCTTTGGAGACAACATCCTCATAAGAATTACAAGAATGCAAGCACAGATTGCTTTATAGGCTCATATTCATAGGTGAGCCAATCCATCCTGCTTTTCCTGCTATGCAATCTACCCTTCCAGCCTCTGCAACTCTGCAGGTATTTAAAAGTGGAAGTGGATCATTCTAGATGATCTGCGTCCCTACCCAATCCAGTAATGATGCATTATCCCTCCACCCTTGACTGTCTTTTCCTGGGAGCATCAAATAGCTTGGTTCATACCCCTGAAAAGAACCCTGTATGACAGAATCAAGTAGTGGTTTTTAAGATGTCTCCATTTAGCTTAGCTCCATTATTAACTGGCAATGACAAGCTGGTTTCTTTCATCCAGAATTTAAAGGAACCCTGTGGTGAGACTGGTTCCAGAGTTCTGCCTACTCACTGTTTATCCTTGTTAGTAAGACATGCCCATGCCTTTTAGTGAGTTTCATCAAATCATTCTATGAAAATTTATTCTGTGCTCCTTTTGTTTCCCTGGAGAAGTTAATCCTGCCAAATGGGGCAAAGAAATGAAAGGTGGTCAAGAAATGCACTTTATTCATATGGATTGCACTCTGAATCAAACTGTGTTATGTCCCTTAAATCCCTCGAATTAGTCTTTAAGTTCTTTCTGCTAGATCAAAGGCTTCAGCTTCGGGGTTCTACTTTAGGATCTTAGACAGGCACCCACAGGGGCATCTATGCATACCTTCATTCTGCACTGCTGCATTAATTCACAAGTCTGCAGAGTGGGTATTTTTGCATGCTTGGTACTGCAGAACTTCAATGTGTGAATTTCACTCCTCAGAACTATCTCCATGAGGAGTCATGGCTCTGCTATCTATTCACAGGGTGAGGAATCTGTCTTTAGAAGAATCTTTCAGCAGAAAAATATTACGTATCCGTGATAACTCTCTTGTAGGGGGACAGATTTCTTACTACCTGACCACCTCCTCTTCTGTGGAATAGACTTTCTGGTATTTCTTAAGGTTACAAGTTAGCTGTCGCACAGTGCCCGTGAAAAAATAGTTGTTAGCTAAGCTCAGCATTCTTGGGTACAGAATGGCTAACATTTAGTTAATGTCAGCTAATAAGGGTGACACCTTTGTGTGGGTCTGTATCTGCAGTACAGTATCACAATGGAGGTTGATGGTTCCACAAGTCACGTCAAAGGAGCTACTGAAATACTTTCCAGTTCCAGTATGGTGTTCAGGAAGACGTAACAGTTGGGACATATGTGATTAGTATACACAAGGAAGAGTATTACAGAAGGCAAGTCATTTATTTGTCAGAACTACTTGTTGAACTCGTTGAGGATTGCATTAAAGCATGGAAGAAATGTCTTCCAAAAGATTTTTCCCTTTTCACCCTTCTATTTGTGAATTGAGGCATGCTGTTTGAGTTTTACACAAACATATTGGATATGTTAAAGTTATATTTCATTGTACCAATCTGTTTTATTGTTGATGTCACTCACCCGTGCCAATTGCCCCACTGGCTCAGAGTCAGAGGCTGAAAAATAAAACAATATTTATTCTCGTTTTATTTTTCAGCTGCTGACTAAGCCAGCATGTTCAGGGAGAGGGGGCTGGGCCATGGCAGATGGGGCAGACTGATGCGTACTGCTAAGTGCGCATGTCATTTGGCAGGCCGTCTTAGGCTGGCCAAAAAGACATGCGCAGCTAGGTTTCTTCAACCCAGCTGTATTGCGCAGCCGGGTTGGAGAAAAGGCACGGACTCCCTGTGCCTGAGCAAGCGTTATACCAGCCAATGAGGCCAATCCACGCGCTACTCTCATGCTTGGTTATATAGCATCAGAGCAGCGCTGGGATTCGATGGGGGGTCTCTGATGCTGTCCCAGGAGCTGATGGATGCAGGAAGCAGATGAGATCCGAGGTGCGAGGCAGCTGGCAGCATCAGGTAAGTTTTATTTATTATTAACCCTCACCGGTGCTCTCCCTCAACGCGCCCCCCACGACCCCTCCACCCACTCACCACTTTTTATTTGTGTCAGCCGCCACTGATGCCACTAAATGCAGTTGTTTACTTCCTGGGGGTTTACTTCTACTTCAAGTGAACACAGTCATTTCTGGTAAATTTCTTTCATAGCTCGAGCTCTGTGTATTTTCGACACTCTTTATTTGAGAATATGAAAGATTAATTAGCGCCCTAATTAATTCTCAATTTCGTCTGTTATTTATAAATATTTAAAATTATTTTCTCACAAAAATGTTCTGTAAATCGTTGCATTGAGTAGTTGGTTGCATTTTATACATGTTTTGAGGACAGTCTTACTCAGCAAACAGATAAGCAGGTGGAAGCAGTCTGTTTATAACATTAACAGCACCAGCCCTGAAACTGCGTGAAACGCCTGCCGCTCCCACACAGCTGCTAACACATCTAGAAAGGCATACACCACTATTCCATTAGCCCCAGGCCGCGCCGAAGTGAGAAATGGGTTTGATGCTGACATGAAAGCAATTTCCCATCATATCATATTAGCTAGCTATTGTATTAGTATTCATGTGCGCGAGCGAGGTGAGCTGCACCCGATGTCTCCCGAAATAATTCACAGGAATAGCTGACTCATGTTTATAGGTAACACAAACTGGTTCTGCGGTGCATAGGAAACCAGACAAAAGGGACACAAAATAAAAGAATGAAGACCTCAGATGTTTAACGAACCCTGATCACGAGCTTTTCTCTTTAGTATTAATTTCCCACGCTGCAGCGTGATGTGCAATGTAAGTCAGAACATTGAACTGCAAAAGGCAATATGAAAAAAACAAGGGCAATATACAGGCTCTATTTATAGAGTGAAGGTGTGTGTACGTGGGTGTCTGCCCACCTGCATACACTGTGGCGGATAAATAATTGTGGAGCAATAACAAATCTTTAGAGAATTTGTTCTAGTAAATGCACATTCACATATTGTTTACCCTACAGTGCAAAAGTCACATTTGAGGGGCCGATCTACAAGAAAGTGCCGCAGCGTGGCACCGCAAGCCCTTTGGCTGCGCCACACTGCAGCACTTTCAGAGTACAGGAATGCTCCATATCGACAATGATATGCCGCATTCCTGTGCTCTCCCCTGCGCTGGCGCACAAACAGCTGCCAAGCGCCGGCGAAGGCACTCTTGCACCATGGTGCAAGGATGCCTGCGCCATGCGGAGATTGTTTTTGTGCTGGAAGGGGCACCTTCCTGCACAAAACAAATCACTCAAGTGTTTTCCTCTTTCAATGCGGGCTGTAGACTGCAGCACGCATTGAAAGAGGAAAAAACGAGGAGAAATGACAACATTTCTCGTCTTTGCGCCTCGCTACGCCACCTCTAGGGTGGCATAGCATTCAGACGCATCTCCAGATTTACGATTTCTCGTAAATCTGGACATGTGTCTTGTTCCATGGGTGTTGCTTGGGAACACCCACAGCAACACCCATGGAACACCCCTTCAACGCAAAGTGCTGCGTGTGAAGGGTCCATATTTACAAGGACAGGAAAAGTCACGCAGGGTGACTTTTTCTGTCCTTGTAAATATGGAGGAGCCCCCTGCGCTACCAGTACATCATGAAAAGTGACGTACTGGTGGCGCAGGGGGCTTGTAAATCTGCCCCTTAGTTTATTACTACAGCACAGCACAACTGACATTGGAAACAGACATTTTACTGTATTACAGATTGCATGCAAAAATTACTTTACACAGGGAAACACCTCTCCTGTCATACTGCATACATTAGACCCTTTGCATCTTGAATAAATATCTTCTGTTATAAAAAGTATACATTAAAAAATACCATGGTTTAAACAATATATTAAGATGCGCATAGTAAAATATTTGTTTATTACCTGTAGGAAATTGGGTTACTGGTTGAGTGGCTGAAACCCAATTCCGGCAGCAACCACAATTCCCGTTAAGGTGAATTCACAAGTAAACTCACAAATTAACCTGTGCTTAACTTTCTGGTAGCTTTGTACAAAAGCACTCAGGCTTAACTTAGAGGCAATGTGTAAAATATTTATGCAGCACTTCAAACAGCAATGGAGTGAAAACACCACACAAGAAAATTCCTATACCAATTTAGAAGAATAGAGTAATTTTTTGAATTATTTGAGACCAAAACAACAAAAATGCAATCAGTAGAACCGGAGAGAAGCAATTTTAAGGATGTAAGGTATGTATGGCTCTTAAAAGCACAAAGCTCCACTCATGGTTATCTGGTCATGTGAGACCAGGTGAAAGTCACAAGTTCAGGCCGACCGCAAAGGAGAGTGGGCCGGATACAGGGTACAGGATAGTCCTGCTGAAAGAGTTACCATCTAAAGTCCAGCACGAGGACTTCTGTTCACAGTGGAGGGGGCTTGAGGAGCAGGGACAGCGTCGCAGATAGTCGTTGCTGTAGTGGGAACATGGTGTACACATGTTGTGAACACTGGTGACAGACTCCCTGTCAAAAACAAGATATACAGATTGTCAGACCAAGTCAAAGTTTGCAATAAGACTGAGGTCAGCAAGATGCTAGAGCTAGAGGTGACTGAACCCTCTGACAGTCCCTGGGCTAGCCCAGTGGTACTGGTCCCCAAGCCTCATTATTAAGGTGGGAAACCTGAATTAAGGCTGTAGATTACAGGGGTTTAAATACAGTCGCTAAAACTGATGCACACCCCATTCCAAGAGCAGATGATTTGCTTGAAAAGGTGGGTGCAGCCAAATTCCTAAGTATTTTTGATTTTAAGATCAGGGTACCGGCAGATCGAACTCACCCAGGGAGCAAAGGAGGGTTCAGCATTTTCAACCCCAGAAGGCCACTTCCAATTTAAAGTGATGCCTTTTGAATTAAAACATGAAAAAATGCATCTGCCACCTTCCAAGGGTTGGCGAATCAAGGGGCATATTATCAACGGCCAGCGATAATTATCGCTGGCCGTTCATAGCGATAGAAATTTTATCGCCAGCTATCGCTGAATATTATCGCCATGATAACGCTATATTTACAAAGCATAGCGCTATGGCGATAATATTTCAGCGATAGCAGTGTTAGTGTTTTCAATGGAACATCGCTGGTTTTCCAGCAATGTTCCATTGAAAACAGCGATAACATTGCTCATAGGACCCTGTGGTCCTATCAGCATAATCCATATCCCATTAAAAGTATGCCTTAGTCAGGAATTTAAAAGGTGTTAAATTCATGAGTTAAGGCTGAGGTAGCACAATTTTTTTTATCGCTGCACCTCCTTGTTAATATCGCGAAGCTGCCTTCACGATATTAACATTTGTTGTTTTCACAGCCACGCCTCTTTTGCATCTCATTAGCGATGCGAGGCGAGGCTGTGAAAAAACGGGCTCTACATCAAGGAAACACGCGCTAGCGTGTCCTTGATGATATTGCGATATAATTATCGCCGCTTTTCGCCCAAAAACGGACGCTAAAGCGGCGATAATTATATCGCCAGCCCTTGCTAATATGCCCTCAAGTTCTTTAAGTCCTGGACAACTTTTGTGCAGCATATCTAGATAATATAACTGTCTGTAGTTCCACCTAGTCCACCTGAAGGGGGTTTTACAGGCCCAGCATCAGACAGACCTAACTATCAAGGCCTGTAAGTGCCAGATAAGGCAGAGTTCTGTCGTGTACGTGGGCCACCTTGTATATGGAGGCCAAGCCCAACCTCTCCAACCCACGATCCAGACTATTCTAGTGTGGACATGTAAGTGCAAGCATATATGAGCCTTTAGTGCCCTTTACCACTAAAGGACACTATAAGTGATAGACGGACAAACCTGGGCTGGCACCTGAGCAAACCCGATGTTGTCAGCTCTATTATGCAGACCCCCAGGATATTGCGGCATGGATTAGCAAATTGTGTGGCATAAATATGGAAATTTAGCGGCACAAATGTAGAAAATTTTGCTGCATTTTTGTGGCACTTTATTTTGCTATTCTGTATAAAATAATGCCTCCCAGGGCCCACCACGTGCCCCATTTCCACCATTATCACCTTCCAACCCCCTGCTTCCCTGCCCTCAACCTGCTGGCATCATTGCAGCCCTCAGTCATACCTTTTGTAATACATGAAGAAAGAATCTTGTATTAAATGCTAGATGGCTACGGAATTTTCACAGGAAGCAACGTGCAGAGTCCACATAATGGAAGTAGGAATATTTCAGATGATGGCTGCTGATTTATAAACCGCTACATATGATTACTGATTGTGAGTAACTGTCATTTCATTCTTCCCAGTTTTATCAGAACAGATGACATTGCAGCAACCTAGGGTTTCCACAATGGGCAATTTTTTCACAATTGCTTTCTTCTTCACCATCCTCAGATCACCAAGTGCCAGTGTCACTCTTACTACGATCGGCAGACCTTCAGGAATAGCAGTCACATCTAAACCTACACCAATTGTAAACATTTCAAGAATTTGCTTTCCTTGCAGCCAACCAACCAGCATGATAACACCTATAATACCAAAGGAGTACAGAGAGTTTCTACCAAGTATATCCATACTCTTCTGCAAAGGGGTCTTTGGAGCTTCTTCAGACTGCATCATTTTAAAGACTTCACCAAATTCTGAATTTTCTCCCGTTCCAATAACAATTCCCTTTGCTTTCCCATCTCGGACCAGTGTTCCCATAAAAGCATAGTTGCATCTACCTGTGGCACCTCCGAATCTGGAAACCTTCATCTGTCCATGGGAAAAACTCTTTAGGGAAGTTGAGTCTTAAAAAAAAAGGGGCAACTGGTCTTTCCTAAAATGAGAAGGTGATCTTCCCCCGGGGAGGAGGCGGCACCGATAACTGAAGGACGAGGAAGCTTCTGGTTACCGGGGACTGCATGCGCCTGACAAGTGAAATATTTCTTTGCTTAATCAGGAAGCAGCCAAGACGATAAGTGAGGCAAATAAAAAGCATCAGAAAGGATTGCTGATATGGAATAAGGCTAAGGTACATCAAAGTGTACTCACCTGGGGTTGTTTCTGCATTAGCTGGGGTAAGGCGCCACCCAGTGGCAGCCGGAGATTCCAACACCAGTGTGAAATGGTTTTGGATATTTATGCCAGACATGAAGATAATAGAAAGAGTTGCTCTGCTGCTGAAGACGCTGAGTCTCCTCTGAAGTTAATGGCGCTCAGTGGGGAGGGCAAAAGCTCCACATTTTGCAGGTACTTTTTGAAAAGCGCGGCCTTTTTACAAAAGTGCCGATTTCGCGATTTTTTTGCAAATCGCGATATCGCGAAATCCTGGAGGGTCTGATTATGGTACTGCCTAAATATGTAATATTTGGTATCAAGCAATATGCCTTCCCATCCCTGAAATAATCTCATGTTGAGGATGATGTGGCATGTATCCAGGTGGTTATCTTAGCAGTTGTCAACCTGGTTGCTCCTGCTTCTCTGTGCTCTAGCATGCAAGCTCGTGCCTCCCATGTTTGCTGCTACCAGGACAAGATTCTGACCTCCTTCCAGGAACTGTGATCACTCCCAGGAGTGAGAAACAAATGCCTTGCAGTGAAGAGGTCACACCTCCTCCCTCTCAGGCAGGCTAGTGAAGTGACAGATCAAGGCGGTGAGCTTGAAAGGCTGCACCACCTCTGATATGCATCAGGGCTAACGACATTTGCACCTGGGAAAGCAAGAAATTAGAAAGTCAAGGCAGTTTACACCCCCAGAAGGCTAGCCACACATCCAGGGTGGGCAGACCGGTCTGTACACTGGAAGAAGGGTTCTGCGATTTTCAGAAGTGGCAGAATAGAGGGTTCTGGGTAGAAAAAGTGACCCACACCCCCGGATTTGGTCTTCTCAGGAGCAGGTTAGCTGTACAGACTAGCAGCCATTGGCTACTTCCTCCCACACCCCTAACTACCCTAAATCTAGGGTTTCAGGGATACCCCTGACACTGGAACCTCAGTCCTGAACAAACTGCATCAAAGAGGACAGAAGAAGAGACCTGTGCATGGGACAACAGGACCTGCACAAAGCAAAAGAAGAATACACTGCACCTGTGGCAACGCTCCTGGAACTGCCTTATTGAGACTCGTCCTAGACACTCCTTTTGCTACCTCAGGCAGAGGGATCCCTGTGGAAGCCTAAAGAACCCTCTAAATTCCCTCAACTAGTGGCACTAGTCCCCTGCAAACTGCAGGTAAAACAACCCTCTGGCCATTGGGCCCTCCGAGGAATTGCCCAAATCTATATGGTCTAGTGCATTGTGGGAGCTGTAGATTTGCCTTCCATGAAGTTATAGGCAGCTACCGTGTTCCCTGGGACCACCAAAGTTGAAGTAACTTTCTGCTCTGCTTACCGCTGCTAAGGCTTGTTGGTCACCAGTCCAGCAACTGACCCCTTTATTCAATGCTGCACCTAGAGGCAACACCATGCAACCTTTGACCGACATCAGCCACCACCCCGGTGTTCTGTTTTTGCATCTTTTTCCCCCGCAGCACTTTTTCAGTGGTAATAGCTGTAGTTCTCCTGCAGCGTTCTTTTAGCACCAGGGACAGCCAGGACAACTCTGCATTAGGGCTCCACAGGCCAGGTAAAATTAAACAGACTGTCTTGGCTTGGTCCAGAGACCAGCATCACCTTTACCCTGCAAGGGTACCACGCATCTCTACCTGCAGTTGACCGATAGTCACTATTGGTTTTCCCATTGACTGGAATGATAAAGTTTCACTGTATTATTTTGCACTGATTATCTATTGCTTCAAAAATCTATAACTCCGGTTATATGTATGCGATTCCATTTGTTTTAGTCACTAAATAAAGATAGAAATGCACTATGTTTTTATAAATTGGTGTTGGATTTCTCTTGATTTGTGTCAATTACTTATCTTCCATGTTGGTACTCTAAAATACTTCACCCATGTTCCTCTAGTAAAGCCTGACTGCTCTTTGCCACGCTACCAAGACTGAGCTAAAGATGTATTACTGTGAATCCAAGGACCATCTTTTGGGTTTGTGACAGTATTGCATGGTAAAATCTAACCATCATCACCACATAATGCTCCACCTTCCGACACCTCAAAAATACAATCTCAAGAAAAAGATGACAAAACAAGCATTAGCATTACTAAAATGCTTTAAAAGAGGTGCAAATACCAAGAAAGCACACATTACATTCATAATACACATAATAACAATAATAAAAATAATTTTGCTCTCCTCGAGTTCCTAACATATCTTGAGTTACAGAAACAGTACATTAAGAAAACAATATAGATACAAGGAGCTGCTTTTACTGTGGAGTATAATATTCTTTGCAAGAAATCATGTAAACTCAGACATGGTCTCCTGACCATTTCCTCCCCCTCCCACTGAGTATCTGTCAAAACTTTTGACTCCACACAGAACAACCAGAAACCTAAAGATGACTTTTCAGAACACTTTTCACGCTGATCCATTTGGTTCTCCACTGAACTGAAAGTTTTCCCTTGATGCGTTCTGTGGGAACGTACTGAATGATTTCAAAATCCAACTCCTCCTCAAACCATGTAGATCTGCCCTCTCCTACCTATTGACATATTTCCCTTTGCTTTCTACTCTCTTGAATGCTCCACTGGCCCCTGTGCTGGCAGGTTGATGCAGGTAATAATCAATTGGGGTGTAAACTGAAATACAAAAATAGGTGGATGGGTGGACGAATGCAATGTGATTTTTTTGTTTCGATTAATAAGTGTGCATGTTTTTCTTTTCTTCCCACTTGCCTTGATACCTAGATGCTATATTAATATCTCAAATCTCTTGTGAAATTAACATTGCCCAATTATAATGATGACAATCCCCCCAAAAATCTTTTCCCTTAAAATCACAAATCACAATTCACCCATTCACTCCAGAGGACACTGAAGTAAATAATCCTTCAGTGAGGTGACTAGTGCTTTCCCCAGAACTCCAGCCTTGACACATCTAGATTTCAGAGAGAAGGGATATTGTGAAGTGCATGATCCTAGAAATACTGCTAATACAACACAGGGAACGTGTGCACTACTTCCTCCCCTGTACCGCATACCTGGATATGACATGTGTTAATCCTGACTGGCCAATCACACCATGTAATGCATGACATGAAATTCGACAATGTCATGACAAATTTGCCACTAAGCTGGTCTGCTATTACACATCTTGGTTCGAGCAGCTACTGTCTTACGGCAACAGTAAACATCAGCAGACACAAATGTTCTGCTAGAACAGGACTCTAGTCAGTACCAAGTAGGATTTATGTGTGTGACGATGCCGTCCTATTATTATGTATCTTTTTATCACAGATACCGACCAAGGGTCTGATTAACAAAAGTAATCTGAGACAAAATCCTAACTTTATGACTTTCGGTATTCACAGAAGCCATTTAGGAGTAGTAAAGTTAGGATTCCTAACTTTTTCTACTCCTAAACTGAGACAAAATCCTAACTTTACGACTTTCGGTATTCACAGAAGGCATTTAGGAGTAGTAAAGTTAGGATTCCTAACTTTACTACTCCTAAATGCCTTTTGTGATTCCTAATTTACTACTCCCAAATGCCTTTTGTGAATACCGAAAGTCGTAAAGTTAGGATTTTGTCTCAGATTACTTTTGTGAATCAGGGCCCAAGCACCTATCTGCCAAAACACATAATTAGGCTCAATGTTGGTGTAAATTGCACGTATTTAATGGAAAAAATGCAATTTCGCCAATCCTTTTTCATTGCACAGAGTAGTAAACGGTTCAACCTACAGATCGGCTTAAAATGGGCTTCTAAATATTTGTGTAAAAATGTAAACAAGTAATAATCTAATGTTAAGAACGGAGGTTGCACTTGGAGGTCAGAAGGAAAAGTCTCACGGAAGCCATTGCTCTGTTTGTAAAAGAATGAAGAAGTAACCATATCACAGAAACACCATTTTACAGAAGCAAAGAATCCATAAAGCAGATCACTTGGATTTGTAAACACCTACATCTCTGGCTGTTCTTTCAAACTGCCTTCTTCCATTAGTCAGTTTTTGATAGACAGGCCTCTTCTCCTATGGGCAACAAAGCCTGTATTGTCCAGAAGGATGTAAAAGGTGCTCAATCTGTATAAACATGCTCCTATGTGCTTTAACCATCAAACTAACTCGTTTTCTTTCTAAAACAACTGGAGTGTAGGAAACATTCCTTCATATGTCAGCCTTTTTTGTGGCTCTTTGTGGTTTTGTACTGATTGATGCACTCAGTCGCATGCTGTGCAGCGCCCTTGTACCTGTATACCAAAAGCTTTCAGAAGAAGGCGGGCTTTCAGTTCCCTTCACATTCAACACGTCCTTTGAAAAATCAATTAGCTTTGGTGGAGATGTACTCCCTGTGGGTGTGCTAAATGCAGAAAAGCATGCCGATTAATTAACTCGTCTGGACACCTTCAAATTACAGTCTTTCTGCATAATGGCTGAGCTGTTTGCCTAAATGTATTCCCTGCCAAACATTGTAACAAATTGTTTTTAAAAGATGCATAGAAATACATTTAATTCGTATGGAGGTTTTTATGAAGCTGGTTATTAGATTTGTACATAAAAAGATTGATGATACTCAGCCGTGGCCCGTGCAGGTAAGAGGGTGGGGAGGTGGGGCCGGGTGGGGTGGAGGGGGATTTCGTCAGAAAAGGACGAGACAAAATTAAGTATTTATTTAATTTTCCCTCATAGTCATCTGTCGAAATCCCCCGCTCGGCCCCACCACTCTTACCTGCACGGGCTGCAGCTGATGATACTAGCAACTTCTAAATGAGCCCAAAGCGTGTAAATTTGCAGTGCACACTTTAATAGCATGGAAGTAAGGATTTGGTGAAAGCAGCAATAAAGAATCCCTTCGACCAGGATATAAAATTTTACAAATTAAAGGGGGGGGGGGGGCAGTCGTTCAGGACAGAGGATCATACATATCCAAGTTGCAGAACCAAATCTCCTTACAGGGATGGTAGGTAGAATCACATGGATAAACTGTTGGAACAGGAATGTTCCCTGCAAGGTGACCTGCTGCCCGAGTGTCCAACAGGGTGTGAAACTGGAATCCTGACTTTTTGTTTCGCACTCCCATCACACTAACATAGCGTGTATCTAGGCCTGACCCGGGTAATGCGAGGCCCAGTAACTCTACAGTGACTTGGAGGGGTGCACAAGATGCGCCTCATAAAAGGGGGTAGGAATACTGTCTATTTACTCCATGGACTTTGAGGCCTGGGCATGCCCTTTGATGAATTTCGATTTTGTAGTGAGAAGACTGTGAAATTTAAAGACAGTAGAGCAATAACCTCCCTCACCCAGTTTACACTCATACATCACAGGTCACATTAATATTCTCCCAATAGGGCTACTGATGAGCTTGCTAGAGGTGTGATCAAGCTCGCGCCCAAGGCAGGGAGAAGACTTGGGTTTGGTACTATAGTTTATTTATGGTCCCCGAAAGGAAAAGTGCGTAGAGGGATTTTGGGCCTGAGATTCTTGAAATATTTCCTTAAGAATGAGAAGTTCATAATTATGATACTTGCTCATGTCCTCTGGTCTTGGATCCCTAAGAAGTGTATAGTTCTCTTGTATGGGAATGACACATACTTTCATGTGCCAGTTCAACAGTCCCACAAGAGGTACCTCTATTGTGTGATGGGTCCAATTCACCTTTCTGCCCTTTACCTTTACATTCGACCCTCAAGTCTTTGCTAAGGTCATGTTGGTGGTTGCAGCACATTTGTGCGGCTTCACGTATTTACATACTTCAATGACAGACTGCTAAAGGCAGGCTAATCTCAGCTAGTTTATACCACCTTCAGGTAACTTTATCATTGCTGTCCATCCTGAGTTTCTCCGCCAGCAGCACAAAATCTGATATGTGGCCTGTCAGGAGTATTTCCTTTAGCTGGGTAATTCTGGGAATGGTCACCAGTAACCCCTTCAAAGTCATTCAGGCTATGATCCTGATGTTTCAGGCAAGGGTAGCTGTTCTGGCAGTCATGTCTTGGAACCAGGCATTATGCATCCAACTAGTGCTTATACCTTTTGGCACATGCTGACCCTTCAATGGAATTTTTGGTTGAAGAGGGCTCAAAATTGGAGCTACCTTTCTGGCAAGATTGGTACATTCAATGAGGTGGCCAAGGGCTTTCATGGTAGATGATTCATAATCTGATTTTGCATAGGTCCATCTTCTTCCAAAGCTCATAGTAGTGAGACATGCAACATACCTAGGTAGTCACCTGGACAAAGGGCAAATTAAAGGTCTTGAGTCCAGGAAAAGGCAGTGTCATCATATAAATCTCCTAGACACAGTAGGGTGGCCCTGAAGGCCTTACTGCCTTCCATCAACAGCAGGTTGTTCCAAGAGCAAATGGACAACATGCCCTTTGTGTAATATTGCAACACACAGGTTGGTGTGGGGTCTTGTGCTCTCTCTCTGAACTCTCCAAGGCTTTGGCACTTCACTGGGATTTCTTGATGGTGCAATGCCCATGAACATCAGGGGAGACAAAATACTCAGGCATCATTCAACCAATCACAAGTTGTCTCAGCATGCTGAGGTGGCACAGGGTATCCTCGCCCAGTGGGACACGTCCTCAGGAGACCTATTTGCTGCCTTAAAAAATACACAATGTCCAGACTTCAGTGCTCTTGAGTTTTTTCTAGAGGAGAGTCTAGGAGGCGTGTTCAGCCTTCAATCGGATTTCAGCCTCATTTAAGCATTTCCAACTTCACTGCTGATCCCTGGATTCTTGATGAAAGTCATGCAAAGTTGAGCACAGCTGATTCTGGTGGCCTTGGATGGGGATAGGAGGGTCTAGCACTCCTAACTTTTGGCTCTAAGAATCTGCCTCCAACATCAACTTCCACTTCAGCAGCAGCAAGCCACTGTCCGAATCAGAACCCCTACAATCTGCACCTTCTTGTAGGAAATTGAACAGAACCAGCAGAGAGGTTTTGATCTACCATTAAAGGTGTTGAATATCTTTTTTTCTGCTTGCTCCCTTTCCACCAAATCTATTTCTTCAGGTAACGCATCCAAGCGTTTTCCCTGGTATGGAGAAATGCAGGTTGACTTGCTACAGTCTAGATTGTCTGATGTTCTTTTGTTTAAATTATGTTTGGTCCTGAAAGGCTTTGCTCTAGGCACTAATAAGGTTCACTTAACCCCTTGCGTGCGCATGACGGAACCACGCCGTCATGAGTCACGGGCGAGCTGTGCTCATGACGGCGTGGTTCCGTCATGCTGCGGCCGCTCCGCCTATGCGGCACTAATTCCCCGCCTGTGCGGGCGAAATGAAGAGTGGGCGGAGTCGTGACGGAACCACGCCGTCATGAGCACAACTCGCCCGTGACTCATAACGGCGTGGTTCCGTCACGAGCATGGTGGCGCCGCGCTCACCCCACACCCCCCCAGCGCCGCGGTGGAATTTGCGCCGCGGAGAAGGGGTTAATGGCCTTTTAGGCCCTTCAGGCCAGCCTTCATTTGCCTGGTCATTTCTCGTTATTGAAATCACCTTTTCTTGAAAGGACTTTCACATATGTTGTCCTTTGCTCTACGCTTTATCCCATGATGGGACATTTGATTCTGACATATCTTGAAGTGTGCTCCTTTCAAGTATATTCATATATGTTTGTCACAGTACCTATTTGAGTAGATATAATGCGAGGGTAAAGGATGCTATAGAGACCAGTTTCTATGCTTTTTTCTCTTTCTCTTGTGGACATACGATGCAACAACAGTCAGTTGAGGTAACCGTTGAGTCCTGGTTAAGGGAGCACTCTCTAATTCACCGTGGATCCCCAGGAGATACGCCGTGGTCACCGACTTCCACTGTTGTCCCGGAACGTAAGGAATATAGAAAACATAACAAAACTAGGTTCAGTAGGAAGGACTGGAAATCCTTCTTAGACTCAGGTTATCGGTTGTGAGGGAGTATCACCAGTTTCCAGCACCATGTGTAACCCCGTTATCAAATTGCGGTGCCATCCCTCTACAACGTTCCCTTCCCTTCCCCGCCTAATGCCCTGAGATGCCCTGTAGCCTGGACCATACCTTGTCTAGCCACGCTCCTCCTGGAGAGTGACGGGGCGATGCGCAGTCTCGTTGGCCTCCTGGCGTCTCATTATCGTCTTGGACGGGGGTCCTAGATTCATCTTCCGCTGACATCCGGGGTCTTGTTCCAGGAATCGGCATGGGCTTCTCCTCCTTCTCTTCCACTTCCTCTCTCTCTCTCCAACACGCTCACACCCTTCCTGCTTACGCAGGTCTCATCTGATTGGGCCGACGTAGCAAGCGTCATCTGGCACGCCCCATGGGTCTCCTACTCGTGGGTGCTTAGTAGGGATTAGAGGTTTCCTCCAGAGCCTGTGGGTGGAGTGACAATATGTCACTTACGTTGCTCAAAGGGGACCAAGGCATTACTTTACTCTGTTCGTCTTCGGTCTCACGAAATGTTATGTGAGATTCTTTACCTTGAATAATTCTTTGTCATAACAACTACATCTGTATGTCGTGTCATTGAGCTATAGGGTTCGTCATTTCAGCCTACTTCCTCAAGAAGTAAGCTTGCTTCTTTTTTACTGAAATGCTGTCCCCTTTCCATGTAGGGAGACCCTCATACTCACTGCGTTCTTTTCTCCATCTCACAAGCTAAAGAGGAGCAAAGGCTATATTGGTTGGATTCTAGGTATGCCCTTAACATCTATGTTAAGAGGACTAACCAGTACAGTGTAGACAATCAGCTATTTGTCTGGTTTGCTGGTATGAAGAAAGGTAGAACAGTTCAGAAAAGGACCTTTTCTAGATGAATTGTCTTCTTCATTAAGTTGTGCTATGCTTTCCCCAAGCATGATCCAGTTAAAGGTCTTAAATATAAATCCACTAGAGGGAAGGCCACCACTATTGTACTGACACATGGTGTCTGAATTTTTGGACCTCCACAGGAAGTCACAAAGCATCTGTCCGTACTTTCACCAGGCAATCCCGCATCATTTCTATAGTCTGCAGCAGGGCCATTTTCCCACTCAGTTCTGCAAAAGTTCCAGGTGTAAAGTCCACTCCTCTGACACATATCCTAGGAGTGGGCATTTCTTCGTGGGCATTGCTCTTTTATAGATTCATATTGTGAAATATTGGTTGTTTGAAGTATTTATCAGAATAAGTTACATTACCTTCATTACGTTCTGTTGGATGTTATACCTAATTGCAGAATCCTAAATTTGTAAATCACCCCCGGTACAATTCCATCTGTGAGTCAATGTTTGGGTTGTCCAGCTGAGCCCCGTGAGATGAACATGCACATCATTAAAAAAAATATTAAACAGTGTTAGAGTACTACACGACCCGCCTGACTGTAGATGTAAAAGAAGCCATGTACATTATCTTGCAGCTTGGTCCTTATAAGAATTGGGATAAGGTTTAAGTATGTAGCTGTAATAGAAAGGTTACACATGTTGATGGGAGGACAACATTCTTTAATAAAAATTGCTAATCTCTTGAGTACCAGATATTTCATACAGATAAGGAGAAGCATGTATCATTAATCAATAGTCCATATCCCTTGTCTTCAACCTGTCATCATCAATATGTATTTTCCCATTATCAAGACAATCTTGTGGTTGTGCGTCAGATGGATTTTATCAAAATTTTTACCCATGGCATCCAAAAGGAATATGGACTCTTCATTTATTTCCCTTGGTATATATCTGGACTACAATGGCTATTTTCCACAACAAGCGGGATCATTTATGATCTTCATCTGTGCTAGAGCTTAAATATCTAAGCTGGGGCAAATAAAAAATCTATTGCAACTATTTTAGGCCCTGGTGCCCTGTGTGGTTTTCTGCGTTTAGTGCTGTGTAGAAATCAATTAAGTGAAATTTAGAAATGTTATCTTTAGGGTTCTGGTAAGTGACCACAGATGGAGGTGCCTCCAAAAATACTTTGATGAAGCAAGGAAAATATTTTACTCAGCTATTTTTGGCAATAGCATTTAAGAAAACTTAGTATCAGAACAAGAGGCTAACTAATTCTTGAAAAGTTGACTATGTTTGGCTGTTGCCCCTTTATCAAGGGGCTCCAAAGCGTAGGCCTGGTGGTCATGGTATTTCCTTTCACTAAATCCTTCTTTCACATTGACAGTAGTTCTACATTATATTAAGAGAGTATGAAACTATTTCTTCCTTAGAAGTGGGTTTTGATCAAACAATGGGTTGGAGTTCTAAGGACATACTCACGCAGGCTCGGAAGTCTGATATGGACTTGAATTAACTTAGTTATGATGTAATATGATCATAGCACTTTATAATAATGGGAATAGCTATATCTGAATTTTAAAGATACATTTATGACAGATCTTGGATGTGCTTTTTTTCTTGTAACAAGTAGCCCACTTTAAAGATCTCAAACTATTAGAGAACTGTAAACTGATCTTAGCATAAAGGAATCCCTATGCTTCAATTTTAATGGGTGGATCACTGGCAAGTGGCTCCTCTAGAATCTAGACAAAATATATTTATTATTCACCAAGGACATAGCTTCAGTTTTCAAAACAGAACAATGGTGCAACATCATCGGATTGAATCCTGCCGCTTGCTAGTGTCAGGTAATGTTCATAAGGATTTCCATCAGATGGATTCCTGCTTAATCGGTGTTGACAGAGCTGAGTTCTATTTTGAACTTGGAAAACCTCTGAACTAGGACTTACTAGTAAAAACATCCAAGTTGAGAGACATTACTATCTGATGACACACATCTATAAAACCTTTTTTTGGCCATCTTACAGGAGAGTGAAGAACATGAAAAGATATTTAAAGCACTAACAGTGAGGCCAACATCTGTGCAACGTTTATGCCTTTGCTTGTCCAACACAGATATTTTCATATAAAAGTGTTCTCATTTGGATATCCAAGTTTGGGTGCAAGTACTGCCATCTCTCAACTTACATTTTTGATAATGAGTTCCAATCAATTGTGAGGGATCACCACCCTGTACCATGCTGTTGTTAGGGGGATTCTCAGTCTGAACATCCTTTTAGCCAATTGTTGTCTTTGGCGCCCGCCACATCTGATATAGTGAACTCAGATCTCAGCTTTACATCTGTCCCCAGCCCTGTCATACCACAAGTCTCAGACACATTTTCTGTTGTGGCTAATAGTTTAATATAATTACAATGTCAGTTTCTTTGCTAATTTAGGAGCCACAGATGGAGGTTACTTCACTATTCTTACTGCTGCCTTCTACTCCCAGGTTCTGGATTTTTCATAATAAGATTTGCTGTATATATGATTTTGTTAGGGACACATGAAAGCATCTTTATGGTCATCAAATCTCATAAAGGGCCCTCTCTTTAAGAGAGAACAGAATTGGATTATCCAAGTGTCCACAGTAAATGAGGACATACCTTGGGGTAAAATCAACATGTAACACCCACCATACTTACAGCCCCTTCTTTATTTATGAGCAGCCTTATTGTTGCTTGCACAAGACATACACGCTGGAGAGCTACCCTCTCTGTTTGCAAATGACCTACGGCTTCAATGACAGGATTTTTCATTTTTACATTCATAGTGTCTTTTATCTGTCTATTTATTACATGATTTCTACCATGTCCTCATTGCACTCTGTGACTCTACTTGCCTCTATTTTGAGCCCCGTATTGGAAATACAATCCATGGGCGGTACTCACAACCTCTTTGACGCACCCTGATGACACAGTCACCAGACCCTTCCTGGTTGAGAAGGTGGCCACAACCCTGCCCGTCAGATATGCCGTCACTTTACCGACGCCACCCATCCATTCCTGATGCACTGCACGCACATGCATGGAGAGCAGTTACCAAGGGCAGGTTTTGATTCAGACAACACTGCAACATGACCCAGGGGTTCCATTAAATCCATATTCACCAAAGGGTCAAAGGGGTTCACACAGGATTGCACATCTCAAGATGGCACCCATGATTCCCGGACACTGCTCCGCATACTGACAGACTCTGTGAATGATTAGACAGCAGCTAATCCTGTATTTAAGCTGCTGACTTCCCCCTGGTCCACATTCCCGAGATGCCTGGGATGGGGTAGGTCGCCGACTACATGTCCTAAGGACGATGCAAGTACTATACTATTTTGGGCATTTTCCGTGAGAGACAAGGTCACTCTTTTCTTGTTCCCTCTCGATTTTCTCCTCTTCATCTTTCTCCCTTCCCACCCAGCTCTCACTTTGTTTAATCTATATTTTCTTCAGTACGCTAAATCATAGCATTCTCTCTGCATGCCCTTCAGGAGGCAGGAACACTACCTACATTGGGTAAATGATTCGCCCTCCCTAGTTTACAATGTATGAAAACACCTATACGTAAATATGTTTGTCACGTTCGTGTCACTTGTTATTGTCTTGCTAGTTTTGTCACATTGCTGAGAGACCCCCATGGTTGTTAACATGCAATCCTGTATGCCACAATGTAGACAAAATGCATTGCTTGTCAAAGTGTGACTCAACTTGTGCTTTTTCCCTACGCTATCAGGTCAGCTTTTATAGGCTTAATTAAGGTATACTATTAACCCCTTCGGTGCTCATGACGGAACGGTTCCGTCATGAGCCACGGTTGAGCTGTGCTCATGACGGAACCGTTCCGTCATGACCACGCCCGCGCAAGATTCCGTCAGCACAGCGGCGGAATCTGCGCAGCATGGAAGGGGTTAAGGATACTTTTTTGTTTGGATTATATAAACTGCACTATTGGTTCCAAACATTGTGTAGATTCGTTTTTGATTTCCTTGCTCCTAAAGAATTGCCTCTGTTCTTTATTTGACAATTAAATGGCAAGAAATATGTTGACCTTTTGATACTTTAAAGCCACACAAGATCAGTGCATCTACAGGTGTCACTCCCTTTTTTAACTAGTCAGGCATACTCGCTGACCACATATCTAGAGAATTGCCATATCTATTTTAATTAATCTATTCCTTGACACTCACATGCACTGATCTACACCTGGGGCCCTATACTTGCACTCAACTATTGGTTTTTGGAAAAAGATCTCCAATAAAGAGACCCTTTGAGGGTGCACATTGGGTGTTGCAGTGCTGGCCCGACGAGGAACATCCCTATGATGAAGCATGACACTCAAAAGGGTGTGTGACGGCCCTAATTCCAAGACGGAACCACCCCCACCTTTTGGCTCTTATACACCTGACCTGATATTACAAAACCTCCTGTTCCCCCTTAGGAACTGCATAACTTTTTGTTGACCATCATACTGCTAGCAATATACTTGTTTAGCCAACAAAACTTTCAGAATATCAGTATTATGAAACTCAGCTAAAGGACGAGAGCAAGGAAATATTTCACTCTATGTGGTTCTCATAATCGAATTACAACCATGGGTCACTGCTAGAAGTGAGACGCTTTATTGATTAGTTTGTCTCATTTTTCTTTCCTTGATTGTGAGAAAAAGTATTCCCTTTAGAGGAAACATATACCCTTTGCAAAAGGATTGATCCTGGATAGAGTACACTTCTACCAATTTGTTAACTTTCCTATCACCATAGCAGTGTCAGAGAGCTGCAAAGCATGATGGTCCAGAGGCCCATAGCTTATCTATCAACATCCTACCATAAACATTGCACTTATCATCCCACTTTCACCAATAAAAAGAATAAGATATATTTACAAGCCTGACAAACACATCAGATTGCAAATCGGTACCTTAGATTACAGATTTTGCTGCAGCATGGGCCCTAGAGAAAATAGGACCTGGTGATCACGCAGCAGGCTGGCAGTATAGTTGCCAAAAAGCAGGGTTGTTTGGAGTGGGCCTTGGCTCAAGTGAGAAGAAAGGATTGGAGGTTATACCAGGCATAGTAAATAGGGGAAGCAGAGTGAGAGAGGTACACTTGGGGTCACTGGGTTGAGGCGATCCAAGAACCACTCTGCTAAAAAGTGCTTTCTGAGTGTGATCAGTGGTCTGACAGCCTAGAATGACCAGTGCTGCAGCGTGCATAGGGTTAGGTGTGGGTGATACACTCTGATCTGCTGGCAGAATTAGCCGAGTTTTGCCTACTCCATGCTCTGCCTTGAGAGTTGAGTTCCGGAAAAACTCAACAAACCGCTGCTGGGCAAAGTCTTTCTCATATACAGCTTGCCAACGTTAGAGGGCCAATTCTGATCTCATAAGGAAGTCCTCCAAACAGGATTCGTAAATGGCAAATCCGATATGGAGCCTATCTTTCTGTCCGAATTGCCCCCGTTACAAACGATCAAGTACAATGTGAAGATTGCATACACGCCAACTGAATTGTTTACGAACCCGAATCTATCCGTCCGACTCGTACGGAGCCAAATTGTGTCGTGCAATGGAGCCGGATTCCGACCGGGCGAGTACGATGCACGATTTGGACAGCTATATTGATTCGGTCTCATCCAGTGTAAGCAGGTGTCAGAATCGGACTTTGGGGGGGCCAGAACAGGCCCCCCTTCACCCTGAACACTCCAAATTGGTCGCGGGGGTGTGCCAGGGTCCCCCCCCGATCCAAGCATGTGCAGTGCTTGGATTGGGTTGTAAGGACCTATATTCACACCTTTACTTCTGTAGTCTGAGGACATCTGTGCTGCCTTGTTCATCTGCCTGAGGGAAAGATGATTGTGGGCAAATCCTAGCCACAGGTTTCATGTGAGACAAATTAGGCTTCTGGTTGAGGGTGGTGAAACTCTACCCAAGCAGAAACCACAATCATTGTCAGGGAGAAGTCACAAACAAACCCTAAATTAGCCTGTGCTCAACCCTCTTACAGCTGAGCACAGAGCAGTCAGGCTTAACTCAGGCAATGTGTAAAGAATTTATGCAACACTTCAAACAGCAATAAATTGAAACACAACAAATGAAAAATCCCACATCAATTTCGAAAAATATAGTACATTTTAATCAATGATTTAAGACCAAAACAACAAAAATCCAATAAGCAGAACCGGAGATATGCAATTTTACATATTTAGTTGAAAATGGCGCTAAAAAGCACCAAGCCCTAACAGTATATCTGATTATGTGAGACCAGGACAAAGTACAAGTTCAGGCCGACTGTGATGGTGCTGAGGCCGGCTACAGGGACCAAGTTAGGCCTGCTGAACAAGGATACCTGAAATTTCAGTTGCAGAGAGTTGCAGTGTTCTATGTCAAGGATGCGTCGTCCTGCAAAGGCGATGTGTCGGTTACAAGGTGCTGCATGGCTGCAATACAAGGTCCTGTGTAATTGCCAAGGAACCTGTCAACGAGGGCTTGCTATGTAAGTCTGGCATCGAGGATGCGTCGTGTAGTCGAGGAAATGCATCAGGCCCGAGGAGCTGTGAGGCTGCGATGCGAGGTCCTGTGTCATCAAAGATCACAGTGAAGAGAGGCTTTCAAGGAGACGGCATGAGGTGGGGATGAGTCACTCAGTGACGGTTCCAATGAGCTGCGAGGCTGAGATGCAAAGTCCTTGCATTGTGAAATTCACACAGCAGAGGTGATGTGTCAGTTGTGCTCAGGATTGTGACATGCAGCAGAGCAGATGCGCTGGTTCTGCTGGCTCCACACATGGCCTGGTAGAGCATCTTTAGGCCCATTTCCAAGGGTCCAGGACAGGGGTGGTACTACTTGTCAGGGTACAACTCAGGGATAGCAGAGTCCAGGTATTGCGTTCCAGATTGTTGGAGCCTTTTGTCACCGAGGGTCTAGTAAAGAGGCCAGCCAACCAGCCCTTAGAGCCAGTCTGATGTCCTGGGTTCAACAAATGCAGGTCCAGTCTTTCTCACCTGGGCAAGAGGGCAGCAGGCAGTACACAGGGGCAGCAGTTCTTCAGATCAGTAGTTCAACAGAGTAGCTGTCCTTTTGGCAGCACAGCAGTCCTTCCTCCTGGTAGAGTCCACAGGTCCAGAAGTTTACAGAAGAGTTGGTGTCTAATGCCCAATATTTGTACCCGGTGCCTCCTTTGCAGTGGGAGAAGCTTCTAGAGGTTTCCCTTAGAAGTATGAAGGTTTCTGTCATCCCCTGTCCTAACTCCAGACTAAATACAGGGGGTATGCAATCCTTTGTGTGAAGGCAGGACACAGCCTATTCCAGAGTCGTAAGACCAGCAAAAATGAGATCAGCAGAAAATAGCAAGGGTGAAAGTAAAGATTTTTGGGGGAGACCATGCATAGCCTGACAGGTCTAAACCTGGGCATTACCAGTAATAATGTCAGCGGTCTTGGACTCTCTAGGGCCATGACAGAGAGTGAGCCAGGCAGATCCTGGCCCTTAAACCAGCAGAGAAGAAAGATCCAATACAGTAGGATACAATTACCACATTGGACATAACAGAGATGCCGTGACCATCCAAGAAAGTGGAAAACCCAAGAGGTGGATATGGAAGAGCCTACGCTATGCACACATAAGACAATACTAAATCAGATGGCATATGTAGTAATTTGTGAGCAAGTAGTCTCATGTGTGCTTCTGTACCCAGAGTGTCTGTTACCCCTGCTGCACTGCCACGGTAAAACACCAGGCTAAAAATAATATTGAGACCCTGGAATGCACTAATCAATAATTGTTCTGATACCAACAGCATGTGCAGAGAGAGTAGAGAAACTATGTTAAAGGTGTGGACACAAACTATAGCAAAAATAAGCTAGATGCCTGCAACTTGGGGAATTGTGGAAGACATTCCTTCCTTCAACTATTCCCTATCAGGGCTATAGTCTGTAATATTGAGATACCAGTATATTGTTAACACAATATAAACAGGTTAGTATAAAGCTGTTATTGCTAACGGTTCACTGATAGAATATCGATGTTCAAAATATCGATGTTCAAAATATCAAAAAAAATATATAATATAGACTACAAAAATATTTATTCTCATAGCTACACAGGTAAGTACAAAAATATTGAATCAAAAATATCGATGTTAAAAATATAGATGTAAAAATATTGATTTAAATATCATTAAAATAAAATAATATATATTAAATATATTAAATATTTAACAAGATAAATTACATTTAATATACATATTTACAACATATTACAAATAAACTTAATTAAAAAAAAATAAACACACACATATTTTTCTTTCTTTTTTTTTTGATTGTGGTTCTCCAAAATACTGTTCCCACCAAGACGCACTTGTATTGTAGTGCACACGATCTTGTGGATAATCTCCACCACTGAGTGCCAGTCTTATTTGGACTTGCACGTTTATTGTTGATATTTGGTCTCAACACGACGTGTTTTAATCAAATTTATCTATTGCCTATTGGGTCTTTGAATTCACTCATTTTCCTGATTGGATTATTTTTTCCAGTGCTAAATAGATTTCAGAAATTGGCATTTGCATTGGAAAGTGCCCTTAGTTAAGGTGCACTTCTGTGATTGTTTCTGAGATTTTACAATCATACTGCCCTGAAGAAGTCCACTGGTAAATGGTACATTTACAAAAGAATTATTTTTTAAACTAGAAAATATTTACAAACAAACAAATCAATTAAAACATACATGTATTCATTTTATCTCTCACCCTATAACACCACACCAATAACAAAACATTTCAACATTTTTTATTAAATTTATTTACATAGTTAACATAATTAATATTGAAATAAAAAAGGATTATTAAATAAAAAAAACTAACAAACACTATAATATCCACAACGCACACCTAAATTAAACTATAAAATAATAAAACACAATTAAAACGTATTTTAAAATTAAAAACTATTACTATAAACAAGTAATCATTACATCATTAAAATGTATTTATTGCCCACTCTTTACCCCTTTAAAAGTAAAAACAACACACACAAAAATAAAAAATCAAGCAAAATAAATATCAAATAATTAACATTATTAACAACTATATATTAGTTAATTAAACACCAATTACTTTCCACCCTTTACTCCTATAAACACCACAACATACACCTTAAATTAATTACACAATTGCCATAATTAATTACCAATTATTTAAATCAAATTAACAGACAATTTTTAACACACATCTAAAATTAATTACACAATTTCCAAAATAATTACAAATTAATTAATTAAAAACAATTAACATCCAATTATTAATTCATCAATTAATAATAAATTACTTCCCACCCTTTACACCTATAAAAACCACAACATGCATCTAAAATGAATTACACAATTACCAAAATTGTTTACAAATTAATTAAAATGAAATAACAACCAATTATTCATTCAGAAATTGAAAATAAATTACTTCCTACCCTTTACACCTTTAAACACCACAGCACACACCTAAAATTCATGACACAATTACCATAATTAATTATCAATTCAATGGATGAAGTCACCATCACGGACATGTAGGCAGACTTTATCACCATACTAGTATCCACGCATGTAGATGACACAATTGACTGAACCAATGTCCCATTCATGCCACCCAGAGAATGCAAACCGGTGTACAGCGAAAGGAAAGTATTTAGCTGCATTAAACTAAGTTTGTGCATGATGACACTCTGTGCTTCACAAACAATTGTGCATTGTTTCCAGGGTGCACGCAGATCCAATGCTGATAACAGGACCAGTAAGAGGCCTTGTGATTCATGGGCATAACAAGGGTAACAGCAGTGTTCATATAATTTTACATGGATGACATATGGCATGTGTACATGGTGGACTCAACAGTGTGGGCAGCGACATGATAACTTCAGTAACCATAGTCCCTTGACAATCATGTCTGTCTCCGTTTCCATCGTTCCCTTGCAAGGTGTCAAGGAAAATAGTTCTGCAGGATGAGGGGAACTCTCAAAGCTCTTAATTAATAACGGTGATGGTGGCCAGCAAAACAGCCTTCCTTCCAGCACGGCTTGTTAAAGAATTCTACTATTTTTATTGACAAATTCATTGCAGGTTAATGTTTTAATCTTGCTTTTTTAAATTGGATATTTCATTAAGTGATTGATAGATTATTTTTATTAGCAGGTTTAATGTTCACCATTTTTTGCCTACCAAAAGTGTTTGACCTACACTTTTATAGGTTTTGGATTTGTCATTCACTATTCACCTGTTCACGTTTTTTTGTCTATGAAACACTCTTTTGCTTGAATGAGTATTTTGGCCTCCATATTGGAAATGGAGCACTCTTAAGCAAAATTTGCTAAGTATGACATTTTTATCATTCCCAGATATACTTTGATGAAATGGGGATTGAAGCTCTGAGGGAAATGTTAAGGGATGATTTGATATGCCATTGCTAGACTAGCTGACTTGTTCGGTAGAATTTAATAGTGCCCCTATTATAGAGAACCACTCTATCCAGAAAGAAGACAATTGCTTGTCTCGTTCACAGAATATGTGTGTAGTTATTATGGTTGATTTGTTTTTAATTCCTTTTGGAAGTCAGGATTAAGAAGTGGCTTCCTGCTCTATCTTCACATTATTCATTTAACTGTGTATGATCTTGCTGTGTATGTTGGAGGAGTGTTAACTTAAGTATTTACGATCCCTCAGGAAGACCTATTTTGGGACCCCTGTTTAGAATTTTTTTTAATTTGATTGCCATTTTCGGGAAATTCAAGCCAGCACAATGTCAAATTATATTTACATATACGTTAACCTCTCAGAAACGGGGTCATACAAAATATGTCTTGTCTGAGGGTGATGTGTGGGAATTAATGGAAAATGAAAAATTAGAAACCACATTGGAGAAAATCAAATAAGGGAAACCTAATTTTAAGGAAACACAAAAAAATTGAAACATTTGAAAGGAAAGATAATTTTGAGGAAAATCCAAAATTACATTAAACTTATGTGGAGTCTAGGACTACTGTGGGGTTTTTGGTCTCAGGGATGGGTAATGTTTAGGCTGATGAGGGGTTGTTAGGTTGTTAGGTTAAGGAACAATTGGCGTTCAGGCATAGAAAGTGTTTTTTAATGTTCAGAGATGGGTGGAGTGCAGGTGTGGAGAGGTGTTTTTAGGGTTCATTGATGAGTGATGTTTAGGTGTGTGAGGTGTTTTTAGGTTTCAGGGTGGGGTGGAGTTTAACCCCTTCGATGATCATGACGAGCTGGACTCGTCATGGCTCACAGTGGTTGTGTGCTCATGACGAGTCCAGCTCGTCATGAAACATCGCCCTGGAAATCCCTCTGGTGCGGGCACCAGAGGGATTCCCTTTCTGCCAAAAGAGCCCCAGGAGCTGGGGAAGAGCTTCCCCAGCTCCCGAGGGCCCCCCCCTGGTTTCCCTGAAATGACGATTGTCGCGCACGTCGCGCTGACGTCATTTCAGTGAAACCAAAACTGAAATGAGCCAAGAGGCTCATTTCAGTTTCCCTTTCTACGTGCTCAGGGGGCTATCTCAGCCTCCTGAGCACATAGAGAATCTCAAGAGAATCTCCCCTTTCCAATGGTACCCCTCCCCAGTGGATCCCTGCTTGGGGATCGCCACAGGAGGGGGGTCCCCAAGCAGGGATACACCCACTAGACACCAGGGAGAGGGGAGCGGCCCCTTGGGCAAGGGCCTTTGCTCCCCCCAGTTTAATTTGGCACAATTTAGTCATTTTGCCCCCCTGGAGGGTAGATGGGGGCAGTAGCCCCCAATCTGCCCCGGGGGGGCAAAAAGCCCACTAAACACCCGGGATTTTTATAGAAAAGTAAAAATAAGGGTGGCCCCATGCCCCCACCCCCCAATCATTACAGTCTTTCTGCCCCGGGCATTGGTCCCTAATCTGCCCCTTCGGGGGGGCAGAAAGCCCACTAAATACCAGGTATTGGTTTTTTGAAGTCTTTTTTAGGGTGGGGACTGCCCGAAACGGGCACGCCAATGCCCCCACCCACCCACCACCATTACAGCCTTTCTACCCCCACCCAAGGGGCAGATGGGGCATTGGCCCCTAATCCCTCTTCGGGGGCGGAAAGCCCACTAGACACCAGGGATTTTTTTAGAAAGTAAAAATAAGAGTGGGGGCTGTCCAAAATGGGCATGGCCATACCCCCCAATCATTACAGTCTTTCTGCCCCCCCTGGGGGCCGATGGGGCATTGGCCCCTAATCTGCCCCTTCAGGGGGGCAGAAAGGCCACTAAACACCAGGGATTTGTTTTTAGGAAGTTTTCTTTAGGGTGGGGGCTGCCCGAAACTGGCACGCCAATGCCCTCACCCCCCTGCCACCATTACAGCCTTTCTGCCCCCCCGGGGGGGCAGAAAGCCCACTTGACGCCAGGGATTTTTTCACACCATTTTTTTAGGGTGGGGGCTGCCACTAAACACCAGGGATTGTTTTTTTGACATTTTTTTTAGGGTGGGTGCTGCCTGAAACGGGCACGCCAGTGCCCCCACCCACCTGCCCCCATTACAGCCTTTCTGCCCGCCCTGGGGGGCAGATGGGGACAGTAGCCCCCAATCTGCTCCTGGGGGAGGGCAGAAAGCCCACTAAATGCCAGGAATTTTATTTTGCACAATTTGTTTTAGGGTGGGGGCTGCCCAAAATGGGCATGCCAATGCCCCCACCACCATTACAGCCTTTCTGCCTGTCCTGGGGGGCAGATGGGGACAGTAGCCCCCAATCTGCTCCTAGGGAGGGCAGAAAGTCCACTTGACCCCAGGGATTTTTTTTCGCATCATTTTTTTAGGGTGTGGGCTGCCCGAAACGGGCACGCCAATGCCCCCACCCCCTGCCACCATTACAGCCTTTCTGCCCCCCCTGGGGGCAGATGGGGCAGTAGCCCCCAATCTGCCCCGGGGGGCAGAAAGCCCAATAAATGGCAGGAATTTTATTTTGCACAATTTGTTTTAGGGTGGGGGCTGCCCAAAATGGGCATGCCAATGCCCCCACCCCCCGCCACCATTACAGCCTTTCTTCCCGCCCTGGGGGGCAGATGGGGACAGTAGCCCCCAATCTGCTCCTGGGGGAGGGCAGAAAGCCCACTTGACACCAGGGATTTTTTTTTGCGCATTTGTTTTAGGGTGGGGGCTGCCCAAAATGGGCACCCCAACCATTATAGACTTTCTGCCCCCCCAGGGGGCAGATGGGGGCAGTATCCCCCAATCTGCCCCCCCAGAGGGGCAGAAAGCCCTCTATCCAACAGGGATTTTTTTGCGCAATTGTTTTTTGGGTGTGGTCTGCCTGAAACGGGCACGCCAATGCCCCCACCCACCCACAAAAATGAGTGTCTTTCTGCCCCCGGGAGGCAGATGGGAGCTTCAGCCTCCAATCTGGCCCCCCAGGGGGGGCGCAGAAAGCCCACTAGAAACCATGGATTTTTTGTTTTATTAGTGTAGGGGTAGGGGCTGCCCAAAATGGGCATGACAATACCCCCAACCCACCACCAGAGAAATTCCAGTCTTTCTGCCCCACGGGAGGGAAGATGGTGGCAGTGGCCCCTGATCTGCCCCCTGGGGGGGGGCAGAAAGCCCACTAGGCGCCAGCGAGAACGCTGGCTTTTTTTATGCGTGGGGGTGAGGGCTGCCCAAAATGGTCATACCAATGCCCCCACCGCCACAAAAAATAGCCACAGTCTTTCTGCCCCCTTTGGGGGCATATCGGGACAAACCCCCCTTTCCAGATACCCCACCAGGGCGGCAGAAAGCCCACTAGGCTCCGACTTTTTTTTAGCAATGTGCCTACCTGTGGATTTTGGGCCCTAGCGCAGCTGGCATGTAGGGAAACCTAGCAAACCTGTACATTTTTGAAAGATAGACACCCAGGGGAATCCAGGATGGGGTGACTTGACTGGCTCTCACCAGGTTCTGTCACCCAGAATCCCTTGCAAACCTAAAAATGTGTCCAAAAAACCACATTTTCCTCACATTTCAGTGGTGGAAAGTTCTGGAATCTGTGTGGGTCCACAAAGTTCCACCCACCCCACGTTCCCCAAAGTCTTTCGGAGAAAAATGGTACCTCACTTGCGTGGGTAGACCATGTGCCCACGACAGACAAGGGCCCAAAACCTATTTAGGAGACATCAAAATTACCTATCACAAAACAACCTGGTTTTGCAAGGGGGGTCCCATGAATGTTTGGCCCCAGGCTTGGCGGCCATCGAGGGAAACCTACCAAACCCACACATTTTTGAAAACTAGACACCCGGGGGAGTCCAGGGAGGTATGGCTTGCGTGGATCCCCCAAAGTTTCCTTACCCAGAATCCCCTGCAAACCTCAAATTTAGCTGAAAAAATCACTTTTTTCACACATTTTTGTGTGGGACAGTTGTGGCATCACCGGGCTGACACAAATTTCCTACCACCCAGCATTCCCCCGGGTCTCCTGATAAAAATGGTGCCTCACTCGTGTGGGAGGTCCAAGTACCCGCGACAGGCAAGAGCCAAAAACGTATTGAGGCGACATCAAAATTGCCTATCTCAAAATGACCTGGTTTTGCAAGGGGGATCACCTGGGTTTTTGGCCTGCTGCTGGGCGGCCACCTAGGGAAACCTACCAAACCCACACATTTCGGAAAACTAGACACCCTTGGGATTCCAGGGAGGTATGGCTTGCATGGATCCCCCAACGTTTCCTTACCCAGAATGCCCTTCAAACCTCAATTTTAGCTGAAAAAATCACTTTTTTCACATGTTTTTGTGTGGGAAAGTTGTGGCATCACCGGGCTGACACAAATTTCCTACCACCCAGCGTTCCCCCGGGTCTCCCGATAAAAACGGTGCTTCACTTGTGTGGGAGCCCTAAGTACCCGTGACAGACAAGGGCCCAAAACGCATTGAGGTGACATCAAAAATGCCCATCTCAAAACGACCTGGTTTTGCAAGGGGGGTACCCTGGGTTTTGGGCCCGGTGCTCGGCGGCCACCTAGGGAAACCTACCAAACCCACACATTTCTGAAAACTAGACACCCGGGGGCTTCCAGGGAGGTATGGCTTCCATGGATCCCCCAATGTTTCCTTACCCAGAATCCCCTGCAAACCTCAATGTTAGCTGAAAAAAATCACTTTTTCACACATTTTTGAGTGGGAAAGTTGTAGCATCACAGGACTGACACAAATGTCCTAGCACCCAGCGTTCCCCCAGGTCTCCCGATGAAAACAGTGCCACACTCGTGTGGGAGGCCCAAGTACCCGCGACAGTCAAGGGTCCAAAACGTATTGAGGTGACATCATTTTGATGTCGCCTCACTATGTTTGGGCCCTTGCCTGTCACAGGTACTTGTGCCTCCCACACGTGTGAGGCACCGTTTTTATTGGGAGACCCGGGTGGTAGGAAATTTGTGTCAGCCCGGGTGATGCCACAACTTTCCCACATAAAAATGTGTGAAAAAAGTGATTTTTTCAGCTAACATTGAGGTTTGTAGGGGATTCTGGGTAAGGAAACATTGGGGGATCCACGCAAGACATACCTCCCTGAAAGCCCCCGGGAGTCTAGTTTTCAGAAATGGGTGGGTTTGGTAGGTTTCCCTAGATGGCCATCGAGCACGGGGCCAAAAACCGAAGTGCCCCCCCTTGCAAAACCAGGTTGTTTTGTGATAGGCAATTTTGTTGTCGCCTTATTACGTTTTGTGCCCTTGCCTGTCGCGGGTAGTTGGGGCTCCCACACGTGAGAGGCACCGTTTTTATCGGGAGACCCGGGGGAACACTGGGTGGTAGGACATTTGTGTCAGCCTGGTGATGCCACAACTTTCCCACACAAAAATGTGTGAAAAAAGTGATTTTTTCAACTAAAATTGAGGTTTGCAGGGGATTCTGGGTAAGGAAACGTTGGGGGATCCACGTAAGCCATACCTCCCTGGAATTCCTCGGGTATCTAGTTTTCAGAAATGTGTGGGTTTTGTAGGTTTCCTTAGATGGCCATCGAGCACAGGGCCAAAAACCCAGGTGACCACCTTGCAAAACCAGGTTGTTTTGTGATAGGCAATTTTGATGTTGCCTCACTATGTTTTGTGCCCTTGCCTGTCACGGGTACTTGTGCCTCCCACACGAGTGAGGCACCATTTTTATTGGGAGACCCGGGGGAACGCTGGGTGGTAGGAAATTTGTGTCAGCCCGGGGATGCCACAACTTTCCCACACAAAAATGTGTGAAAAAAGTGATTTTTCAGCTAAAATTGAGGTTTGCAGGGTATTCTGGGTAAGGAAACCTTGGGGGATCCACACAAGCCATACCTCCCTAGAATCCCCTGGGTGTCTAGTTTTCAGAAATGTGTTGGTTTGGTAGGTTTCCCTAGGTGTCGGCAGAGCTAGGGTTCAAAAACTACAGCTAGGCACTTTACCAAAAAAGGGTCATTTTTCACTGCAAAATCGAGGTGTGTCCACATTGTGTTCTGCGACATTTCCTGTCGTGGGCACTAGGCCGACCCACACAAGTGAGGTACCATTTTTCTCGGAAGACTTTGGGGAACGCGGGGTGAGTGGAAATTTGTGGATCCACACAGATTCCAGAACTTTCCACCACAGAAATGTGGGGAAAATGTTGTTTTTTTGCCAATTGTTTTGGTTTCCAAGGGTTTCTGGGTAACAAAACCTGGTGAGAGGTAGTCAAGTCACCCCATCCTGGATTCCCCTGGGTGTCTAGTTTGCAAAAATGTATAGGCTTGCCAGGTTTCCCTAGCAACCAGCAGAGCTATGGTTCATAAACTACAGCTAGTCACTTTGCCAAAAAAGGGTCATTTTTCACTGCGAAACTGAGGTGTGTCCACGCTTCGTTTTGTGCTGTTTCCTGTCGCGGGCACTAGGCCGACCCACACAAGTAAGGTACCATTTTTCTCTGAAGACTTTGGGGAACGCGGGGTGGGTGGAAATGTGTGGACCCGCGCGGATTCTAGAACTTTCCACCAAAGAAATGTGGGGAGAATGTGTTTTTTTTGACAATTTTTTAGGTTTGCAAGGGATTTTGGGTAACAGAACCTGGAGGGAGGCAGTCAAGTCACCCCATCCTGGATTCCCCGGGGTGTTTAGTTTTAAAAAATGTATAGGTTTGCTAGGTTTCCCTAGGTTGCTGCAGAGCTATGGTTCAAAAACTACAGCTAAGCACTTTGCCAAAAAAGGGTCATTTTTCACTGCGAAACTGAGGTGTGTCCACGTTGCGTTTTGCGCCGTTTCCTGTCGTGGGCACTAGGCAGACCCACACAAGTGAGGTACCATTTTTCTTGGAAGACTTTGGGGAACCATTGGTGGGTGGAAATTTGTGGATCCACCCTGATTCCAGAACTTTCCACCACAGAAATGTGGGGAAAATTTGTTTTTTTTGACAATTTTTTTGGTTTGCAAGGGATTCTGGGTAACAGAACCTGGTGGGAGGCAGTCAAGTCACCCCATCCTGGATTCCCCTGGGTGTCTAGTTCTCAAAGATGTATAGGTTTGCTAGGTTTCCCTAGGAGCCGGCAGAGCTATGGTTCAAAAACTACAGCTAGACACTTTGCCAAAAAAGGGTCATTTTTCACTGCGAATCTGAGGTGTGTCCACGTTGGGTTTTGTGCCATTTCTTGTCGCGGGCACTAGGCCGACCCACACAAGTGAGGTACCATTTTTCTTGAAAGACTTTGGGGAACGCGGGGTGGGTGGAAATTTGTGGATCCACGCAGATTCCAGAACTTTCCACCACATAAATGTGGGGACAATGTGTTTTTTGACAATTCTATTGGTTTGCAAGGGATTCTGGGTAACAGAACCTGGTGGGAGGCAGTCAAGTCACCCCATCCTGGATTCCCCTGGGTATCTTTTTTTAAAAAACGTATAGGTTTGCTAGGTTTCCCTAGGTGCCGGCAGAGCTATGGTTAAAAAACTACAGCTAGACACTTTGCCAAAAAAGGGTCATTTTTCACTGCGAATCTGAGGTGTGTCCACGTTGGGTTTTGTGCCATTTCTTGTCGCGGGCACTAGGCCGACCCACACAAGTGAGGTACCATTTTTCTCGGAAGACTTTGGGGAATGCGGGGTGGGTGGAAATTTGTGGATCCACACAGATTCCATAACTTTCCACCAAAGAAATGTGGGGGAAATTTGTTTTTTTGAAAAATTTTTGGGTTTGCAAGGGATTCTGGGTAACAGAACCTGGTGGGAGGCAGTCAAGTCACCCCATCCTGGATTCCCCTGGCTGTCTAGTTTTTAAAATTGTATAGGTTTGCTAGGTTTCCCTAGGTGCCGGCAGAGCTATGGTTCAAAAACTACAGCTAGACACTTTACCAAAAAAGGGTCATTTTTCATAGCGAAATTGAGGTGTGTCCACATTCCGTTTTCGCCGTTTCCTGTCATGGGCACTAGGCCGACCCACACAAGTGAGGTAACATTTTTCTTGAAAGACTTTGGGAAACGCGGGGTGTGTGGAAATTTGTGGATCCACGCAGATTCCAGAACTTTCCACCACAGAAATGTGGGAAAAATGTGTTTTTTTGCCAATTATTTAGGTTTGCAGGGGATTCTGGGTAACAGAACCTGGTGGGAGGAAGTCAAGTCATCCCATCCTGGATTCCCCTGGGTGTCTAGTTTTAAAAAATGTATAGGTTTGCTAGGTTTCCCTAGGTGTCAGCAGAGCTAGGGTTCAAAAACTACAGCTAGGCACTTTGCCAAAAAATGGGTCATTTTTCACTGCAAAATTGAGGTGTGACCACGTTGCGTTTTGAGCCGTTTCCTGTCGCGGGCACTAGGCCGACCCACACAAGTGAGGTACCATTTTTATTGGGAGACTTAGGGTAATTCAGATTTGTAAAGCAACTGTTATTACCTATTGACTTTCGATGCATTTCTGCCTTCCAAATGAAAGACATTGTGTAAAAAAGAAGCCATTTTGAAAAATGACCGATAATTCTCATGCTAGTATGGTTATTCCCAATTTCAAAAATGTGCAAATATTTACTGTTTCTAAACTCTATTATTTATTCCCATTTTTAGAAATACATAGGTGTCTTTCATACGGATTTTTCCATGTATACATTTTCCCACAATAATTGATATGTACCCGGTACATAATAAAAAGCCATTGCAAATTGCTGCTCAGTTTTTGACTCTGGGTTCGTCAGGTTCTTGGTGACCCTACAAGTCCTATATATCCCCACAACCAGAAACGTCCAGCGGATGTAACGGTATATTGCTTTTAAAGAGCTGTCATAATTAGAAGAAGTTACAAGTGAAAATGTTGACACAAAAGTCTGTTTTTTCAACTAATTTTCAATTTGTCCTATATTTAACTGTTAGTTTCTATAAAGAAACCTTGATGGATCTACACAAATGACCCC
This sequence comes from Triturus cristatus, assembly GCF_964204655.1. Lineage (NCBI taxonomy): Eukaryota > Metazoa > Chordata > Amphibia > Caudata > Salamandridae > Triturus > Triturus cristatus. Next base: position 357,801,596 of record NC_140595.1, read on the forward strand.
TTGCTGAATTCAGAAGTTTTGTCTTCTTTTCTAAAATGTATAGCTTTCCAGGATCCATTATTGCTTTCATACCCTTTTCTCCCATTAACTGGAAGGAGGTTGAAAGTACGCAAAATAGCAAAAATAGGCTATGTCCCAGAAAAATGCCCAAACTCTGTAAAAAATGTTGGTTTTATGACACAAGTCTGTCATTCCCTAAAAGCAGGGCAATTGGTGATTTCAGACCCACAAATCCTTTTTTGGTACCTTTTGCAGGGAAAAAAACAGATGCTTTCATTTGCAGCCCTTTTTGCCCATTTTTCCTCCAAAAAACCAAATGTTGCTGTATTTTGGCTAATTTCTGGGACCCCTCCAGGGGAATCCACAAACCCTGGGTACCTTTACAATCTCCATGATGTTGGAAGAAAAGGACGCAAATTTTGCGTGGATACCTTATGTGGTCAAAAAGTTACAGGGGCCTAAGCACGCACTACCCCAAATAGCCAAAAAAAGGTTTTGCACAGGGGGGGAAAAGGCAGAGCAGCGAAGGGGTTAAGGGTGTCGAGGGGTTTTAGAGTTCATGGATAGGCATAATTTAGGGCTGTTGAGTGTGTTTAAGGAGGCTTAATTATGAGTATCTACTGGGGTGGTGAAGAGTTTTTAGGGTTCAGAATGAGGTGTAGTTTAGAGTAGTGAGAAGTCTTAAGGATTTTGGGATGGGTGAAGTTTAGATGTAGAAAGTGGTCTTTAGGGTTCAGGGATGAGTAGTTTAAGGTGAAGTGTTCTAATGGGTCAAGGATAGCTGATGTTTAAGGGTGGTGAGGGTTTTTTAGGGTTTAGGGATGGGTGGAGTTTGGGTGTGCTGAGGTGTTTTAAGGGTTAAGGGACAAATAGGGTTAGGCGTAGAAAGGGGTTTTTGATTCAGGTATGGATTTAGTCATGGGTAGTGATTGATTTTTATCATTCATGGGTGGTGGATTCTTGGGGTAGAAAGTGCTTTTAGGCTTCAGATGCAGATTGGATGAAAGACAACTGCCTAAAACTCAACTCAGAGAAAACAAAAGTGCTCAACTCTGGGAACAACACCTCCCCATGGAGAGATGCCTGGTTGCCTTACAAAGTAGGACCTTCCCCCACTCTGAAAGACCATGCCCGCGACCTTGGCAAAATCCTGGACAGCAGACTCACCATGAAAAAACAAATCAATGCGGTCTCCTCTGCCTGCTTTCTCACTCTTCGCATGCTTCGTAAGAACTTCAAAAGGCTACCTGTCAACACCAGATGAACGGTCACTCAAGCCCTAGTCACCAGACTATGGCAACACACTTTACATAGGAATCACCTCGCACCTCCTGAAGAGACTGCAAACTATACAGAATTCAGAGGGCATACTCTTCCTCGATCTCCCAAAGTGAACACACATAACCCCCCACCCCAAGAAGCTCCAGAGGCTCACCATTCAAAAGCGCTGTCAATTCAAGATGCTGATTTACCTATACAAAGCCCTACACAGTCAAGGATCAGCATGTATTATCCCCTGCCTGAACTTCGACCAACCCTGCAGACACCTGCGCTCTGCCTCTCTCTCCCTCTCTCGCATTCCCTGCATCCGCCAAAGCAACAGAGGAGAATGCTCCTTCTCCCACCTCGCTATCAAGTGATAGAACAACCTTTCCTTCAGTTCCGGACCTCATCCTCTCTGTTTGAATTCTGGAAGTGACACAAGACTTGGCTGTTGAACTTGGCCCTCCCTAAGCAGCAGGCTCTCAGCACCTGGAAACCCTCACTGGTGATTAGCCTCGCTTTATAAATCATGCTTGACTGATTGATCGAGGAATGAGTGTAGTTTAGGTGTGGCCAGGGGTTATAGAGTTCAAGGATTAGTGGTTTTTAGAGGTTGTCAGGGTTCAGCGATGGATGGTGTTTACGGGTGGTGATGGGTCAGAGAAGTAACAGCATCTGAAGTAATTGTCTGGCAATGTAAACAATATAAATATGAAATAATGTCCTTTGAAGTAAAGAACTGAATTAAATAACTAACAAAACTGTTTCTGAAAGTAAGATCTGCAGCCATTCCATTTACACTTAAAAAATAAGCATTCAAAAGCAATTTCGACCCAAAAAACTGTCTGTTAATTCATTTCTATGAAAAGGTAAATCCCATTCATTCTGAAAAGTTCCACTAAGCAGTTTAGGTTAAATGGTTTCTCGGTAATGGTATTCCATGAAATAGTTTTTCTAAGAAATCAACCGCCTTAGAGCCCTGCATATAGTGACACAGACCATAAATAGAGAGGAAGAGAGGTTGTGATAGAGAAATTGACAGAAGTGAGATAGAGCTGGAGAAATGTCAGTTTCTGGGGGAGGGAGGAGGGCTTGGAAGGTGGGGGCCTACATCTCTGAGTTGGAGATGTGAGAATATAATTGCAGATATTAAAATGGTTGTTTTTAGAAGGGTGCAAAGACAACCTGGACAACCTGATTATAAACAGTGCAACATACAGTCAAGAACAGTAACAAAATAATACATTTCAGAAGCTGACGGAGAACAGGTTGCAGACAGGATATGCACATTATCTTGTGGTACACTATGAAAACAGATGAGTTAATCTCACATTATTTATTCTACAATTTGAAACGTGCTACTTTTTCATTTGCGCTGAATATTTTCTGTCCTTGAATACAGATAGGGTGTTAATTTATACCTAACTGCAACTGTTCAATGTTAAATTAGTTATGATTGCTATCAAAATCCGTAAAGAAAGATTCTGAAACCAGTGCATAACCTGTATTGGTGGTTACAGTGTGGGCACCGGCACTCGTTTTTTGGTCCTGCTTTTTAATTTTTCTTCATCAGATTTTCACCCTGAGCCAATGAGTGAATGTCAGAAGGGGAGGAGGAAGGGAAAGATAGGAAAAAAGTGCCAAAGGGTGAAAGCGGTTATGAATAACACCTTGCAAGATTGAGATAAAGACATAAAAAAACAAGAAGTGTAGGGTGATGGAACATATGGAATAAGGTGGTATCAAAACGAGGCAGCTTTTGTGTTGTGCAACCCCAAATTCGGCAGCACCAGGTCAGGCTCAAAGAAATCTTTGGGCTCCTAAACGTATTGATCTTTACTTTATTAATATTGTTTTTACAGCTTAAGCGCTGAGCTGTTGTAATTTAGCACTCTGCGAGCCCCAGTTGAGGTATTGCACTACATATACTGCATAGTACACACTTGAGACATACACAAAGCAAAAATCCTGCTGAAACACACAGTGGATCACAACATGTACATTTTGTTTGATTCCCTAAACGTTTCTCTCATAGCCACTTGACCCTGAGACCAGAATGTTGCATTTCAAATGCCTATATTTGTAGATCTTTGATTTTGAATTTCATCACAGATCTTCATTTTTAATGGGAGCTAACATAAGGGCTAAACAAACAATGGGTTCATTCTGATACACAGATACAGCTGAATCACTCAGATAAGCCCAAACTTCACTTAAATGTATGGATCAGACCTCTGCATCTTGCAATCAATTCTTTTACTTACCTTGGTGCATAATTTAAGAAGACCTAGGGGCATATTATCAACGGCCAGCGATAATTATCGCTGGCCGTTCATAGCGATAGAAAAATCATCGGCAGCTATCGCTGAATATTATCGCCATGATAACGCTATATTTACAACGCATAGCGCTATGGCGATAACATTTCAGCGATAGCGGTGTTTTCAATGGAACATCGCTGGTTTTCCAGCGATGTTCCATTGAAAACAGCGATAACATTGCTGATAGGACCCTGTGGTCCTATCAGCATAATCCATATCCCATTAAAAGTATGCCTTAGTCAGGAATTTAATAGGTGTTAAATTCCTGAGTTAAGGCTGAGGTAGCGCGATTTTTTTTATCGCTGCACCTCCTTGTTAATATCGCGCAGCTGCCTTCACGATATTAAAATGTGTTGTTTTCACAGCCACGCCTCTTTTGCATCTCATTAGCGATGCGAGGCGAGGCTGTGAAAAAACGTGTCCTTGATGATATTGCGATATAATTATCGCCGCTTTTCGCCCAAAAACGGACGCTAAAGCGGCGATAATTTTATCGCCAGCCCTTGCTAATATGCCCCCTAGAACGTTCTTCTTCCAGGTTATACAATTATTTGTCGCCTATGTCTAGCACCTATTGTGCACCCAGCAGTGGTGTAGCCAGTGTGTCATGGGCCTTAGTACAAGGAAGAAAATGAACCGCAGAGCTGCTAATTGAACTTTCGAATTTAACAATAATCAGGGTTCAGTGGGCCCCGCAGGCCCCCGGGCTCCGGTACCACTGCACCTGCTGCCCCAATGGAAGCCACGCCCCTGGTAAATAGTCTGCATGCTGTGAACGTTTCATGGGGCCCTGTGATGCGGTCACATTGATTGCTTGTGTGTTTATAATAACTCTGTAAGATTGAGGCCGCGCCATTCAAAAGATTTAATGAACTTTACGAGCGTTCCAACCAAATCACTAACAAACTTTTAATTAGTTCTTGGCAGCATGTCCTCAGTAGAACAAGGCTTGTCGGAATGAATAAAAACTGCGACTCGCAGGACATGACCGCATTGAACGAAAGGCGCCTCGACTCAGCAGGCTGATTATAGCTTAGCTTAGATAAAAACTCATTCATTGGCTGTTCGTGTCGTTTGTGTACTTGCCAGAGAAATGTATATTAACAACTTTAAAAAATAACAATAAGCAACAAGCAGCGTGTGATGGTTGAGGGAGAAAAAATCGTATTTGAATAACAAACCTGTAGTCCGGCCTGAACAATAAACGAGAAAACATATTTTATGACAGCCAGCAGAAACTCACAGCTTTCACACAGCGTCAGGAAACGAAGCAATTCTTCAGGAAACTCATCCCAGTGGAAACATATCCAAACAATGATATGCTTTTGGCATAGGCGACAGCAACAATAAATGAAATCATGGTGGTTTTATGGCCTGAAAGCACAATTCTTTTTTTTTTTATCATTTATGAAATACTGGCACAGAAAATAGATATTGTTGCTGAATACAAGGGTCATGCAGTAAAGGGTAAGGAAAAAGATGCACGTTGTTTCAGAATGAACTCTCCCACACTAAAACAATGTTTTGATTAGAGACATGTTGTGTATATAAGGAAGGTAAGGTGGCAAATTCGGACAGATTAAAATAATATAAAGTCATGTTTAAGGCGAATTAAATTATAATCAGCCTGGAAATGATCACAGATGGTATGAAAAAAAAGATATGTATGCAATGTGATGCAATGATTTCCCATCATCCTCCCTTCCCTTCGGCATTCAGTATGCCAGGAGGATAAGCTCAGATCTCGAAAACTCATCCTTGAGAATCTGCTTTCAGCCCCTCTGGTTAACAGAGTAAAAATTACATTTACTACTCACCCCAAAATATCTTTGGTGCATATTTACAATGGCCATATCACCGCTTTTCTGGCTTTTAAAGCCAAAAAAGCGGAGATAAAAATATCGCCCTATTTACAAGAGGGTGATAACATGCATTAGCGCATGTTAGCACCCTTTTACCCCAAAACAGCTGTTTTCCCCAAAAACTAACGTCTGCTAAAATGCAGACTTAGCTATACTTACCATTGGGGGTGGATTATGCTGATACAACCACAGGGTCATATCAGCAAGGTTATCGCCGTTTTCCATGGAACATCGCTGGAAAACCAGCGATGTTCCATGGAAAACATCGCTATCGTTGGGAAATTATCGCCATTGCGCTATGCGTTGTTAATACAACGCTAGCATGGCGATAATTTTCTGCGATAGCCAGCGATAACATTTTTCTCGCTAAGAGCGGCCAGAGATAATTATCGCTGCCGCTTGTTAATATGCCCCTTTGTTCTTGTTGAATGTAATTTTATGCCTCATCATCAATTAGTATGCTCCTGTTTCTCTATGTGGATAGGAACCATTTTTGTTTAAAAATCCGTAATAATTAATCTCTATAACACATTTTTCAGGGTGTGAACATTAATGCACAGACTAGATAGTGGCAGGGTTGTGATTTGTCACACATATCAATGTCTGCTGAGTAGGACAGTTGTCTTAGGGATTCGTGTCTCTCTCACCACTCATTTAAAGGCAGGGATCACCCCCCATGTCTGGGATCTCCCATACTCACTGTTTGGGTGATTTTCGGGTTGTTTGTTTCACAAGTAAGTGCATTGATAGACACTTTTGATAAACTTTATTATATCCCCATCTGACAAACTAGAATTTAGGCTAACTTACGTTTCTGATCTTGCTCAAAGGTGACTTAATTAGTCGAAAATATTTCTTGTAGAAAAAATTCAACAAATAAGCCTACCTTCATGAAGAATTCTTGAATAATTACTCTTCTAAGAGCTGTCAATCATTTAGAAATCAATGTATCTGCTTTTAGTGCACTTAAACAAATCACTTCTTCTAAGCAACAACGAGTGTTACATACGCTTTTCATACACAATTTTAACCACAAAGCAGAAAAAACACTCTCTTAAACACACTCTGGTTAGGCTCTGGGGTGTATTTTGCCTTTTTAGCTAGTACAAAGGGAGGGGGGAGGGGTTGGATTGCCTTCTAGACGCCTCAGCACAGTACAGGGGAAAACCTGGAGAGAAATTTAAAGGTCACGGGCAAATGAAAACAGCAGTTGTAGAAGTACAAACCAAGAGATGAATGTAAGCATAATATGTGCGTTTGTAAAGTGCACGTTCACCACTACAGGTATCTTGGTGCTGAATAACAGATGCATTTTGTTATCCAACGGTACTCATTTTATCGACCTCAGATGGATGAAAGGCTGAGTGGACCTGCTGGGATTTGAACCTGTGACCATGAGGTCAAACACAGGCCCCTGCAATGGATGCATTGGTCCACTGAGCCACCAGTCACAGGAAGAAGAAAATAGCAGTTTTAAAGTTTCAAAATACACAGGCTGTGCTCTTATCACCTTCTTTGACTTTGCTCACTGGGTGTTTAGGGCTCACAGAAGTTGGGGGCTACAAAATGGAGGTGTGGACTGCTCATCATGATGTGCAGTTTCGCGTCTCTCCATTTGTTTGATCAGTGTATAGAATTGGGAAAATAAACTGAAAGAAGCAACTAAAAATTTCTGGTACATATAAAGGAAAACAGTGTCCCTGGAAAAAAAGTGCATTATAGATAGTTGAATTGTTAAACAAAGTAAAACAATAGCAGATTTGTGGTGTATGTGTTCCACTTACAGCACAATTCCATTGCAAATAATTAAAAAAACTGTTTGTTCAGTCATTGTTGCAGTGTGTTGAAAGTAAAGGGCCCTAAGTGAATCAGTTGGGAAAACAAAGTGTATTTGAAATCAATAAGACAGGATAATGTATATGTTTGGCATTAAGACTGCTCTTGTGTAATTTTACAAACAAGGAGCAGGTCATAAAATGATCCATCCTTCAGACTGAAAATCCTCATAGAACTAATTCAAATAAAGCCATTTCAGGAAGAGGCTGATATTGTCCCATAATTTTTATTTCAATTTGGCATGGCTTCATTTAATGAGTATACTTTATAGCAGAAAAATGAGAGAAAGACTTTGAATTCATATTGATTTTTATCTTTGAATACATGTTTATATTTGCATTAGTTCACCAGCTTTTCAATGCACATTGGTTTATCCATATCAAGCATTGCGAATCAATAGTTGTATGCTGCACCTTTGCATATTTTATTTTTTAATATGAGCCGCAAGGTTCTAAATATCTGAAGAGATGCAAGCATTAGAACACATTGCATAACATGGAAATAATATACATATTATAAAGTGCAAATACACAGCTGTTACATCAGCAATTATTAGTCAATTTATACAGACAACATTTCTCAGAAATAGTGTAAAGTTGAAGTTCTACTAAAATGCGATGCTCCACGCGTATGCCTAGATAAATGCATCCTTAAACTTGGCCCTGAGGCTGTTGACACATTATTTTCCATCCACATTTTTTTTTCTACTAAGGCAAAATAATTTGTTGACATGTCCTAAAATGATTGCGTGCTTGCAGATGTTGAGTATAATCCCTTGGAAATTAAGAAATGTCAGTAGCACATTTTAATTTCCAATAAAAACACTTGTATGATGGTCTGCTTATCAATCCTGACCCAAATGTTTTTTGTTTAGCCTTTCCATTGTGCATGAACCTTCGTGCGGAAGCAGTTGCTCTGACTATATTAAAATTCAGCATGCAATGATGGACAGATGACTTGGTGCTGTTATGGGCCTACATCTTTAACTTGGATTCAAAGAAGAGCCATTGGATTAAAAAATGTGAATAAATAATGAATTTACATAGTGTTACCATAAACAAAAATGAATATAAATTGCTTGACAACACTCTATCTATAATCATGAACACTGCATGGGCTTCTCATAACTGGCTACTTGCTCACTGAGGCATAGTTTATAGGTGTTATATTACCCCCTTCCTGATGTTGCTCAAACAGGTCGTTTTGACTCAACATTGCACCAAACTAGTTTATAATCCTATGAGAGCGAGAGTTTTTTTAAAGTTAAATGAACAAAAAATTGTGCATGTTATTTTATACTAAATGTGCTGTGACAGCATTGAACATTTGTAGACAGGAAGTAACTTGAGTCACCAATGCTAATGGGAGACAAGTGTTGCCCTCTTACTTATGTCCTTTACCTCATTCCAATAAAGTGCATTATGGTTATATTAACTCAAGATGCCTGCATTTTCCTAAATAAATAAACACCATTGTTAACACTGACACATTTTCTCTAACTTCAATACAACTAGTGAGTATTCCAAAATAAGAATAGAAAAACAACAAAAGTGATGTGTGGAATTCCCCCACTTGTGTTTTTGGCCCACTATGCCATTCCAAACAGTAATATGTTAAATGGACTGAATTCCCTCACGTTCGGTCTGCACTAATTGTCCCCACGCTGTCCCGTAAACTCTGCATTCACCTATATTCACCCTCCTTCACTCATTCTATCAGCTCCCACTGTTTTCACCTTCTGTCTCACACTTTTCTCTCTCTCCTTTCCTTCTGTGTCACTCAATTTCTCACTCATGTCGCGGTCCTCATGTACACTCTTTGACTGTTCTTTCACTATCTTTACTTGCCCATACTATATTCATTTTTCTCCTGCCCACACATGCCAGTCACACAATGCAATATCACACTCTCCTCTTCATCATTTGTTCTCATCCCTTCTCAGACTTCCTGGGCCTGATACACAAAGGTAAACATACACTTTTGTGTAAGTTTACGATTGTTTGCTATCCACAAAGGGGTTTACGACTCGTATCTTTAAGAGTGTGGAGTCTCCGCATATAAAAGGATAGGTCTTTTCATGTGCGGAGATACTACACGTAAATCCCTTTGTGACTAGCAAGCAATTGTAAACAAAGGTAAGTTGACCTTTGTGAATCAAGCCCCCTGTCCCTATTCCCTCTTCTCTCTCCTCATACTATCCCATTTACACTCCTCACTGCCTCGGCATGTGGACCTATACACCCCTCTTTACCTTCACTCTCCCCCTCACCACCTTCTCACTTGTACCCACCTCCTCACTTGTACTTTAACATATTTGTGACTCACATTTAATTCTCATCCTCATACAGAAACAGATAATTAAGTAGCAGGAAGAAGAAGTATATTTCAAGTATTAATGGTGTAACGCAAAACCCTGCAGAATGTGAAGAGGGCCCACCCCGGTCTATCATAGTTCACAGATGTTCATTGTCCTTCGGATATATGGGGTCCTTTTGAAGGGTTGGGGCCCACAGAAGTGTTGGGGGCCTCCGTGCACCACAGAGGCTGCAGAGTACTGTGTTATGCCCCTGCCAGGTATATAAAATGGACCCCAAAAAAACAAAGTTGTACTCACTCACTCAATCACTCACTCACTCACTCACTCTCCCACACACTCACATGTTCCTATTGGAGGCAGGTATTTGTACCCCATCAGGTTGAAAAGCCACCAACTATCACTGCCTGCAGACCTATGAGGTACTATCATCAAAACCATTGGGTGAGAAACAGGGCACAGCAGGCGGTGCCAGCAATGGAAGTGGACTGTCTTAACAGTGGTAATGAGCGGCACCATCCTTAGAAAACTTTGGGCCACGGCACTTGTTTTATTGACAAAATAATCAAAACAAGAACAGCCAAAAAAAAAATAACAACATGAGCATGATTGCTGTCAAGTAATTCTAGGTTCAGGAATTATATCAATTCACCAAAAGATCATCAGTAGCGTACTTGACATCACAAATGTTTTGAACACCCAATGATATTACAGAACATGACTTTACAATGCCTTCCACCCACAACCATATCACAGGAAGTGCTTTCCAAAGACCCTAGAAACTTCAGGCATCAGATGCAGGGATTTTGGTAGGCACAAGGTGCATTTTCAACTGTGTAATGCTTGTGGTTTTACTGAGTGGGTCAATAAGATACTTCAAAATATACTCCACATCAAAAATTACTCATTTTATTCCTATAATTTAGAGCAATTTTATTATTTGTCTTCGGAAATGTAATCCTCATATTTGGTTTCCTCCTTTTGCAATTGCATACTTGAAAATAGTTTGTTGATGATGATTATAATGAAGTAGACTGGTAGCATTTAGAATAATGTGATTTGGCAAATTGAGGTTGCGTTTTTACAAAGTTCACGTTAACTCAGGATGAATAGAAAAAGGGAAGGGATCTAAGAGATGGCCTGCCCTATGGTAGACACTATGATTGTTGCACAGAGTATTGTGTTTTTTTTCAGTTGTCCTTTTCATTTGTGTGGAAATGTAATTCTATATTTGACATGCTTTGTAGATTTGGCTGAAAGAGCCAGTTCAGTGATATGTGGTTATAAACACCAATTCCTAGGCAGGCAGAAGACTTTTGCACAGAAATAGTACCAGACTTCCCCTTTTCTTGTGCTGAGTTGAGAAAAACCTGGCAAAACACGGGGCTGTGAGCAAGGCTAGTTAACTAGGGGTCTATAAGTATACCCCAGCACTAGCTTACCAGTATACTCCATACCGCCTCTGGCTTAATTAACCTCACTTGCCAGACGGTAGTGCACACACTACCTTTAGTTTAATGGTCCTGACGAAGTGCCAATTGACCCTTACCGGGCAGCTTGGGCACGAAACATGTTGACCTTTGACACCACATCAGCCCTTTAGGAACATTATTCCAACACAAGGGTTCCTTCACTATTTTAAGCAGGCAAGAGCTACCTAATAATAAAACTTCACTTAAGTAGGACTGCTCTGAACCTTTTTAACCCACTGCACTCGTGCACTACCTAGCCCCCACACCCGCACGCACCCTATGGCTTCTTCAAAAGATCTCCGATAAAGAGCCCCGGTTTCGGGAGCCCGTCAGGCATTGCAGCGCCAGCCTGACGAGGGGCAAATGCCCAAATGATGAAGCATGACATCCCTTGGGGTGTGTGAGGGCTTTATGAAGAAAGACCTGCCTGCCCCCGCTTTCCATTGGTCCTACCAGGAACTGCTCACCCCTCTGATACTGAACTAATTGTCATGCCCTTGAGTGTTTAGCTCTCCTCAAACTTTAATCCAAAATATGTTAATTTGATGGTGTACTCCTTCCCCACACTGCAAAAGCTGACAAGAAAGCCAAAAGATGCCCTATTTATGATTGTGTGAGAATGTAAAGTTTAGTAACTGTTAGAATGGGCATCCTTTGGCCTGTTTCCCCTGAGTTTTTCCTTTCTGACCTCCCGATTTTCACTCTGTTTTTGCTGGCATTGTGTGTCTGCGCACTTTTCTCACTGCTGATCAGTGGTAAAGTGCAAGTGCTCCTGTGGTAAATTGTGTTATGGATTGGAGGTTCCATAATTGGATATTTGATATACTTGTTACTCCCTAGTAAAGTGCACTGAGTGTGCCAGGGCCTGTGAATCAAATGCTACTAGTGGGCCTGCAGCACTGATTGTGCCACCCACGTGAGTAGCCCTGAAAAGGTAACTCAGATTCGCCATTGCGGAGTCTGCACACAGTTTGTAACTGCCATGTTGACTTGGCCCGTGCACCCACTTGCCAGTCCCTCACTTTTCCTTTTCTTACATGTCAGCTACCCCTAAGGCCCAATGTACCGCTGTGGGCCGGGTGCAGTGTATGTGAAAGGTAGGACATGCCCTGGTGTGTGTGGCATGTCCTGAAAGCGAATTAGGGCCAATTTCGTTTTTTGCCATTGCAAGGTTACCTGTTCCCCATAGGACAGAATGGGCAGTTTGTTTATAACATCTTATAAACATAACTGGCCCGGGGAATTAGGTAGGAAAATAAAGTTTGGTATGCCTGAACTCAAAATCTAAAGATGTATATTTTTTCGTGAAGGTGATTTTTACATTCTGTGTTTGAAAATACCACTTTTAAAAAGTAGGTATTTTCTTGCTCAGTCATCCTGTGTGCCTCTGCTGGAATGTGGATTACCTCTCTGGGTTTTGGATGACAGAAGGCTGGGGAGCAGAAGTGGCTCCAGATAGTCAAGGTGGGTCAGGAAAGGGCTAAAAAGTCCCTGGCTGCAATTGGGGAAGGGGGAGGAGATTTCCTTGCACCTCAAAGGGCCTGGTCTGCCTCTGACCATGCCGTCTCCACCTCCTGCCAGGAAATCACACTAGTGAAGGCAGAACTGTTTCTGGCTGGGCACAAATCTGCCTAGGAGATCAAAGTATTTTGGGATATAAATATTGGGGTCCAGACCCCTGAACTTTAGAACTCTTTTGGATCAAGAAGGTTGCTTCTGTCTTGGGCAGTGGAAGGACTGGGCTAAACTTTCTGCAATCTACTTTTGTGAGTTTCAGTAAGGGCTTGAGTTAGAGCTTTCCCCCTGTTCAAGAAGTCTCAGGAAAGCAAAGACTTCAAACTCTTCTGCCTTCAGCACTGGGGACTGTGTGTTTTGTGCTGCAACAGAGGAAAAAGCAACCCGACGCCATCTACGATGCCACTGCTGACTCCGTGTCCTGAAGGCACTGCAGAGGGCACCGCCGCAATGCCGTACCATGACCCTGGTCTCACCGACCACACCTGCTGATGCCGCCTCCGAGCCGCTGCTTGCACCGTGACCTGTGGGCACCGCACTCCACACCGCCTCGCTTTACGACGATGCATTGGTATCCCCGACGCCGCCGCTCCTCACTGAAATCTACACCGCTGCTTGCACTGTGGCTCAAGGGCACCGCTCGTAAAGTTACATGATGCACCGCCCTCATCCCGCACCGCAGCCTTGGAGCCTTGGCCTACTGATGCCGGCACTATCGACTCCAGTTCATCAGCCAACGAAAGCACTTCAGGAATGGTGACGCCGCTGCTTCCACCGCGACCTGCAAGCACCCCGACCCTGGTCTCATTGACGACGCCGTCTGATGCCGCCACAGAGCCGCTGCTCGCACCGCGACCTGAGGGCACCACACACCACACCCCTGCACTTCGCACCACAGTACATGATGCCTGCCGACGCCAGCGCTCCTGACTTCAACAGAGAGGAGATCGATCTGCAACATGTGTGACTTTGAGGGCCCCGACGACTCCTGCACTGACCTCCAGAACCGACGTCTGCGAGCGCTGTGCTTTCGGAAGCTCAACGAGAGGTCGCCGATGCCCTGCATTTCTAAAAGGTACTGTTTGCAGGTCTTTCCGACACCGTAGCCGGTCAGCCAGAACTGTTTGGATTTGTGTGCTCACAACACTGTGATAGCCCCGGATGGAGCTATCAACATCAAGGAACTATTTTTCAAGCATATTTTAATAACCGAAAATTTATTAAAACTGTATTGTGGATTTTATCATTTTTGGTCTTGTAAAAATATTGAAGATTTTTCTAGACTGGTGTGGTGTCCTTTTGTAGTGCTTACACTGTATTACTGTTGATTATGTGCAAATTCTTTACACACTGCTTCTAAGATAAGCCTGACTGCTCATGCCAAGCTACCAAGGGGGTGAGCAGGGATTATTTTAGGAGTGTAACTCCCTTATCCTGACTAGAGTGGTGGTTTCTGCCCGACTTTGGCACATGCCCTAGCCGACCAAAAATCCAATTTCTAACAGTAACCATTACCCCACTGTAATATAATTACTTGCCCATGGAAGCCAGTAGCTCATACTTCATCTGGATGTCAAGAGGAAAGCTGTGCTGCACCAGCAAAGATGGATGTTTGCCTGGAGCAGTCTTTTGAGTTTCTGTTTCCATCAAGGCTAGGACCAAGCTGCAGACTCTGGCAGAAGCTCTGTTGTTGTCACCTGCCTGGAACTAGAGGAAGCTGTAATGTCTTGTAATAGGCGAGGAGGTGACCCCTGAAGAATGATAACATTAAAGGCCAAGAAAACTAACATCTGCATTCAGGTGATCTACATGAAGTGAGCTGTTCCCAACCACAGGGCCATGGATCTAGCTTGACAAAAATACTTCCATCTTCATTGTGGGTGGTTGTTTATTGGTGGTAACATAAAGAACAATGATTTCTTAAACATTTTAGAAAATTCTCAGATGACTTGGCTTAAGCGCTCTCAATTGTCACTCTTTGCACTCATAGCCAATAAAGAACCTGCGTCAACAGGTAGGAGTGATGTAGAGGAAGTTTAATTGTTCAATTTACACTTGGTCCCATTGACAAGAACTTATAGAAGTTTTAGAAACTGTTTATTTAAAGGACTTAGATGTCCTTAAGATTTCAGGGCATAGCCAAACATGCTGAACATTTGGCAATAGAATGACAGCAATCTTAGGGTGCAATGCTTCTGATTGTGTCGATCTATGGTCTGGAAGCTCTATAATTGTCTTTATAAAAATGTGCAAATAAAAAACTTATTTCTAAATGATATAGTCCTGACTGGATATTTGATTTACATAGTGCAGTCACTTCTGTCTTCCAGAACCTTTAGCACTAACTGGACTTCTTGCACTCACTATCCTTGGGGAATCAAGAGTATTTGGTTATCCAACTGGAGAACAGTCATATCTTGAGGCCGTTGGCCATTACTGCTCAACCACAGACCTGAGGACGGACACTGTCTGGCACAATTTGACTCCCTGATAAGGAATGCCTTACAAAGATAATAATTGGAATTTAAAGATTGACCGGTGTATTGGATATGTGTGTTAAAAGGGAGTGTCAGTGGGCACTAAGAAATGCACCTTTCCCAGATCTGCCTGTGCATTTGGCATGAAGAATAAAGTATGCCTGAAAAAAATAAACTCAAGGAGGCACTTGGGTTTATTTATGAATGTGGAATAGTTAATTGAGGAGAAATGTTTGGGTACACAATGTAGATAGTAGGTGCCAGGATATATATTAAAACATATAATCTAAGCCTGTTTATCTCAAGATGGCACCCTTCTCAAAACCTTATGTGACTCCAACGTGACACTAGGTGCTAGAATATAAAACATAATTAATAATCACCTGGTGGGTTTTTTCCTGGTGGAAAATATGTTTTTTTAGTGTTCTGGATGTCCAAGAAATTCCAAGATTGTCACAGATTTCCAAGTAAAATATAGCGCGTTTTATGAATAACAAAAATAGTAAAATAGCAAACTTCAGATCGATAATACAATAAGTTGTCAAATTAAAGTTTTTGTGAAATGCATAAAATGAATAAGTGTGAGTAACTCCAGAAGCACTGACCATTTTTAGACTGATTTACTCATATTTCTAATGTTAATCATGTGTTTTTTAGATGAAATGTAGTTTTCAAGCATTGAATACTGTCCTGTTTTATTAATTAGGCATCCATAGATGTAATTCAGGGGATTCACGGCTGACCTAAAGTTTGTGCTATTACAATCATTTGAAGTACATATATGTAATATG
Organism: Triturus cristatus; assembly: GCF_964204655.1. Classification (NCBI taxonomy): domain Eukaryota; kingdom Metazoa; phylum Chordata; class Amphibia; order Caudata; family Salamandridae; genus Triturus; species Triturus cristatus. The sequence continues at coordinate 357,817,447 of NC_140595.1, forward strand.
TAAATAGATGTAATAACATTCAATCAAATTCAGAAATTCCTTTTAGCACGTGTGGCCTGTGGAAAGTTTTTTCATGGTCACAACATACCTGTCCGACTTGTAAAAAGTGTTTAGGAACTACCTTTTGATCGCAAACAGGGGAGGCATCTGTCTCCTATCTGTGATTGGGAGAGGAATATGTCAATGGTCTATGTCAGTCACAAACCATGGATCAGATACTGAGGGCCTCAGTGGGAGCAAAGAGTGGTCCGGGACCCTGCCTGCTGTACCCGATTTCGTCCCAAGAGGATTCTTTTTTTTAAAGCAGCACCAATCCCTTTAATGGACACAGGCTTCCATAGATATGGCTCTGGGCAGACCTAAAGTTTGAAGATCATAAAAGTGCTATGAATGTTATTTGAAAGACTGGCCTTTTTTTAAAGCAGCACTCATCCCTTTAATGGACATGGGATGCTTTTTTTAAAAAGGTTTACCATTTTGGGAGTGCATATGCAGGGTCAGAGGTTTGCAGGCCGTTGCACACCTCCATTTCTGCATTTGCCTTCAATCATAGGGTTGCAAACTCCTACCTGCCAAATTAATATTCATTGGGCAGATAATTTTGTGACCCTCTTCAAATATACAATCTGCAATGCTACCCATTAGTATATAAATCACATCACAAATTGCTTTCCCATTTACAACCCATTTTGTGTGCAAATTGAATGGTATGTGGACTTTTGAAGGAAGTGACTCGATTAGGGCCACCCGGGTCACTAGCGACCACCTCTCATCCTTCCATACAAATGAAGAGTCGGTCAGACAGTTGAGAATACAAACCAAGTATATTTATTCAGGTACAATTGAGCAGAGCCCAGTCTGCCCAGTCTCCTAGGATTGCTGCAGAGGCACTGACATCAGCAAACATGGTGATACATAATGTACGATTCAGAACCAATGGAAGGCATGCCCAGACTGGAAATTTCCAGTTGGAGGCAACTAAACAAAGAAAGTACAGAAGGATGAGTTTCGATGTCTGAGACCGAGCACGCACTATCTCGATGCCAAGATCATTCTGCCTGTGCCCGCTGCTGGACTGGTGGGAGCAGGCATCTATCTAGAGGGAAAGATATGCGCTAATAGGAACAGTGTATTCATTAGTACAGCAAGGCCCAATCTTGGAGAAACAAAAATTGCCACAGCTGCTTTCAGCGGAGACCGAGAGAAATTAGTTTCGATCATGGCTCAAAATGGCGGCCAAACATAAAATGGTGCTGCGAATCTAACTTAAGACGTACAATACATAAACAGTACAGCTAAGACATTTTTATTCTAACACTTGGTGCCGCATTTATTTTGCCAACGAAAATTTCGCCATCTGCACTGCAGCGCCTAACTAAACAGCTCTGTAGTTGGAGGTGGCAAAATGCCCATGGGTAGAGTGGAGAGGGGGTGCACCCCGTGCAAAACAATGAAAACAAAAATGGCAGTCACCTTGGGGAAAACGCCGACGCCAAGAGTACATCAGTGTTTGCCCCGCCGTGAAATGTCCGCAAATCAAACTGCACATCCCGTTTTTGAGACTGGGAATAGTACATCATGCCTCTAATTCTATAACACTCATTAAAGCACAATAGGTATGATATTAAAGAAGAATGTTTAAAAATTATACTTGAATATTTAACTGGATAAACTCAGTGTTTATAAAAAAAATAAAAAGTTTCATTTAGCTTGATACATATCACACATTTATCCGCATCAAGTAGTAGATCTCCCAGCAATCCCACTGGTTTAAAAAGTCTTTCATAATTTATTGAAATAGTTCTAACTGACCTTTCAGTTTGAAGTAAACTTTCTGGGCTGAGCAAATCAAGCTACAAAAATATGTTTAAATCTGCACAACGAGTTCCGACTTCAAAAATCAAACCTTTTTGCAATCATTTGAGCCTAGTTTGCTTGTCGGCATTTTTCAATATCAAGAGAATTTCATTAAGTAATAGAATTATATTTGTATTCAATAATACATTTATCTTGAGGCTAACATCTCTGCAGCATTCAGCTGTAACTTAATACTGTGTAAGCATGTTTAGCTATTCTGATTGTGTTCGTTGATAAGTCCCACACTTAATTTAGTCTTGTAAACCCATTGTTTCCACCTTTGTCTTCTTTGTTGTTAAGCATGTTCCTGGGGGATGTTTTGGTGTGCAAGAACAGATAGTGGATTAGAGCATATTTTGAGTATGATTTTACGTATTCGGGGCATTCTTTGTCACATGGGCTATCATTCAGTTCAGTTCCTAATCAAATTTGTATTCATATGAAGAGATTGACATTATAATGCATCAAAATGTTTAGAGCTTGACATTCCTTTAATTGTCTTGAACGAGTTCAATGCTAGTGATTGGAATGAAAAGAGATAATTGTGACATTTGAGCCACTTTTATCCTCTTTCTGGAAAAATCAGTTGAAAGGTGAACACTTGGCACAAATGAAGACATGACATTAATTTTCCCAGCCCAGCTTTAAAATATGATTTATGTGTGGTATACCAACAAATTCTAGTGATGATGTTTTGTTGCACTCAAAGTTTTGGTCATGATATCCCAGGTATGATTCCATGTACTTTGAGGGTGTTAACGGTTGAGAAGACTGAGGTCCTGATTTTTGGTAGTAAACACGAAATTTGGTCCAGCGACTGGTGGCCGGACACGCTTGGCGTTTGTCCCTGCCCGGTATCCCTTGGTAAGAACCTTGGGGTTATTGTGGATAACTCCCTCTCTCTCAATTTGCAGGTCAGCAGGACTGCCTCCACCTATTTCGAGATCATTAGGATCCTTAGAAAAATCACTCATTTCCTCTCCTTTGATGCACGCAAGCAGACTGTCATTGCCCTGATAACATACAGATTGGACTATTGTAATGCGCTTTACTTGGGCATTAACAAGGGTCTAGTGCGGTGCCTGCAGTTGGTGCAGAATGCGGCGGCCAGGCTGGTGCTGAATCTTCCAAAATATCACTGAGTCACAGCCTCCATTAAGCTCCTGAACTGGCTTCCTGTGGACCATAGGATCCTCTTTAAGACCCTGTGCCTGACTCATAAAGCCTATTATGGAGCAGGCCCAGAGGGGATTGAGGCTATAGTCCATCATTATATTCCCACTAGGATTCTCCGGTCCTCAGACAAAAATCTGTTAACAGTACCGAGGTTCAAGAAGGTCAAATGGGGAGGGAGAGCCTTCGCCATGGTTGCTTCTAAACTGTGGAACACCCTCCCGGATGATCTTACGAACCAGGTGTCCCATTTGCTTTTCCGCAAAATCTTGAAGACCTGGCTTTTTTCTCAGACCTCGGTGTGAGCATGTCTTTCTGTCTGCACCCCCAGTTTCTGCATTTAGCGCCTTGACGCCCTTGGGCTAAGTCCGCGCTCTACAAATTTTATATTCATTCATTCATTCATTCATTTTCTCCTATAGCTTAATTTATTTGTTTACGTTTAAAGGCCCATGACTGGCGGTTTTGAATGTCGGGGTGCCAAATACCAAAGCTGCATAGTCTTGATTCCACCTCATGCCTCTTTAATGGGCCGCAGACCCTCCCTGCCTCTTTATCTCACTCTCTGCCTCTTTATCTCACTCAGGCCCATTCTTTTGTCATGTCTTCTTCCTCCCTTTGGTACTATTTTTTCTATATTTCACTTCCTCCTTTTCCCCTATTTTGTGCTTATCTTTCTCTTGCTCTGGATCAAAGTCTGTTGAGAAAAAACACGTGCTGGCTCCCAAAAACAAGTGCTGGTTGGCCCCACCAGCAACTGCTGGCTTAAATTAGGCACTGCTATGTTTTGATATCCATTCTTGCAGAATTGTCTCTATGATAATAATGCACCTGTAACTCATCTTGTTGCATAATGTGATATTTTATGGGTGCATTATTACAACACTATGCCTATATTTCCCTATGGAATGGGAAATAACTAAAGGAATGGTGAAATATGTCTGCTTAAAACGCCATTCTGTGCTAAAGTGAAATGTGACTGTTGAGTCTTCATCCAAAATATTAAAAAGACAGAACAAAGAAAAAATTACAGCCTCAAGTTATCATAAATTTACAAAATGACAAATGACACAAAATCTAATACAAACGAATCCTATAGATGAGGGACTTAATACCAGGTCTGCTAGGCATCAACCCCCTAATGTAATTTGGACGGGAGGAATGTTCAAGTGCTGCTTGGGTCTATATGCATATGCCCTAGTCCTGCACAGCATTGCCACTGAGGAAAACAAAGAGATGAGCCTCTTGTTGCAAATTCGGACAAAACATAGTGCTGGGGTGTCCAACATTGGTCCACGAGAGCCAGCTCTTTTCCAAACTTTCAAGCTAGCCTCATGAGGTAGCTTATATACTACATGAAAACGGAAACCAGGTCCACAGTCAGAGGTTATCCTTAAAGACCAACCTGGACCAACCACTCCTATGAGTAAGAGAGTCAAGCGTGGCTCAATGATTAGAGCGGCAGACCCTGATGCAGAGGTCTAGCCCGGGACCAGGGTTCAATTCCCCGCCTCGGTGGGTCTTGGGCTCAAAAATTCCACAGACCTGATAATTCTCGCCTCGGTGCCATTCCAATCATGGAGTCCCACTCTGCAACTCTGGGCAATAGCTTGCTTAATCTCCACAACAGCCCCCACAACGCTAAGGATGCCTGGCCTCCACCTTGGGGGTGCCAAGGAGTGGATGCCTCACAGGGAAAGCCAGGATGGGTTCCACAGTGGTATTTGTACAAGCGCCTTGAGACCCTTGCGGGTGAGTAGTGCGCTATACAAGTATCAATTTACATTACATTACATTACAAATAAAGATACATCTTATAAAAGAGAACCCTTTTGGCCAATTCTAAAACATTACCCAACATGCACATCTACTGTTCACATGTACAATATAAGCTTATGAAAGGTCCTTAAGGTAATTACTGCAAGATGGAAGCCCAGGGTACACATTTCAGTTTTTGATTCTCTAAGTCTTCAAAGGACCTGCCTCACAGTCAGTACTTAATTTGTGAAAGAAAATAAGTGTCAGGGACCTCGCCAGGTGGCCACTGAAGCTTGCACCAACTGTTGACCCTGCCAGCGCTGCCAATGACAGTACAAACACAACTACAAACCATCACACTGTTACAAATGTGACAATTCAGACTATTCCAGGCTCCCAAAAATATAAGAATGGTTTAGGTGACAGGTATCAATAATTTGTAATGTATATTGAATTAATAAACTGTTGTTGCTCTCATCTCTAAATTAGACAGACAGTGCCAACATAGGGTAGAGTGTCATAAGTTCCAGTTATGACAATTAAGTGCCCGTGCCGAGCACCAGAAACCACTGGCTCAAATTAAGCACAGCTCACAGTTATGCTAACTACACTTAAACATTGCCTTTCTTCGGCATATGACCAGTATAAGTGATAGAGTGAGGTTTACTTGTCCTAGACAATGTGCCTCAAATGTCTAGCATTAAAAAGGTTTTTCTAGGTAACTCCTAGGAAATACCAGCTCAGTATGAACAACAGCTTTAGCCGGCCTTACAACATCGAGCTGAACTCTGAACAATGCTACCCCATTTGCTTCTTTATTTCTTCACAAATTGCTTCTGTGCGTTTTGTGATTTGCACAATAGCTACTTAACACCTGCCTGATCCTGACACATTTACGTTTCTTCACAGCTAGATTTATGGAAACGTTTCTAGAGACATCTGCCTTAAGGAGTATGCTGTCGAAAGAAAACAAAAACTGATAATTCATCATTTTAATAAGGCTGCGCTCTAAGAGATCAATGAAAGCATTGGTGCCAGAGAGCATCATTGTGAAACACAGTAATTTGGAAGCAGAGAGGTGATGCATGGAGCCATGGCATGACAGCTGTAATAGGCAGGAGCACTGATAGCCGCTTTTGTTGCTTTCCTTTTTCAGAGAAGTTTCTGTGAATTGTTTGCTCTGCTCCTGGGCTGAGGTCCCAGGCTATGTAGCAACTATTTTTTAATTAAATTTTCATTGATTTTGAGGAAATGTCCTCTCTCCCACTTGATCTCTTTCCAGTGATGCAGCCAGCACGGCATGGACCCTAATGTATGCATGTTAATTGGGCGATATAGTTCTTGTTTGAGTAGTAAAAAATAGCAAATAATTTGGGTGCAGTTGCCAACTGGTGCCTTTGGGACCCCAGTGCCACTGCACCTGTTGCACTATTAATAGCTAGAACCCTGTTTCTCTCTTTCTGGCGGTCTCCTTTGTATATTCTCTAAGCTTTTTTGGCTATTTTGGTGATCAGAGGACAGGCAGAAGTAATTAATGCCCGATTACAAGCATGTTCGATTTAAATTGAAATATTAATATTCAATGATCAATCTGAAGGAAAGAATAAACTGTCAAAGAAGATTTCCCAAGCACTAGCTCTATTCTAACCTCACAGGCTAGTTTATGCAATAGCAACCTTCATGGAATATTCATACGGATCTAAAGCTTCATTTTTAACATGAAAGGCTAAGGGCCGGATTTATCATTCTATCACCCAGTGCAGTGCAGCAAGTCACCTCGGTGCGCTGGGCGAAGGGGCAGGAATGCAGTGTATTTACTATCATATTCCTGTCCTTCTTTTGCGCTGGCGCACTTTTGGCTGCCTAGAGCCAATGCAGATGCCCTTGTGTCCTGGTGCATGGTTGCCGGTGTTGTAGGCAGGATTGTCTTTGTGCAGGAAGGGACATCTTCAGGCATAAAAACAAGCCTGAGAGGCATTTTCCTCTTTTCAGATGTGCTGCAGAATGCGACACACTTAGAAAGAGGAAACAGTGAGGAGAAATAAAGATATTTTCCTCATTATGCCTCACCTCGGAAAGAATAGCATATTGATGCATTCCCAGGTCTACTACTAATGGTAAATCTGGGAATACCCCCAAAATCAATGGGGGGATGCATGGGAACACCCACTCTCCACCCACAGAATGCCTCCCTGGGGCAGAGTGATTCAAGGCAGCAATGTTCGCTGCTTTGCTTTACTCTATATTTATCAAGCCATGCAGGGCCAAGTAAGGTGGCCTTGCGTCTCATGATAAACCTCACTTATGCTTTATGTCGCGCTTGCGCCCCCGTCCATGGTGCGGAGGACACACAACTTGGATAAATATGGGTCTAAGTTCATTTGCTATTTCAGATCAAATTGTACATTTGGACTATTGCTTGTGTATTAAAACACATAATGCTGAAACAATGTTGTAGCGTCCTTCCCAGCCTGAGTACCCGCCAGTGACTATGCCACACACGGCGCTTAGTATTACACGCCTTTATTCTGCTGCGTGTAACTGTGAACTCAACATTCTAAACTAGCCTTAAATGCATTCCGCTCTAACCCTTACGTCACAGTTCTACGGAGTCCATCAGGAACCAAAAGGGTTGCATCATTTCTAACTCGCAAGACACTATACATGATACATTGTAATTTACTCTTTATTCAAAGGTTAAATTATGCTGTATTGAAAGAATGTAAGAAAAATTATTGCGAGATGATGTTTTCCAACTTTGTGGAAATCCACAGTCTAGATAATTGGATAGGCGCACTCGAAACAGAAAAAACCTGAAATAGCAATACACAACATGCCTTTCAACCTAACTAAAAGGTTTTATGTTTATTTCTTCTATATTCCAACCACAATACATATAGTAAATGAAACACTGTATTTTATTGTGTATACAAAAGTTAGATAATGGAGAATTGAAAGTGCAGGGAGTTGTGGAAAATCAACTGGGATGCTGAATGTGAGGTGTGGCTATTAAACTGTGTTAAAAAAACATATTGTTGTGAATAGGTTAGTTTAACTCTAAACATTGTCTATTTTGTAATGATAATGTAAATCTCTTTTCAATCAATCAATCAATACATTTATAGAGTGCGCTACTCACCCGTGAGGGTTTCAAGGCGCTGAAGGGAGGGTGGGGTGCTGCTACTGCTCGAATAGCCAGGTCTTGAGGTGTTTCCTGAAGGTGGGATGGTCCTGGGTCAGTCGTAGGTGGGCGGGGAGGGAGTTCCATGTCTTGGCCGCCAGGTAGGAGAACGATCTTCCACCGGTGGTGGTTCTGCGAATCCGTGGGACGGTGGCAAGGGCGAGGCTGGCGGAGCAGAGCTGGCGGGTCGGAGTGTAGAACGTGAGGCGGTTGTTGAGGTATTCGGGGCCCATGTCGTGGAGCGCTTTGTGTGCGTGGGTGAGGAGCCTGAACGTGATCCTTTTGCTGACGGGGAGTCAGTGCAGGTTTCTCAGGTGGGCAGATATGTGGCTGTGGCGAGGGATGTCGAGGATGAGTCGTGCGGAGGCGTTCTGTATGCGCTGAAGTCTTTTCTGAAGTTTGGCTGTGGTTCCTGCGTATAGGAGGACGAGGGCCTGGGTGACCTTCTTTCTGGTTCCGGTGGGGATCCACCAGAAGATTTTTCGGAGCATGCGCAGGGTGTTGAAGCATGAGGATGAGATGGCGTTGACTTGCTTGGTCATCATGAGGGAGGAGTCTAGGATGAATCCCAGGTTGCGTGCATGGTCCGTGGGTGTCAGTGCGGCGCCCAGCGCTGTGGGCCACCAGGAGTCGTCCCAGGCGGATGGGGACTGTCCGAGGATGAGGACCTCCGTCTTGTCTAAGTTCAGTTTCAGACGACTGAGCTTCATTCATTCCGCAACGTCTTTCATTCCTTCCTGGAGGTTGGTTTTGGAGGTGGTTGGGTCTTTGGTGAGGGAGAGTATCAGCTAGGTGTCGTCGGCGTAGGAGATGATGTTGAGGTTATGTTTGCGTGCGATGGCGGCGAGGGGGTTTATGTAGATATTGAAGAGGTTTGGGCTGAGCGAAGAGCCTTGGGATACGCCGCAGATGATCTTGGTGGCCATGGAGCGGAAGGGAGGGTGGCGGACTCTCTGGGTTCTGTTGGAGAGGAACGAGGTAATCCAGTCCAGGGCTTTTCCTTGGATCCCAGTGTTGTGGAGGCAGGTTATTAGGGTGCGGTGGCAGACGGTATCAAAGGCAGCTGAGAGGTCTAGGAGGAGGAGAGCGGTTGTTTCCTCGTTGTCAAGCAGGGTCCTGATGTCGTCAGTGGCTGCGATGAGGGCGGTCTCGGTGCTGTGGTTGGCTCGAAAGAACACATGCACAGGATCCTCCTTCATTATTTGCCTTCCACGGAGAAGTGGGAGGTGAAAAGAGAAGAGTGCTTGGCTTAGGAGTGACAACCATTATAAGATATGATGTCATTTAGATTCTGGTGAGTAGCTTGCCTTACTGCCAGGTCTGTGTGGGCCCTGGCCAACACTCCCTGGCAAACAACTGTATGTCCTATTTAGAGATCAACCTTCCCTGCAGGGATCTCATTACTTTCAATGCATCTACACTTACCGTGGATGCATTCAAGACACATATGCATGCGGAGGTTGTGTCATGTTGGCTTGGTCCACTCAGCATTCACTTTTTGTGTTTCTGAAACACAATCCTAAACTGGGAGGGAAAAAAAGGATCTCATGTGATGAGTTGTGTCCTTGTGTCAGGGCCATTTTTCGTTTTCTCTGCTCGCATCTAGTAAGGTGAAACCGGTCAGGGAAATCACTGGCATCAGAGTGGGGCTATTGCCCTGTGACCTCGAAGCTTTGTAACAGATTAGTCTCTAGGTCCAAAATTATCAATGGCAGCTACAGGCAAGGGTCTACTGGAAGAAATACAGCAGTTACCCCACCTCTAAATGGGGTGGTCAACCACAAGGCTGGCAGACAAGCCGTCTACTGTTTTTTTACTAATACAACACATCGATCAACCTCTAAATGAGACCAGTTTTCAAAGTGCTTATAGGACAAAACAAGTGGAGGATGGGGAAACGAGTAAATAACATGACACTCTTCTATGATTGACAGAACCCTAGCATAGGTTGCATCCTTGTTTACAAAGAGTTTACTGCATGATAACAGTGAGGTCAGAAAGAGCAGTGGCTAGTCTCGGCCTATATTCTTTCATCGCTGTTTACACAAACCATCAATATCATCCTGAAGGGGATCAGGGATGAGAGGAGAGTTGGATGGAGTTGTACTGACATGTAACACCTGATATTACTTATTTAGAAGGCATTGGATACGCCTGAGGCATACCTCGGTTTTCAGATCAAGATTGCAAACACAGTAGTGGCAAGCACTGTTACCTCTAAGATGATGCAGCCACCAAAACTGCAATGTCTGTGTGGCAGGGAGCTATCAGGAGCTTGCTTCATAAAGGTTCCCCCCAGTGACCAGCATGAGAGCCCTTTGTGCTAATTGGGGAGCAGAAAAAGCAACCATAGGAGCAAGACAGAGGCAGAAATGTAAAGCAAGGTTTTGCTTTTTTTGGGGGGCTTTTCTTGCCAGAATTTTGTTGAACTCTGAAATGATTTCTCTCCATAGTCGATTATTCTGCCCCTACACTGGACTATGGCTGCAGTAAAGTTCATTTTGAATGTCTCCCACTGGCTGTTATTAGCCTGTGAACAAACAGTAGGATCAGCAGACCTCCCAGTTTTGCAAAATTTTGCAACTGACTTTTATGCTCTGTTGAACCATCCTGAAATCGATTTGTTTGCTATGTCAAGGAAAGGAAATTGTATCATCACTAACAAAAGTATTGTGCCATCACTCCCTTTATGCTTGTACTGAAAATATCTATTTAGTTAGATGGTTTTAAACATGCGAATCATGTATTATTCATTACATAGGATAGCTGCATAAAAACGCAAAGTTGATGCTGTGGTCTACATATGGACTTGCAGTTTCCTCAACAATAGAGAAAACGCTGCATACCTCACACATGGCATGGGAAGCGTTATCTAAATAGCAATGCCATTAAATACACACTGGCTGCAGATATGCTGTTTAAAGTTAGACTGACATGATCGTTATTATATGTCGGCCCTCTGCAGGAGTCTAATGAACCCATATTTTCCAGCTCTTCCTTCGTCAATTATTTTGGCATACAAGTATTTGAAGCAACAAATAATATCAGCGTAGTTTTTTTTTAACCTCAGTGCTGTTGTGTCGCTGCAGACAGACGCCACGCAGAGACAGGTAGGTCAGTATCTATGCTTTATTACGTTTCCTGTTCACGTGCCCACATGCACGTCTGTCCCTGTGCCCTCGTTGTCCCTGAATGCCCTCCCCACTCACTGACCAGAAGTGGTGTCCGGTTCCTGTCCCCTCCCCACATTCGGGTGCAGGGTCCTAGCGCCCTCTGCCTCAGGTCACTACAACTGCCTCGTATCGACCTGTATTTATCAGCTATTACTTTTCACAGTCTTAAGGATTTCCAAACCATACCTTACCTTGCCATCTGAAGGTTATTTTTTAGCTAGCCTGGAGGACAGGTTCTGAATTTATTGTAGAGTTTACCTGCGCAATAATGGCACCTTTCTACATATATTTAATGTGCTTGATTCCACTGCATTTACTTTTTCTCAAGAGGTTGAGGGAGTATTTGTGTGTGTAAGAGAGTGTGCCTTGGTGAAAGAGTGTGGCAAATAGAAAGTAAGTGAAAAAGCGAAAGATAAGTGAATGAATAAGAGAATAAGGGTAGGTGGTAAAGTGGAAGATCCTTAGTGATAAGTCTAAAAGTGAGCCAACTGACCTTTAATAAGTAAAATGTGACTGAGTGAGATGCAGAACATGTCTCTGAGAGTATGAGAGAACAGATGGCTCCCGAGAAAAGCATCAACAGTTATGAACTTATGCAATAACAATGTGACACAAGCATTAAAGTCATAGTCACCACCCAACAGGTGGCTGCTTAAAGGTACTTAAGAAGAAAGAGTTTGAAATAAGAGCACAAGAGGCTGAGCCTACACTCAGGAGGTGACTGCTGAAGGGGGAAGGGGGAAAGTGTAGAGTGTGAACACAGCAATACATTGACTTTAACCAGACTCCTCCATGGACCATCTGTTGCCCCATCAGCTTCAGCCACTCCCTGACTGTCTCAATTATCAAGAACTGATCTGGATATCCACCAATTATACAAATATTTAAGGTGCTGCACTAGGGGCACTAATGCATGATCGAGTGAAGTGCAATATGATAGTTAGTCAATAATATGTTCATTTGAGCCACAAACCCTTAAACAATAAATCGGCACTACTTAACTTCCATGATAAAAACTATATCTGAAACAATGAATATTACCCGGTATATCCATCATAAAACACAATCAAGGTAAAAACTCTTTTAAAATCATTAAATATCTTGCCTGGGCACAAGTTACATCCAAAGTATGTGTTTGAAATTAAAAGTTCTTTGTTATCAGTCTAAACCTTATATTGTATTTGAAAATGATAGTCTTTAAAATCTTCCAGCGAGGCATTAAATAATGACAGCAATCTAGCAAGACATGATCTTTAGTACAGTGCATCCTCAAGCAGCATCCACACAACCCTTCTGCATTCTTAAATAATGAAATGTCTGAATGGGTAAGCATAGAGTGGGTGAAGTCCTGTTCAACAGTTGATCATACCACTGTGCATATGAGTATTCATGAACTCATAAAAATACAAACAGGAACAGTTAGGCTACCAGGATTCACATACATCTAGCATAGAAGGCTTAAGGTGCAAATACTAAAGGTCCCTTTCTCTTGAAACCCTCTGACTCTGATCCTTTGAATCCTTTTTTGACTATGCTAATGGTTGAGCTTCATTAAAATGATCGACCTTTAAGATGACTGCCATAATCTGTAACCACTTCCGGAGCTTGGATGCCAATTGAGTTCACTTTTTTATTATCTTGTCTTTGAAAAACATAACAATTGATAGAGATACTGCTGGGTGAGAAGATAATGTGTAGCAATTGTTAATGGATTACCCTATCGAGACACATCAATATTATTATTATCATTCTTATTCTTATTATTTTTAGAAATTCACCTTTTCTGTGTGGTCACCCTGCATTGTTTGCCTTTTACAGAGGCATATATGTTTGCTGGTGTGAACCCTTCTCACCAATGGTAAAGTGCCTGTGGCCCCCCTTAAAACATGGTTGAATTGCCGTATTCCTAATTCGCATATTTAAATTACCTGTACAAAATATACCTAGTTAAAGTTAAATGTCACTAGTAGACTGCAGCACCTATTGTGCCATCCACTAAAGTGACAGTGTAAAACATGGCTTGAGACCTACAATTGACTGGCCTACCATTGACTGTTGCAGTTTACCCACCGCAACAATTCAACCTATCTTACCTTTTAAATCCTGATAAGCCACCACTATTTAGGCCTTCTAGTACACAAGGCAGGGTCAATGGTATTGAAAAGTGGAACTTGTATACATTTAGAGCCTGATTATGATCTTGGCGGTGGGTTACTCTGTCACAAAGATGACGGATATCCTATCCGCTGAAATATAAATCCCATAGGATATAATAGCATTTATATTTCAGTGGACGGCATATCCGTCACCGTTATGACTGAGTAAACCGTCCGCCAAGATCGTAATCAGTCTCATAGTGTTAACGTGTGCTTACAGTTGGTGTCAGGTTCGTAAGGGGTTACCCAATCTGCCCTCCATGCACGGACACGCATGGCAGGGCAGGAAAACTACATTTCCCGGAAAGCCGCGCGGTTCGCGTCACATGTGACGCGGACGTGGTAGCCGGAAAGAATAAAGACGGCAGCCGCCTGAAGACGCTACCGATTATTCTTCCGGTGTAGCAGTCTTCATCTTCCTTTGGATATTCCTGGGATCACCAAGGATTTAAGGTGTTCCTGAGGACTTCGTCGTTCCTTCGTCCTGGATCAAAGCGGGGACAAGCTCCCCGAGTTTTTCTGTGCCTTCCGCTGTTGCTTGAGATGCGCAGGACTTGCGGTGTCGTGCAGGGGAACCTTACCGAGCGTTATCGCTCAGATCAGCCTCTCATCACCCACAGCAATAACTCGGCGGTGAGTACACCGCCCTCTTCGCCAGACTCCCCTGTTGGAGGAAACACATAGGTCTGTTGTTTCTTGTAGGGGAGTGTAGGTGCCTTTAATGGCGCTTGGATTGCTGGTTCTCTTGTTGGAGAGACCACACAGCTTCCTCGGTCTCATGCAAGGGAAGAAAACGCACCAGCGAACCACTTCCGCTAGCACCTCACCAACGTGGAAGTAAGTGACACCTTTGTACATTTATAAATATATTCGGACTTCATGCAGAACATGAACAAGGTTTAATTGTTTGGTGTTCGAACTTTCTTTATTGAACATTACGTGTGGAAACATTGTCTTTATGGATTGGGACCACGCAGTATTGATCCTGTGGTGCAGAACAACCCTTGATTTTGTTATCGTTTGGTTATCCTTTCTTTAGCGTCCTTGAGAAGAGAGATCTGTCGGAGAGGGTTAACCTTGGCAAATCAGGAAATCAGACAGAGACCCTGGGTAGGTGTAGGGTCGGGCGCTTTATTTAAAGGTTCATAAAAACGCTACAAGGAAGGGAGGGGAAGCGGAACACAAAGCCATCCCTAAACACTGTATCCTCTGTTATCTTCTCATTTGCCTAGAAGGTGTTCTGAACTTGTCATCGCCCTCTGCTCTCTACTGATGCTACAACCCCTGTTATTCTTTATTTCAGGTAGGAGGTGTTATAGAGAAGAAATAGGCTGTATAGACAGGTTGTGGGGATGTACTGAGCTAGGGGGTCTGACACTGTTTTCTTGTCTCCTTCGCAGGTCTCCCTCCCCGCAGTTCCTACCCTATCCTTCCCCCGCTCAATTACCTCAAGAGTCTGTGTGTACATTGCTTGTCCAGACTTGGGGTAATTCAGAGGTGGACCCCTTTTGAGCTTCAGCACGACCCCGAGGAATCGGACGGAGGAGCATGACAGTTGCTAGCACCTAAAGCTGTTTTTAATAGTTATTAAAAATCCAATTCAAATGTGAAGTCATATTTTTAATAATTATTTTGGAAAAGTTACTTTTAGAAAGTTACCTTTTCCTTGCCTGATTTTCCAGAAGGTTAATTTACATTTGCTCTCAAACATCTCCCAGCCACTGATTAGCATTTGAATACATCTGAAAAAAAGTATGAAAAGAGTGTGAAATGTCTTTCAGGAGCAAATAGACTGGCCTGAATGGGCAGAGACTGAGCATCTCAGAACTTGCAGGGTGGGTGTTGTCAGCATCCTTTTTTGGAATTACAGTGTCTAATCCTGCTTGTGTGTCAAATTCTGCTTGTCAGGTCTACTGGGTTTACATATGGCACGTTGGGGCGCACTTGAAATGCAGAGAACAGAATGCAAAGATAATTCTTGTTTACCCACTGTCTGGTTGCTGAAGGACTCTGCTTTGTCCCACCAGACATCTGTCTCTGAGTTTTACATTTAACACTGAGGTGAACTTGAAAGGATTGGAACAGGATGGCAAGACAATTCTTGATACACAGGTTTTGAGTTTATTGTGAGAACTGTGGTTGCTCCAAACTGGATTTTGATTGTTAGATGTTGAAACAATGATTACCATAGTACACTCCCCACACACACCTCCAGCACTCAGGCCCCCAAGTTAAATGCGGCTGAAGATTTTTGCCATCTCAAAAATGCCCAAGGAGGTTAGGGTTGGCCCCGGGAAATGTTATCCCATCAT
The DNA here is from genome assembly GCF_964204655.1 of Triturus cristatus. NCBI lineage: Eukaryota > Metazoa > Chordata > Amphibia > Caudata > Salamandridae > Triturus > Triturus cristatus. The sequence goes on from NC_140595.1 coordinate 357,833,057, forward strand.
TTAGGCCATGCCGAGGAGTTATTTCCACACACTAGTTTATGCCAAGCATAAATGTGGCACCTTTAGGCACCCACTTCAGAACATTACTGGACCTGAGGAATAACAGAAAAAGACTGGAGCTCCTGTATGTAACCTGAGAGGAGACCTGCAGGACTGGACCTGATTCCTCTTGTACAAAGGAAAAAGAATTGGACTCCAAGGGCCATAAGGCTGACCTCCTATTAAAGCTACATGGGCACAACAAGCTACAAGATGCTGTTATTTGCAACTTTTTAGCTGACCAGTGGCTACTGGATATGGAGTGGACTCTGCAGTTGGCCCCCGCCTGACACCCTGTGAGTTTCCAAGTTTCCACCCTTAGATCCTGTGGGCCTTTAGAAGTGTAATCCAGTGGTTGATTGTGACTTAAGCGACTGAAGTCACAAAAACTTTGACTAGGATAAAACTGTTTGGTATATCTGTCCTGCACTCCATCATGATGAGCATTAAATTGTGCCTACATTCCAGTCTAGTGCCACCACTTACTATCATTAGCATTATGTGCTTCTTGGCAGTATTGTTACATAACACTTTAAAAGTGCATATCTCCAGTTCCCCTTTTTGGATGATTGTCATTTTGTTTATTAAATGTTACTCTATTTTTGGAATTAGGTTTGGGCTTTTTATTGTACTGTATTTCAACTTTATTGCTGTTTTGGTACTGCTAAATACTTTACATACTGCCTTAAGATAAGCCTGTCTGCTATGCACCAATGCTACCAGGGCATTGAGTTCAGGTTTATTTAGTGACTTTAGTGCTTCTCCCTGATAAGGACTGTAATTAGTATGTAAGGTGGGTAGTTACCCCCTAAACTAACACTCACATTTCTTGCAATTATTATAATTATTATTAATATTATGATATTCAGCACACGCTCACGAAAACATCTTAGCACTAGGAACAACTGTCGACAAGAGAAAAAAGGATGACAAATTGAATACCAAAATGCATTTGAAAAATTCTTATAATAACTCACAATACCATGGGGAGGGATCGATCCGTGGCTAAGGTTAAGCAAAGAGACAATGGCATTATGCCTTATTAAATGCAGTGAAGTTTGAGGTCATATGAATATCCAATTTCAGCTTTTTCCAGATTCTGGACAGTGGCACCTTAAAAGTAATTCTGCCTGCTCTGTTGCAGAACTTTAACCAAGGATCCTCACCAGAATGTAGGGTGTTACCGGCTTGGAGAGAAAAAAGGGGTTATGTTTTTAAAACGGTCTGTGGAACAGACAAGCTACGTTTATTTTGATCATCTTTCTTAAGGTCAACCAGCCCGAAAGGCCCCTGGCATGTGAGACATAATGGAAGTTTCTGCCAAAGCACTATTATGGCGGCCATATTTTGGAGGCACTGTACTATTAGTGTATGTAGCACTGTTAGGCAGACCCATGCACATAGCATTGCAATAACCCATATGATATAGGACACAAGCACCAGCTATTTGACCAAATGTCTAAACTGAGAGAAAAAGACAAATTTTGTTCAAGGTTTTGAGAATGCTGTGTGCTGTTGTCCAGACCTTCTGTATTTGAGGGAGGAATGGTAGTTGTTGGTCACAAAATGCTTTTGAATGTCATTTTTGAAGGAAACCTAATAACAGAGAAATTGCAGCTTAATTAATGAATTTCGATGCTTTTGTATTTGACTTGTGAAGAACACATAGTAATGACTAGTGATTCTGCAGCGTCACAAAAGAATATAAATGCTTTTATATTTGACTCAAGAGGGCCTTAAGGAACTGCAGCTCTCTGCAGGCATTTTGAAGATTCAGCATTTAACTCGATAGGGGGATCTAGTAACAACTTGAAGACTTGCAGGGTTAAGTATGGTGCATGCCCGCAAAACCACACTTTGTACTGGATATATATATATATATATATTATCTACTGGCGGTCGCCAGTAGATAGTTATAGTTAGGACCCTGTTTCCATAGGAAATCCGCAACATTCTATTTGGAATAACTTTGGCGCCGGTCGACGAATCCTCGCGAAATTTTCAAAATAGGTGGGGCGCTACGCTCCGCTCCTACCCTGAAAGTCTCGGGGGGATTCGTCAAGCGGGGGCTGAGAAAAAAGGGGGGACCAAAACGCGTTTTTCCCATGCATTTTTCCATAGGACCTTTAGACACAGCTACAGCCCGAACGGCCGAACAGAGTTACTTGAAATTTGGCAGAGAGGTAGTCTACAGGTCAAGGAAGTGCCTTTTGTAGGTCTGGTGTAAATCTGTTCAGTATGTCCTGAGAAAATAGCATTTAAAAGCATATATATATGTGGGCGGAGCCTAACCACACATCTCATCCTGAGATCTGATTGGCTGTCAGCACTTCATCCAAGAAGTGTTGGCAGCCATCTTGGGACCAATATACATGATAGCACCTCATTAAAAAGCATTGCAGTTAATAGAAGGTTTTAAAACTTTAGTTACATTATAAATCATTTGTTGATGGTACCATACTCATTTTAGGAATTGTGGTATGTTCTAAGGTGATTTCACCATGTGAAAAAGCCTTCTGCTGGGATATCATGATTGAGAGAAAAATATTTTCTCATGCTTTTACCACAGAGGTTTGGAAGGTGATCTATAAGCTAAACTGAGAGCTTATTTTCTGTAAATTCACATTATCTTTCTCAGTCATGTGAGAATGAAGTCTGACATTCTCAGTAAAACATGTACATCCAACAAGGGCAGAGACTGTCAGTTGATTCCTTTGTGTTCTACTGCAGCTTCCCAGAGTGTTCCAAAGAACTACTAGAGTGCTAACAGTCCTACTTATGATAAACGTATGGCACACCTGAAGCCATCTTGCTTGGATTAAAGTGGTAACTCTTAAAACATTTAATTTAAAAAGGAACAAAATGAGGGGGTTCATTTTTCCATAAAAAGTATGATTACTGCTGCAGAATGAAAAATTAGGGCACATTTTGAGTGACTTCTCAAATCCTCTTCTATTTCATTAAAACATTCTGACATGCAGACTGAAACATGCACTTTCAATACCAGCAGCAGTTTTCCCTGGTGAGCAGTAGCTTTACTACAGTGATCTAATGAGCAAAAAGAGTGCTAACATTCTGAATTTATGGCAAATGTGTGACACATCTGAATGCCTTCTTGATGGAATCAAAGTAAAAAACTGAAAGTATTTCCTACTGAGGAGACTGCAGTAAATGAGGAAATTAGGAAACTTCATAACAAATAAGTCTCCCAAGATGGCCACCAGAGACAAAAGAGCCCAAATGTAGCCCAAATATCACCCAGATGTAGCCCAAGTATAGCCCAATGACAGAATGTCCCAGAATGTTCTTAAAAACAACTAGAGCGCTTACTGTCTTCATTATGACAAAAGTATGGCATACCTGAATGAAGCCATCTTGATTGGAATAAACTGGTAACACTTAAAACATTTAATTTAAAAAGGAACACAATGAGGGGGTTCATTTTGCCATAGAAATTATGATTGATGCTGAAGAAAGAAAATGAGAGCACATTTTGAGTGACTTCTCAAATCCTCTTCTATTTCATTAAAAAATTCTGACATGCAGACTGAAACATGCACTTTTAATACCAGGAGCAGACTTCCATGGTGAACAGTAGTTTTACTACAGTGATCTAATGAGCAACTAGAGTGCTAACATTAAGAATTTATGGCAAATGTGTGACATATCTGAATACCTTCATGAGGGAATAAAAGTAAAAAACTGAAAGCATTTCCTACTGAGGAGACTGCAGTACATGAGGAAATTAGGAAACTTCATAACAAATAAATCTCCCAAGATGGCCACCGGAGACAAAAGAGCCCAAATGTAGCCCAAAATCACCCAGATGTAGCCCAAATATAGCCCAATGACAGAAGTGTGCAAAACACTTATTATTTTGTGTTTTTGCAGTGTTATATAGTGCAGACTTGTCAGGTATTGGAGTGCTTTACATGAGCATTGGTTACATCACACAAGAACAAATTCATTTTGGTTGTAGACATGGGGAGACTAAGTGATTTGACCAGAATCACAGAATGTCGAGCTGAAGCAGAAACTTCAACCTGGTTCCCCAGTTGCAAAGTCTGCAGTTCTGGAAGTAACACCACATCCTCTCCCCTAAGTGCAACATTTAATCAAGTGTTCAACTGGATAAAAAAACATAAAGATAACAAATAATTTAAAAGTGCTTTGTCGCTATTTGAAAACTCAGAAAATATGTCCTTATTTTAGTCTTTTAGAGCACTAACCATAATTTTGATGCCAATAAGACCCTCTCATATATGTAATTTCTAAAGGAAATGCTCTAGGTATTACAGTTTTGATTACATCAAGATCATGTCAGGCGTTCCACACTTTTGTAATAAATATAGAATGTTAGCAATCTAGTTGTTCATTAGGATACTGTTGAGAGGCAGAGGCCAGGGGCACGGACTCTGAAAATTGAAGGCAGGTAGGAGGGTGCAAAGGCAACAATTTAACCACACTGAGCAGGCAGGAAGGGCCATGGAAGCACAACAGACTATGGAGGGCAGTGGAAAGGGAGGCAGGGGCAACAAACCAACAATACAGGACTTGCAAGAGAGGCTGTTGGAGGGAAGATCTATTACGGGTCAAGGAAGCTAGGGGCGGTCCCCAGAGCCCCGGGAGCCACCACAGAACTGAGCAGGAGAGTGAGTCAGGGACAAAAGGGGCACCTTAATTTGAGCCGGGGTGCCTAGTAACGCTTGCTACAAAAATGAAGAAAACAGACATATGAGACATGGAATTGGAGGCAGAATACAATGGCAGTTTAATGAGAAGATGCAACTTCAAAGAAACCGCAGAATAGAGACATAAAGTACAAAATACAGAATCCAGATAATCATACAGCTGTCATGATATTCTCTGTATCTCAATTAATGTACTGACAGAGAGAGAGAGAAAACACATCTATAAATGCATCATGAGAAACAAGTTACACCAAGGAAAATGTTACCTAGGAACACTCACGTTTACTCTTAAAGCAAGCATTCCTGCAATTACAATACAAAATCTTTTAAATGCAAAAGTAAAGAGAACAATGGTTAAACATAACATGACATTTCATATAGGTAAAATAGAATAAGATACTTCAAGCAAAGCAGAGCAAGACATTTTAAGCAAAGGAAGACAAGAGCTCCCAGCTCTTGGGGAAAACCTGCACAGCCTGTTAACCTACATACAGACGGCGAGGTAGTCCGTCGATATCTGTGGGTGCTTCCTTTTTATATCATTTTGTGGGCTCCTTTGCACGCTACATCTACCTACGTATGCTACCCAAAAGCTTTGTCTGCAGATTTTACCAGACATTTCGTCATTTACCCACTTAATGCTGACAATGGACTGGGTGAAAAGGTCAGTCTCTCAGGCCAATCGCTTATCGTAAGTTCCATAGAGCAAGCAGAAAATAATGGGTATTGTACGGGAATTCAATATATTCATGTATAAAATCTCCTCAGTTCTCCTAACTTGACGCTCTGTGGTTGCCACTTCCTTAAAAGCGGGAAACCTGCCCAGGAAGCAAGTACCAGTCCAGGATGCAGCCTACTGTATGTCGACAGCTTCAGGGGGATGTTGAACTTTGATACCGAGCACGGAGCACTCGGGTAGGGTGGGGGCTACTAGTTTGGAGCAGAAGGCCTCGCAGACCTGCCTTCAGACTGCTATACACTAAAATTGCAGAGCTATGGTCAATTTAACAAAGAGGCCTACATATTGAACAGAAGGGCCTACACAGGGGTTTTATGCTGGCTGAGTGGTAAGGATGTCTCAGGATAATTATATAGCAACACAGGACCCGCTGGTCAATTTAATACGGCCTACAAATGCGGCTGGCAGGGCAAGGACAAGGGTCTCATACTTCAGGTGTGGACAGAACGGGCCAGGGGCCCCCTGTGATACAAAATCTACCCTCCTTCAAGGCTGTGGCAATGTAATAGACCATTGTGGACAGAAGGAAGAGGCAATGGTAGTACAACCATACATGCCAACAGACCCGATTCAGCCAGGAAACGTCCAATGTTTTTAAGCTCAAATGGGCTTTATTTGATCTGTCTCCTGTCTACAATATCCTCTTTTTCAATGTAACTCAAAGGGGAAAATCAATACCCCAGTTTTTTTTCAAAATCTCCCTCTTACCAAGTTCAAAATGTTCGCAAGTATGGTACATTGGATCATGGAAGGAAATGGGATAGGGACATAGACTTGGATAACAGAGGACAGGAGGGACATGGAGAGGTGCACCAAACTGACCCTGCAGGGCAGGCATCAGGGTTTGCAGCAGCACAATACACCACACAGGGCATGCAGGACGGGAGTGCAGCACAAAAATCCATAGAAAGCAAGAGGGAGGGGACAGGACCATGCACATGGACAACAGAGAACAGAGGGGCAAGAGGCAATGGTAGCTAGCTGACCATAATGGACAGAGAGGAGAGAAAGCTGCAGCATAACAGACCATAAAGGGCAGGGGGGACGGATCAGGGGCATTACAATGGAACAGACAAGCCAGGAGGGAGGGAGTAGGGGTCTGCACATGTAAACAGAGGGCTGGGGGCAAGGGGGCAGGGCAGGAGCAGCAAGATAGCCATGAAGGTCAGGCAGGATGGGCACTTGAAGCAAGACACACCATGAAGAGCAACAGTGAGACTGTGATGGCATACACACAGACCATGGAGGGAAGGTGGGAGGGGGTCAGGGGCAGCAAACTGACCACACAGGGAAGGTGGGAGGGGCCATGGCAGCACAGAAGACCATGCATGGCAAGTGGGAGGGTTAGTGGCAGCACAATGGCTATGATGGGCAAGAAGGAGGGTGCAGGGGCATGCACAAAGGACGATGGAGGATAGAAGGGAGGGTCAGGACCTGTGCACAGACAAGAAAGTTCAGGGGAAGGGACCTCACAACAGACCACACGGGGCAGGCAGGAGGAGCAGTTGCAGCACAACAGACCAGGGAGGGCAGAAGGGTGTGGCAGTACAATGGACCATGTAGGACAGGAGGAAGAGGATAGGGGCATGGCTTGTGGACAGGCAGGGTGGAGGTGGCAGGGACAGGTTACAGTCATCTGACAATGCTAGGCAGGTGGGAGGGGAGTGGCAGCTCAACAGAACACTCAGAGTAGATAGGAGTGGCAGGTCCATGGGACATGGTGGGCAAAAAGGATGGAGCAGGGGCATGCACAACGACATCTGAGGGCAGGGGGAAGGAGAATAGGGGCAGCAAGCTGAGCACAGAGTTTAAGCAGGAGGTCAATGATGGGGCATAGAATTGGGCAATGGAGGGCAGGAGGAGTGGACTGGCACATCATACTAAATTGAGGGCAGTGGCAGCACATCAGACCATGCATGGCAGGAGGGAGGAGGCTAGTCCATGGATTCACACAACAGAGGATAGGGAGGAGGGGGATGGGGCAGCAAGCTAACTGTTCAGAGAAGGCGGGTATTAGGAACTTTATTGTTTTTAAAACATTGTGTCTGTGCGAACTACTTAAAATATGAACAAGTATGCAGCATAATCTCACTTTTATTCAGGAAAAAGAGGACGTTTGTGACTGTGACTCCGAGCTCACTTAGCAGAAACACCCCCTGACCCTCCACCCCCTATCGCAAAATGTAATGCCCGTGAAAAGGGTAGGTGAACACAGTGTTATATAGAACATAGTCCTGAGAGCACGATTGAAAATGAAAACTAGATATAGTGTATGGTATAAACTATGCACCAAAAAGTGTGATATAAGATGAACCGGGCGTGAAATATAATATGCAATACATTGTGCGCAATGACAGATTCATTGGAGAGCGCGAGATAGCACAGGCACTAGCGCGTGCTATGCGATATGCGCCTTGGAATGTAATATGCACAGGGCAGTGTTGTGTAACCTAACTAGTCTCTAAAGTTGTAATATAAAATATGTGCTGGGGAGTGTAACGTTGCATATGCACTGTGACAAAGATATGGATCCCAGATTGTAATATGTATGGCATAGCACTGTGCGTTATAACATAGGCATCGAGGAAGGCACGTTAGATGGGGCAATATAACCCGTGCGAAGACAAGTGTGGTATGACATATTCACGGGGTGGTGTTACAGTGCACATGGGCTAGAGAGTGTCATAGCATATGCACTAGCTAGTGGAATACAACACAGAGGTGTGTGGCACTCGGCAGGCAATGGTGGGTGTAACACAGCATTGGGCTCTGTCAGGAGCGCGCTGTGACTCTCAAGTGATGTTCGTCCCCTTTCCAGAGAGTAAAATAAAAAGTATTACACATCCAGCAGTGGATGTGTGTTTTATTAACCGTGAGGGGGGTTTCTTGCATAGTTTTGTCGAATTTTTGTTGAATCCCCTTTGAATGGCTTGGTGTGCATGTGTATTAAATGTGCCCGTCAATAGCTACCCATGTTTGTATAAATAAACGACAAGGGTGTCTGCCGGGATTAGGCACGGTAGGGCATCAGACATGTCAGAGCTTCACTAGTGGTGTAAATACATTCCACGTGGATTCATTGCATGCATAGTCGCCTTTTAATGAATATCACGCAAATCGTCATGGTGATAGGTACGTACGGTTTGTCCAGCATGTCCTAGGTGTGTCTATAAATATATATTTTTTTAAAATAATAAAAAACAGTGGCCGGCCCTGGGGATTGGGGTCAAAAAAATATAATTAGGAGACAGGCCCTGGGGGATGGGGTCATCAGGGCCAATACATTAGAATAAGAAGGGGAACCACACAGCCCCCCTTCTTAAAAAATTAAAATAAATAAAAGGCTGGCATCGTGCCGGAGGCCATGACCCCTCCGTGCAGCACTCTGCAAACGCGCCCCCAACAGGCATCTCCAGTATGCGCCAGGGAGCTGCGCTGCAGACAGGTGTTCTGAGGCCAAGCCCCTTTTTACACCTCTCTGCAACGCAGCTCTGTGGCGCTTACTGGAGGTACCTAGTGGTCTAGTTTGACCCTAGGGACCCTTAGGATTCAAGGGGACTTAATCTCTCAACTTAGAACAGCCACAGGGCGCGTTTACACAGTGATGAAGGGAGGGGACGGGGCCTGAGGTGACGTGTGCAAACACGCACTATGGCACGTTTTAAATTGGGGATATAATTTCCCTTCAATACTGAGGGCCCCTGGGGGCTAACTAGCCCACCAAGTGCTTCCAGTAAGCGCCACTGAGCTGCATTGCAGAGAGGTGGTCCAGGCCGTGCCACTTTTTACACCTCTCTGCAATGCAGCTCTATGGCACTTACTGGTGGTACCTAGTGGGCTAGTTGGACCCTAGGGACCCTCAGGATTCAAATGAACTTAATCTCCCAACTAAAAATGGACACAGGGCGTGTTTACACAGTGGTGAAGGGAGGGGACGGGGCCTGAGTTAACGTGTGCAAAAACACCCTGTGGCCTGTTTTAAGAGGTAGTTTTAATCCCCATGCCCTATAATATACTAGGGGCTTACAGAGGAGGTCATGCTAATCACAGGGGGACCCCAACGCATAATGTTCCCTAGTGTATGTAGGTGTTTTCACTGTATTCTAAGTGTCTTTTAACATAGCACTGGCTCTAGGACTGGTTAGTCAGACTCAGTTACCACCAGTATCCGTCTGAAAAAGTTGAGGGTACAGGATGATTTTGCAACAAGGCTTTTTTCTGCTCTTCTTTTTGTTCTTTCTGCACGTTATCCTTCTTCCTGCACTTATCTTCGTATTTGAGGACATCTGTTGCTTCTTTCTGCACTTCTTTTGTTTCTTTCTGTGCATTTTTTCTTCTTTCTTCACATGTCCTATCTCTGTAGGCATAGTTAGAAATTAGCATTTAAAAAACCTTTGAAATTCACAGAAAAAACCATAGGTTTCAGGCACGTTATAGTTAGGAATTAGCATTTAAAAAACCTCAGAAATTCACTGAAAAAACCATAGGTTTCAGGGGTGTTATAGTTAGCTGGACTTTTCACTTGTACAAAACCATTGAAATTCCCCCGTTATAGTTAGTTCAGCTAACTATAACTCGCGCGCCCGCAATGCACTGCTGATGACGTCACATATTACATCACTCATGACATGGTCAGTGACATCACTCATGACATCACTGATGACATCTCAAATGACATTACTGATGACATCATCCTTGTGATAGAGTGGCAGACCTCCTCTCACCCTAATATAACCTTTGATACACACATTCAAAAATAGAGACTAAAATTTTCAAAACAATGGACATACCAATACCAGTTACAACAACCTCTTCAGTAATTCTAAGATCCACATACACATCCACTCATTCACCAACAGTCCTATACAGTCACTAATACATGTATTCACTCATCATATGTACTCATACACCTATACATCCTGTTACACAATGCCACTCATCCATAGAGTTACTCACACACATAGTCACTCATGCTAATAAAGAATCAAACATACATTTACTTGCATATACAGTTATACACACACCACCACACTTACTTCTACTGAAACTTACACATACTTAGTCTTTTAAACAATCACGTATAGAAACACATACTTATTCATACAGGAACTCTTTCAATCTCTCACTCTCACATATACTCACATATATACACCAATAGTCACATATACTAATTTAAAACATATGTAGTTACTCATAAAGACACTATTGAGACAGTCATTCACTCACTAACACACCCATACACACACTCATCCACCCATACAGTCCTGCACACATGCTGTGTTCAACACATACAAACAGTGAGTCACTCATTCATGCACCTATGCACTACGTAATACCCCCCACCGAACCATGCAGACACTCAGACTGATACACAAAAAACCAACTAATAACCTATATAGACACCCATGTAGCTACTCACCAAGCCATGCAGCCACTTATACACAAAGTGAGAGACTGATACAGATATTTACATATTTAAACATTACTCACTAAGCCATGTATTCACTATGATACACTTAATCAGTCAGTTACACAATAAATTTTTCAAAAACAAATCATCCATTTAGACACTTATATACCCATTTATTCTTCCATCGACCTTGAGATATACATATATAAAACATATTTAATTTTCAGAAAAACACATATTCTTTGGATGATGTAATCAGTGATGTCATCAGTGATGTTATTTGACATGTCATCAGTGATGTCATGAGTGATGTCACTGACCATGTCATGAGTGATGTAATATGTGACGTTATCAGCAGTGCATTGCGGGCGCGCGAGTTATAGTTAGCTGAACTAACTATAACGGGGGAATTTCAATGGTTTTGTACAAGTGAAAAGTCCAGCTAACTATAACACCCCTGAAACCTATGGTTTTTTCAGTGAATTTATATATATATATTACCTACTGGCGGTCGCCAGTAGGTAGTTATAGTTAGGACCACGTTTCCATAGGAAATCCGCAACATTCTATTTTGAATAACTTTGGCACCGGTCGACGAATCCTCGCGAATTTTTCAAAATAGGTGGGGCGCTACGCTCCGCTCCTTCCCTGAAAGTCTCGGGGGGATTCGTCAAGCGGGGGCTGAGATAAAAGGGGGGTCCCAAAACGCGTTTTTCCCATGCATTTTTCCATAGGACCTTTAGACACGGCTACAGCCCGAATGGCTGAACAGAATTACTAGAAATTTGGCAGAGAGGTAGTCCTCAGGTCAAGGAAGTGCCTTTTGTAGGTTTGGTGTAAATCTGTTCAGTAGATTCTGAGAAAATAGCCTTTAAATCAATATATATATCTGAGCCAGCTTACGGTGCGCTTACGGTACGCTTACCGTACGCGTACGGTGGCGTGCGCGAGCGCGATTCTGATTGGCTCTTAGATCTTAGTAAACATTCGAATCGGTCGAAACCAGGAAGCGGCGGCCGCCATTTCGTGTGTTTCACTCAGAAAAAAAAGAGTGATAACAAGAAAAGGGGGCAAGGAGGAGAGTTACAGACCCCCTAACATTTGTAAGGGGGTCAAAGAAGGACAGAAAAGTACAAAGAAAACATTTATTGATTTTAAAAAAAATCACGGGGTACGCGTACGGTAAGCGTACGGTAGAAAAAATAAATAAAAAAAGAAATGAAAATCAGATTTAAGTGTTTAGATATTAGGGGGCTCTAAAAAGAGCCGTTGTGTTTATTAAGTGATTTTTTAGTGGTACCTACAAGTAAGTACCGATGCAGAGTCTAAGGTTCAAGAGGAAGACTCTGTTCCCTTCATCATTGAAGTGTACACCATCTCCTCTATAAATGTCTTGCATGTCATAACGCAAGTTGTTGTGGTAAATGGAACCCATACCATAGTCACGGAGGAAAGCAGAAACAGATTTGTTGACGTGCTTTCTTGCTTTGTCAATCTGCGGACAGAAATGATTGGACCAGTTCCATTTTTGCCTTTGGCATATGTTAGAAAACACAAAGGCAGTTTTAGGGAAAAGTGAAAACAGTTGTGCAAAGGTCTCCTTCATAAGCATTTCCAGACCTACCCCAGTCAAAGTGCCTAGGTCATTGCCACCACAGTGCACTATTATGAGGTCAGGGTGTTGGATGTGCATGAAGGATTTCACCAATGGCATCAATTGGTGCCACTTTAACCCTCTCTGACCAATCCATTTAATGTCTACATTTGGCAAAGCAAGGTCTCTCACCATATCTGTTTTCTCTGCATACTTTTCACTCCAGAAGACATAGCTGTGCCCTACAATCCACACTGTGAACATCTTCAAAGGAGAACTGGATGCACTCAGGAGGTGTCTTTCAGTAGAATGGCAATATGAAAAGAAAGACAGTTTGGAAATGGAGGCATACATATTTTTTTCAAAAAAAAAAGAACTGATTGGCTGTTTCATACCATTCTAGAATAAAAACTAGGCTGTATGTGTAAATTAATAGAAGCATGTTTTGTATTGGTACAGAAAAATGTGTTACCAAAGAACAGTACTATGGATTTGCTGTTAGGTTTGAAAAGTCAAGCACTCTTGCTCTTTGGAATTGAAACATTGTTTGGCGAACTTCTGACCTGACTCCACACAGCAGTGTTCCATGAGCTGTTGCTATGGTAGCAGGCAGAAGTCAAGTTGGGGGAAGGGTACTAGGCAGAAGTCAAGTTGGGGGAAGGGTAATTTTGGAAAAGGGTTGGGTTTTCAACCAATAGAAATGTGTGATTACATGTGAAAAAAAGGGGCAAGCACTGAGATTTGAAACTAACATGTATATGTGTGGAAAAAGAGAGGGAAAGTTTGCCATTATCTGGTTCTGCTGAGAGGAGAGAGCTGTAGAGAACAGAGATCCTGGCTCTGATAATCTGCTGTTTGAGTGCCACATTTCTTTCACAACTAACTAATTTTAAAGGTGAGTTTAGAGTCTGAGAGGGGATGTATATGGTAAATTAAGAAATGAATAATAGAAATGCAATTCTTTTTGTTGAAGTTGTGTTTATTATTTTCTGTTTTGGGAGAAATTTAAATGTGAGGAACATGTAAAATAATATGGACTATGTTTTCACAATAAATTAAGGTGTACTGGTATAATAAAAGAATAGTTTAAGGGTTTGAGGTTGGACTCAGTAATGCAAATACATTCAGCATCACTAAGGCTGGTTGCCCTTGCTGGAGTGTAGGCAGACACCCAGGTTACAAATGATGCTGGTCTGAAAAAGCAGTTTGGACATGTGCTTTGTAAAAAATCTGAAAAGTGGATTCATAATGTGTCAGTCTGTAAAAGTGTTTATCACTTGCCAAAAAAAAGAGCAGTAAGTGTGCTTTCAAATTGGCAAAGAAATTTCGTTTTGTGACTAATGTGAAAACATGACTCTGTGTGCAAATAGGAATTACAGGCAGAGATTTATTGCGTATTTCTCTGGTGATTTCATAGTTGCATTAGATGGAAAGGGGGAGACATTTTTAGGTGCAGAAGCAGACTCTTAGCACACAGGTAGCTGCTTACCATGTGGAATCATGCACAGTATTCACAAGCGAGTGGGGTTTGAGGTTTCAGTCAGTAATGCAAATACATTCAGCATCACTAAGGCTGGTTGCCCTTGCTGGAGTGTAGGCAGACACCCAGGTTCCAAATGATGCTGGTCTGAAAAAGCAGTGTGGACATGTGCTTTGTAAAAAATCTGAAAAGTGGATTCATAATGTGTCAGTCTGTAAAAGTGTTTATCACTTGCCAAAAAAAGAGCAGTAAGTGTGCTTTCAAATTGGCAAAGAAATTTCGCTTTGTGACTAATGTGAAAACATGACTCTGTGTGCAAATAGGAATTACAGGCAGAGATTTATTGCGTATTTCTCTGGTGATTTCACAGTTGCATTAGATGGAAAGGGGGAGACATTTTTTGGTGCAGAAGCAGACTCTTACCACACAGGTAGCTGCTTACCATGTGGAATCATGCACAGTATTCACAAGCGAGTGGGGTTTGAGGTTTCAGTCAGTAATGCAAATACATTCAGCATCACTAAGGCTGGTTGCCCTTGCTGGAGTGTAGGCAAACACCCAGGTTACAAATGATGCTGGTCTGAAAAAGCAGTTTGGACATGTGCTTTGTAAAAAATCTGAAAAGTGGATTCATAATGTGTCAGTCTGTAAAAGTGTTTATCACTTGCCAAAAAAAAGAGCAGTAAGTGTGCTTTCAAATTGGCAAAGAAATTTCGTTTTGTGACTAATGTGAAAACATGACTCTGTGTGCAAAAAGGAATTACAGGCAGAGATTTATTGCGTATTGCTCTGGTGATTTCACAGTTGCATTAGATGGAAAGGGGGAGACATTTTTTGGTGCAGAAGCAGACTCTTAGCACAGAGGTAGCTGCTTACCATGTGGAATCATACACAGTATTCACAAGCGAGTGGGGTTTGAGGTTTCAGTCAGTAATGCAAATACATTCAGCATCACTTAGGCTGGTTGCCCTTGCTGGAGTGTAGGCAGACACCCAGGTTACAAATGATGCTGGTCTGAAAAAGCAGTTTGGACATGTGCTTTGTAAAAAATCTGAAAAGTGGATTCATAATGTGTCAGTCTGTAAAAGTGTTTATCACTTGCCAAAAAAAAGAGCAGTAAGTGTGCTTTCAAATTGGCAAAGAAATTTCGTTTTGTGACTAATGTGAAAACATGACTCTGTCTGCAAATAGGAATTACAGGCAGAGATTTATTGCGTATTTCTCTGGTGATTTCACAGTTGCATTAGATGGAAAGGGGGAGACATTTTTTGGTGCAGATGCAGACTCTTAGCACACAGGTAGCTGCTTACCATGTGGAATCATGCACAGTATTCACAAGCGAGTGGGGTTTGAGGTTTCAGTCAGTAATGCAAATACATTCAGCATCACTAAGGCTGGTTGCCCTTGCTGCAGTGTAGGCAGACACCCAGGTTACAAATGATGCTGGTCTGAAAAAGCAGTTTGGACATGTGCTTTGTAAAAAATCTGAAAAGTGGATTCATAATGTGTCAGTCTGTAAAAGTGTTTATCACATGCCAAAAAAAACAGCAGTAAGTGTGCTTTCAAATTGGCAAAGAAATTTCGTTTTGTGACTAATGTGAAAACATGACTCTGTGTGCAAATAGGAATTACAGGCAGAGATTTATTGCGTATTGCTCTGGTGATTTCACAGTTGCATTAGATGGAAAGGGGGAGACATTTTTTGGTGCAGATGCAGACTCTTAGCACACAGGTAGCTGCTTACCATGTGGAATCATGCACAGTATTCACAAGCGAGTGGGGTTTGAGGTTTCAGTCAGTAATGCAAATACATTCAGCATCACTAAGGCTGGTTGCCCTTGCTGGAGTGTAGGCAGACACCCAGGTTACAAATGATGCTGGTCTGAAAAAGCAGTTTGGACATGTGCTCTGTAAAAAATCTGAAAAGTGGATTCAGAATGTGTCAGTCTGTAAAAGTGTTTATCACTTGCCGAAAAAAAGAACAGTAAGTGTGCTTTCAAATTGGCAAAGAAATTTCGTTTTGTGACTAATGTGAAAACATGACTCTGTGTGCAAATAGGAATTACAGGCAGAGATTTATTGCGTATTGCTCTGGTGATTTCACAGTTGCATTAGATGGAAAGGGGGAGACATTTTTTGGTGCAGAAGCAGACTCTTAGCACACAGGTAGCTGCTTACCATGTGGAATCATGCACAGTATTCACAAGCGAGTGGGGTTTGAGGTTTCATTCAGTAATGCAAATACATTCAGCATCACTAAGGCTGGTTGCCCTTGCTGGAGTGTAGGCAGACACCCAGGTTACAAATGATGCTGGTCTGAAAAAGCAGTTTGGACATGTGCTTTGTAAAAAATCTGAAAAGTGGATTCATAATGTGTCAGTCTGTAAAAGTGTTTATCACTTGCCAAAAAAAAGAGCAGTAAGTGTGCTTTCAAATTGGCAAAGAAATTTCGTTTTGTGACTAATGTGAAAACATGACTCTGTGTGCAAATAGGAATTACAGGCAGAGATTTATTGCGTATTGCTCTGGAGATTTCACAGTTGCATTAGATGGAAAGGGGGAGACATTTTTTGGTGCAGAAGCAGACTCTTAGCACACAGGTAGCTGCTTACCATGTGGAATCATGCACAGTATTCACAAGCGAGTGGGGTTTGAGGTTTCAGTCAGTAATGCAAATACATTCAGCATCACTAAGGCTGGTTGCCCTTGCTGGAGTGTAGGCAGACACCCAGGTTACAAATGATGCTGGTCTGAAAAAGCAGTTTGGACATGTGCTCTGTAAAAAATCTGAAAAGTGGATTCAGAATGTGTCAGTCTGTAAAAGTGTTTATCACTTGCCAAAAAAAGAGCAGTAAGTGTGCTTTCAAATTGGCAAAGAAATTTCGTTTTGTGACTAATGTGAAAACATGACTCAGTTGTACAAATAGGAATTACAGGCAGAGATTTATTGCGTATTGCTCTGGAGATTTCACAGTTGCATTAGATGGAAAGGGGGAGCCATTTTTTGGTGCAGAAGCAGACTCTTAGCACACAGGTAGCTGCTTACCATGTGGAATCATGCACAGTATTCACAAGCGAGTGGGGTTTGAGGTTTCAGTCAGTAATGCAAATACATTCAGCATCACTAAGGCTGGTTGCCCTTGCTGGAGTGTAGGCAGACACCCAGGTTAGAAATGATGCTGGTCTGAAAAAGCAGTTTGGACATGTACTTTGTAAAAAATCTGAAAAGTGGATTCATAATGTGTCAGTCTGTAAAAGTGTTTATCACTTGCCAAAAAAAAGAGCAGTAAGTGTGCTTTCAAATTGGCAAAGAAATTTCGTTTTGTGAAAACAAATGTAGTAATATATTTAAAAAAAATAAAGGATTTTTTTTTTAGTTTTTTTCAGGTATTGCTGAAGAGCAGTGAACAAAATTTAAGATGCCTACAGAATCCAGAGCAAAAAAAGAGCAGAAAAAAAACCTATATTTGAAGACAACTGGAGGACCTAAGTTAGTTGAAGATGCTCATGTTGGGAAGAAGAAAAAATCTTCTGGTAAGCAAAAAAAAGATTTTCTAAGGAATATATTCAAAAAAAGGAAAAATGTACAAAATGTCTGTACTGGAAAGAATGATTTGAATCGAAAAGGACCGGAAAAAATTGAGAATTTAGTTAATGCAAATATACCTTCTGCAACTCAAAAGATAAACTTAAACAGAAAAACAGCGTTTAAAGAGATACGTAGAAAAATGTTTCAGAGGAGAGTTATGTCCAATTTGATAAAGGATGTGAAGAAATATAAGCAAAAGGCAAAGTTTTTTAAGAGAAAAAAAGAAATTGAAGCCATTGCAGCAAAGGCATTAGCATTAAAAAGGAAACTATTCATTTTAATTTTGAATAGGATGCGTACATTAGACAAAATGGTTAATGTACTGAAATCACATAGCAAAAGGAAAAGAGTAGTGAACAGAACAAACTTTTGTAAAGTGTTTTTAGGAAAATGGATGCATAGTTCAAGTAGTGAACCTTTTTTTAATGAAGAGAGCTATTTTCAAAGTAATAGTTTGCTGCATGCAGTTGACACCAGAGGTCGTGCTTACGAAGTGAAAAATGGTTGCATAATGGAGAAGGAGATAATGGTTCCAAGAGATGAGGTACAAGTGATGGCGGATGAGGCTATGGGGAGACGTCCTAAAGCCCCAGTGTACACTTGGAATTGTAGTAGTATTTGCACTGTGCGTCAGGAATCTATTGATAAATTTCGTGAGTTTCTAAGAGAATATAGCAAAAAAAGTGTGAAACAGAAGATTAAGGTGCTTCAAAGTCTAGATCCATGCAGAGTGAGAGAGAATACTGGTTTGCAGGGTCATTCTCTGGCTTGTCTATCTAGAAAAGTGTGTAATAGTGTTTTCCATCATTTTAGGATGCTGGCTGTTCATCATACTGAAATGAGAAAGTTTGTGAGACGGTTGTATTTTGCTAAAAGTCCAGCAATAAAGTTAGATGAATTGAATAGGGCTCTGTTCCGTGGAACGGTATCAGATGTAGAGAAGGTTGTTGATGAAATTCAGTTTTGTTACTTTGGTCCTGAACAAAACAGTGCAGAGAAGGACACAGTAAATGAGGAAGAAGTGGAAGAGAATGTAGAACCCTCTGTAAGTAAGACATTTAATGATCACATAACAAAATTTGCAATAATCTCTAATGAAAGACCAAATATAACTTGTATTTGTTGCCGCAGAACTCATTATAGAAAACAAACCAGGTATGTTGATCTCTACAGAAAGAGTGAAAATGAAGATAATTATAAGTGGAAGGATTTTGCCACCTATATATTTCTTGAAAATTGATTTGAATTGGGTGAAGTTCAGCGTATTTGTAAATACTGTTACAACAAGTTAGAGGAAAATAGAATGCCGACCAGAGCTGTACATAATAATTTAGAATTGGATGCTATTCCTGCTGAACTTTCTGAATTAAATACATATGAGTCTATACTCATTCAATGTGTTCATCCGTTCCAGACCATAGTACGTATGGAGCCCAAAACTGGTAAATTACCTCCTTTAGATTTACTGAGAGGTTTAAAAGGTAGAGTGGTGTATTTGCCCCTGGATTTGAAAAAAAATATGGAAACTATTGATGCGGATACTTTGGAAACTGAACCATTAATTATTCTGGTTAATGGTGTACCTACAAAGAATAAGAAGATTTGGCAGGAGCTGGTAGATGTACGGAAAGTACAAAGAGCAAATTTGTATTTGAAAAGGAATAACAAATGGTATGAATCAATTTATATAGAAGAAGAAGAAGAAGAAGATTTACAAGAAGACACAGAAACACCAACTGGACAAATTGAAAAAGTGGACAAGTCAAAGGAAGAAGAAATTTATGAACATTTTAGCATACATCCTCTTCATTCAAAAGAAGTTATGGGAGACAATATTGATCTATTTCAGATGAAGAAAGCAAAAGGAACTCCCGTGAGTGTATGGGAGGAGAGCTTGGAAGCTCGATGTTTTCCCCAGCTGTTTCCTAAAGGAAAAGGAGGACGATACGATGAACGTCCGGAATAGATTCCAGCTTCTGAGTATCGGACTACAAGACTATATGCTGAAGATCCCAGATTTCGACAAAGTATTCCTTATTTGTTCCATCTTTTATTTGAAAGCGACTTGTCTGCACTGTCTTATGCAGTAAATCACATTTTAAAAAGTGGAGTACATTTACAAAATGTGTCTGCTAAGGATTTTATGGAGAAAGTGCAGCACCGAGATGATCATTTGGAAACACAACTGATCAGTCTGATGGCTTGTCAGCGTGGGACAAATGAATATTGGTACCGACGCCATGGTGAATTAAAATGCATGTTACGGAATTTAGGAACACCAACATGGTTCCTTACCCTAAGCTGTGCTGAGTACGCTTGGGATGATTTACTGGATTTTCTACGAGAGGCAAATTCAAACATTAAAAACATCGAATACAAAACAGCAGGAGAACTGTGCTCATTGGATCCGGTTAATGTTTGCAGATATTTCAATCATAGATTTGAGGCTATGATGTCCTTCATCTGCAATAAAAAAAATCCACCTCTAGGAGAAGTAGTGGATTTCTTTTGGAGAAAAGAGTACCAGGCAAGAGGTGCTCCTCATATTCATATGCTGTTGTGGATCAAGGATGCCCCAAAGTTTGGAACAGATACTGATGAAGCAGTGTTATCTTACATTGAAGAATATGCAACATGTGCTATACCAAAAAGCACAGAAGAGAAAAAGTTAAAGGAGCAAGTTTTACGTTTCCAAAGTCATCGGTGTGGAAAATACTGTCGACGGAAATACAAGAGCAAAGATAAATACTACACTAAATGTCGATTTGGATTTCCTAAACCTGTTCTTTCAAAAGGAAGAGTTAACAGTTTTATGTCAGCTGTGAGACATACTATCACAAGAAAATCACCTAAGAATACCTACAACCTTAAAAGAAAAGAAGAATCAAAAAATATAAATGACTACAACCCAGTGATTTTATCCATGTGGAACGCTAACATGGATATACAGTATGTAGCTGACAATTCCATTGCTGTTGCTCGATATGTAACGTCTTACATTACGAAATCAGAAAAAACAGAATTGAAGGAAATGTGGGAAGAGATTTCTCACGAGAAAACTGTCAGTAAGAAGCTGTACAGTTTCAGTTTGAAGATGTTATCGCATCGAGAAATTGGATCCTACGAATGTTCAGATAGGTTATCTTCTGCAAGTCTCTACTCGAAATCAAGAAGAATAATTTGGGCAAGTTTAGGCCTTGCAGCAATGAGAAATCGGGTACTGAAATCTGTTGGAGAAATTGAATATTTGGCCGAGAATGACCCAGAAAGTACAGATATTTTGAAATCAAACATGTTGGATACATATTACCCAAAGAGAAGTCATCATCTGGAGAACATGTGTCTCTATGAAGTGCTGCAAAACTACATTTATTCACGGAAAGCCGCAGAAGACATCAACAATGGAAAATATAAAGTTATTGGTGAGGAAGGATGTTTGGTGAAGCAAGCAAAAGGAAGTTTGATAAATCACCGGAAGCTGAGTTGCGACACTACTGACAAAAAGGAATTTTACTACTTGGCTCTTTTACAGCTGTTTAAACCATGGCGTACAGAGGATGAACTACTGGGAGAATTTCAAAGCTATGAAGATTCATTTAATGCTTGCAAAGACAGCATACAATGCAGAACATTCACAACTTATCTGCAAATGTTAAATGAAGAAATTGAACAGGAAACTACAATTGCAGCAGAAATAGCTAGAGACAGTTCTCAGGACAGCCAAAGTTCAGGAACACTCAGTCAAGATCCCCTAGGACAACCAATCGTTGAAAATGAAGCATCAATAGCCATGAATGAAGTGGAAACAGCTATGAATCAAGCTCAAGAAGAATTTATAGACTTACACAATTTGGAAAGACAACTGAATCAAGAGCAGCAACAAATTTATGAAGAGATCAGAAACAAAATTGATCACGGATTTCTACATGAAAAAAAAGAGTGCTCATGCACATCATTTCATCCAATCAGGATGTATGTAAGCGGACAAGCTGGAACTGGAAAAAGTTTCCTTATAAAAGTCATCAGAAGCTACCTACAGCAAAAAACGGATTCTACTTTGTCTTGTGTGGTTACTGCTCCAACTGGGTTAGCAGCATATAACATAAAAGGAATCACTTTACATCGTTTGCTAATGTTACCAGTGGAGCATGAGAACAAAATACAATACAACAAGCTAACTGGAGAAGCATGCTTGGAAGTTTCAAGAGTATTGAAGAAGATGCTAAGTTCTCATTATTGATGAGGTGAGCATGGTATCGAACTTAATGCTTGCCTTTGTGCATTTAAGAATGCAGCAAATTCTGAAGTCAGACTATGACGTGTTATTTGGAGGAAAACACGTCATAGTTTTTGGAGATCTTTTGCAACTTACTCCAGTTAAAGGACAACCAGTGTTTAATACTGTGACACATGAAGACACGAAGAAGTCATTGGGAAGCATCGGTAATGCAAATATTTGGTCCTTCTTTGAGTACAAGGAACTTACAACTAATATGAGGCAAGCAAACGATGAAGAATATGGAAGTATTCTGAAAGATATCAGGATTGGACTACTCACAGAAGCTGGCAAAAAAGCATTACAGACTCGGCTGCTACATAATTTATTTCCAAAGGAAGAAATAGTTGCAGAGAAGATATACAAGAACATTGCAGAAAACAAAAGTGTCATCTGCTTAATGCCAACTCTACGTGAGTGCTCAATATTCAATGAGGAGCTTTTGAAATTGGAAAAGGAAGATATCAGGAAATTGGAAGCAGTGGACAAAATTGAGGATGGAAGAATTACTGTCACATTAACAGGCACACTGAAAAATAAATTGGATTCACTAGAGAAGAAGATTTCCAAAACAGCTGGATTAGAAAAAAATCTATATGTTTGCATGAACTGTAGAGTATTTTTAAGGAGAAATTTGGATGTTGAAAAAGGTTTAGTTAATGGAGCTATGGGAAGAGTTGTGGGTTTTATTAATTATCAGAAAAAAGATGGAATTGAATGTTTAAAAATAAAATTTGATCAGATAGAAGAAGTTAAAGATATTTGTCGTTGTACAGTTCGTTTCATGCTTGTGAAAGACTTATATGTACGTAGGAAGCAGTTTCCGTTTTCTCTAGCATATGCTGTAACTATTCACAAGTCTCAAGGATTGACTGTAGATTGTGCATTTGTGAACATTGGTTCAACTGTGTTCAAAGAAGGTATGGCATATGTTGCTTTGTCACGAGTGAAAACATTATCAGGTTTATTCATGATAGACTTTGATGATTCAAAAGTTAGTGCTGATACAAACTGTGTAAAGGAGTATAATAGATTAAGAAGAAGCTATGCTCCTCATTTAGGTCAGTATCCTGTGTTGGAGAAACGTGTAGTTTCTCGTAAAAGGAGAAATGAGAATATCTGTAATGAAGATGTAGAGAGGAGGAAAAAAAAGAGGAGTGATGTAATTGCAAGCAAAAAGAATAAGGAAAATGAAGAACAGGTTGTAGGATGTCATTTTGAATAATAGCTCTGGTGTCAACTGCTACGCTAATGTAGTGCTGAATGTTGCATTTTATCTGGAAAGTTTGCAAGAGCAGATAATAGTAAATCAGGGAAAAAGATTCTGTACTGTGCTGAGTCTCCTTTTTGAAAAGCTGAGTAATGATAAAACTCAAATAGAAAGTGCTATTGAAATTAGAAAACTTTTAGATGTATGTTCAGGACGAACACAGTTTTCTCAAAATGTACAGCAAGATGCACAGGAATTCTTGATGTATTTTCTTCAGGTACTGGAAGAGGAAGGGGTACAAATACAAAATATGTTTGGTCTGTCTTATAAATGGGAACATAGTTGTGAAAACTGTTATAATATATGTGGCTCTAATGTTGATTCTGAAAGGTTTATTTATTTAACATTGCCAGAGAGTAAAACAGTCACTTTTGCTAAATTAGTTAAAGATGCTAATCATAGCATGCAATGCAGTGAGTGTAAATCTGACATGTTTTCAACATTAATTTTAAAGGAATACAGACAGTATGTAATTTTAATGATGCAACGATGTAGAGCTGATGGTTCAAAATTGGATACTTTAATAAAGAAGTTTACTGGACAGCAATTATCAATTTCAGGAAAAACTTTTGTAACAGTTGCAATAATTTTCCATGATGGACCTACTGTAACTTCTGGTCATTACACAGTTTATCTTAAATGTGAAAAAGGCTGGACACTGTGTAATGATTCCCAATTGATTTTTAAGCAACGTTTGCCTTTTGATTTAGCAAATTCCTATCTAATCTTCCTGAAACCTAAATTTTAGAGAGATTTGACAACATCTGGAGAAAACAATTTTACCATTTTATTGGATTACCATTTGGAATTTACAAATAAAAAGATTTAACAAATTATCATTTGGCCTAATGGAAAGGTAACCAATTGTAATGTGGAATTTTTCCATTTTTTAAGGAAATTTTGGAAAACCAAAAATTTAGAAAAAATCGGTAACATCTGCACAATTTAAATTTTGGAATATTATTGGATTGCCATTGGAAATTTTTTCAAAAAAGATTTTTAAAATTACTATTTGGCCATGCGGAAAAGTAAACAATTCTATTGTGGACTTATTTAATTATTAATTAATCTTTCGGAAACCAAAATGTTACAGAGAAACGGTGACATCTGTACAATTTAAACTTTTGTTTTTTATTGGATTACCATTGGAAATTAAACAAAAAAAGAATTTTAAAATTACTATTTGGCCTAAAGGAAATGGAACCAGATGTATTGTGGAGTTATTTGACATATATTATTGTGATTATACTTCTGAAACAAAAATATCAGACGGTATTTTAAAGAAATAAGTATAGATATTAGATGATATTTTTTTAGAATATTATGCATTTCTTTAAAGTTATGTTTATGAAAAAAGAGATTCTGGGCTTTTTTAAAAACAATCTTTGAGATTGAATTTTTTTTTGCCTGCTGTAAAATGATGAATGCAATTGCTTTCACAATTTATAGTGAAATGCAATATTTTCTGAAAACAGCAAAAAAAAGGCAAAAATATTTTTTGAAAAATATGTAAATATGTGTACTGTATTATTAAATGTTTTATTAAATATTAATACTTTTTTCTTTTTTTTCAGATTGAGATAGAAAATTTTCGAAAACTATAACCATTTAAAAAGCAATTAAAAATAAATTAAATGAATAAATCTTTTTTTGAGTGGCTATGGTAAGTCAATGATGTCATGGTCCCTTTTTTCCACTTCTCTACAATCACATTTGCAGTTTTTAATTGTAGTCTCTCAAGGACCTTGTAATGTGATAATTGATTTTTAGTGTAAAAAATTACGCGTACCGTACGCGTACGGTAAAAAAAAATAAAAAAAGTTTTTTAAAAAATATATAAAAAATAGATGAAAGGTAAGGTTGGCTCTTAAAAGAGCCGTTGTGTTCATGCAGGGACAGAGGAAAGAAAGATTGGGAATATTAGACGGTACGACAAGTGTGCTGATCTATTTTACTGTTCACTAGGGAAACACTGGTCTCCCTATAAGTAATTAGATCGTGACAATGGGCGCACCGTACTTCAACCCTCGCAAACCGAGGGTTAATTTCCAGAGGACCAGAAAAAGGAGATGCTCCCCCCACAGATGAAGGGCTCACCTGACCTGCAGAAGAAGGACTCGGCTCTGCAGATGATGGTCCAGGCTGAGCTGCTGTGGATGTGCTTGGTTGATTTACTGAAGGGTTACCTTCAGTAAGTCGAGCATGTGTCCTTCTGTGTACATCCTTAAGGTGTCTCCTCATGGTGTGATTCCCAAAGGAATACTTCCTGTCAGGATTACCTCTTGAAAGTACACGCTTACACAGCTTGCAAGTCACTAAGGGTGCATTTACCTTTTGCTGGCCTTCTGGAAAAGTAAAATAATCCCATACGTAAGAGGTCTTTTGTTTCCTCGCTCTCTGCCTCAAAGTAGTGCTGCTAGCCTCACTCTCAGAAGAGCTCTGCTGTTCTGCCATCGTATCACAAAGACAACCCAGCTCCTTCTCCTAAGGGATCACAAGCAGAAATGAGGGGAATGGGTGTGGTGTAGGAGAGTTCTAGAACTGAAAGTAGTTTCAACCAATCAAAAGTTGTGTTTCTTGATCACATGACCTACCGTACGCTTACGGTGCGCTTACGGCAAAAGTACGCATGCGCGTAAAAAAGACACGCGCTTGCGCGCATGCGCTTAACAGTCACTCCCCGACACTTCCGCGTAACGTGCGCGTGTAGCGTACACGCGTACGCGTCCCACGCGGAGGACGCGCGGCTACGCAAATTGCGTAACTATACGCAAACAGCGTAGATAGATTACGGACGTTGCGTAAACCGTACGCTTACCGTAAGCTTACGGTACGCGTACTAAAAAAAACATTTAAAAAAAAGGAAAAAATGTATTGCTAATAAATTTTACATGCTTATTTTATAAAATATATTAAAAAAAACATATTATAGAATTTTCAAAATTTAACCATAGTCTTTAAAAAAGGATAGAAAATTAAAATAAAAATATGTAAAAAAAAATAGAAGAAAAAAAAAAAAATTAGCATTTAAAAAACCTTGCAAATTCACTGAAAAAACCATGGGTGTCACACACGTTATAGTTAGGAATTAGCATTTAAAAAACCTTGCAAATTCACTGAAAAAACCATGGGTTTCACACACGTTATAGTTAGGAATTAGCATTTAAAAAACCTTAGAAATTCAATGAAAAAACCAAAGGTTTCACACATGTTATAGTTAGCTGGACATTTCACTCGTAAAAAACCAATGAAATTCCCCCGTTATAGTTAGTTCAGCTAACTATAACTCGCGCGCCCGCAATGCACTACTGATGACGTCACATATTACATCACTCATGACATGGTCAGTGACATCACTCATGACATCACTGATGACATCTCAAATGACATCACTGATGACATTATCCTTGTGACAGAGTGGTAGACCTCCTCTCACCCTAATATAACCTTTGATACAAACATTCAAAAATAGACACTAAAATGTTCAAAACAATGGACATACCAATAACAGTTACAACAACCTATTCAGTAATTCTAAGATCCACATACACATCCACTCATCCACCAACAATCCTATACAGTCACTCATACATGTACTCACACATCATATGTACTCATACACCTAAACATCCTGTAACACAATCCCACTCATCCATAGAGTTACTCACACACATAGTCACTCATGCTAATAAAGAAACAAACATCCATTTACTTGCATATACAGTTATACACACACCAGCACACTTACTTTAACAGAAACTTACACATACTTAGTCTTTTTAACAATCACTTATAGAAACACATACTTATTCATACAGGAACTCTTCCAATCTCTCACTCTCACATATACTCACTTATAAACAACAATAGTCACATATACTAGTTTAAAACATATGTAGTTACTTATGAAGACACTATTGAGACAGTCATTCACTCACTAACACACCCATGCACACACTCATCCACCCATACAGTCCTGCACACATGCTGACTTCAACACATACAAACAGTGAGTCACTCATTCATGCACCTATGCACTACGTAATACCCCCCACTGCACCATGAAGACACTCAGACTGATACTCAAAAAACCAACTAATAACCTATATAGACACCCATGTAGCTACTCACCAACCCATGCAGCCACTTATACACAAAGTGAGAGACTGATACAGGTATTTACACATTTAAACATTACCCACTAAGCCATGTATTCACTAAGATACACTTAATCAGTCAGTTATACAATCAATTTTTCAGAAACAAATCATCAATTTAGACACTTATATACTCATTTATTCTTCCATCGACCTTGAGATATACATATATAAAACATATTTAATTTTCAGAAAAACACACATTCACTGGATGATGTCATCAGTGATGTCATTTGAGATGTCATCAGTGATGTCATGAGTGATGTCACTGACCATGTCATGAGTGATGTAATATGTGACGTCATCAGTAGTGCATTGCGGGCGCGCGAGTTATAGTTAGCTGAACTAACTATAACGGGGGAATTTCATTGTTTTTTTACGAGTGAAATGTCCAGCTAACTATAACATGTGTGAAACCTTTGGTTTTTTCATTGAATTTCTAAGGTTTTTTAAATGCTAATTCCTAACTATAACGTGTGTGAAACCCATGGTTTTTTCAGTGAATATATATATATATATATATACATATATCCAGACCACACTCCTTTGCTGTGAGCACAGAAGTCGAGCACACACGGGTTGTCAGGAAAGCAGCGCTTTATTAAAATCACTCGGCATGACGCGTTTCGTTCATTAGAACTTCCTCAGATGCCGCAATTACGTGAGTTACTCCAGCCCACACTATAAAACTACAATGTCCATCTGTGATTGGCTGTGAACATTGCAAGCACTACTGTAGGGAAAACCTGGCTCGGACTTAGCCATGTAAGTCCATGCGGAGCAGACACCAAACGTAAGTACTTGCCCCAGTGGGCGGCGTCTGCTCCGTTTCCCCAGCTTGCCTATGATCTCTTGCGGGCGCGATCTTCTACTGGCAGCTGCTCACCCGATCCCTCACCTCACCGCTGCCATCCCGGAGCAGGACCTGTAGGCACTTCCCAAGTGAGGACCTGCCTCCCACGAAGTCGTAGTCCATCTATAATGGCAAAATACACTGTTCCAGGTAAGCGGGTCTTCGGCGTGTTTGAAAAGTTTTCAAATTGTTACCACGTTGCCACCAATTCCGCCGAATCACTTTCGAGGTGGGCGCTCACAGGGTGCTGGTGGCTGCACCCGAAACATCCAGACCACACTCCTTTGCTGTGAGCACAGAGGTCGAGCACACACGGGTTGTCAGGAAAGCAGCGCTTTATTAAAATCACTCGGCATGATGCGTTTCGTTCATTAGAACTTCCTCAGATGCCGCAATTACGTGAGTTACTCCAGCCCACACTTTAAAACTACAATGTCCATCTGTGATTGGCTGTGAACATTGCAAGCACTACTGTAAGGAAACCTGGCTCGGACTTAGCCATGTAAGTCCATGCGGAGCAGACACCAAATGTAAGTACTTGCCCCAGTGGGCGGCGTCTGCTCCGTTCCCCCAGCTTGCCTATGATCTCTTGCGGGCGCGATCTTCTACTGGCAGCTGCTCACCTGATCCCTCACCTCACTGGTGTCATCCCGGAGCAGGACCTGTAGGCACTTCCCAAGTGAGGAGCCGCCTCCCACGAAGTCGTAGTCCATCTATAATGGCAAAATACACTGTTCCAGGTAAGCGGGTCTTCGGCGTGTTTGAAAAGTTTTCAAATTGTTACCACGTTGCCACCAATTCCGCCAAATCACTTTCGAGGTGGGCACTCACAGGGTGCTGGTGGCTGCACCCGAAACATCCAGACCACACTCCTTTGCTGTGAGCACAGAAGTGGAGCACACACGGCTTGTCAGGAAAGCAGCGCTTTATTAAAATCACTCGGCATGACGCGTTTAGTTCATTAGAACTTCCTCAGATGCCGCAATTACGTGAGTTACTCCAGGCCACACTTTAAAACTACAATGTCCATCTGTGATTGGCTGTGAACATTGCAAGCACTACTGTAGGGAAAACCTGGCTCGGACTTAGCCATGTAAGTCCATGCGGAGCAGACACCAAACGTAAGTACTTGCCCCAGTGGGCGGCGTCTGCTCCGTTCCCCCAGCTTGCCTATGATCTCTTGCGGGCCCGATCTTCTACTGGCAGCTGCTCACCCAATCCCACACCTCACCGCTGCCATCCCGGAGCAGGACCAGTAGGCACTTCCCAAGTGAGGAGCCGCCTCCCACGAAGTCGTAGTCCATCTATAATGGCAAAATACACTGTTCCAGGTAAGCGGGTCTTCGGCGTGTTTGAAAAGTTTTCAAATTGTTACCACGTTGCCACCAATTCCGCCGAATCACTTTCGAGTTGGGCGCTCACAGGGTGCTGGTGGCTGCACCCGAAACATCCAGACGTTACTCCTTTGCTGTGAGCACAGAAGTCGAGCACACACGGGTTGTCAGGAAAGCAGCGCTTTATTAAAATCACTCGGCATGACTCGTTTCGAGAAAACCCGCTCCACCCCCATCAAGTGACTACTCACCCATTCACAGTTCACGGGATACTAGTGAACTGCAAGTCCCAGGATGCACTTTTGCTGAGGTAGGTGATGCGTGGGGTCTGTATTACCAAGTGGTCAGCGGCAAGCAGGATCGCGGTGTCAGTGAGAGCCAATTTCCTTTTTAGTTCAAATTCAAGTGCCTCCTCGGGTCCCCAAGACAGCTGCAGCCCCCAAGTTCAGGATTCGTTTAGGCGGGAGCAGAAATGACAATCCATTCCGCCAAGCACAAAGTCAATGACCCCAATACACCGCCTCTTCTTCTCCCAGACCTAGAGGCGGGCTGAGACCAATCCAATACCTTGGAAAACAACACGAAACCGCCGTAGCACAAACCAGTGAAGTCGTAGCCGACTTACGCAGCGGGGGCCACTGAAACAATCTACAAAGTAACTTATTGCATTTAACCAGAAATTCCCATTGAGCTCAATGTTGCATTGTGTTTGAAATTGTGTTGCCTATTTCAACAAACTGTAACTATTGCATTCAAAAAGTCTACTGCCTATTTGAAAAGTATTTAACTAAAGTAACTCATCCTGAGAAAGTATATTTTGATACCTTGTTGTTTCTAAAATAAAACAACCATACCTTTTGATACAAAACAATTGGCCTAGAGTTCAGTTCTTGAGTGTGTCAGACCATTTGCTGAGTGAGTGTGTACAACAAATGCTTTACACTGTCCTCTGATACTGCCTTACTGCTCGACCAAGCTACCACTTTAGAGAGTAAGGTTATATCTAACTTTAACCTCTGCCAAACCTCTGGGGACTGGGGACTCTATACACATTGTACCTTACTTTGGTCCAGTATATATACAGCCACTTTCCTACACCATCCCCTCCCTTCACCACTGTGTAGACGCGCCCTGTGTCCGTTTTAATTTGGGAGATTAAGTCCTCTTGAATCCTGAGTGTCCCTAGGGTCCAAGTAGTCCACTAGGTACCTCCAGTAAGCGCCACAGAGCTGCATTGCAGAGAGGTGTTAAAAGGGACACGGCCTGGGCCACCTGTCTGAAACACAGCGCAGTGGTGCTTACTGGAAGCACCTGGTGGGCTAGTTAGCCCCGAGGGGCCCTCAGGATTGAAGGGGAATTATTTCCCCAGTTTAAAACGCGCCACAGGGCATGTTTTCACACGTCACCTCGGGCCCCATCCCCTCCCTTCACCACTGTGTAAACGTGCCATGTGGCCGTTTTTATTTGGGAGATTAAGTCCCTTTGAATCCTGAGTGTCCCTTGAGTCCAACAAACAAACTAGCCCACTAGGTACCTCCAGTAACCACCACAGAGCTGCATTGCAGAGAGGTGTAAAAAGAGGCACGGCCTGGGCCACCTGTCTGAAACACAGCGCATTGGCGCTTATTGTAAGGGCAGGGTGCGCGGATCACCGCCGCTATAGATATATATGTGATTTTGATTTTGATTTTGACTTTCTCAGGAACTACTGAACGGATTTACACCATTTAACCAAAAGGCACGACTCTGAATGAGGTGTACCTTTCTGCCAAATTTGGTGTAATTCCTTTCAGCAGTTCGGGCTGCAGCTGCGATTAAAGGTTCCTATGGGAAATTGCATGGGGAAAACATGTTTTGGGACCCCCCTTTTTTATCGGCCCCCGCTTGATGAATCACCTTACAGGATAGGAGCGGACTGGGGCGCCCCACCAGTTTTGAAAATGTTGCAAAGATTCGTCAATCGGTGCCAAAGTTATTCCAAATAGAATGTTGCGGATTTCCTATGGATAATAGGTCCTAACAATAACTACCTACTGGCGACCGCCAGTAGGTAATATATATATATATATATATATATATATACATACAAACATATATGTACTCAAAATGTATATATATAAGATAGCCTAAGCCATTTTACTGAGACATGAATATAGTGCCACTAAGTAAAACAGTTTTCCAACAATTTGGGAGAAGGCACTTGACTTAACCAGTGATTACTAGTACCTATATATACTAGGTTGTCTTTACAAGTGTTCTATGGTAAATAAGACATTTATTGAAAGTTGTGATAATGATTCATAAGCATACACCAACACTAACTGATCCTATTGAAATCAAGCACAATTTATTAGACTAGCAAAAGTGGACATGTTTGATTTTTATGTTGTAACCACACCCACCTACTTTGTGGAAGACATTTGAAGCAGTTTGATCTTACTCAAGGGGGACATTTAATAACCTCACCAGCTATTGCAGATTTATGACAGATTTGTTAAGCAGTTGCTTCTCCCTTGAGGAACACATCTAGTAAAGCTCTGAAATGCTGAAGTTGTGTTAAAGACTTCACACTGTTTCTTCTGACTCAAAAAGGACGTCCAATAACTGCTTGAGTTACTGTAGCTATGTGAAAGTCTGGATTGATTGGCTTTGCCAATACTAGTTGTGCATTTTGTGCATTAGAGACACTGTTTGAGTGTCTCCTATGATGAACAATCATTCAGCTAGAATTATCTGTAAATTACTCAACATGTATTTCTGAGTTTGCATCTGTCATTCGCCAGATGAATGTTATCCTGTTCCATAGTTACTGTGTGACACAGTATTTGTGGACACATATTAGTGTATGAGAATAATTTGCTTTTTTTTATTCAGCCAGGGCACACCTTGTGTACATTGCAGCCGATAAGATTAGGTTCTTCTGTTATTCATGTATGTGAACATGCTTTTATTAAGAGGCATCTAATTGAAGACACAATCATGGAATACACTTGCATGGCTTCATAATTTTGATGAGTGCTGCATGGTCTGAATTATTAAATGCACCGAAATCAGCAGGCCCTTCTATATCATGAAATATATGGATCACATCAGTTGCAATTTTAAGAGTGGCTGTTTCAAGGATGCAGGCTGGTATGTCGAACTAGTTGTTGGAGTCGGTTGGGCGGAGCTTGTGAAATGACTAAGGAAGGTGGGCGTGGGGGAGAAGATCAGTCTTTGGTCCAGATTTTAAAAAGCTTTACATGAATGATGCAGAATGCCACCAATTATAACATCAATCAACGTTAGAGTGCAAATGGTCTTTAGAGCTGAAATTCTCAGTTAAGGCCATTCTAAAAGGTTTTGCAACTCTTACCAGCAAACCTATGATGGTGCATGGAATGTGGGTTTATGTGGCAGTAAATGGGGAAGTACACGCAGCAGTCAATGAAGCTTTGCAAATTAGCACAACAGAGGGCCGTGTGGACTAATTGTGCCAAATTCAAGCAGGTACAGACAATGGGCAAAGGCTGGGATGAGATGTTTAATACACACAGAAATCACAAAAAGTACACATACAACAGGATATACCCTTGGGTAGTTGTCTTTGTGAAAATAATTATACAAGAGGTTGTGCTTCGAACACAAAAGTAATGCATGGTACAGTTTCATAGGATTTTCACCTTAGCACAACACTGGATCACATTTAGCTGTATGTGCGTGTGACGTTATTTGCATTTACGTAGGAATGATGTCATTACCATGGAAAATAAGGCACTGCTAAATTGCTCAGTTTGCATGAACACCACACAGTAGGTTTTATACAGCATGGCGTTGCATAAATGTTAGTAAATCCGATCCTATGAAATGCCACATTATTCGGTTTGTTGGATTAAGAACAAGGAAATTTAGCAGTAAAACCACAGATTTCGCCTTATTGAAGCAAAGGACACAATTCTGTATCCAGTAGTAGACATGTCCAAGGCACTCAATACTATTTTTTTAATTGTTTTATTGGTATTTTCATCTGAATTGCATACAACATTCTTCAAGTATCATCTCAGAGATTTTACAATAAAACTGGCCAAGAAATACCATTCATCAAAACAACAAAAGAATACATTGCATTTCAACAGCAAGGTAGGTCATTATACCTATCTATTTATAAGATAAGTAGCAGCTTCCGTAAGATAAGTGTGATCACAACAAAGCACTGAATGGAACCACAGTACATTTCAACAATACACTCATCGTAGGAGGGTGAGATCCACCCATTGGGAGAGAGGATGAAGCCAAGACACAGACCACTTATGTGTGTGAAAAAGGCTGGTTTTATTGAAACAGGTGCATATTACATCAAAATAACCTGGCAACTGCCTTACAACACTAAAACCTTGCTATACATCCGTTAGTCTACCACCTGGCTCCACCCCCACCCCTATGATCACCCCAACCTGCCCCACCCTGCAATTAACACATTACAAAATTACAATGTATTGCATTTACAAATACAAAATTCTAATAACCCTACATTCTATGCCTACAAGTATAAAACTGTAAATAACCAAACATCCTAACCTAAACCTTGAACTACCTGCCAACCCTTTCCCTACATATGGTTCCTAACTTTAAACGCCAACCAAACTTCTGAAAACCCCTGGCAAACTTTGCATGCCCTAGCTAAGCACCTTTTCCAAGCAAGAACTACAGCTTTCCCCTTGAGCACCTGTCCCAACCAAAACAGACAATAAAAGGAAACAAACATCCTCCAATACATCCCCCCCAAACCAAAGGTTCAAGGAATGGGAGGACAGGCAAAGGTCTTCTACCACTACTCCCTGCCACCAGCCACCAGGTCACCAAACCGAAAATGTTGGTAGGGAGCCCAAAACCCCTAAGCTGTATAGCCAGTGGGCTATTTGGGCTATGCCGACGTAGCCCAACTAAGCACAAAATGACAGTCCTCTGGACTGCACCACCCTCCCTATCTGCCCGGGGGGCAGACCTCCTTCCTGTCAGCTGCGCCCCAAACCCCTATTCTCAGGCCATCTTTGCCAAAGTCACTTCTATATTGTTAGTTATAGGAGGAAGTTTGCTCATCATTAGCTCAAGCATGTTTGATAAATGTTTATGCTTGAATTGCAGTCATCATTGCACCCATGTCACAATCCTCCCTCCACCATCTGAAAAGAAGTCCGTGTGCACTCCCTCTATTTTCTCCATCACTACCTGTAGGAAGCTCCAATTGAAAGTGTCCTCAGAGACCACTTGCCTGTTTGCTCGCCGCCTGTTGCCGTTGCTGTTGCCCTGCTGCCCTGGAGGGGACTGGTCGCGCTGCCGCCACGACACGCTAGCGCTGCTGGCGCCGCTCACGGCAGAGAGCGGGGACTACAGCCCCCAAGCACCCCTGCGGCCGCTGACGCTGCAAACGCGCCCGGAGGCGCTTTAAAATCTCGCGCCTTTCACGGAGGAGCGGGGGATCTCCTCAGAGACCACTTGCCTGTTTGCTCGCCGCCTGTTGCCATTGCTGTTGCCCTGCTGCCCTGGAGGGGACTGGTCGCGCTGCCGCCACGACACGCTAGCGCTGCTGGCGCCGCTCACGGCAGAGAGCGGGGACTACAGCCCCCAAGCACCCCTGCGGCCGCTGACGCTGCAAACGCGCCCGGAGGCGCTTTAAAATCTCGCGCCTTTCTCCGCGTCGCGGGACGCGCGCGGGCGGCGCCGGGCTGAGCCCGGGCAGAGGGCGGGCCGTCTGTGGCCGTCAGAGGCAGGAGGAGGCAGGGCAGGGCCATGGAACTCTGATCGTCGCCTAATTTGTAAGTGAACAGTCCTATAAAATAACTGTTTAATAGTTACTGTATATTTCTACATTCATGTCGAAAGTCAAGTCTTCTAATCAACTTGGTGCAGGGGATAAGAGGACAATGGACAACTACCTGGTAAAAGTTGTAAATAAGATCAACAATGATCGGAGACTTTCACTGGGCAGATCTAACCTAGAAATTTCCCCAACGGACACATTAGCACCCAATACCGAAATACCCGTCGAAAGTAGTATGGTCACTATAGACAATGCTGATGGGAATGCTGATGTACTCTTTGTTACGGATACTGTTGAAAGTATTGATGAACTCACTTCCCAATTGAACTCTTCTATTATATCGACTACAGTATCTGGTTCTAAAACCATCTTAACCCCCTCCCCGATGCAGAGGAAAACACGGGCATGTAGGAAAGCACCAGCAAAGAGAGCGGTGACCTATAAGCCTAAAAAACAGGGCTCTTTTCAACAAGGAAGGGGGGTTTTACCGGAGTTGCCCAAAGAAATAACAGGGACTAACGATAATACAGAGGGGGTCTTTCTGCATGCAGCCACCATAGGACATTTGATCTCAATTTTTGAGACCAAATTAGAGTCTATAATTAGTCCTTTGATGGCAAAATTAGACGTAATTTCGGCAGAAGTAGAGAACTTAAAGGGCCTCTTGGCCTCTTATGAAAAACGATCCTCCCCCGCGTTAACCCCTGTTTTGGCCGGTTCAGCCCCCACCCGCCATAAGCCTACAGAGGGTGCCATGGAACCTACTTTGAATTCGCCTGGTACCCATAATACGGGAGCTTCCCAGGGATTGGGGGACAGTGTTCAGTTGAGCAGACCTATGGATGCATCATCCACTGCAATATCAGTTTTTGCGCCACCCACAATAGCCACTTCAGCTGGAAAAGTAATTTCTGCATGTACATGCTCAAGTAATATTCAGAAGCCTGTAGCCAGGGGAGATGTTGGGCATATTAAATACAAGAGAAATCATATTGTTAACCTCCCACCACAGTGTGCCCCTTATACTGTAGTATTGATTAATGTCCCGGAGGTAGACTCTAGTATGCCTAACTCTAGCCAGGAATCTCATGATTCTTTAAAAAATAAATCACTTGCCTGGCTTAACAAAAATTGTGGATTTCCGCTGGCATTGTCGCAAGACATCTTATCTACTCGTCGAGTCAGCTGGATAGGAGAAGGCAATAAAACTACTACAGGGGACTGTATTCTTGTTAACTTTAAATACCCACAACACGTGGCAACTGTCCTCTTAAGAGCCGCCTCCCTACCCAACCAAGTTAACCTGGTTTCTGCTAGGCCTTTAGGCTATTTTTACAGCTATTTAGACGGCCTACAATTGTCAAGGTTCCAACAGATTGAGTTGTATGAACCCGGTTTAATTAGGGGTGGGGCTAGCTATCCTCCCTTTTTGCCACCAAGAGCCCCGCAGTATTTTAATAGAGGGAATTCACAGTTTAATGAGGAATTCGGTAGGCAAAGGGACTATACCATTCCCCTTTTCAACCGTTACTCTGCCTTGTCCTCATTGGAGGAAAATGACTGACTGCCCGATATTACTATGAACACGAATATGAAACAAGTTAGAGGTATCTGCTCTGACATAGTAATGACTGTTCCCCCCTTACCTTTATTCGAACCTAACAGGGCGGAAGTTGTTTTGGAGAACATAGGAATCAATAAGACACAGAATTGTTGCACTATTGCAGATCCTTCTTTAAATTCTGACCTTTCCTTGGTAGACCCAGTAAATGATCACATAGGAGCTAACTGTGATCTTGATTCAGGCTACCGCGTTGTTACGTGGAATATTGCCGGTCTGAAGAGGAAGTTAGACTCCCCTTGGTGGAAGGATTTTATTAATATAGGGTACGATATAATATGCCTTCAGGAAACGTGGTGTGAGGAACCTATTTTCATTGAGGGATATTTAGCATATAGCTTGAATGCAGTGAGTTCAATTGCAGGAAGAGCCAAAGGCGGTCTCTTGCTTTTAATATCCACTAAACTAATATCCTGCAAAGTCAAAAGTTGTGTTTCAGTGGATGCCCATTCTCAGGTGTTATGTCTAGAGTTTGATAAAGGGAAAGATTTGTTGCTGATAAATTTTTATGATAATGTATTCACTGCCGACAGAGGTAAAATCCTGACTCAGCTTGAAGTAGAAATTGCGAGGACACAGGCAGTTACAGGTCACCAATCTATAGTTCTTTGGTTGGGTGACTTTAATATAAGTCCCTGTCCTCATGCCTCGAGTAATTTATGTGGCTTAACAAGGGAAAGTGGTAACACGGAGGGAAATGATGGTTTACACTTCCCACACTGTAAGTATGGCACTATCCTTAACACGATGTTGGCAAAGTTTGATTTGGATATGTTAAGTTGCACGAAGAATAGTAACAACGTTAACTGTCCAACATTTACTGGAAGAGGAGCTAACTCATATATTGACCACATCTTACTGT
Source organism: Triturus cristatus (assembly GCF_964204655.1). Classification (NCBI taxonomy): domain Eukaryota; kingdom Metazoa; phylum Chordata; class Amphibia; order Caudata; family Salamandridae; genus Triturus; species Triturus cristatus. The sequence goes on from NC_140595.1 coordinate 357,870,772, forward strand.
CTAACGATTGTGCATACTCCAACTTGTATGTTAATGAGCAAACGTTAAGTGATCATAATAGCATCTCCGTATCATTGCACTGTTGGGGTCCCAAAAACTTGGATGCTAACAATCGTATTAACTTTATCGAGGCTGTAAGACCTAATGGGTATAGGATCAAATGGACAAAGGTTGTTCCACATGAGTTGTTGGAGGAGGTTTTAAGAAAGTGTACCTTGGAGATAACCTATTGTATTAGCGACGAGGTACATTCGCAAGTTATACTGAACCACCTACGTACTATTAGTGAAACAATCGATAATTTACTCACAAAACCGCATAAGGGGAAAAGAGTAATTAAGACTGGTTGGTTCGATAAAAGTTGTACACATGCTCTTCATGCCCTAAAACAGGTGATGAGCATTAAACCACGTGACTGTACAGCAATTAAATCTTGTCGTTTTGCCTACAAAACATCGCTTACTAAAAGGAAAAAAGCTCTCCAAGAAGAGGCTTGGTATAATCTCAGCTGTGCGGCTGAAACAAATGATAGCAAGTTATACTGGCAGACCATAAACAGTCCCTTCTTAAAAAATGACTCAGTGCCTGAAATTACCTCTCATGTCGACTGTCAATCATGGATGCACCACTTTTTAAATATTTTTAATCCGGATAGGTTAATTTTAGATCCCCATATGGACAATGAGTATACCTGGCCTAGATTGCCTTTAGATATTAGTCTCGATGAGGTTTACGAAGGCGTCAGCAATAGTAAGGGCGGAAAGGCACCTGGCCCGGATGGAGTCCCGCTGGATTTGTATAAATCCGAGTTAGATCTGTGGGCACCGATCCTGACCAGGTTCTTTAATGCAATAACGGAGGGTCAGATGCCAACTTCCTGGGGCCAGTCAATAATTATCCCTCTTTTTAAGAAGGGATCAAGGTCTGAGGCAAGTAATTATCGTCCTATCTCTCTATTAGACGCTTCGATAAAAATATTGAGTAGAATAATCCTAAAGAGACTCGAGACATGGGCTGACGATAACACGATAATTTCAAAGGCGCAATACGGATTTAGGAAAGGTCTGGGGACGCTGGAACAGTGTATTAATTTAGATCTCCTAATACATAAATATACTGTTGCAAAGGATGGGAATCTTTTCCTTTGTTTCGCAGACCTTAGTAGCGCCTTTGATCTTGTAGACCACAACATCCTTTGGGACACCTTGTTAGATCTCGGAGCTCCCAAAGAGTGCGTTTTCTTTCTGGCCCGGTTATACTCCGGCCTTTCATGTAAAGTACGCTATGGTCCTATGGGAGAATGTACACCTTTTTTAAAGTTGCAAGAGGGATCCGTCAAGGGTGCGTTCTGGCCCCGTTTTTATTTTCATTATTTATAAATGAAATTGATTTGATTTTAAGCAAACTATCCTCAGACGCCCCCTTGATCAACGGTAGTGTTACCCCTATTTTATTATACGCAGATGATGCAGTTCTTATATCACGAACACAGAATGGTTTGCAACGCCTCATAGATAGATTTGTGCTATTTACCAAAGAGAGGAAACTGATCATTAACAAAAGTAAGACTTTTGTTATGACTTGTGGAAAGAGGGTGAAATCTAATTCCTCCTTCTTTATCGATAAAGTAAAGATTCAATCGGTTAATAGTTTTTGTTATTTAGGGATAACATTCGCAGCCAACGGGAAATGGACGAACGAAGACGAGAACGTGAGGCTAAAGATGAACAGAAATACCAGTAGTATTTTCAGATTTGCAGCTAAGCTAGGACAAAGGAGTGTGAAAGACATGCTAGCTATCTACAAAGCTAGGTGTATTTCATCTGCTTTGTATGGGGCAGGAGTTTGGGGCCATCATTCTGTTAATGGTTTACAGAATGATGAAAATAAGTTCCTGAAGAAATTGTTATGTGCCCCGTCCTCGGCCCCCAACATCTTAACTCATATGGAGGCTGGTATTGACTTCATCGCGGACTTAGCCGCATTACGCCCATTACTTCTTTGGCGTTCTATCTGGTCCAAATCTGAGACTGCTTTTACTCAAACAATTATCAAGGATTGCTTGAAACTTGATAATCTATCTCGTATTCCTTGGTTGAGTTATATTTACCACTGGTATAATCTTCTGTTTGAATGTAATATCCGTCTGAACCCCGAAGCAGCTGCACTGATACCAAAGAAAGTTATAAAATCTAAGTTCCTAGCATTCAAGAACTTGGCTAGAGAAAATCAGTCCAAAAATCTAACAACAGTTGCTTCTTACCTCGATTTGAATTTAAGGGTTGGATTTCAGACATACCTTGCGACCGTGACTCATAACTCACACAGATTTGTCCTAACCCGTTTAAGGCTTGGGATTGTGCACCATTTAGTCTCTTTCCCAGATATTAAGATCAAATCTAATATGCTGTGTCCCTGTGACAATATGTCAAAACAAAGCTGCTGTCACTTTTTATTGTTTTGTAAATTTTATTGTCATTTTAGGAAATTTTACTTAAAACCTATCCTTTTAAAAAACAATATACGTTCTACTAAATCAGCAATGAAGTTCCTAACAACTCTAGAAAGCCCTGATACTTGTTTCTTTGTGGCATCCTATGTGCTGAAATGCATGAATATTAGGAAGTCTATAGTCTGCACCGATTAATTTCATCTGGTCACGTACCTTGTATATAGAGACATTGTCCAGAATTTGATATGAAATTTGTAACTTGAAGCAAAATTATGATGAATTATGTATCATGGGATTGTTACTATATCTTGCACTTTTTGTATATTTGCACATACTGGATAATTTTCTTGGAATCTACATTTCGTTACAAATATAATGTGGATCCTTTGTTGGAAGATTAATAAGTCTAATTGTGTATTATCTAAGGAAGCATTATGCACTTTAACAATGTGTAAATATGGTCTTTTGTTTTGTCCTGTGTATAAGACATTTAGTCTTATATGTTTTTTAAATGTTTGTTCTGCTTATATGGTTGTATTTTTACATACCGAATAAAGCTTTTGAACTGAACTGAAAGTGTTGAATGCCTTTTCTATGTCAGCATCATTGGCCACAGTCTGGGTAGAACCCATTAATGGATGTTGAACGACATGCCACAGTCAGCGGTTATCAGGGTAAATACTTCTGCTAGTGATCAGTCCAGACCACAGAGAGGAAAGTCAAACAGTCCAGTCAATAACTTGGCACGACTTTTGTAGTCTATGATTAACATGGAAAAGGTCGGTCAGACTATAATGCCAGTGACTCTTTGCCGGGCTTCAGCAAGATAATCATGATAGCTTCTCTGGTTGCACCTTTGTATAATGCACAGAATTATTGCAGCAATCCGTCACTGCCAGGACATTTGCCTGACGCTATCCTCTAATTAGCAAACATAATTTCCTCTACTGTGATCGGAGAATTCAGCTGTAACTGCTGTCTAGGTCTAGCCTCTACAAATGTGCCTTGCAAACATATTCTTCTTAACTCTCCATCTGTTGTTAATCAAACTGCACATACAGATTAGAGTACAACTTAAATAGAGAATGCCCATTTCCGCATTAACAACAATGTCTTTGTCAGCACTTATTGCTGTAATTAGTGTTCGCACGTTATCAGTTCAGACCAGCCAGCTTTAGAGTGGCCAGCATATTCTCTAGAGACTCTATATCTCTTTCCTGTACTTTCATTACTGTGTATGTCATACCCACAGACTGACCTCTAACTGTTACACTGAAAGTTTCCCAGACTGTCTTAAGGCTTCTGTAGATGCCTTTATTCTTGCCGAAGAACTACGGACCTGCTTACAAGTCTGGAGGTCCATGGACCGCCAGACTTGTGGTGGTGGTGTTCTCTCCGCCAGATTACAACTCTTTGAGTCCTTCCAGCGGTGGTTCGGCGGCTTCACCAGGTAATGACAAAAGGACCTTCCGCCTGCATGAGCTAAACTCGTAATCAGGCGGGCGGTCCTTGAGCTGCTTTGACAGTACTGTGCCGGCAGAGAGCCGGTGCAGCACTACCGAAGCCATAATCGGGCCCAAAGTTACAGCAATTCTAATAGAATCTCTATATGGAGCATCCAATAGAGCAGCTAGCTGTACATTTTCTTCTGGTTTTCTACCAGTAAAATGTACCCATTATAATGCCGATTTAACTGGACCATGATCTGAGATCATTTGCTTATATATTCAGAGTGCAGAATTATACCTTGATGTAGTGGGTCACACAGAAACAAGTACATTCTTGTATGTAAGATATGGATATGCAACTAATATGATTCCTCCATCTCCTCTGGATGCATTGTGTGCCTTATATCAGCTAACCCCCAATTAGACAACCAGTCAGAGAGTTTGGCAGACAAGTGAGCCACCTGCATTACAGGACAAGCTGGCAGCGACTTGCTCCTCTGAATATGTGGGACACAAAGTACCCTTGTCCAGTGTCATAGGCGTTACCAACGGCATGCCATAATCAAGGATCCCCCATCCACCTCCGTCCCCAGGCACAGAAAAATCAACATTAAAAAAAGTTGAGGAGTGAGCTCCAGAGAACAAAGTTCAAATGGCGCATATTTAATAGCATTAAGTCTCACAAGAGATAGGAAGTTGCAAGAAGACAGCTCATACAATTTTATGTTGAGAAAGAAATACTTTGCTCTAAGCCAGTAGGGCAGTAGTTGTATGAGGAGGGGAACATGCCATTACATTGCTTGCTCAAAATCCAGTTTTGAGATTTTTAAAAAAAAATAAAAAAGGAAAGTTGTTTAGATTAGGGCTACGCCATGCTGACACAGCCATGCCCCAAACAGCGAAAATCATTGGTAGGAACCACCATGACAAACACAAAATCAGTTTGGAAAAATAGAACATTTGATGATGTAATATCCTCAGTCAGGTTTACGTAACTGCAGCCAATTTTAGTTATTTGGAAACTATCATTTTCCGCTATCAGATAAAATAGTTGATGAAACGTTTGATCTGAGCTACCAAACAATATTCAAATAAATTATAAAGGTGACCTGAATCAACATCAATTGTATTTTACTTTGATTGCACACATCAATTTAAATATAGCTAAATTAATTTAAATTTAGAGGTAATCTTTTCCAGATCACATTACTGCTTCAATCTGTACTGATTGTTTACTTGTTATTTATAGACCATTGGTGATTTTTATTAGGGTGCCACAGTGCTTTACTGTTGGCAACAGATTTTAACATAAAGAAGGTGGAAGGTAAAGTTAACATACATAGAATGTTGTAGAAATAAACAAGTATTATATAGTTACAAAGAATAGGATTCATTTGTTTTAGTGTGATATAAAGAGTCAGTTTGACCATTATATATCATCTGAACTAGAAGGTTGAGAGTAGGTTCTTGAAGTTGTTTCCTTCCATCTCTGTTGTGCTCTTAACGAAGCTCACACCCTTCATCACCATGACTTTAATACTTTGACTGTGCCTAGTTTCAAATGATAATAGGGGTGTCAAAATGTGGCTTTTGCCATATCTGCCATTTTATATGCATAGCTGCAAACTGGCCTTTTGTGACATTTGAAATTTTCAACCTAATCTCACTTTAGCCAACAGCTCTTTACTTGCTATGAATTATAGGTCAAGAGCTAGATGAACCTGTGGGTCCTCAAATGCAAAGTGATATTGGTTAGCAGGTCAATGCAGGCCGTTAGTATTGCACCTGACAAAGGGCACTTGATAGCTAAAAATATTTTGATCTGAATGTTAATGACTGGTATTGGTTGATGATACTTTTGGATAGGATACATGTTCGTCATCATCATAATTCTATTTGGTTATTAAAAACCATTAAAGTGCACAAAACAGTATAATATAATAAAACACAGATATAGAAATCAAACAGCAAATCTTAAATGGACCACTCAACAAATGGCAAACTATAGATCCAATCACGCTCGGAAGTCATCACTAAACCTCTTCCACTCCGCCAGGAGGGCTTACAATGTGAAGAAGTTCTTCTCGACTTGAAGATTCAGGGCTTTATTTACATAAAAAAGATGCCGCACAGCGCCTCAAGCCATTTTGTTGCACCGAGCTGCGTCATTTCAAAAGCACAGGGATGCGTTGTATTAACAACAATACGACGCATCCGTGTGCTTTCTCCTGCACTGGTGCACAATTGGCTGCCATGCGCCAGAGTAAGCACACTTGTGTCATGTTGCAAGGGTGCCTGTGTTGCGTGGATGATTGTTTTTGTGCAGGGAGGAACACCTTCCTGCACAAAAACAATCAATGATGGCATTTTCCTCCATAGAAAGAGGAAAAAACATGGAGAAATGAAAGTATTTCTTCCTTTTGCACCACTCCAACTTTGTGAATCAGGGAATGCTTCAGGTTCCATGGCTGTTGTGTGGGAACACCCACAGCAAAACCCATGGAACTCCCCTTTCACGCAGAGTGATGCATGAAAGGGACCATATTTACATGGCCATGAAAAGTCATGCAGGGCGACTTTACGTGGCATCAAAAAAGTCACGCACCGGCGGTTCAATGACCTTTTAAATGAGGCCCAGTTCTAAAACATGTTAAAGATACAGTACAAAGCTAAAACATTATATAACAAGAAATAAAGAAACTGTGTGATATTTAGGTACCACATAAAACTGCGAGCTGTGCAACAATACATAGGAGCTCAAGAGCAAATACATGTGCAATTAGCAGTAAAGTGCAACCATGATGTATTTACAAGTTATATTAAGAGACTTGTCTGCTTATTCCATGCACCCTAAAAGTACTTCACTACAGCAGCACACACAGCAAAGGGGTCTTGTCCTTTCCTAAAAACCAACAGCGCAGATGTCCAATCGAGTAGAACCAATGAGCGACATCCTGGATTATCAATTTAGTGTGACTTGGTGAATAAACTGGGCAAGAGAAAAGAAAAGTAAATGGTTCTCGGTCTTGTAATAGGAAGAGACATGGCATGCCATTGAACTGGAGCATTGGCTAGCTAACTGCTTTTAAACTCTATGAGGGGAAGAATGCCGTAGCAAACTTTTAAATAAAGAAATGTAGTAGAGGCTGGGCAAATGGTATCTAAAAATGTTTCATGAAAATGGAACACTTTAAAGGTTAAACAAAATTGAGTAAACACGCCTGCTGCTCAGTGGGCCGTAAGTTCAGCATAGTGCCCTTCCTAGAGCCTTGCTTATAACAATTCCAAGGAGCCCTGGCCAAATAGCTCAGGAGAATTCCCCAAAAGTTCACCTTGATCAATGTTAGCCAAGGAATCTTCCTTGAAACTGCTGACCTTCAGAGAATTTCAGCTAGTCCCTCCCTATGCGTCTTCAGCATGTCAGACTTCCAGAGATGCACCCAGTAAACTAATGGATGCAATTTGGCCACCAGGCCCAAAGGCCTTAGTTCAAGATTGAATCGTGCAAGGAGCAACTCAGTTTTAAATTACTGACTTAGATTCTCTACATATCATTTCTCAATTCTAATCAACTCGTATTTACACATTTATCAAACAACAGTCCAAATGCTTCTTAATTCTGTTATGCCTGATAGTTAAATTATTGAATTACACATTGAATAAGAGGTATTCTATATGGAAAATGTATACTAAATTAATGGACTAATGTATTAGTTTGCATAGGGTAGACAATGTTGCCAGTAGCAAGTTTAAGTAAAACAGAATCTTCAGATGGATGAGCTATGATACCCACTATTTTTGACTTTTTTTTAGATTAAATTATTGCTATCTATAGGTATAGGTATAAGTAAGTTTGAAGTACCTAAAGCCGTACTTCTGTAGAACTCTTTTATACTCTTAAATGGCCTGTGTATTGAACCCAAACATCTAACATGGGAATAAAATGTGAATATTATGGGAATATTCAGGATACAATTTCTACAAATAGGATGGACTCTGTTCACTTTGTACTTTCACTAATTGTGAGTTGGACGTTTCATTTCAGATTCACAAGGTCATGTAAGAGTACGTACCAAGAAATACTTTTGAAATGCTACTTCCCATACCCATGCATGCTTTTGAAAGTCAGTCGAATAATCTTGGACCTATTATAAGGCAATAAAGGCTGTGGCAACTAAGGGCCATATTCATCATTGCATTGCCCTTGCCTCATGCATGGTGCTGCAAGTGCCAGGCAATACTTAAGTCAGATTTTCCAAGCAACGCAAGGCCACCTTGTGTGCCCTGCCTTCCTTGTTAAATCTGGAGTATCATAAGGCAGCACAAGTTGCTGCCTTGCGTTACTTTGCCCTGGCATGGCTTTCCATGTGTGGAGCATTGGTGTTCCCCCGCACACCCATGAATTTTGGCGTATTCCCATATTTACTAATACAGGTAAACCTGGGAATGCATCAAAATGCTACGCTTTCCGAGGGAAGGTCCAATGAAGAGAAATATATATATATTTTTCCTCGTTGTTTTCTCTTTCTAAGTGTGCTGCATTCCGTAGTACACTCACAAAGAGGAAAAAGCCTCTAAGGATTATTTTTTCAATAGGAATGTGTCCCTTCCTGCACAGAAATAATCCTGTCTGAAACGCAGGCACCCTTACACCATGTCACAAGGGTGCCTGTGTTGACAGTGTTAGGCAGCAGCTTCTGCACCAGCACAGGCGGAGAGCAGGAATGTATCATATATTGGCAATTTCAAGAGAATCTCAATATCCGTTTCCACACTACAACTGGAAACAAGTGGAACATTCCACATTTGGGGGCATATCATCAAGGAGGCGATATAAAATTATTGCCACTTTTGCGTCCGTTTTCGGACGAAAAGTGGCAATAATTTTATCACCTTATCAGCAAGGTCACGCTATCGCGTGAATCCTTGCATTAGCTCCCTTTCCCGTAACGCCCACCTTTGCATATCTAATGAGATGCAAAGTGGGCGTTCCCGCCCTGACATAACTAGAGAAATGTCGCTAAGCGACATTTCTCCAATTATCAATGGGCACGCTAACATGCATAGCGGCAAGCAAAGTACCGATTACCTCTGTTATCGCTACTTTCCTTACGCCTGCTTCAAGACTGACTTAGCCATGATATCCTATGTAAGGTGGATATCATGGCTAAGTGTGCCTTACGCTATCAGCAAGCTATCGCCAAACTTTGTGAGATTATCGCTGGATTTCCAGCGATAATCTCACATTTGGCAGTTAGCGCTTGGAATTTTATCGCTTTTGAGATAAGCATTGCTAATAGCACGCTATCTCAGCGATAAAATTCCACGTTACCCGGCGATATTTATCCTAGCGCTTAGTGCACTTAGCGACAATTATCGCCAGTCCTTGATGATATGCCCCGTAGTTAATTGTACATAGAAAAACCAACATGGTTGCAAGCAATGCAAGAGAAACTATTTCCAACTGCTCAACCAGAATTTCCACCACGACATGCACAATTGGCTGTTCTGAGGGCTTAATTCGACCTCATCTCATACAGGGATACCTGCTGTCCAAATTTGTATTTTCCAATACTAGCTCGGATAATGGGATTTGAACCATGCAACACCGGTAACCTGGTATTTCGAGGTGAATTGGGTGGCACTGTTTCTAGAGCTGCTGACTTTTGAATTGGGGTAAAACAGGTCCGAGTCGCGACGACTGCTCAACATTCCGTGACTTTGGACAAATCACTTAATCTCCAGTGCCTAAAAATAAATCAATGTTTCCTTGGGTAATCTAACCTGTGCTCATGTAAAGTGCTCCAATACTTTTGGGCCGAGTTTGTGCTATATAAAACTGCAACAAAAAAAAGTACATTTGTGCGCATCAGGGTTGTACTGGAATAGAAAACAGGCCCAGTCACCAAAATAAAAGCGTGCCCCATTAGTAAACCAGATAGCCAAAAAGTAACCCGCATTTTCAAATCAGGTCACTTTTGAACTTATAAAGACACACTGTATAGCTATTTAGCAAGATATGGGAGACTGCATGGGTTTGTGTTCGCTGCAGGCAATACTTGTGGTAGTATCAGGAAAATCAACAGTACAAATCGGTCCACCTGTCCAGGAAACATCCCCACAAACTGTCAGAAAAAGGCCCACGCACTGACCTTTCAGACCAGCTCTTCGTAAATTAATACTTGTATAGCGCACTACTCACCCGCAAGGGTCTCAAGGCGCTTGTACAAACACCGCTGTGGAACCCATCCTGGGCACCCCCAAGGTGGAGGCCAGGCATCCTTAGCATTGTGGGGGCCATTGTGGAGATTAAGCAAGCTATTGCCCAGAGTTGCAGAGTGGGACTCCATGATTGGAATGGTACCGAGGCGAGAATTATCAGGTCTGTGGAATTTTTGAGCCCAAGACCCACCGAGGCGGGGAATTGAACCCTGGTTCCGGGATAGATCTCTGCATCAGGGTCTGCCACTCTAATCATTGAGCCACACTTCTCCACCGGACCGGTGGACACTGCCAGCTTGCCCTATAGGTCAGTAAGACCGGGGTGCACACATTTTGTTGATACAAGAGAGGATTTTAAATATCTTGCAACCATGGCCCTGTGTAGGACTAAAAAATATTACTGCCCTGAATGTAGGACATGAACCTTTCGGTTTGTTTGTCACTCTACTCATCGGCCATTTGATGGGTGCCTCAATCCGCAGGGTTCTACAGCAGGAGCCTGGGCAATAAATACTAAGGAAAGCAGGTTAATAGCATTCATTTTACATTGAAATCCGGGAAGATTATTTTTTTCTTTCGTTAAATGCATTTTTAAACTTCCAGAACCACTTATAACACCAAATGAGAGCGTGGGCTTATGTTTGTTCGATAGTGCTTAAGCTCGCCTTATTTCCAATCAAATTAAAAACACTTACATGATTGATAGCAGGTCCCTCCACAGGCAGAGGCCAATACAGAGGCGATGCTGAAGTTATATTGATCGGAAATTCATTTTTCATCCATTTAAAGCACTCTTTTCATACATGATTGATTCTTTAATGTGGAAATGAATCGCTTCATAAATGCCCCTCATCTCCTCAGACAACAAGACACACCTGCTTCTATCTGGCGCTGTTGCATTAGAAATAAATTGGATCTGGATAAAGACATTCTTCCAGCTTGGATCTGTTGTGAAACAGATAATACATTGTACAGAGCCTCATCTGCCATGCCCTATGTTAGAAACATTCATCAACTCTCTTATTTTGATATATTACATTGAAAATGCATCAAACAGACAGTCCTTGGGCATTTCTATGTATGTATTCATGAAGGCTCCTGCCAGACTAGTACGTTAAGAAAGTATGTAAGCCTCTTTTGATGACTTCCAAATACTATAATCACTTTGCGTGCCATAAATCTCAAATATTTGCCGCTATCAGATTTCATTTATCCTTCACTGCAAACGTGTTTTTGGGACGCACAATGTGACTGACGCAATCGTTTTTACCTGCTATTAATATTGGAGTTATGTTTTCAACACTAATGTGTGTATGGTATTGACATTAAAGCTGTGAGCACCTGGATGCATGATTGCATGCATGCATGATTTATATATATATATACTAGTGGGAGAAGTTCAAACTTAGTTGCCCTATGCTTTGCTATGGACATTTCATTAAATGAAACATTATTGCATCAATTGTATCAAAGATGGCCTCAGTGTGAAAGTGTGGCATGAGTAATGGCCCAAACGTAAACATTTTATTCCACGTGAGAGTACCTAATATTTGACATATTGTATTACTCTACAATGAAAAGCAGACTTCAAAATGTGTCCCTTTTCTGATCTAGTTGTAGAGATCAGTGTCTCCCTGCCAGAGCCTTTGTTACTCAGAAGGCAAGCATTGGCAAAGCCAATAGGTCTCGGCAAGTCCCGAGCTATTGACCTCGTCAATGTGAATGTTATTTAGCCATGTTGTCTAGCAGCACAACTGCTGTTCAGCATGGCTGAAAGTTACTGAAAGCCTAGAATCACAGGATGTTGAGCGGACATCGAGCCTCTTCGACTCCATGCTGAGTTCATTGTCCTGCCCCTCTTACCACAAAAAAGCGCTATGATGTGGTCTGTGCTGGATGCATCATAGCACCTTTTTCTGTGACTTTCAGCATTGCTGAACAGCAGATATGCTGCTAGACAACATGACTAAAAGACATTCACATTCACAAGGCCAATAGATTTGGCATTGCCGAGATCTATTGGCTTTGCCAATGCTTGTTCGGTGTTGATGAAGTCTTGCTGAACAAATGTGGAAGATATACTGAGAAACAGGTGAGGAGCTTTGAAGTTAAGTGAGGATGTGGCGTAATGGCCAGAGCTGCCGACAAGGGAACTGGGGAACCAGATTCGAATCTCGGGGTTGGCGGAACAATTTCTGATTCTGGGCAAATCACTTATGCTTCCCCCTGCCTATAACAGTGAATGTATCATTGTGTGATGTAACTGATAAGCACTTAAGCACTCCAATACCATTGGTTGGTGTTAGCACTATGGCAAGATGGAGGATGCCCCAATACCATCAGATCGTGCAGAGAAAAAAAAATGCAGCAACGATAAGGAAGGTAGTGGGGTGACAGGTCAAGCATGGAAGCAGGAGGGGATGGGGAGATGGACAAGCAACAATGGGTAAAGAACCCCTTAATTGAAGAAGGGATCAGAGACAAAAATGAATGTGTCATTGTGTAATGTAAAGGATGAGTACTTAGAGCGCTATAATATCATTGGCTTGCGTTCGCTCTTTGGGAAGATGGATGATGAAGCAAGTGTTTCATTACCTTTGGCTCATGCACAGAAGAGAACTGCTGGAAAATATGGACTACCAGGCATTGTCCTATGTCGATGAAATCTATTTGATGGATAATGACTCTTCTGTACACTTGACAAGAGTAGATCACATAATTCTGAGATTTGCACACATTTGATACAGTTTTAACTTAAAAAAATTAAAAATTGCCCACCTCAATGTCCGATTTCTGGGATATGAGTTGTCAAGTGAACACAAAAGCCTAGTGACACACTTCTTAGAGAACTGTGCACTTCTACAGCCTCCGAAAAAATTGAATAGGTTACAATCCATGTCAGGTTTCCTAAATTTTGGCAGAATTTACATTCCAGATTACGCAGAATGGGTTAAACCATTCTACAACCTGATTTATCCAGACTTTTCAAGTGCGCACTGGACCACTGAACACACACAAATATTGCATTTAGTACAAGCTGACATGTTAGCATTAAACATTTACACACACTTGTGAACACAGCAAACCTGGTGATCCGTGTCATTGCGGAGACATCAGGGTGCACCATTGTGACATTCAATGAAGGTGAAACTGTACCAACTGCATATAAGTCGTACTTGTACACTAATGCTGAAATGCATTCTGCACCTACTGAAAAAATACTGACAGTGGTACAGACTGCTGTGGGGAGAGAGAACATTGGCTCAGGGCAAACAAATTCTAGTCGTGACCCTGTGCCCACCTTGGAGGCCGTCACACGAGCAATCTTTTCAAGCAGAAAAGCACTCTTCCACATTGGATACAATGGGCGTACACAGTCATCGCAACAGATGTAGAGTACAGATTTGATTCTACATTACACACATAAGCCTTTCTGCAATATGAAAAAGAAAGTCCTCTGCCTAATTGCCTCTAGAACAGTATGATTACATCATATATACTGATGGTTCTGCACAACCTGCTGTAGGGACAAAGCATCAATACTCAACGGAGTGCACCATAGTAAAGGGGCCCATGCAGGATGGAGAATTCTGTCCTAAGAAAACCTACACGCACTTGGTGACTGGACAGAGCAGTTGGCAGATCTCAGGGCTCAGATACTGGCACTGGAAATCCAGATCCTGGTTTCCCCACACTTCTGGTGCACAATAAAGCACATAATGCTATGAGAAAAGATGCCAAAGTTGAAAGATTGCCTGCCATGGACTCATATAATTCACACCTTGAGTCAGCAGCGTGTTGTATACGTTGCATGGAATTCACTGGCTGAAGTAGCAAAAGTGTGAACTGCTGCAGTCGCTGCAATAACTTGTTCTAGCATGAAAATAGACAATGACATAATGACGGCTGTCAGTGAGGCATGCAATGAAACCCATCTGCCGAATGGTTTTCACTAATTCTGACCGCAGATTAGGATTAAACCTAGCTGCATATGAGGGTCTTGTATCTGAACACGCAGGGGTAGCTACTACAATTTCAGTATTGCAGCAATGATACTGGTGGCCAGGTCTCTATAATCAGACCAATTACTTTCTCCTTAAATACTACATGTGCCAGCAGATTAAATGCACCATGGTGGCATGACCACCACAGACACCTCTGTTAATCTCAAACATTCCACTTGACTGTGTCTATTTGGACCACTGAGGCCCTCTGTCATGGGTTTACAAGTATATCTTGGTGACAGTGGATTCCTACTCTTGATTTCTATGGGTATGGCCACAGTAATCAGCGGACACCCGAACTTTTATAAAGGATCTGCGAGTCATTAGTGGGATATCTGCAGTTGGCACACTACATTCAGACCAGGGTCCAGCGTTTCACTCCAGGGCTTACAAAGGAGCAATACAAAGTTTGGGGGTGACATTGCGGTATTACTCCCCAAACCATCCTGAGGGAAATTCAGGTGTGGAGAGAAACAAATTAGACTTGAGTCTTTAACAGTTAGGGTTTTAGGCTCAGGTCACAGTTCGGTCCATCATCTACAAGGGGTCCAAAAGGCACTCAACAATCTACTTAGATAATCCCTGGGTGGGCGGACTCCCTATGAAATACTGTGTGGGATAAAGATGTGGGTCCCAGACCTCGACAATCCCAGCTCAGTGGTTGCGGATACTCCATTTGACCTACAAGAACATCTGGCTGCTTTATGAGAACTGAAAAGCTTCCGGGATGAACAAGGCAACATCCAAGTAAAACTGGAGTAGTGAAAGTAGTACTGGCGAGACCTTTCTGGATCCCAAAGATTGGGGATCTGGTCAGGGAAAAACATTGTGGCCAAAAACAAATTTGAATCATCTTACAGAGCGCCTTTACCTGTCCTGGCTGTAGAAGGTACCAGAACTGTACTTCTACCATCCTTGCCGGCTGCAAAAACAAGAGATTTGTTTCGGTTGATTTGATCAAACCCCACTATGTGACTGATTCTTAACAGCAGACTACAAGGACATCCTGGTAGTTACCTGCTTCCTCTCGCTACCATACAGGAAGTTCACATGGAAGTCTTGATAACTGATTAAGTATCCTCTCCCCAATAGGAGATTACAGTAACCAATACTATCACTGTAAACTCAACTAGTACAAAAACATAGATCTCAATATGAAATGCGGGCATAACTCCTCTGTACTTCAACGTACCACGAATTGAGTCATCTCTCAGTTCCACAAAACCTGCAGAGTTGCTAAATAGATTGGACTGCCTCCGGCTACTTCATTGACTTTGATGACTTCTCATCGGATTCATCAGATTCACCTTCCCCACCACCTCTATCCTTTCCGTTGAGATTGCATGTTTTATATCTTTGGCTGAAAAAGACTTATTTTGTGCCTCTATGGTTACACTTTTGGATTACAATTTTGTTACTTTTCCTGGCCTTTTCCTGGTCCTTTGGATTGGTTTTGTGACAGTCTTTGTCCTGCTTCTCAATGGACACTATCTCTCAAATGCTCTGCTGTACGACTGGTGAATTTGGTTTGCAAACCATACTTGTCATCACACGAAGAGCGTAGAGACCATTCCCTGGTAAATATTTCAGAGGTTCCAATTCCTGACGGCATTGTTTGAGATAGGGTATTGTGTGATGCGTATGTCTCCACAGAACTTTTACAAACTCCATAGTTGTTTAAACTATTGTTAAATGACATTGTCATCCCTAGTAGTAGCTCTGATGATTGAGATGTAAACACAGTACATGAAATGCTAGAAGATCTAGTGCATTCTACAATTTTTTTCCTCTGATGAATTGTATGAAGGTACATCTAATTATGATTAAATGCTTTTTTTTTCAACATTATGGTCATCATTTCCTGCATAAAGCAAGTACTCCAAGTGCACACAATAAGAACATTGAGCTACACCACCAAAAAGTAGTTAAAAAATATTTGCACAAAATTTCCCTTATTTTTCTGGCTATGATATACAAATTGGCGATGCAACGCCCAATGTAATTAGTGTTATTTATTTATTTATTTATTTACTCAACTCCGTTCGGCTGTATTCCGGAGTTTACTACCCCCACTCTGCCCCTCCCACGCCCTGCCCCACTACCCCGCAGCACTCCCTCGAGGAGTCTTTACTGCAGAAATCACGTCATCATTGCCACCTGGATTGAAGTCAAAAAGGGGGCTTCAATCTCTGCAACACTGTAGCTTATTTGTAATGCTTCATCTTTAAAAAATGACGTTCCTATTGCTTTTGGATGCTTTGTTCTCTAGTATATCAGTGAATATTGTTTTTCTTTTTAAGGTGTGTGATTGTTGATGGTAAGATACGTGTATGTCCAGCACTGCTCTCTCCATGTACAACTGCAACTGTGTATTAAAAAAATCTTAAAACACTCCTGCATTACAAAATTAAAGAGAACTCATTGGTAAATTTAGCTAATCCCATAAAAGTGCAGTGGGGAAATATTATCGTGTATTGTGTGCTAAATAAACGTAATAACACAAAGTGTTGAAATGAACATTCTCTCTTAACAGTTAAAAATGTAAATGCCGTTTTTTTCTTTCACCAATGACTCATGTAAATGTATGGGTAAATTGGTTTGCAAAGGAATACAAACAACACACCATTGCTCCTGCTATAGTATCAATAGCGACCCATCTGTACAATACCACGCGGTATTAGGAGTTCAGTACAGTGCTTAATTTGTGCCCGTAGTTTCTGGTGCTCGGCACCTGCACTTAATTGTCAGTTCACCATAATGTGGCGCTATCTTATTAATTTCAAGATGAGTACAACTACCATGTTTATTCAGTCAATATACGCTGCAAATGAATAATACCAGCCTCTCATGCCATTATTGTAGCTGTGTGTGGTCTGAAATAGACTGAATTGTCACACTTGTAGGTGTGCGATGGTGAGGTGTTATGTTGGTACTGCCATTAGCAGTGCTGGCAGGGTATGGATGGTGCAGTGGCCCTCCGAGAAAGGCTTGGCATTTTTACAAATGAAGCACTGGTTCAGTATCAGGTCATTCTGAGTTTACGGACCTGAAATAGAGCAGAACATTCAGAATAGGAAATAACTGGTCCTGTTCTGCAAATTACCCCCCTCCCCTGATTCTAGTAGGCCTGTTTCTGGGCACATTTAAAATGCGAGCTGACACACATTTATTTTATTTTCTGCGCGCATTTCTACGCCCAATAAAGTTTGGAATCGGTGTGGCAGTGTTTCCCTAAAGGCATATCACTGCCCCCTTGTCGGAATGGGCCCCAAATCAGTGAAAACAATCCTATGCATGTTGGAATCGCTATAAAAATAGCGATTCCTACACATTCCTTAATTACGACTCGCAAATTGCGGGTCGCAATTAAGGAATGCCGTCCCATTCATTACTATGGGCCTCCAGGCCCTTAGGAATGAACTGGAGATTGCATGAGCAATTTGCGAGTACCAGTAGGTGCTCGCAAATTGCTCATGCAATTTCAAGGGTGCAAGGGTATCAAAATGACATCCTATTGCACCCTTGAAATTGATCTGTGCACATATGTTGCACACAGACATGCCCTAAGGGCATGTGTGTGCGCAACATGAAACTTTGAAAAATGCACAAAAGTGA
Organism: Triturus cristatus; assembly: GCF_964204655.1. Classification (NCBI taxonomy): domain Eukaryota; kingdom Metazoa; phylum Chordata; class Amphibia; order Caudata; family Salamandridae; genus Triturus; species Triturus cristatus. Next base: position 357,888,513 of record NC_140595.1, read on the forward strand.
ATTTTTCAAAGTTTTTGCAAATTACCATGAAGTTCAACTTCATGGTCATTTGCTCCCCCTATTAGCGAAATCGCTACTTTTTTTACTTTAATGCCTTGCATTTAAGGAATCTCAATTTGGGATTCCTTAAATGCAATCGCAATTTAAGTAATCGCAATTTAGAGATTCCTTAAATTGCGATTTTTGCCATTGAGATGATGAATCCCAAATGCAAAAATACCGGTCGCAAAGGGGCAGATTCTGAGAATCTGCCCGTTTGCGACCGGTTTTTCCTTTGATGCATGTGCCTGAATATGTTTTAGCCCCATTTGTTTTTTCCCCAGATACATTAAACCAGAGCTTCCCTTTAATCTTTGGTGCGCTTTCAGTTTTACAGTATATAACAGCCTACGCCTCCTAGTTATTAATGTAGTTTGCGTTTGCAGGTCACTTTTGCCTGCCAAATTATTGCTAAGCAAAATATTTTATATTGCGAGGCAAGCTGTGGTTTGTGAACGACAGTCTTCAGTTGATAACTCAAAGTGAAAGATGGGTTTTCATCAAGTGTATCATTCTCAAAAAAAGTCTGTTTTGCATATAAATAAGCAACTTTTAACATGCATTTCATCTTGCTCAATTACACATTGCTCTTTCCGAGCCCTAAGGGTAATTTATGGAGCAGATTCCCCGGGCAAAGGAGATTTATTGCATTATGCCTAATCTTATCAAAGTTCTCCTGATTTTTAAAGGCAATCTCTGTTTATCATAATTATTAAGAGTTGTCCATGTTAATAAAATCAGACGAACTCTGTGAATATTAGAGATTTACAATGTCAAACATAGTGCATGGAGAAATATTAATAAATTGTGTTTTACAGATTTCTAACTAGACTTCTCTAGTATTTCAAAAACAAATAATGTAGGATTATATAATGGTAAAGCATTTACTATATTATGTTTGTCTATAGTCATGGCAATCATTTAATTTAGAAATATATCACATTCTATAAGAAGCATTGAGGAAAAAAACAACACCCTGGGGCATATTTACAAGCCCCTTACGCCACATTTGCGTCATTTTTAACACGGGGAAAGTGACGTACGGGTGGGCAAGGGCCTTGTAAATAAGCCCCCGCCCCTGTTTTTAAGTTCATTATCAGAGGGTGGGGTCGTTTTCCTCCTCCTTCATAATTGTCAAACCCTGAGCAAAATGTCTGTTACACAGGCGTAATCTCACATAATACCGGTAATTTCACATTATGCTAGCTAGGCTAAATTCCCCAATTTTTGCTATTACATCACATCGTGTAATTATGGACCATTCACGACAAAAATTCAGTGCAAGCACATGTGAACAACGCGAACCATCAGGAATTGAGAGGCTGTTATGTGTGCAGTCATTTTGTTGTATGCACTACTTTTTAGGAGCAAGTATGTCCTCGCATCTAAAATGGACACCAGGACGCATTTTGTGCTAAATGTTAGCGCCAAATTCTCCTTATGGAATCTGCTTACTTACTTGTTATTTCACTTAATTTTTCAAACATTCATATAATCACTCAAAAGCAGATTAGGCGAGTTTCGCACCCCTCTGAGAGACATTCCTTTCCTTTTTTTCTCTTCTCTGAACCCCTTTGCCATTTTCTGTAGTTTAATGTAGTAAAGGGGGTTGTTCAGTTGAAGCAATACACCTTTCCAAATTCTCAGCACTTTCGTTGAATATTACACTGTACTTTCCTTCTTCTGGCATAGTGCAGCTTGCATACTTTTCACCTTACAACCAGAGTGACACTACATTCTAGGCACTATATGCCCATCTCACAACTTCTTTTAGAAGTGTTTCTTTTTTATATTAAAACATTTGGGGCCACTTATATCAAACAATTTTGCATTCGCAAACGGTGTGACGGTCATTTTGGCCATTTGCACATGAAAAATAGCCTTTCAAGATGTACAAAAGGCTTTGTAGTTGCAATTTTGTGCAATAGCAAAAATTGCAATTACCTAAAATTGCAACTATAAGTAGCGAAACGCAATTTGCGATTCCCTCAACACATGTACCATGCATTTTCTGAATGCAAGCGGTGCATTTAGGAAATGCTATTACAATCGACTCCAAGTCAATGGTAATTATATGCAAATTTTGGAAAATGCAAATTTCAAAGTGCCAGCAAGAGTACACTATCCATGTGCACAATTTTTCTTTGGGGTGCTTCATGGAGGCCTTAGACCACTGGGCACCCTTGGTGTTGGATTACCTAATTTGTGATTACCAATTAGGTAATCACAAATTAGGTAATGCAAAACCATTCACAACTTTGGGCCTTTAAGGCCCTTAGGAATGAATGAAGTGCTATCACCTAAGAGTGATACCTAACTGCGATTGGGAATTTTTAGGAATTGCTATTAGGTAATCTCTATTTTCTTACATACCGTTTTGCCTTCCTTAAATAGCGATTACCTAAAATTCGCTATTTAAGGAATGCAAAATGGATTTTGATACATGTGGCCCTTGGTGCTGTGAGAAGGTATCAACAGAAGGGGATCTCAATGTCTTGATCACTCAAGGATTAGGGTATTTGAGTCCTTCCGAACAAATGCATACAATTATTTTCAGTCCCGATGAAGGCTAGAATTGTAAACACAGGAGAAGCAATTTTGCATCTTATTATGCAATGTATATAATGTATTTTGCACCCTCTCTATCAGGTACTAGATAGTGAAAATGTGTGAAAATAGAGAACTATTATCATGAGCTGCAAAGAAATAAAATGCAAACTCACAAGAATGAGTTCCCACTTCATACCTTTCGGTGTGAGGCATTCTATTTTAGTAAGATGCCTTGAAACCTGCACAAAGTATACAGAGTATAATCGTCCTGTCCTTCAGGGTTTCTTGTTATCATTCTTACCAGCCCTAGCCTTCTTGAACAAGATTTGGACAGGAACCCTAGTAGAAATTAATATTTTGCTCTAATCATGTGATCATTCAGTTAGAATCTCACAGATTAATAACAACCTGCATTCCTCTTTGACGCTGAGGAAAAAATGCTCTGAAAAATTAGTTGAAGTGAACAATATATTGTGCTAGGCTTAGTGTAAGATAAAGATTTTTTTCAGTCCTGCAGAAAGGTGTTACATGTGAACCACCTGCTCTGAAAACCTGGAGCCATGGCGCCACCATATAACTCCGACAATACAACATTTTCAAGATACGATTCTGTATTATAGTTTATAGTCAGTTGTAGCTGGCTATTCTGGTTATTAAAGTCCCCACCCCAGGGTTCAGAGCCCGAGACAAAGGTGGAGTGTCCTAACTAAAAAAAACAACCTTCGGGGAGACACAGGGAGTTTACAGCGGCTCTTAATGCTCCAAAGTTTCAGCGCCTTTTCCAGCTCCAGCTGTGTGTGTTTGGCAGTAGCTACCACCCATACAGGTCCACAGCAGTAACTACAAACATACACAGGATGAGCCATGAAAGGAGGCAGGAGCCAGCCATATTCTCCCACTGTGCTCAGGCAAACGTTTCTGGATTTGGTACAGCTGAAGAAACAGGATCAGAGGCGAGTTCTCCTCTCCCTCCTTCTGCAGCTCCAGTGACACTGTGAGTTACCAGAGGCACAAAGAGGGGTGCTTTGCTGTGTTTACAGCATCTGTGTCTTTCATTCCCCTGCACAATCCACATATTGTGGAGACACAGGGGAGCAGGAGAGTCAGGGGCTGCAGAATAGAGCAATGAAAAGATGAAAGCAGCAAGCCTCTCCCAATGTCTACACTTCGTCATATACAAATCAGCCTGGGTTCTGCTCCAATAGGAACAGTCCAGCCCAAATTGCTAAGTCGGGCCCTCTCCGAACAAATCCAAGAATGGTTTTAGCAGAGACGGCTCCTCCGCTAAATCGGAGGAGTGTCGCCCCCTGCTCTTTGAGCAGGAAAGATAAAATGATAATAACGTAGTTATTATCATTTTATTTTTTGCAGGTTAGGGGATGGGTTAGGGCGGGACAGGGCTGAATGCACAGGTAGAGGATTGGTTTGCACACTTCAAGTGTGCATGACTGCTTGGTCGGCCATCTTGTCCCGGCCAAACAGTCATGCGCACTTTGCATATTCCCCACCAGACTGCATTACCCAGCCTGGTGGGAAAATGCACAGTCCACAGTCCCCTTCTGAGCTATGATCCACGGTGCTAAGACGAATACGCCATCTTACCACGCATGCAATTACAACGCATGCAATTAAAACGACCGTGTTGTAACAACGCATGCCATTACTCCGCAAGTCGGAACAACGATTTGCTCTAGAGGGGGCGCTGGATGTTGGAATAGTATAATTTACTATTCCAACTGCAGTCTGTGCAACAGTAGGGGAGATGTTGGATTTTAAGTCCAGCACCTTCTGACCCCTCAGCAAGTCGTTGTTCTGACTTGCGGAGTAATGGTATGTGTTGTTACAACACAACCATGTTGAAATTTCATGCTGTGATCCGGATTAGTGGTAAACGATGTTTGCCCGCTAAGACCAATCACAATGATGCATTGCAGTGTTGTGATTGGCTTAGGGGAGCAAATCACAACGGTGCATTGCCGTGTTTGGATTGGCAATTGGGAGCCTGGGTGCTTCTTGTTTCCGGGACTCGTCGGAGAAGCGGAGGAGAGACAGAAAAGGTATGTAGCATTTTTTTAATATTGTCCTCCCGCATCCTCCCTGCCCCTCCACCCTCACTCCTTGCCTGCCGCTACTAGGTTTCACTCTATTTGGGCTTATCCAATCCGATGCAGTTTGGTTTCAGTGGCATAGTAAAAACTGGACCCGCATTTGGACATACACGCTGCACTTGGGGGAGTCACCGTGGAGAATACAAAAAATTATATTTGAGTGCTTGACTCAATCTAAGTCACTAGGGATTATTTGGAGGTGCATCACAGTCCATCCTTTTTTTTTGCACACTATCCCACCTCAGATTAGAGCCAGCCGAATGCCAATCAGCCTTTGCCCTGCTCCAATAAGATCAGTCCAGCTCTAACTGGCAAGCCAGATCGTCTCTGATACCAGTATTTATAGCATGCTGCTGCTCCATCATCTTCAATGGAACCATCAATATTCCCAGGTTCAAATAGACCTTAATGTAATACCTTTGAATTGAATCGTTCATGCGATAACGCCATGTCTGGGTTTAAAATTGAAAACAACCATAACTCTTTCAATGTATATTTTTTTTAGCTTGAATTATGAATCACCAGACAGAATCAGCCGTCCTGTACTCTCTGGAAAGGTTACACTTTTGACCGGTATCCCTAATGGTGTATGAGAGGCTTTCATATGAATGGTTATCTAGTTATTGCATGCAGCCTAGATGATCTGAACTCCACATTTCACTGAAGACTGCTAAACATGAGACTATATTATACACCTGGGGCTCATATTGATCAGATTACGAGCTAATAAATGGCTCAGGCCTCTAAGTGAACAATTCATCACTCAAACACTCTGTCCTACCTCCTGGCCAATCGATCAGGGGATGAACCTTTTATTACTGCAGATTAAATAAGGATTGTGATATTTCAGCTGTGATGCTGTGGTTGATCGGTCCACCCCTCACCTCACTGCACCGCCTACAAGGATTCGCGTCTACGAAATCCTGCCAATTTAGGAATCTGGAGCCCATTTTCTGACTGATTTATCAGAGCGGCCCTCAGTAGGTTTTTAAAATGATAACACTGCCATGGGGCTACTTTATTAAAGGCTCTTTAGGGGGGCCTGGATGAGCACCTCCTTCCCAGTCCTTAGCTGAGCTAGGACACACAGTGTTTGGATCAGCACCAGCCCCAACATTCTTTTGTGACATCCCCAGCACTCCATGGTTCTGGCTGTCACTAGAGTGCTATTATTCACAACATTCATGCAGGCGGGCCCCAGACAAAAGCAAACAGGGATCTGAATCAGACAGATGCTTACTCTAAAGCCTAACAGTCAAAGGCACAGACTAGCTGCAGCCTGCCTGCCTATTTATTATTTATTTAGTAACAGCTTTATAGAGCTTATGTCAAGTGTGGTGAATGTCAGAGCTGTTTACAAAAGGTAAACTTGAAAATGAAACAAGAGAAGCCATATTTACATCTATGCATGCTTCACACACTCAGCAGTTATGAAAAGGTCAAATATACAATAGTTGGGGCCTTTGGGAAAAGGGAGGATTTTCATAAGGAAAGGATAACGGGGTTACAGCTGATTTAACCCTTTCTGGAAACTTCAGGATGAAAAGTTAGTACATAGTTCGTGGTGGAACAGAGCGCCAGATGTTGAAGACACTTGCTGTGACATACGGCCAAAGGGTACTGTATTTTTGGAGGTTTCACCTTTCCAGTACAACCGTATTAAAGATCTATAGAAAGTCAATGCTTTCAGAGGGCGTTCATTTTTGTGCTAAATAATTAGACGTCCTTGAATGGAGAAGTTTTTGAACAACACCTGATGCTTAAATATACTTTTTGCTTAGACAGGCAACCACTTTAATGAGATTGTGTAGTCAGATAGATTCCCTAGGGCCCCCGTTTCACTACAGCATGTACACCAAAAAGAGAGGTGCAAGGTGTATGGATTTGCCAAGGTTCTTACACGGATTTAAATCATATCCAATGGTTAATGGGTTAAGCCTTCAAAGAAAGCTGAAATTGGTGCAGGCAGTTTTGTCTGGGGTGCTGGTATGAGCAGTGCTTAGTTTGTGCCAGTGGTTTCCGGTGCTCGGCACCGGCACTTAATTGTCAGCGCCGGCTGTAGTTACTGTCAACCATATGGTGGCGCTATCTTTTTAATTTCAAGAGGAGCACAACAACCGTGTTTATTAAGTCAATATACATTGAAAATGAATAATACCAGCCTCTCATGCCATTATTATAGCTGTGTGTGGTCTGAAATAGTCTGAATTGTCACACTTGAATTCCATGGTTAGGTGGTATGTTGGCACCATCATTGGTAGCGCTGGCAGGGACAATGGGTGGTGCAGGCTTCAGTGGCCTTCCGAGAAGGACCCTGGCGCTTTCATTTTTACAAATTAAGCACTGGATATGAGCCGATAAATTACAGTTTTCTCAAGAATGAATATAAATGAACAGATATGCTGCATTAAATGATTAGGGACCCACACTAGAATAACAAAGTCTTTTTAACCAAGACAAAGAAAGCAACTGGAAATGTGAAGTAAGCAGTAAAACCTTCCTGTTAGGTTTTCACATTGAGATAGTTGATAGTCATCCAGGCCACAACAAATGAATAAGAATGAGAGAGTGGAATTGAGCGCGAAAACATTCACTTAGAGTTCACTCTCGTCAACATGTGTTCTCCATGAGCTCTTGGAATGTCTGAGAAGACACAACTGTGCTTGCATTGTGCATTGAGGAACACACTACTTTCTAATTGTGGTAGGAACACGACAGCTTGTAGTCAAATCTAATGCAAAGATGATCAAGCCAGTTCACTGTCTTGAGGAAATTACCACTGACAGAGAAAGTGCAACACAAAGTACCTATGGGCATGTGTAATCATGAATATAGCTTTGGTTGACTTAATAGTCAGATTCTTTGCGACAATAGTATGTAGAAAACCTTTCAATAGAGGGTCCTATAAGTTTTCTGTAGAGACAATACAATTGCAACATCAGAAAGAATTAGGATAGTATTCTTGTCACCTCCTATGTTTACTGTGTCTAACCTGAAGGTGGCTGACTATGCCCCTCCATCATTTATAAAATAAGAGTACCTTAAATGAGCCATTGCACAGCCCTTCCAGACCCCTCTGTTTATTGAAATGTCTTGAGTGCAAGCACCACAGGGCCTCAGTCATCCACTCTGGCATCCCAAGTCTCTGCAGTGCCACTAGAGATTTCTAAGTACATTGTCAAAGACCATCCCTAGCCCAATAAAGGTCATGAAGCTTAGTACACTTGGCACAAATGTGATGCAGCCACATTTAATTGTGCACAACCCTGTTCTCAATCCATCCAGGAAATCACTTAGTATGGAGTGAAATGGGATAATAGTTGACTGTGTGATGGTTACCCTTTTTGAAAATAGAGACTAGTATTGCCTATCTCCAGGATTTAGGGACATTGACACTTTTGGCACTACGTTAAACACAGAGGAGAGCACTGGAGCCCACATTTGGGGGGCAATGGAATATAGGCCCGTCGGAAATGTGTCTGGACCAGGGACTTTGTGGTGTTATCGGGCTACAACAGCAGCAGTCACTCTGAGAACAGAAATAAATAATGAAATATATATGAGATTTCAGGTTCTGCTAGTCATTTTACGATTGGTGCCGCATTTTCATAAGGTTTGGGCCTCCATTTAATATGCCTCTTGTACATAGGAGGTGAAGATGGAGTAGTACCAACATAGGATGAATCACTTCACAGTTAGATTTGAATTTTACAGCAGCAAGTATGTTATCAGAGGATTTCCATCTGTTTGGCCAACTTACATATCAAATACATAAGACCAGGCTTTAATATTCACCAGAACAGAACATTTGATCTATAAACATACCCAAAAGTAACCATCGCTGGCACATCAGCTCTTTTGTGGCCATTTGAACTTCTTAGTCCAGCCGCAACTTGGCTCCCCCTCCTGGAAATTCTTCCTCTGGGCATGTTTCTGCCTCTGGTCAGCTCCATCTACTTTCTTTTTTGGTGAACTCATACTACCTCATTCCCTGCTTGGGTTTAACACTAAAATCTCCACATATCAATATGAATTGACTACCATGTGAGGTGGACTTGACCCTTATTTCTAATACATAATTCTATAGTAGTCTCCTTACAGAATGTTTTTCAATTGTTTTTCCAGGCGTAATGTACATTTTAAGTAGGACTATTATCACATAAACAACATGCAGCCTATGTTGAACATTAGGACTGATGACTGGAAGGGTTTTAGCAATGACAATAAAGATTGTTTGAAATCCAGATCACTAGGCCTCCTATCAATCACTTTCCAAATCTCATCCCCAATTTTTATCACTTAGACGTGCTATAATCCATTTTAGTTCTAGCACATGTTCCCTACTTGAGAGCTAGCACCAGTTGTTTCTGACAGCTTTTCTTTAGATTGGGGTATAGTTGCCTGTGGTTTTTAAGCCATATTATTGCTTGTCTCTCTTGGGGCTCAACAATCCATCTTAACTCATTGTTTATTGACTGTGGTTTAAAGCTTGTGCTTTTGACTGGTAATATCTATTTTTTCCAGATGATATATACTTGCAGTGTAACCACATTTTTCATAAAGGCAGAGTTCAGGCCACACAATGACTTCTAGGCTACTCTCCTTGATCTCTTAGTAGATATGCTGGCTTGCTCATAACCTTGATGCTTGGGTATACTTCCTGTTTGGGGGAAAGATTCTTATACTCTAATTATGGCGAGGGTCTGCTTTACTCCATACAGCACAAGGTAAAGCAGTGGAACACTACCCAAGTTCTTATGCAGGAATGTCAACGAGTATATGTCTTCTACTGTCACATAAGCTAATTCCAAGAGGGCCTTCATCAATATGCTTCTCCAATTTAATTTATCACATGGTCCTTGTGAAGAGTACAAGGGCATCAATCTCATTATTGAATTTTGGTTATGGAGTATAATTCTCTTTTAGGTAAGGTCGGTACAGTTGTCACACATGTTTTCATCAATCTGGCTTCCAGCAATAGATGCCTCTGTCTCGCATGACTTGCCAAAATGATTTCTTTTAAAAGAACACTTACACCATCCTGTTTCCCCTTGTCCATCTTTGCTACTTTCGTGTATAGTGTCTTACCCCTGACTGGGCTGGCACCCACACATGATGTCACTACGTCTTTCAATTCTTGTAATCAACAGTGAATAAAGAAGGTTCAAACTCCTCAGAGTCAGGATTTAAGGATGTTTTTGTAATGGCAGAATTGATCACTAGTTTGGCATTTTCTGCAGCTCTAGAACTTGAGGCGTTTCTAACATATCATAATGAGTGGTCATTCTGTCTCCTTGGGATTAGTCATGTGTGTGACGTGTGGGCCCCTAACATCTTGATTACCGGTCTAAGATAACACTTGTTTGTTCATGGCTGTGGTCTGATCAGCTCCAAGACAGTTTGGGTGTAATGGTTCTTCAGGGATGTATGACGTTACAACGCATGCTGTTACAACGCATGTTGTTACAACGAAAGTTTTACAACGCGAGTGCATTGACAACGCAGGACATTACAACGCAAGTCTTTACATCGACTTGCACTAGATGGCGTGCTAACATTAAAAAAGTGTAATTTACTATTCCAACTCCAGTCCACGTAACAGTAAGGAAGGTGTTGGGATAGTAAACTACACTATTTTTAATGTTAGCACGCCATCTAGTGCAAGTCGATGTAAAGACTTGCGTTGTAATGTCCTGCGTTGTCAATGCACTCGCGTTGTAACAGTTTCGTTGTAATGGTTGTGCGTTGTAAAAGTTGCGTTGTAAAGGTTGTTCCCCGTTCTTCAGTCCCACTTACTTATTTTGACCCTTATGTCTTTTGCTTCTTAGGATGAATTTGAATGATATCAGTTTTCCCTTTGCTCTTATGTTGAGCACTTGACGTCAAGATGACCACTTTACTCCAAGAAATTATGGACATTGTCTCCAGTCCTGAACGTTCCACCTACAGATCATACGCTTTCAGGTGTGTTTGTCTAATCAGTTCAATGGAAGCAAAAACACAACTCCAACACCCAAAATGCATCAAGTTATCACACAAAAGTTCAAAACTGGAAACAGTGTCCTTAATTAGCCGGAGAAAGGTGGTCAGCCTACTTGACAATCTGTTAGTTGGTTGGAAATCATTGGATCAAGTAGGATGGTACTCAAAGATAGGTTATCTCTTCATCCTTCTACCAGTGTGGTCCTCCTGGTAGTCCTGCCTAACAGCAGGAACCTTGGTACCAACCTTACACCATGTGTTTGCCTGGATTAGATATCCTTGAACTCTAGTGTGAGTGATTGGATTACCTGTGGTACTTCTCCTATTTTGGTAAGATTGGACAGTCAGTTGCATTTATCTGGAGACCTATATTCTCTATTTAATTAATCAACAATAAGTCTTCCATTTCCTTCATCATTCTATTTAATGGGAATAGTTATTTGTATTCAAGTTTTGTCTAGTGCTAGTTCAACTCTCCAGCTGTTAAATCCAATGTCCTGCTCACTGCCGTCATCAATGAAAAGATTGTTTGATCTGGAGGGATGTAGGACGGAACCCCATATGCATTCCGCACACATGTCTTTACTCCACAGTCACTACCCCGACTGTGTCTTTACCACGCGTTCCTTTACCATGCAGGTCATTACAACAACTTGCTTTAGGGGGGCGCTGGATTTTGGATTAGTATAAATTACTATTCCAACTCCAGTCAGTGTACCAGTAGGGGAGGTGTTAGACTTAAAATCCAACACCAGTCCGACAAAGTACCCCCCTAAAGCAAGTCGTGGTAACGACTTGTGTGGTAAAGGAGCACGTGGTAACGTTGCAGTAGAGATAGTCATTTTGGAGTAAACGCAGGTCATGGTTGTGCCTGCGGGGTAAAGGATGTTTGCTGATCTGGAGAAGTTCACAATTTTCTTAATAGGCCACCAGCAAGGGTTCTGGGATGAAACAGCACTAATAAATGGCAATGACTTCTTCATTGAGATATGAAATTAAGTTAGGCCCATTGGGTTGGTAAGAGACGATTCTTGAGGTGTGACCTCTAGGCTAGCCAATACAGTTGCATTGATTTGAGTTGCACTATTTCCTTCGCTAGTATACCAACGAGGTGAAATTATAATCAGGGCTAATTTGGCAGGCTTCTTGTAAATCTTCACAAGCAGACAATTGCAAGGCTTATTTCTTGTGCAGACTTCAAACGTGCACACCTTTGCATTGCTGCTTGATTAGCCTATTTCTCCTTCTTTATTATTGCAGCTTGAAGTTCCCTTTGCAACATGTTTGTGTGCATTTGAAGTATGTGATTAAATTATACTTTCTTTCCTAATGTACTTGGTAGTAATTCTATTTACTAGAGGGGTACTAGCGACCGGCCCTGCTCTCTTCAACCATTCAAACCTGCTGTGAATGTAGTTTGAATGCCTCTCAAACATGTGGTTACACCCCAAGTTCACCTCTTGTCAAGAAGAACCCTCTACATTTGGCATTAAGTCAGAGTGTTATCCCACATCTAGAGAGGTTTGCTTTGCTTCCTCTACTAGATGAATTGATGTACAGAGGGGCATGTCCCAGGGACCCTGGGTTGCAAGCTTCCATAACTACTGGGATTAGCCCAGAAAAGGACCCTGGTGCCCACCTAGATCAAAGGTTCACTTTTTTAGTTGTTGAAGTAGCTTCATGCTGTCATTGATCACCCCCACTAAGTCCTCCGTTGTGGACACAAACCACATGACAGGCCCTTCTTGCACATTCTGCCTTCATCCTGCACCCCCAGGGCACCACTAGCACATCATTTTCAGCACTTGCAGATGTTCCTGTCCTTATTATTACGACTCCAGGCTGTGAGGTCTACTGTACGATGACTGTGCTGCCTCTAGTGGACCGTCTGCCAGTAGGGTAACATGTGAAAAGCCACCGATATCTGGCCTTTTCACAATGTCTGAGGGTGCACTGCCTGTTCACTAGAGGTTGAGACCTGCAGATTCTCTAGTCAGGGACATCACCTTAGAGTGTCATGGTGTCCACTGTCTGGTCTCTCTTCAGTTCCAGTGGGCTATCAGCCCCTGGGGTCAGCCTATGATTGGGCACTGAGCCCACATCCAAGATGGCAGCCTCACTCAAAGGGATGATTTGAACCTACTCGTCTCATCTCTGTTGCCCTCATTGAGTCTTCCATCTGCAACAGAGGATCAATCTTTGCTTGTTTATCCATGGCTAAAAGTGCTAGTGCTCTGAAGCCTGCCCTCTCAGTCTACTCTAACCACACCGGGCCCTCCTAGAATTAGAGTAAACTCACCTTGCATGTCTCTTGTTCTAATGTGTTCTCAGTCTATCTAACCCAGAGGTGACGGTCCTCCAATGGATCTTTTTACACCAATAGGAAGGGTGATAACTAGGAAATTCCAGACACATCAGTCAGCTGCACAATGAAGACCATTAATTGAAAGCCAACTTCCAAATAGTCCCAGGTGTAATCTTTCTCAAATTGCTCAGTTTCAAGATACAACAATTAGGACACAATAAGAGTCTCGGGCAAATTACAATGTGTTTGTTATTGTATTAAAGATTTGAAATTCATTAAAAAAGTAAGCTCTTTAGTAATTTAGTGTTTGCTAGCTACAACTATCTTTTTTAACAATGTATTCTTCACAGAAGCATTTCAATAGCACTAGGCCATTTCACATATAGCAATACATCTCACCCTTTTTAGACGTATTAGTGTAAATGTGCATATATATCTCTATATTATGTTTAAAAGCACTCTTTTTCAGTGCATCTGCTACTCTTGCCTCTTTCACGTGTCCCTAACTAATGTGCAACGTGTAATTACCAAATGTGTGTTCTCAGTTCTGCATCTCGTCGTGTATTATGTATATTCATATTTATGCTCCATCAAGGGTGATGTCGGGCGTTATTCTCTCTAATTGGTGTCTTTTGACATGACATTGATTCTCCCTCTAGGTTCTATTCTGGAATCCAGCTATACATAAGTGTATGATCTGAATTTATTTGTGAGTTAATCTGTTAGCCTGACTGAGACTAGGGCATCTCTACAGTAAATCTTCAGAGTAACCTGGATGTATTTGCTGGTCTTCTTGGAATCATTTTCACATTGGCAACAAGCATGCCTAGAGAAGACACCCTAGCACACCTTGATTGAAAGGACTGAATTGGGATGAAAAAGACAAATTCTACAGTTCTACACTGCTCTCAGGGGAAATTCAGGCATAACACTTGTCATGTTTTATTTTGTAGGGAAAAAAATAAACAACATAGAGACTTTTCCTACCTGGCACAATAGTATTTTAGGAAATGCTGCACTCGTAGTCAAAGGGACACTGCACACCTGAAGCAAGAGGAATGAAGTAGAAGAGGTGCGAGGAGGCCGCACTAGTCATCTCCCAGTAGAACTACAAGCTTCAGGGAAGAGACTTCGGTGACAGGCACACCTCTACTGTGTGCACTTGAAAATAACTTTCCACAACTAAATAGAGTTTGACCATATTCAAATCTGTAACAGACACACATAAGTATTGCCTGTTATAAATTCAGTGACAAATACACCTTTTTGCATGTGCACTGGAGAATACATCTGCATGCTTTCTCCAAATAGTTTATTTTCTTTTTAAAGTCAATACAAATATTGTTTTCTTGTTCACGGTGTTTCCATGGTGATATATCAGTGCAGTTTGTAATTCTAATGCTGTTTAACAATGCAGTACATTTTACAATTTTGGAATTATATCACTTTGGCAACAGAATGTGATGAGAAGGAGAGACTGTGGATAAGTGTGTTTCAGCTTTGTGAAAATTGTTCAAAGAGGTTTGGGAGTAGAGCTAGACCCGAATGCTGAGCCACAGGTACAGGTAGAACTAATTGTGGAAAAAAATGTGTTAGAGAAGGAGTTTCCAGGATTTTTCAGTAAGGTACTGGTTTGTTTGAAACCTTATGTGCATAAGATTAGACTGCAAAGAGGTGTTATTCCAAAATTACAACTGAATATGGAAGGCGCAATGAAGGAAGAATTGTATGAACTATGTGCGGAGTGAACAATAGAGCTACTAAAAGCAACGGAATGGCTTTATCTTGCAGTAGTAGACCATAAGGACATACAAAACATACATTTAAGTGTAGATATACATGTCCTCAATAACATGGCAGTGATGTTTCCACTACAAAATATCTCTGAGATGATAGCAGTGTTAGCCGGCGCCAAGATGTTCACAACATTAAATTAGGCGTCAGCATGCCATCAGATCTGATTACATCCAGAGTCTCAGGAGCTAACTTCATGTAAACACCGAAATGAGCATTCAATTTCAAGTGAATGCCTTTTGCGCTTACCTCTTCAGCCACTGTTTTTCAGAGAGCCATGTTGTCAATGCTGATGAGCATTACAGGTGTGTTATATTATCAGGAAGACATGCTTATTTTTGGAAATTCCGGTGGGGAAAATTATGGGTGAGTAATCATATTTCTGAGAAAGTTTCAAGAGTATGGTTGAAAAGTGAGGGCTGAGAAGTGCCCCTTTGACTACAAAGAATTCATTCAACTAGGACTCTTGGTGACAACTAAAGGGGCCCAGCCAAAAAGAGAACTTGTTGATATTATTTGTGAGCTGGGAGCCCGAATTAGTAAACATGACCTATAATCCGTCCTAGGATTGGTTGTGTCCTTAAGTAGGTTTATAGAAAAGCTTTCAAAGAGGACTTTAATGTGAGAAAGTTGTTGAAAAACAAAGTTCTGTTTGACTGGGATGAACTGTGTGAACATGAGTCTTCTGATGTAAAATTTTTTTAACTGAAGCACCACAATAATAAGTGTTTATGCCAGGAAGAGATGTAGCAGTAGTTGTAGGTGCTATCTTGAAAGGGTTGGGAGAGGGACTTTTACAAATGTGGGAGCTTGTGAAGAAACTGTTGTTTCTTAGTTTAGAAATAAACTTTTCAATGAATGAGGACGCACTGGCCATGCACCGGGCAGTTAACAAATTTAAATACTTATTATGGGGAAATGTGTTTTTTGTGTTCATATGGGTCATAAACCATTGAAGGAAATATTCACGAATAAAGGTAAAGATGGGTCATTTGTTTGCAGGAATAGACCTTTGATGTGGAATATATTGTGTGAACAAACAACAAAGTTGTGGATTGTTTGTTTAGGCTTGTGGTGAAAACTCACGGTAAGGAAAAACAGGTGTAATGCTAAATGATGAACAGTCGTTTATAGATAAAGTATGTGTTATCATGGTGGAGCAGTAAGGGAAGATGGAACGAGAAGTGCGTTAGAAAGTGATGAAGTTGTAGTAAGAGTCAAGAAGGTGCTTAAGAAAGGTTTAAAGCAAAAGTAGGATCAACTGAACTTATCCTGGATTGTGAGAAAGGAACTGGCAGACATTGATGCATACTTACTTCGAGGTATGAAAATGATTCTTCTAGTGATATGGTAGAGAAGATGATTGAACCACACCTAAGGGACACTTTGGTACCATTAAAATCCAAGAGACTGAAACAAGATTTTTGGTGGCCAGGTAGTGATCTTCGAGTGGAAAGATTGATCAAAGAGTGTCTGGAATGCTGTAACATTGCTAACAATATTGCATACAAAGAAAATCCCAATCCACTAGCACAAACCTCCAACAGGACCTTGGGAACAGATGGGAATGGTTATTTTGGGATCATTAAGGGGTAAGGGCAATGCTGCTCATCTAATTGTCTTGTTTGTTTCACTGTAGCTAGAAGTTGGATTTGTTAGTGACATCACTTGCAGTGTCATGACATTTTTATTTTATAGGAAGTGTTTCTCAAAGAAGGTTTTCTTATCGCTATAGATAAGGGGTACAATTCTGTTCTAGAGAGATGCAGATGTTTCTTGATCATAATGGAATAGTTCATCACTTTTGTGTCCACATACTCTGGAAACTAATGTTGTGGTTGGAAGTGTGAACAAAACCCTCAAAGAGTGCATTCAACTAGCTAGAGTAGTGACTTAACTTGGAAGGAATGTTGAAGAGGCGACTTCTGCTCACAGACTAACTCCACGTCAACCTACGAGTAAATCACCCTTTGAATTGTTTAGAGGCAGAATGTCCAACTCTAAGGTTGTTCCTGAATGGATGAAATGGCAGAAGATTTACAGAAATGTAAGAGAAAGAGGAATATAATCTGTGGAATAAGACTGCTTATAAGGAAGTTAGAATTGATGATTGGTTGCAAATGAAAACCTCAACTGTTGTGATAAATAGTCGAAATACACAAAGCCCATGAAAACTTTGAAAGTATTCCACAATGCAGTTAAAATGGACGGTGGAAGAATCTGGAGCCTGGGAAGAGTTGTGAAGTATGTAATGGGTGATATTGAAAAAATAAATAGTTCTCTGAAGGGTACAGTTGATTTTGGGAAAACAGAGCCTGTATAAGCTTACTTGTAGATGAAGAGGCAAGATTAGACCCTGTAGTGCATAGGTCCAGTTGTCACACATCTCATTCTTGCAGGTTTTTCGTAACATATCACAACATGATGGCTGTTAAAATTGGCCTGAAGACCAGTTTTCATTTCTAATGTGTGAGTTTCACTCTTTTATGATCTGCATCACATGGACCAAGGAAGATGTGTGGAATCTTCTCTGTTATTTATTCCATATGGTAAATGGTGTCTTCTTGACATCACATTGATTCTTCCTCGATGTTCTATTGTAGAATACATCTAAACTTAAGTGTAGAAGTTGTATTTGTTTGAAAGAGAGTCTGTTAAGCCGTCTGAGTCTTTTCTACATTAAATCTTCAGATTAACCCAGGTGCATTTTATGTTCTTCTTGGAATAAATTTCACAGAAGGATCATCAGTATTGCTGGTAGGGTTAATATTTTTGAGTATACTTTCTTGTAACGGTTAGCGTTTAGTTTCTAATTTGGACGTGTGCCATCTGAATAATAAATGTATGCTGAAGAGAATCAGCCTAAGTTTTAAAATTTGAGAAGCATATGGTGCGTCCTATTCTGTACCTGTGACTCCTAGATACACATCACTGCAGTACACCTGAAATGGGTTCACGAGAAATAAGCTAGGTAAATAATACATTTGCACAGAATTCCTCTCAAAGCAACACCCTTTATTTTAGCAGTTTAGGGTCTGATGCTGAATACTGTGTCCAACAGCACCTATCATTTATACATTTGGAAGACCTGGTTATGATTGATTCTGTCCAGAAACCCAATGAACTCTTGCTGATTTCTGTAGACAGTGATTGAAGCATGTTCAGATTCTGCCAGTTTGTGAGTTCTACCATACAGTTCCTTAAGCTTGCACTTAAAGATTATCCCAATTATGATGCACACTGAATGCCATATCCTTATGAGTAGAAATATAAAAGAGATTTCGTAGTCAACAATGTGAAAGGTTGTATGTACAATATAAAAAACTGGAATCACTTAGGTGATATTTTTATATTTTTACCTAGATTTGTGCGGTGCGATTACCACTGATTGGCGTCTCTGAGAATCAGACAGAGTGCATCATAAGGAGTTCTACAAATGGCTACTTATTGATGTCTGGCGATTAAATGTCTGGCCACTACATGTGTTTGTGTTGTTGAATGGTGCCAACAGTTCTAGCCACAGCAAGACCCGGGAACATATTTTATCAGCAATGGCCTGGGGTCACCTAGGGGTTATTACACCATCAACTGTTGGGACTAAAAATCACATTATTAATTATCGACACTCTCAATATATTTTAATAAATTGCTACAGTTGAATGCCTAGGGTTCGCTAGACCAGTCTGTCTTACTTGCTTCTGCTGTGTCTCCCTGGATCACTCTCTTTCACAAGTTCCCCACCCGGTTTGTCTCAAATATATTTCTCAAGCAAGATATTTTTATTCCTAATAAACATATCCTTAAATTCAATATACTTACTTATTGAATGACAATGACAGTATTTTTGTCCACAATGTCTTTGTAGACAATATATTTTTTGTATAGAGAGAATGTGCAATCATTATTTTTGTCCTAGATATTTTTGGCAATATGTAATACCACAATATTTTTTATGGCTTTATTATGTAAAAGAAGCAATATTAATGAAGGGCATTATACTGGCCCCTCCGTTCATTAATTCATCAAGAATGTGCCAGTTCTGTCCAGAGCCAGATGGTTCTTTACAGCTCTTAAGCCTATTTCTAACTTGGTGGCAGTTACCTCTCTCACACTACCTCTAGTTTTATTTCCATAAATTCTCTCACACTGCTAGACGTCTTCATATCATACAGCCAAAGGATCACAACATCTTGTCCAATAACTGATGGAAGATCCACAGCAAGGAGAGGAACCGGGCAGAAGCCCTCTCTATCAAATATCACATAACTTATACAGACAATCAGAAGAGGAAGGAAGGCCTTCTCTTCACCACAGAGATATCGAACAGGCCATCAAAGACATTGTTGGGGAGGTTGAGTATCTCCAGGACACAGGATCAACAGCTGTCAGAGAGATGGTGTAGGACCTTGGGTTCTTAGCGGTGGTGGGTGTTTTGACCACAGCCAGAAGGTCTGGCGATAAAGATAGCGATTGAGATGTGGGGGGGAATATTGTGTCATCAACTGTCTTTAAGATCTCTGATGGAAGATGACCGATGCCACTGAAACAGGGACTGAGAAACATGAACTATATAAGGCATGCCTTGTTGACAAGATGTTGAGTGTCAGATAGAAATGGGTTTCTTTGGGGAATTGCGCAACACAGTACATGCCTCCTGCGAAAGGACATTGAGAATTCAGGGGAAAGACCTTTCTCAAATACTTACATAACTCCACTAAAATGTTTATTGCACTTAATATTGGTGTGGGGACTCACACAACATTAGGGCAATAAGTGCAGCAGAGGAACTCAGGGAGACACCATTGCCTTGGATGTGTTGTGTTTTCATTTAGATGTCTGTTCAAAGGTTTTCCTAAATCATGTCCTTATATAGGCACAATTCGCATTGCCCTTATTTAGGCATAGAATCCCAGTCCTTATTTAGGCATTAGCCATGCTATCCAAATGCAGGCATGGTTACCTACATTTGTCCATCCCAACGAGTTCTTAGAAACCAGACCCTTAAGCCTTTGGGACGTTCCCTAGCTAGGATTATTGATTTCTCCAAGAACTCATCTATTATGCATGAACTACTATTCCTTGGGGGTTCATTCATGACGTCTTCCTTTGCCCAACTTTACATGAATGCTAACATTCCTAAGCACCTTCCAGGTATGAATATACCTTACCTTACCATGGCAAACCACGGCTTGGCTACACAGCTCGATACGGCTTGCCACGGAACTTCGGAAGAATTTGAGTCACCGCCTGACACACTGCCCAGACGCTGTCATCCCTGCTTGCAGAGAATCCAGCTTCCAGTGTTCTGACTCCCTTTGCGGGGTGTTAGAGTTTGAGACCCGGAAAGAGATTCCCACCTCTCTCATTCTAAGGTATTGAGCTGACTAGAACCTAGAGGGACTCTTGGCATAACTAAACGTAGCATATGCAAAACTATAGCATACCATACTATAGAATACAGCACCTACTTTTTACCTTGTACTACACTGGGGTAGAACTATTTAGAAGCATCAAACGAGTATCCACTTTTTAGCCTATGTTATTTATGTATGTGTATATGAATATATGTCATAGCTAGGAGACAATGCTGTTTGAGTATTATTTCTTCTTACTACTTACACTGTATGTATTATATCTCGCATACTGTCTTGCGGTTGTAACAGCTCATATCTCTTACACGAGAAACAAGACTGTTCAATAAACCCTTTTTATTGAAACGCCCGTCTATCTATTTCTGTGTGACTCTGAAGAAACTAAGCATGCACTATTGACTGAGTGAAACTGTTATCTGTTGTTTCCACGATTCTGAGACATGTTCCGATTCTAAGGGAAACAAAGTTGTCATGTTTATGCGGTTGCCAGAAACTACTCCCTTCTTGCTTATTCAAGGAGTTTCTAGTGGCCTCTGAGTTAGCTGGCACACAAAGTAATTAAGTTTAATGTACTCAATAGAGGCATATACTGACCTCAGTCCTATGCCACAACTATAGTGCATATTATTCCAATGCGCAGAGCCTATAAGGGACATAGGAACTACACTACAGATGGGCATACATAAAAAGTAGGGAAGGACCTTTAAGTCTCACAGCTGGAATAATATAATTAAAACTGTTAGTTTTCATGTTAGTGGTTTTTAACTTCCCAACTAAAGGATTGCCTATTTTTAATCCGCTAAAAAACAGTGGAGCCGATGTGTGCATTCTTCAAGAGACACACCAGTTGTGGCATGATCGGCACGGACTGAGATTTAAATTCCTCACCCCCAGTTGTTTGCCTCCTCAAATACAATGAAGTCTGGGATGGAATTACTATTCAGCTGTGCTTTTGAAGGTAAGGTGAAGAGGATGATGTCAGATAAATCAGGGAGAACATTGGGTCCGGTAGTACTGGTAGGTTCAAGACTTTACACCATAGCGAACAAGTATGTGCCAAACATGTGGTAGGCAGTGTTCCAAAAAATACCTGTAGCACTAGTAATGTAATTATGCAGAAGGTAGGCTGGTCATGGGAAGGGGACATACATTTATTACTGGATGATGGGAAAGATTGATACCGCCACAGATCTGGAGGAAAGGGAGCATGAATTAAGCACCAGCTGGAGGACGTTGTCTTAGGGAAAGCCTGGAGAGAAACATGCCCAGAGAACAAAGATAACACATTTTATTCATCAGTCCATTAAACTTGTCCATGATTAGAACATTGGATGTTGAGAGCTCCATTGAAGATAATGGAGGTGGTTCGGGTTTATAATGGCATCTTATAAGCCTTCTGCTCCAGCATTCCAATGCTTGTCTTTCTGGTTCTCCCTTTTTAATTTAGTGGGTGGAATGTTCTAATAGCCTTAAAGCCCTTCTGCCTTGGGCCATATCTGTTGTTAAAGGCCTGTATGTTATCTTTGCCACCTGCTGGGATACTCTAAGGCCCACCTTAGGGGAACATTGATAGCAGAAACCTCATGCATGAAAAAATTAAAATAGAAGCAAGAAAATCACTGGAATCTCAATTAGCTAAATTAGAAGGGCAATACAAGAGGACCCTCTGCTTCTACCTCCCACCAAATAAACTATGCACTATATGCTAAAACTTGTATCCCAAGATAAGACCTTGTCAGAGCAGAATATGCCCTTTTGAGCAACCTTCAACACTTCTACTCCCAAGGCAACAAGGTAGGGAAGCTCCTGGCTGTGCAACTCAGAATGCAAATTCGCAAACACGGAGTCAAAAAGGTCCATGTCACAGAGCAAAAGTTAACTCAGGATGACAGATCTATAGAAGAGTTCTTTTGGGGCTATTATCAGCAATTATATGTCATAGAAGCCGTCTTGTCTGCAGATGTGTAATCCTATTTAGATAACCATCTTACTCAAACTATCCCAGAGGACACTCAGTGGCTTTGAATGAACCTATAAGTAAGGAGGAGGTTATTAGTTACATAGATAAACTCAAGATAGGAAAATCCCTAAGACCCTACAGCTACTCAGCAGCCTTGTATAAGCTATACTGCGGCAGAATATCTCAGATACTCACTAGATTTTTTAATGATATTGGAGTAACTGGGTTATTTCTGTGGTGAATGCAGGAAGCAGCATTGTTGGTTGTCCTTAAACAGGGTAAGGGCCCCTCCTTCTGAGGCTAGCACCATGTGTCCCAGAGCTGATTAACACTGACCAATTGGGGATTATCAATACAGGGATAACACACATAAAAATACTACATATTCTGGCAAACTCTCAGGGAAATCATATAAACACCCTACTGCTCTTGTTGGGTGCATATAATGTTTTCAACAAGGTAGATAAGATCTACACATTGCAGGTTCTGAGGATACTGGGACTAGATCAGAAGTTCCTTTGGTAGACCCTGGTGAATTACCAAACACCAAGAGCCCATATAAGAGTAATGGGAAATCCTCAAAAACCTTGTATTTGAAAAGGTTGCCAGACAGGGGAGCCATTTGTCTCTGCTGGTCTTTGCTTCAACAATAGAGCCTCTAACTAATGCCATAAGCAATACAACATAAAACCCAGGAATGTGAAAAGAATGTGACACATTTGAGCTTACTATGTTCCTGGACCGTATCATTGTCTTGTTAACAGATTCAAAACCTTCTATCTCAACCATCCTGGAAGAGGTGAGGAGATGCTAAGCAGTATCCAACTTTAAGATCAACCTCTCCAAATCTGAGGCTCTTCCTCCTTTGTTTATCAACTGAGCAGGCAAACACTTTGCACAATGTCTCGACTACAAGTTGGGAGTCTGCATCCATTAAATTCCTTCCAACCACATTGGTCGTACCAAACACCAGGTTGATTCCTTGAACTATGGCCACTTCATAAAACCTATTTGACAAGAAACCCAAAGCTGGCATGTAGAACTGATTTTCATGTTTGAGGAGAATAGTGGCAGTTAAGATGACAAGACAGACAGTACCTTAGCTGTTTCTGACTATACTACTTCCCACACCACCATTGCTCCTGAAGTTGCTCCAACAGATTATCAACGGCTTCATCAGGCAGGGTAAAGCACTGAAGACTACCAACAAGTTACTATATAGAACTGTGTTGAAGGGGGGCCTAGCATCTCCTGTTATGATATTTTCAGTCATTGCAACTCCAAAACTCTTGCCTACTATTTGATTGTGTGCTTGCCTATATGGCAGGTACCATGAATGTGAAATTAACAACGCAGTTGGGGGATTTGTTCATCCCTGGTCACTAGGGTCACCCAAACAGTATGGTATAAAGTATGCCCAAAAAAGTGTTTTATGTCATTTCTATGCCATTTATCCCAATCTGCTTTAATCTTGAGATGACATTCACAATGTATAAGAAAGACTTTCAGGCATATAGGGGAAATAGAGGATTAATTTTGGGAACACTATTTGCCAACGTCTGCATGCAACAATTTACAAATCTAAAACACCAAAACTCTCCTCCTAAAAGTGATAGATTCACTTATAGGCCTCTCAAAACAATCACAAATAGCCAGCATCGCAAAAAATCGGTCCCAACAGTTTATGATTAACTAAAACCATAGGGGTTACGACCACAGGCAGAAGAGATGAGAGTGAGACCTATGGAGAATGATAAACCACAAAGACTGCAAGACTTTATATAACAGGGCACTGACCTTCACCCTAAGCATGAAGATGGAGAAACCTTATACAAAATTCTCATGCACTGGCATATAACTCCAGAAAGATTGGCCAAATCTCATGGTAATCAGTGTTGGAGAGGGTGTGGGGCACCATTCACACAATTACATGTATTATGGTACAGTCCCAAGCTGGGGATACACTGGGATAAGATACTAGATGACATTGGTCACACATTTGACACACATATACACAAAAAATCTGGGGTTCTACTCTTAAGATTGTCATTTCCACAAGGGAAATTCCATAGACTATCCTGGTGGGATGGAATCTGAAAGCACGTATCAGTGAAACCTTCATCACTAGACTCTGGGAGACCCCTGCGATGGAGAAGCTCACTTTAGCAGCAGCACACAAGCTCGAGTCATATGAAGTGGACTGGGCACTGCTCTTTAAGCTTCTCTCCAGAAATTAGAGAGAGTCAATACCTAAGGGTCCTACATCTTCTCAGACAGGACATCATGGAAATGGTTATCTGGATAAGTTATATCACACTATGCTTATAGTGACCAAAGACTACAGCAGATCCCTTACGCTCCCTTTCATCCACTTCATGTTTTCCAGGTTGGGAAGTGGGAGGGGGAGATTTTCTCCACTGGGTTTTTTGACAGGTGCAATATTCATAAGCAAGCATGTTCCCTAAAAACCAGTAGGTTGCAGGCGCCAATGTGTGTGCTAAAAAGTAGTACAAAAAAACATTTAAGAAAGGGGGACCCCTAAGAGCAATACAAGGCAGGTGTAGTAGGGGTAAATCAATCAAAGTCAACTAAGAGAAAAACCTGCCTGATTTATATCATAGTGGGCCTAGAACAACGGTCCCTGAAAATCACTAGCTGGAGCTGAATTGACAAACTGTTTACTTCATGACATCACAACATTATTAAATAGAACAATATATTTAATTTTAATTTTTTTAGGATACGTTTTCAGAAGATTTTTTTTATACACATAAAAACATTAGATAATGAAAAACGAAGGATATACCACTAATTTTTGAGAAAGGTCCCATAGGTAACGTGGTACCTATGGGACCTTTCTCAAAAATTATGTTTTATGATATCTTCATTGATTCACTTCTGGAGCTGATCCTTTTGACAGACTTGAAATACTAATGATATTGCATCACCATATGTGTATTTATTGTTTATATATGTGTTTTTGATTAATCCTAGGCTTGGTTCATGTCCCCCACTATCTACCGGTCTTCGCCCTGATGAATGAAGGTGGGGCCCAGTTTTGGGTCTGACACCGAAACGCGCGTTGGCGTTTGAACTTTCGGCATATCTCATTCTATATTATCTTTATCTTCCAACTGGACGATACATGAGTTAACCACATATATGATCTCATCTGGAAGTTTCTCCACCCAGACCGTTATACGATAGCGTGATTGTTGATGGAATGAATGTATGTGTGTATGAATTCAGTTCAAAGCGGCGATAATGGGCTTGATAATATGCTCTATGGAATTCCAATTGAAACCCATGTTAGACGTCCTTCACATTTAACATGGGTTTCAATTGGAATTCCATAGAGCATATTATCAAGCCCATTACCGCCGTTTTAGCAGCAGTTTTCTGCCGCTAAAGCGGCGATAATTTTATCGCCTGGCTTGTTAATATGCCCCTTAGTTCCTTGTAGATGCAGAGCACAGGGATCAATGTTTCCTCCCCAGTTCCACAAAGAGGGCATTGTTTGTCCTTCACCTCATGATTCCTCTGCCCGTACCCATATGCCATCAGTGGAACTAACCCTAAGTGCACACCCATTAACTGGCGCTTCATTGAAAGATTTAGGGGAGTCAAAAGATAGTGTGGCAAAGCCCCAGAGAGATAGAGTTTTATTGCACAGCTGCCATGATCTACGTTTTTCACTGCTAGTGCATCACGTCATTTTGCTTGCTTTGTTAGTAACTTTGCCGCCACAGGGATTGGCAGACAGCTTGTCCAAATTCTTTGTGCGGTCAGGATATCTACAATGTGCATTAGAAACTTGTGCCAATTTGTCACAAGATTGTTTATTAATGCCCAAATGTGACTTTTAAGTGTACACCCTTGAGCCTGTTTGGCTTTCTGATAGAAGGCTACAAACCTGGCTTTTTGTAACCATTTCTATGATGTTAGTTTAAATTCCATACACATTTAAGGGTGAGGGGTACAATTGGGCAGCAAAAACACCCTGTGGTAGGAAGCTGATTGTCCTCTATCTAGCCAAGTTGTCATTTTATCTCTAAATATCATTGCACCATGGGCCACTGTTGGTAAACATTTACTGCTTATTACCTTAAGAAAAGGAGATAAAATCTGGAGTGCTCATGGATTTTTTCTCTTTGCAGAAGGCCCCCACTAGGGAGTTTGCTACACCCTGGTGGGCGATGATGTGTGCGGCTAACTGTGGTCAAGCCAGACTACAAGGTACTTGTATGTGGTCACTACTTCGATGGCTTTCCCCTCAATGAACCAAGACCCTTTTCTGGCATGCTGCCTGCTGACTATCATCACTTTGGTTTTCCTTATGTTTATGCTCAGGCACTTTAACTTACAATAAGATGTCAGTGCTGTCAAGAGCCTCTGTAGGTCCACTGGAGTTTGATCTAGCAGCACTGTGTCGTGTGCGTATTGTAAGGATTGGATTTTGGTTCCTGAAAATATGGGGGAAATGATCACTCACATGTTAGGTGCTCTGGAAGGTCTGCCAAGTACAAGTTGAAGAGCATCGGTGGCAGAATGCACCCTTGTTTTAGCTCCTTGTTGGTTTCAATTCTATTTGTGGTGGCCCATCCAGTGGTGACTCTTATTTTTACCCAGGTATCTGAGTGTAAGGCAATTACTGCTTTCAGTAGGGTTTGGGGGATACCCGAGCTCTTTAGTTTTCCCCACAGTCTTGGGCGTGAAATACTGCCGAACGCAGTTTGAAAGTCAATATATCCTACGTACAGAGCCCTCCCTTTTCTTGCAAGAGTGATATGAGCAATGAAAATTAAATTGTCTTCAATGCCACAGCCTTTTTGGTAGCCTGTTTGAGAATTTGGAATCAGCTTTCTATCTTACGCCCAACCCAGCAGCTCTTGATGTAATATTCTGGCATAACACTTCCACTCTACTTCTAGTAGGGCAATCAATCAAGAGTTCTCTGGAGCCCTTTTTGTGGATTGGGACTAGGAGTGAACCTCGCCATGTCTCCGGGATACTTCTTCCCAATCAGCATTCCCAGAAAAGAGGTGCCATTATTGTAGCCCATCTCTGCATTGCACCTTTGTATATCATAGGTGGGATTCCATTTGGGCTGGGGGCACCACCTGGTCGCATTCGCTTTATAGACTGTGCTACTTGAGTTGGTGTTATTTCAGCAAAATCCTCATCTGGCGGCTCGGAAGTTCCTCTGTCACCCTTTTGGACCGTATGATTAGTTAATTCATTGTTTCTTTTCATCTTGCTATTTCAAGGCCTTTCATCGCTGATGAGTTCCGGCATAAAGTGCTTGAATGTCAGTTTTCCAGACAGTAAGTGCAATATTTGTGATGACAGCTGACTGATTTGGTTTAAATAATTTGCTCATCCAGATCCAGAATTTTCTTTAAGCCTTTGATTTTAAGATTTCAAATGCATTTTTCCAACGTTGGTCTTCTTCTTGTAAGTGTATCAGGCTTTTCTATTTACCTGGCGAATTGCAGTAACTTCGCACATAATTTTATGTTTTCGCTTTTGTCTTTGGTAATCTTACGCATTATGTTATTAAGGTTGTGTTTTATGCTCATGGTTTGTTGCATGCTTCTAGTTAGTTGGCCGGCTTTCTTTGTCACTTTATCTATTCCAGGATTTGCCGCGGTGGCTAGCTTTTCCCCACAGGCTATCCACTACTAGTTCCCATGTGTTTACGAACCTCAGATCATTTAGTTCTTGTTGCAACTTGTCAAAATAACACCGCTTCACCCTTTCTGTGAGCTTCCTTTGGTTATCCTTGGACCACCTTACTTTTTTTATTAATTCTAATTGCTTCTCGTAGCCAATGGGCCTAGTATTTGGGCGCTTATGTTGTAATGCTGAGACTTCACAGGTGAGCATTGCACGATCGCTAGCCAACAAAGGTGTAACAGCAAACTTTTGGATAGTACAAAAATGTGCAATTGACACCCAGATGTAGTCCAGTGTAGCCATTCTAAAACATGAGGCATGAGTGTAGGCAACTGGTGTGTCGGTCCGCAACCTCCCATTTGGAGCACGTAGGCCTAGTTGGTTCAAATAGGCTGCCACCCTTACTTTATTCTTAACTATCTTTTGGTATTGGCACCTTATCTCAGGTATGGCCTAAGTTCCATCATCCAAGCTCAACAAAGAGGTGTTTGGTTCTGTAATCATGAGATTTGCGTTTCAGTCTCCCATTATTTATCCACATATCATCCGGATACTGTGTTGAGAGTTTCGGCATGGCTGAGAGCAAAGCACATATTGTTACTTCCTGTGTTGCCTCGGCTGGGTACAGATATGTGCAGCCTAAGATGATTGTTATAGTTTCCGGGGTTACTTTACCAGGTTTTGTGATCAACATTTTGAGGAAAATATAGTCACCTTGCCCTTTGCAAAGAATTGTAACTTGCGCTGGCAAGTTGTTTTTGACATAAATTGTCCCCCCCCCCCACCAAGGCATGATCCCTTGCTTTGGAAGCTGTTATGATTGCATCATAAGCTGTAAAATCAAGCCAATGTGTTGATTGAAGGGCCCAGGTTTCTTGTAAAGCGATCAAGTCAAAGCTCCTTAGTTTGCTTATAGGTGAAATTTTGACTGCGCTGTTATTTAACCTGTGTATATTCCAGAAGCACATTTTTAAATTTGGGGTTGGTGCTTCTTTTATGCTTGTTTAGCCTGCTTGCTAGGGACATGAGCTTAGGGCATGCGGCGCCATGTCCAATCTGTTGTTGGATAGTGCATTTGCAGATGCCCCCTCCTTTGCCCATTGTTATTTGCAGGATTCCTTCTCTCTCAAGGGCATAATTATCAGCCCTTCTCTAGTGCCTCATGAAATGGAGCTTGCTGGTGCACTTATCCTGTTGTTGTTGCTCTCAATTTGGTGTTTATTCATCTGAGTCGTGTCTATCCTTTCTCTTGAAACTTCTGGGTATTTTCTCAAATCTGGCGAAGTTAGATTTAACATTTCTATTTTAAGAAATGCTACTTTAGAAAGTGGATCTTCCTCTGCACGTACTGCTCTGTCTGCCTGACAGCCTGTCCCCAATTCACATCTGGGGTGGGTGACAGCTACACTTTGTGCATTCCCTCTAGGCAGCCACAACACAGGAAAGATAGATATGTGCTAACACTTCAATTGAAAAGGTAGTGTCCTGTCCCCACCCAAAGGGCTGACTTACCCACCATAGATTGCATGGCAGACAGGACTGGGCTGAAAGGTGGGCCTGTGCACCTCTTTTTGCCTTTTTCATTTTAGGTGGATAGTGGTAAACGGCAGGCAGGGTAATTTTAGGTCACCCCCCACATCAAAGGCGCTTTTGGGTATAAGTACTAGTTCTCGAAACCCCTAAAATTAGACACTTCTGGATCTTGAACTGAACCTCTGTCAGAAGGACTGCTGTGCTGCTTAAAGGACACATCTTTGGACTGTAGACTTTGAACGCCTGCTTTTCTCTAGTGTTGGCCTGCTGCCTGCTGCTCTCTGACTCTGCTGAAGAGAGCTGGACTCTGCCTTCACTCCAGGTGATCTCCAAGGGCGTGTTGACTTGCCTCCTGTTGCTTGAGACCCAGGGATATCAAAGTCTCTACCCACATCTCCTGTCTGTGTGTAGCAGAACCAATGCATCAACCCAGTTGCAGAAGTAAAATAGGTGCATTGCATTGGAACCAGCGATTTGCCTCCCAAGACCAATGCATCGGACAGCATATTGCCGCCGCTGCAGCTTGGTGAGATCGATGCATTACCTTGCTGCATGGCAGAATCCGGCATACCACTCAATGCCTCTCAACTCCGCACCGGTCTTAGGAACTGACACATCACCTTCACTGCATGGAGAAGATCGACACATCTCTTTGCTTGTGACCAGGTAAGGTTCTTTGTTCACCAGGGCCTGTGTGGGTCCCGTAGCCAGCCTATTCTTCCACGAGCTCGGCCCGAGCTTTGTCTTTGCCCCAGTCCAGAGCGACCTAAAGTAACATTTTAGCGCTATTTTCTTCTAAGCTCTTTGCTCCTTTTAAAATTCAATGTCTTAACTTCTATACGTTGGATGTTTGTCGTTTTGATCTTGTTTTCTTTTAATTTAATAACCTATTTTTACAAACTGGTGAGGAGTTTTTTGTGGTGTATTCATTGTGTTAGTGTGTGTGTGTGTTTGTGTGTGCTGCACAAATACTTTACATATTGCCTCTTTCGATAAGCCTGACTGCTCTGTCCAAACCTACCCGAGGATGAGCATAGGATATTTTTTAGTGTGCATCTAGCATACCCTTACTAGGATTGTGGCTTCTGCTAGGGCTAGGTGCATACATTTGCCAAACAGAAAATCAATTTCTAACACTCCCAGACCTCTTCCAAGAATTGTCTGTATCCTAGTCTTCTTTGCTTTACTTCTATTGAATCTCATCTTGTTGCCCCTCTTCCCTCTTACCCTTGACCCAACCCACTTTTCATCTGGCATTACTCACCCCTGCTCCTCTGATGTGGCTCTTAATAGTTTTCAACTTTTTTCCGTGAACTACAGTTTAGCCTGTAGTGCCAAGAGGCCCTTTGTCAGGGCTCCTAGGGGCGCTTGGACAATAGCGGGTACAGTGTTGGGCAGAAGTTATGGGTCAGGAAGAAGAATGCGGGCCAGAGGCAATGGCTGGACCAGGCTGAATCAGAAATGGAACCGAAGAAGGGCCGCCGCTTTCTAATCATCGCAGCGGTCTAGTTTATTTATTCACCACAGGTGTTCAGAGGCAGCTTGAGGCGCGCGCGCTGGAACCAACGCGCACTTCACTGAGGAAGTTTCAGAGCACGCAGGTTAATTCGTAGGCTCCTCAGATTTAGTCAGAGAGCAACCTCGTCGGGTTTCGCCCGGTTTCTCGTCCGCTACCTCCGTCGGAAGTAGTCAGAAGCAGTCTAAGTTCGCAGCAAGGTTGAGAAGGAGAAGTTTGCTGAGGTAACAGTTTGTGGCGCCTCTTCCCAATTTCTCAGCTTCAGCAGGTGAAAGCAACTCGTCGATGGATACCTAGCGCTACCAGAACCTGAAGGGAGAAAGAACTCATAAGCTAAGTCACAAAGAAAATTATAGAATTACTCTGAATAAAATGTAAAATAAAATGTTGTATATAGTTGGAGACTAGACAGTACTTACCAGAAAAATCTAGATAAACGGCAATATCCTGCTAAGAAGGAAAAGGTCGTCAAAAGGGAGTTCCAGAACAGTTAAGAAAAGTCATTAGAAAATAGATACTATTAAGAAGAGTCCTTACAAAGATAAAGGCATACACACTCAAGTGAGTGAATTCGATTACCTAAAATGTAAGAGAGTTTCAAGGGGTTAAATAGGAAATAAATACATTAAGTGATATCTTGTTGACAGGTAAATTCCAGAGGTGCCTTTTCAAGAAAAAGAAAGAACAGAAAGAGAGATAGTAACAAGAATAATAGAAGAGGGGCACAGTGCTTGGAGCTAAGGGTAGGTAAAGAACAAGGGAGCAGATTAGAATATAGAAATCCAGCTAAGTGTAAGAAATTATAACTTAATGCTTGGTTTTTTAGATTCTCTCAGTTGACACGCAGTCTGCAGATAGAACGAAGAAGTAGACGAAAGAGAGAAGACAAGCTTCAGGACCAGTCTCTTCTTGTTTATTATTTTATCCACTCCCCCTTCCCCCTTGGGGGTAGATTTGTGGGTCTAGAAATTAAACTGGACCGCAGAAATATCCTTGAAGGGGAGTTGGGAATCAGCGTCTCTGTTCCTGTGCAAGATTACTGAAAGAATACCCTTGACAGAGTGAAGTGCCCACGTTTAAAAACTTGCACCTGAGCAGAGATGGCTGAAGGAATAAATTTGCAAACCTTAGGAACAGTTTTAGAGACAATACAGAAGGACTTGGTGGCAGTAAGGGAGGAAAATCAGAGTCTTAGACAGGAGGTGGTCAACTCTAGGAAGGAGACAGCAGAAGTAGCTCAGAGGTTAAGACAGCCATTTAGTACAGGACGAGAAACCGGAGACCCTCCTATTGAAGGTCCAAGTAGAATAGCAACACAAGTAATTCATTCTCTGTCCCCAGTCATACCGTTAGCTTCCCCAGAGCGATTTAGCGGAGACCCACAAAAAGCGCAGATATTCATCACTCAGTGCTCACTACACTTCATGTGCCGCCCTTCGATTTTCCCAGATGCACAGTCAAGAGTAGCCTTCGTGTTGTCATACTTAAGTGGAGACGCGGCGTCCTGGTCAATGCCCTTGGTCTCCCGTGATGACCCCCTACTGCATAATTACGAAGCATTCAAACAAGAATTTCTTCGGATCTTTGACAGACGGAGAATCTCTCAAGCGGTAGATAACAAATTACTTGACTTAAGACAAGGAAACCGAGATCTCGTGGCATACTTGGCACAATTTAACAAACTAGTGGTGGAGACTGACTGGCCTGAGAGTAAAAGAGCAGCAGTCTTCTATAGAGGGCTAAAAGACGAACTCAAAGATGTGTTGGCGCAAATTCCAAATCGACCCACCCAAATCTCAGAGCTGGTAGATCTGGTCTTAGAAATAGACTTCCGCCAAGGAGAGAGAAAAGGAGAAAAGAGAAGAGAATTTAAACCAATAGTTCCAAGATTTGACAGGGCTCGGTCAGAAGGAGTCAAGTTTGCGGACGGACAAGTGGTGTCAGAACCGATGCAAATAGGAACTATAAGGGGTCCTTTGACCAAGGAGGAGAAAGAAAAGAGAAGGACAGGCAATTTATGCATGTACTGCGGCTCCAGTTGACATTTCGTTAGGGGGTGTCCAAAGAAACCAAAGACTTCTTTCAAGCCGAAGGAAAACTTGCAGCACCACCAGTAGCGGAAGTTGGACCGGTGGATGCTAATCAAAAATCAACTCCAACTGAACATCAAGTAGCAAATACCCTGCAGTCATCGGCCCCACACTTGATTTTGCCAATGGTAATTAAGTTTCGGCAAGTAACATTGACCGAGGTTTCAGTAATGATAGGTTCCGGAGCTACTGGAAACTTTTGCGACTTAAAATTTGCAACCAAGGTAGGGTTACGAGCAATATTGAAATCAAGGAGCGAACCCGTCCGGGCGGTGGACGGAACGAATCTTTCCTCCGGACCCATAGTGAGCCATACAGAGCAAGTACAGCTGATTTCCAGTGACGGACACTAAGAAGTGATCCAATTCAATTTAATTGACGCACCCCAGTTTCAACTCATCTTAGGCCTACCCTGGCTTACTGAACACAACCCAACAATTAATTGGAGCTCCAGGACAATAGTAATGGATTCAGAGTATTGTAAGAAGAATTGTTTTGAAGCAAAAGAAAAAACCAATGGGTGTAATCCAGCTCATTCTTTGTGTATGACTGCAGAATCTGTTTGCGTCATCAATTCTCAAGAAATTCCACAAGAGTATCGAGATTTTGAGGATGTGTTCAATGAAACGGAAGCAGAACAATTGCCACCACATCGGGTGTATGATTGTAAGATAGACCTGGAACCGGGCTCAAATCTGCCTTGCAGTCGAGTTTATGCCTTAACAGAAAAAGAACATTGTCATTTAAAAGAATACTTAGACAAATATCTGGCAAATGGTTTCATCAGCCCATCGCAATCTCCAGTGTCTTCGCCTCTATTCTTCGTGCCGAAGAAGGAAGGTGATTTGATAACTTGTATCGATTATCGCGCAATTAACAGAATCACCAAGTAAAATCGGTACCCGCTTCCACTTATTTCCGTCCTTTTGGATCAGGTGAAAGGAGCACAGATATATACAAAACTCGACCTTAGAGGGGCTTACCATCTTGTCCGAATGCGAGAAGGAGATGAATGGAAGACAGCTTTCAGAACAAGATTTGGGCTATTTGAATACCAAGTTATGCCGTATGGTCTCTGCAACGCTCCGGCAGCTTTCCAACATTTTATTAATGACATCCTCCATGAATACATTGATCAGTGTGCAATAGTCTACATTGACGATATTCTGATTTATTCATCCGACAAGAATAAGCATCGAGGAGAAGTGAGAGGCGTTTTACAGAATCTCCGAGAAAATAAGCTGTTTGTGAAACTAGAAAAATGTGTGTTCAACGTTTCCCAGGTGGAGTTTTTGGGCCTTGTCCTTTCACCAACCGGAATAAACATGGACGAACGGAAAATCAAGGCAGTGGTCGACTGGAAGTCCCCCGAAAGTGTTAAGGAGGTTCAGAGCTTTATAGGGTTCGCAAATTTCTACAGAAGGTTCATAAGTGAATTCTCACGGAAAATACTTCCTCTAACAAAACTACTCAGGAAGGGAGTTCGCTTTGATTGGACAGAAGAAACCGAAGAAGCCTTTAAATCTCTGAAGAAAGACTTTACCACTGCTCCAATACTTTTACATGCAGATCCCTCGGAACCATTTTATGTTGAGACTGATGCCTCCGATTTAGCAGTTGGGGGAGTGCTATCTCAACGACACAAGGAAACAGGTCAGCTGCATCCAGCAGCTTACAGATCGAGAAAACTAACGCCAGCTGAAGTAAATTACACTATAACGGAAAAAGAGTTACTGGCCATTAAAGTCGCCTTTAAAGAGTGGCGACACTACCTCATGGGAGCTCAGCATATCGTGACAGTTTTCACAGATCATCGAAATTTAAAATTTCTAAAATCAGCTAAGACACTAACACCAAGACAACTTAGATGGTCATTGTACTTTGCCGATTATGACTTTGTAATCACCTACAGACCTGGGGCACAGAATGGGAAAGCAGATGCCTTGTCCAGACTAGGAACCAATAACCAAAAAAGTAACACGGAAAATCAAGCCATAATTCCAAGTACCAGAATCATTGGCGCCACCACCTCAACTGACCTGAAGAAACAAATAATCGAAATCATGAGTCCAGAAGAAATGCAAGATTGGGCCGAAGAGGGCGCTGGAAGGGAAATCCAACAGCAGGTGCCGTATTTTAAAGGAGCCTTGTATTTGCCTACCAAAGAGTTACAAGATCAAGCGCTGTACGAGTGCCATGATGCTCTTTTAGCTGGGCACAAAGGAGAAGCTAAAACCGAAGAACTAATTAAAAGACTTTATTGGTGGCCTCAAATGACCAGGGACGTGGAGCAGTATGTCAAGACCTGTGAAAGCTGTGCTCAGGGAAAATCAGAACGGCAGGCTCCTAAGGGATTGTTACAACCTTTGCCTACACCACCCTTTCCATGGCATACAGTTACGTTAGACCTCATTGTAGATTTACCCCTTAGTCAAGGTTACAACACCATCCTAGTGGTGGTGGACACATTTTCTAAAATGGCACATTTTAGGGCTCTAAAAGGGGTTCCCACAGCTAAGCAACTTGCCAGACACTTCAGTACACAAATTGTGAAGATTCACGGAATTCCGAAGATTGTCATTTCAGATAGGGGTACACAGTTCGTATCCCATTTTTGGAAGGCTTTTCTGGAAGGTCTGGGAATCGAAGCCAGGTATTCAACCAGTTATCACCCAGAGACAGATGGGCAAACAGAGAGGGTGAATCAAGAATTAGAGCAGTACCTAAGGTTGTAAATTTTGAAACAAGATGGAGAGTGGGCAGATTATTTATGGGCAGCTGAGTTTGCACACAACAATGCCAGAAATGTTTCCACAGGCTATTCCCCATTTTACTTGAACTATGGCCGACACCCAAATTTCACCATAGGGCAGACTGATGTTCTAGTCCCAGCAGTGAAAGACCTAGTATCTCATTTGAAACAAGTCCATCAGACGGTCATACAAAACTTAGAACAGGCTAAGAAAAAATACAAGACCTATGCAGATAAAAAAAGACGAGAGGGTCCTCCCTTAGAGGCAGGAGATTGTGTTTGGTTAAGTACAAAGAACCTAAGGTTAAAGGGTAACAGGAAATTTCAACCAAGATTTATAGGGCTCTATCGAATAGAAGAAAAGATGTCTTCGGTTACCTATCGGTTAAAACTACCCACCAAATTGAAGGTTCATCCAGTGTTTCACGTATCATTGTTGAAAAAGGCACCACTAGAACTGCGAAAAAATTTGCCTCCGAAACCCATTCCATTAGAATCTGGAACAGAATTTGAAGTCAAGGAGATTTTAGACTCGAAGGAGGTAAAGGGCAAATTGTACTACTTAGTGGACTGGAAGGGCTATGGGCCAGAGGAGCGATCTTGGGAATTGGAGTCCGATGTGCATGCTCCGAGATTAGTAAAATCCTTTCATCAAAGATTTCCTACAAAGCCACGATTGAGAGGACCTCCTTTGTTGGGGGGTACTGTCAGGGCTCCTAGGGGCGCTTGGACAATAGCGGGTACAGTGTTGGGCAGAAGTTATGGGTCAGGAAGAAGAATGCGGGCCAGAGGCAATGGCTGGACCAGGCTGAATCAGAAATGGAACCGAAGAAGGGCCGCCGCTTTCTAATCATCGCAGCGGTCTAGTTTATTTATACCCCACAGGTGTTCAGAGGCAGCTTGAGGCGCGCGCGCTGGAACCAACGCGCACTTCACTGAGGAAGTTTCAGAGCACGCAGGTTAATTCGTAGGCTCCTCAGATTTAGTCAGAGAGCAACCTCGTCGGGTTTCGCCCGGTTTCTCATCCGCTACCTCCGTCGGAAGTAGTCAGAAGCAGTCTAAGTTCGCAGCAAGGTTGAGAAGGAGAAGTTTGATGAGGTAACAGTTTGTGGCGCCTCTTCCCAATTTCTCGGCTTCAGCAGGTGAAAGCAACTTGTCGATGGATACCTAGCGCTACCAGAACCTGAAGGGAGAAAGAACTCATAAGCTAAGTCACAAAGAAAATTATAGAATTACTCTGAATAAAATGTAAAATAAAATGTTGTATATAGTTGGAGACTAGACAGTACTTACCAGAAAAATCTAGATAAACGGCAATATCCTGCTAAGAAGGAAAAGGTCGTCAAAAGGGAGCTCCAGAACAGTTAAGAAAAGTCGTTAGAAAATAGATACTATTAAGAAGAGTCCTTACAAAGATAAAGGCATACACACTCAAGTAAGTGAATTAGATTACCTAAAATGTAAGAGAGTTTCAAGGGGTTAAATAGGAAATAAATACATTAAGTTATATCTTGTTGACAGGTAAATTCCAGAGGTGCCTTTTCAAGAAAAAGAAAGAACAGAAAGAGAGATAGTAACAAGAATAATAATAGAAGAGGGGCACAGTGCTTGGAGCTAAGGGTAGGTAAAGAACAAGGGAGCAGAATAGAATATATAATATAGAAATTCAGCTAAGTGTAAGAAATTATAACTAAATGCTTGGTTTTTTAGATTCTCTCAGTTGACACGCAGTCTGCAGATAGAACGAAGAAGTAGACGAAAGAGAGAAGACAAGCTTCAGGACCAGTCTCTTCTTGTTTATTATTTTATCCACTCCCCCTTCCCCCTTGGGGGTAGATTTGTGGGTCTAGAAATTAAACTAGACCGCAGAAATATCCTTGAAGGGGAGTTGGGAATCAGCGTCTCTGTTCCTGTGCAAGATTACTGAAAGAATACCCTTGACACCCTTTTTGAAGCTGATAGAGTGATCATTAAATGTGTTAAATGCAACATACCATTCTTTCTCTGTCTTCTCTATCTCCTCTCTAACCAACTTATCCCATCCCTACTTCATTTACACCTCACTTCTACTCTCCGACCCTTGACTTCTCTCCATCACCAGTTCTGTCACTCCTTTTTCCCCTCACTTTTACATGTTCTTCTCTAGTTACCACCCAGTCTTATACCCCCTACACTTCTTTCCTCTCTAATGTACTTTCACCTTCCACCAGTCCCTCTAAAATCATCCCTTTTTACTCCTTTATTGTTGACCTTACGCCTTCTTCCACTTGCCACCAGTCTGTCATTTCCTGTGTTTTTCCTTCCCACTCTTTCATTACATGTACCCAGTTCTTTGCCTTCTTTTCCCCTGCTCCTCTCTCCCCCTCCTCTCTCGTAACCTCTAGCAGGTCTGTCCCCTCTACCCTCAATACTCTTTCTCTTTCAACTTTGTCCTATCTTCTTTACCGTCCCTCCTCCTCCCCCACTCCCCCCTCCCTCCTGCATTATCCACTTCACGTTATCCATCAACCTTCATCCCTCCCTCCTTTCCCCTGCTGTCATCTTTTTGGAAATTTCCCATATTTTCCTCTCGCCCTCTCATCACCACTACACCGCAGCCCTCCTCTTCATCTTCCTTTTATAACCCTCAATCCCCTTCTCGCCCACCCATTCACCCTACCTCCCTCCTTTCCTACTGTCCCCTCTATCTTCTCCACTTCTCCCATTTCCAGTGTGAAATTTAATGCTGAGCAATAGACCCTGATAGTAGCCTGAGAGTAAAAGTGATTAGCTATAAATTTGAATCTTAAGGTATAATGTGACCATTAGAACCACACAATAAAGGTCTGAGTCAGCAACTTGAAATTAAGTGATTTATTACAAACTCAAAGCCAGACTAATATAAATCAATCTCAAGAAAATACTATAAAAGTACAGGATTATCAAAGGAAGACCAAAGGGATGTACAATATTGGTCCTCAATAGCAAGGAGCATTTAAGTATTTTAGGGCAGCAATGCAACAAATAAGGGAAAGAATTTGATGACTAGACGAATGGTTTTGATCATTCTCCACCTACATGGGAAAGATTTTCAACATCTACTAAACCCTACACTAAACTAAGGATAGAAGAAACCCTATTGAATCAAGTAATCAAGAAAGGTGTTAGTGCCAGAACCTTTGTAGAAGTTCTATAGGTAAGAAGTCATGAATAGCATAAAGCCACACAATCAGAAATGATAAGAGAGGTCTGTCCCTCTCCAAGTCTAAAGGAAATCTGACCACACCCAAGGTGGGTTTACGTTTTAAAATCTACAAAGAACATTTGAGAAATATGGCCTCATATACATCATAGTACTTTTCCAATTTTCAAGAAAGAACTTAGTGCCTCGAACGCTACTCCCATATTCTAGTCACTACTTCTAAGGCGTCCTTGGATTCCTCCCTTCATCTGATAGTATCAACTGGTAACACTCCCTTTGTTCTAACCTCTAGAGGAGAAAAACATGCAGAAAAACAGCTTTACATTAGTATTAAATGTCTGGACTGTAAGCTTAAGGCCCACAATCATGCACACTTAACAGTTTTCTTTAAGTGAATATTAATTCTACATTCTGCATTGTCCTCTTGTAGTGTGAAGATGCTTCAGTGAATCAACCTAGATCCTACCTGTCAGAGGTGGCCACCTGGATGGTCAACAGTTGTCTGAAATTAAACTTGAATAAAACTGAAGTCTTGATAGTGGGTAGAGGCCCCTAGATCTGGACTTTGGCCTGATGGCCGGACACCCTTGATGCAAAAATTTAAGGGAGAAACCCTAATGCTAAGAAAAGGGATGGGTTTGTCATGCGCAAAAACAAAGAAATCCCTTTTCAACTAAAATGATTGTAACCGAGATAGATATACCAATAGATATTATAACCTTCTTCAGATGCGGATCATGTGGTATAGGTACTTAACATACATATAAGCAAACAATAATGTTTATAGTTAATGCAAAGAAATGTTTTTAATCATTGGGTTTTAAATGTCTGGTTTACAACTAATAGTGTTTTCATAAAAAAAATTGAATCGAAGCACATTATTGTTTATTGTTCATTGTCCTTTAAGGAATTGCTTATTTGGAATCACTGATATAAAATCTCAAATACCTCAACACAGATTATTTTCTCTCAATTCATTGCATTAACTATAGATGTTATTGCTTGCTTATATGTATGTTAAGTACCTATACCACATGGGCCAGACACCCTTGGCGAGCTTCTGGAACCCAAACTCAAAGTGAAAAACCTAGGAGTTTGGTTTGATTTCAAACTCACCTTAGAAAACCAGATCAGCAGTGTCGCTGAGAAATGTTTCGGCATTCTCAAGACCCTTAAGAAAATACTGGATCTACTCCCGCTGGAGGCAAGGAAAACTGTTGTTCATGCCCTAGTAACATCACGGCTTGATTACTGCAACGTCCTATATCGGGGAGCGACCGAGGGCAACCTGAATCAGCTTCAAAGAGTACAAAATGCGGCAGCTCGCCTGATACGCAATGATCCTAGAAGTTCCTCTGCTTCAGCGGCTTTGACCCAACTTCATTGTCTTCCAGTAGTAAAAAGATTTATCTTTAAAGCCATGTGCTTCTGCCACAGAATTCTTTCCCAGCAAGGTCCCAAATATCTCTGATCCTTGATCCAACCGTATGCTCCTTCTCGTCTTCTTGGATCTTCCACAGCTAAGCTAGCCCGGGTGCCTCTGGCAATCAGAGCCAGACTAGGCGCATGCTCTTTTTCCTTTCTAGCTTAAAAAACCTTGAAATCTTTACCACCTTACCTGAGAGTAGAATCCTCTGAGAAAATCTTCAGAAGCAAACTGAAAACGTTGTTATTCTGCTCCCCCTAATTCTATCTGCCGCTACGTGTCCATCCCCCTCTGCATACTCGTTAGCAATCTTGCGTTCGAAGGTCCATGGCCTTAGCATGGGGACATACTGTTCCAGGGTAACCAGGCGCTTTATCAATCACTTATTGTTATTTTATTATTTATTTGTATGTCCTCGTTCTGCAAAGATTGTAACCTAAATACTTATTGGTAATTCTGATTGCACTGGATTCCACTCTTTCTTGTCATTAGTAGGTTTCCTCCTTTTCTATTTCCCAGCAGTGCAATCTGTGCCTTTATCAGTGTTGTACAAACAGGTCTCCAAGTTAAAGGTTAGGGTATACATTTCTTAAAATGAATTTGCCTACATGATTGTATATTTCATGGATATTTCTCAAGTTTGCTTAAGACCCTTGAAGAGTGAGTGCACTCTCCGCTTAAATATTTGAAGTGCTTTGTTCCAACAGCACCAGGCAGCTTTTGCGTTCATGGGTGTACAAATATTCATAGACAATGCTTAAACTACATTAAAATCCATTGTGTTACTAATTTAGGAATGCCACCCCAGGGCCTGCCGCACACTGGGCACGCGGCGGGACCACCAACAATTATTTTTTTTTTAATTGCAGCCGGGGCCCGCCGCGTGCCCCGTGTGCAGCGGGCCTCAAAAGGAAAATGCCTCCCCAGGGCCTGCCGCACACTGGGCACGTGGCGGGCCCCAAC
This sequence comes from Triturus cristatus, assembly GCF_964204655.1. Lineage (NCBI taxonomy): Eukaryota > Metazoa > Chordata > Amphibia > Caudata > Salamandridae > Triturus > Triturus cristatus. Next base: position 357,929,760 of record NC_140595.1, read on the forward strand.
AAGAAACACATGACAAAAAAATATATGGCAGCCAGGGCCCGCCACCTGCCCCATGTGCGGCGGACCACAAAACAGTGCCCCCCAGGGCCCGCTGCACACTAGGCACGCGGCGGGCACCAATTCCAAACACAGCAAGCAGCAGCTTACCTGGGCCGCCGACTATCCGAGGATGCTCCACAGCACAGCAGCCAGGTGAGCCCTCTCAGTCAGCCTCAGAATGTAAGAAAGAACAGCACAGCAGGGCAGGTGAGGAGTGTAGATAAACACCACCTTGCCTGTCTGCTGTGAGGACCCCCTTCTATTGGCCCCGTGGCAAGAGCCACTGGGCCAATAGAAGGGCGGGTCTGGATATCTGGATTTCGCTGGCATTTTTGTAAAAATCGCAGCATTTTTACAAAAGTGCTGATTTCGCGATTTTTTTGCAAATCGCGAAATCGCGAAATCCTGGAGGGTCTGACTAAAAAGAAAAAGAAAACTGATACTCATAAAATGCAAAGGAAAACATTTTAACGCTGGTTCATGAACATTCATGATCTTCTAAGGGAGTTTGCCACTGAAAGACAAATTTAAGTTCATTTAGTTTGGTAAGGATCAGGTAGGATCATGTATGCAAATTATAAACTCAAAGGTAGTAAACGCTGCAGAAAGGGATAGAGAGGGAGTGAGAGGCAGGAGAACTGTTGTAAGGTGTTTAGGTAGGCATCAGAACACGTCTTCAGGTTACAAGATGGATTTATTAAGATAGCACAGCAGAGATATACACTTCGCTAGCTGACCAGACCATCAACTGCCAAGACTGGAACTCTCACATCACAGATAGAACACTCATAGGTACTATGGGAAGTTGAGAAGATAGAAACACAAAGAAGGGACTACTGACACCAAGTAGCCATAATGAAGTAAGCACATATACAACATATCTTCTTCCTTTACAGAGAAAACACTATAAAAGCTTCAAACACATAACAAGAGCTTAAAGAATGGAAAACAACAGCAAGGAAACATAAAACATGTAGGAGTCAGTGATCTCTTGGACTTCCAGATCATGAAGGCAAAGGGGCAGGATATGATGAGGATCATAATGAGGATCATGCTGAGGATCAAGATGACCACCTTCTCCCCTTCGATTGACGAAAAACACGAAGAGACAGTCTACTCTCTACAATCCGTCCTTGTTCTCACATCACAGATAGAACACTCATAGGTACTATGGGAGGTTGAGAAGATAGAAACACAAAGAAGGGACTACTGACACCAAGTAGCCATAATGAAGTAAGCACATATACAACAAGAACCTAAGGGACAAGCAGGGAAGAAGAGAGTACTATACAAGTTATCCAGGTGAGAACGCATAATAAACTGTGCAGTAACAGGTCTTGGTGCATCAATGCACCTGCTGCGAACATCCAAGTGACACAGTTTTCATCTCAAAACATGCTAGACACTAAGCGCCTGGATACCCTTCATTTAAAGTTACACAAAAGCAATAAGATTGCACTGAATATGGACACCAACAATATTGAGGACACAACATTGAGAGACAAAATATCAAAAGTAAGAGCATATAGGGAAGTATAGGTTATTTCTAACTCCCACATTTAAGTACATTAAAGACATATGTACCATGTAGGTACACATATGTAGAGTCAAGATTATAAAGACTAGATTTACTTACTTGTCGATAATCTATTTTCGAGATTCTGTCCTCAATAGTCTATCCCATTGATATTGTTGATTCAATATTCAAAGGGCATACCAAGGTATAAGTTAAGGCTTCAGAAAGTAGAGCTAGCTCTCGGGCTACACAGAACTTGCAGCTTCAGGTTTCTGACAGCATAACAATCCCCCATGTGAAAGACGTTGCAACCTCAGCTCTTAGACAGTGCACCTATTTAAGATACTCACGCCTCATACTGCTGAGCTATCTCTCTGGTTATAGAGATCTGACAATTAGATGTCCTTTACAGTAGAGTAGTCCCTTGGGATGCACTCATCCTGTTAGACATGTAATTAAACACAATATGGATCAGCCTAGTGAGTTAATAAGGATCAAACTAAGGGGGATATGTACAAGGAAGTGGCGAAGCGTGTTGTTAGCATCCTTGGATTAACGACACACTCCTCCACTTCTGAAACGTAAGACTGCACCATATTTACAAGAATATGGTGCAGCCTTGCGTTTCCTCCTGCGAAGGTGCTAAGTTTCGCAACTTAGCGCCAACTCAAGCACCCTTGCACCAGAGTGCAAGGGTGTCTGCGTGCAGGGGAGGATTGTTTATGTGTAGGAAGGTGTCCCATCCTGCACATAAACAGTCCTAAAATGCCATTCTGTCACTTTCATGTGTGCTGCTTCATGCAGCACACATGAAAGTAACCAAATGGCATTTTTTTAAAGGTTTGTTTATGTACAGGAAGGGACACCTTCCTACACCTAAACAGACCAAGGCATTTTGCTTTTTCCATGTGTGCTGCACAAAGCAGCACACATGGAAAAAGCAAAAGCGAGGAGAAATAATGCATTTCTCCTCGTTTTGCCAACTTAAGACCAGGGTTTTCCTGGTCCTAATTTTGGTGCTGCCTCCAGTGTACACCACTCCTGTACATAGGGGGCAGCATCAAATACAATGGGTGTTGCGGTGGAATGCCCACCACAACACCCACTGCACGCCCCTTTCACGTTAATCATAGCGTGAAAGGGGTCCTTATGTACATGGCAGCGTTAAGCCACATTAAGTGGCTTAACGCTGCCTTGTACGTATGGTGCAGCCCATATCGCCACCACAAAGTCACTATAGGTGACGTTGTGGTGGCGATAGGAGCTTGTACATATGCCCCTGAGTTTGGGAAAATAGCTGACCAGTCATCAGTTGCGGCCTCTGACCTGCATTACTCATCTACTATTCACATTTCCCCGGCCAATCTGTGATGAATGCTGCATCAAGTAATTTAAATATCGAGTATTGGTACTGCATCACACACAACCAACAGTGCAGCAGCCTAAAGTCCACATAGCTTTGGAGTATCCATTTTTAGGCTATTTAGGAAACAATTGAAATTATTTAGAGCAACGCTGAACAATGTTGGTGCAAGCAGACCTACTGTCTGGCTGCGACCTTTATTAATGTTTTGCCCACAACACCATAACGAAACAAGTTGGGGACTGACCAAGCTTTAAAGCACTTGTCTTTAAAGGGGAATAGCTTTTTTCAATAATTGATTGACTTAGGAAAAACTCAAGTAACATTCAAGGAAGAATTAGTAGCTGCACTAATCGAATCTAGCCCCTCCCCTCAATGGAAAGCAAAATATTCATCAAATGACCCCTCAACAAGCCTTTAGTCCAAGCATCTTGTACCCAATTGTCAATGGTAAAATACTTTACATGCATATATGAGACATCGCCCCAAGCTTTCTTTCTGACAGTGTTGATAAAATGTGCTTGACTTTACATGGGGGAACAAACGCATGCACCTCACAACTTCACAATGTTTTTTGAAACTGAGAACGTTGTGATTTTCTAACATCACAAGGTTTTGAATAAAGAAAGATGAGGGGAAGTGATCAGGCATCTAGGTTCCTGGTCGACAGACATGGTCCCAGGGTGGCCAAACCTGAGTCACATCCCTTGCCTCATTCCCTACCTCTTCTCATCTTAACCACTCATTCCTCCTCTGCTAGGTACCCTTTCTGGAATCCCCATGTGCACCATCCCCTAAGGCTCCAGATCCCCAACACACTGGTCCGACCACATTGTCTCCCTCTCCTTCTCAGGTTAATCCATCATTTCCCATTCCCACTTGCAGGACCAATTGCTTTATGGGGAAACATGTATGGCTAGGAAACCACTGCACATGCTGCAAGCAGGAAAGTTTCCATTGGTGAAGTCAGCTAGCTTCAGAGAATATTGTAGTGCTTTGTCGATGCACTTGCCAAATTTGCCAAACTGCTACCAATGATTTTGTATTCAACCTCCATGGAACTTCATTTTGACCACTGCAGTAATTGAGGTAAGGTAATTTCACATCCAGCTGTACCAATAACACTGATTTCAGTTATTCCGGAATATGATATGTCAGACCCCATTCAGGAATCCACAAGGCAAGTAATGGCTACTGGGCCTCAGCCATAGTGGGTGAGGTTGTTTGCCTCTGTTGTCCTGGAGCCCATTTAACTATAGCTCTTCAAACAGGGTGAAGTACAACCCCTCAGTGGTAGTAATGATGACCAGTAACAAGCTTCTCAAGGAGGTAGTGTTGGTGTGCTCAAGCTCAACACTCAACAAACACACATTAGTATTATGAATGATTGTCCAACCCAGCACTTGACTTCCAAGAAGATAGAACTTTAATACACACTAAAACTAAATGCTAGAGACAGAAGGTACAATTTAGTGTCCTGGCACTGGCTATTTTGACACTTCTCCCAGCTATAGCCCCGATCACCCTCTTATGGTCCAGGTAGTTCACCCCCTTGGGGAATGGGTAACAAGATTAGATTTGAGTGCAGAGTACTCCCAGTACTTTTGCAACAGTACTAAATATTTGCTTTAGTTACACTTTCTCAACCAAACAAGTCTATGTCAGTCGATTCGGCTGCCATCCAAATGAATGCCCTGTACCTTACCGACTCAGCCACTCACCTTCTTGCGAGGCTTAGTATGAGCCAGCAGTTCCTCCCAGCCTCCTCTAAAATCATGTCAGTAAGGTCATGGTGAATCTGAGCTGTTGAAGGCTGCTTGACAAAGTGCCAGTTTATGGCTGGTCAGGTGGTACAGCCCTCCTCGGGCTGTTCAGATCTGGATCGTGCACAGACCGGGTTCCTCCAGCAGTTAAGTTGTTAGGCTGGCCTCACTAATTGCTTGGGAGACCATGTCTCATTTCATGCGATGGTTTCAGTCCACTGATGGCTCTGGTCACAGCACAACTTCATGTCAAGCAAGTGACTCAAGTGACACCACAGTTTTATAATCTGGCCACAGAAACTCAGTATACACCACAGGCTCACATTTATGGCACAACAGCTCAGGACAAGCCACAGCTTCACATTTTCAGCACAGTAACTTATGACCAGATGCAGTATCATGTCTTTGTCTCACAGGCTCTGGTCATACCACAGCACACTTCATGATTCCCAGCTGGAAATGCAGAGGTGAGTCTGGGACACACCAGGGCAGACAAAATACTATCTGAAGTCTTCTGCTTCTGCAGATGGACTGCACTAAGAACCTTGCTCTTCCTGATCAGGCACTCCTCCTGCAAGGTTGGTAGGCGCTTTCCATCTACCAGCAGGTAGGGTGGCTTCTAGATGCATCAAAAAAAGTAATCAGATCTTGCAGCAAGGAGTAGATTAAGGTTATAGTTCTTCAACAATGGGAAGCTGCCTATTAGGTAGATAACAGCTCTGGATGCACAGCAGTTCTCTGAGTACTATGCGTAGCACACCCTTTATTGGTCATAGACAAGGTAGAAGGGGAAAAAGGAGGTCAGTAGGTCCCACCTTTATGCATGGAAAGCACTGGAGATTTGGATCCACTGTCTGCACTTTCAGAACTGATTTAGGATGATTCTCCTTTCAGATTTCCTATCCACGCAGCTCTCTAGACACAGGCATATAGCAGAGTGGGGCTACTCACAGCAAGAATACCACTGCTACAGCATGGATTTCTGCAAGTTATTCTATAATTCTAGGCCTTTTTGCAAGCCATCATTTAGAGCTACTTGTGAGAGCAAAACTCACCCTTGCATCAAATGTTGATACAAGGGTAAATTTGTCTGTAAAAAATAAAGCACAAAACACAAGTGGCAAAAGTAGAAGTTGGTCAAATTCTGGTCAATCATGTTATTTCTGCGCCCTTGCCTTAAACTTTTACCACAAACTGCATGTAATTGCACTATATGGTCGTTCGGAGCAATTTCTGAATTTCATGTAACAAATGTAGCACACAATTCCCACAATTACGCAAATTACACATAATTTACATTTAATGCTGACCTCTTTAAAATATAACATTTATCAGTGAACGTGCAGCACTCACTTAATTTAACAAGACTGTTCACATTTTTATAAGCGACTTACATACTTCACAATGCTAATGAAAATGTTGGCAGTGCAAAGACTTGTAAACCAAATGAGTTGATTGAATTAGTAAAGTCTCTTCAAATAACAGCTGGTTTGTTCAATTATTAGCAGCAAATTAAAGTATGTATCATCCATGTACGATATATTCACGTTTGTTTCACAGAATACTTATTTAAGTCTCAGCTTGGAAGTGTGGATAACGCTTACGCTGTTCATATCTCAACCAAATAGCACACTCTACACAGAATGATAATTCATTACAAAGCTGAAGATGATGCTCAGCTCTTTATGGTATTGGGAGTGCTAGTGCGCCATATTAATGTCATTTCTCCACAATGATGGGTGTTGACATATCACACATATTTTCTTCCTATAGTGAATGTAGGACAATCTCATTTTCACTGTAATTCTAATATCAATTATGCTGCTTTACACTTTTTGTCATAAAATCTTCATATTTCCTCACGCTCGTTTGTAGCAACATTATCTTTTATAATGGTTTTGCTTTAAAAATCTACTATCCTAACCATTGGTGTGGATAAGTATTTCTTGTCTATGCTAACTTTTGGCAATGATCAAGGCAGGCACAAAAGAGATGTGGAGCTGAGCATGTTATATTCTCTACAATGTAGTAGTGGCTGACACAGATACGAGCAGTAGGGTGGGGGTGGGGCGGGGGTGGTGGAAGTCAACAGACAACAGGATTAGTAATATTCAATAAATAAATAAATAAATAAAACCACTTGCCTTGCGCTCGTCGCATCGCCGACTCGGATTTACTACTCCAACTCCAGCCTACGTTACAGTAGGGAAGGTGTTGGAATAGTAAATCATACTATTTCTTAGCTTAGAGTGCCATCCAGCGCAAGTTGTTGTAACGACTTGCGTTGTAATGCCCGCGATGTAAACATACCATGGTGTAACGACCGCGTTGTGAAGGTCGTTCTCCGTTTTCTCCAGAAGTAGTCTTGTGAATGATAATTAGTTTACATAATAGCTCTTCATGTCGCAGAGTGTGGTTCTGAAGTATTGACAATATATGTTAGGTCACAGATTTGAATTCCATATAAGAAAGTAACCCTCCCACAGCATACAAGGTAAGTGTATGCTGTTCAATCATAGTCTGTTAAATGTCTGTAAAGAGCAACTGCAGTCTGTGAGGTATCAGTGTGCTCTCCCTCTGATCTGAGGTTCCAGTACACTGTATTCACAGTCTTTAGCAGCGCTGGCTTTAGTGCTGGGGTGCCCTGTGCTACAATACTTTTTAGTGCCCCCCCCACACTCCATGACCGCCTGCTCGGATTTTCTCACTACCACCGGGTAAAAGTGCCCCTCATCTCTCCAATAATAATGTATTACTAAATACAGCCTCCATCCTGAGGGCAGCACCCCCTCCACAGTTCAGCGCCCAGTGCAGCCGCACCCGTCGCGCTGCCCTAAGGCTGGCCCTAGTCTTCAGTCCTCCACACTGTCCTTCCTCTGGTATCTCTATACCCCTCTTAGAATCTGTGCACTTTTTCCACAACTTGGAATAAACCTATTCACAGGACATGCCTGTTCTTATATACATTGTGCTAGATATGTGTACAGTGTGGTAATAGCATAGAAGTGGCCAATTACTATGCAAATCTGAATTGCTTATTCCCGTAGCTCTTCTTTTTTACACATGTGAACTCCATTCTTAAACACATCAAGGAGAAAACTCTGTTTTGTCCACTTGTAACCAACTCCACCACAATTCAGTGTGCTTTTTCCCAACCCAGATCATAGAGCTTTCTTGGTATACAATGAGGGCTGTATCGTGATGGGTTGTACTGGCTCAGGGCAGAGTCAAGTGCCTGTGTTTTTGCATGGGAAGAGTCTAGAGCTCACACTTATAACTCAGGATTTATTTTCATTAATTCAGCAATCCTTGATACTGCCCCAGATGTTCTCATCCAACATCAGAGTAGGTTTTCTATCTCAATGTTAAATCCGGAAGTGTCCTGTCCACCACATCCTGAAGTGTGCTGTCTACCACATTGACTGTGTTGACTGCCCACCCCACTATGTGCTAAGCACAGTTTCTACTCCTTGAAGGTGAAACACCGACATAAGAGGAGGATAAGGTTTTCTTTCAGTGGCTGCAGATTTTTGTACAGGTCTGGAATGTCAAACTGTGTAAAAATGTCTAGCTAGGTTTCAACTTCATGGACTGTTTTTGCCAGTGCTTAATTTGAGAAAAAGATAAGTACCAGGGCCCTCTTCAGGAGGCCACTAAAGCTTGCACCACTCATTGCCCCTCCCAGCTTCTCTAATGACAGCATCAACACAACGACTAACCATCACACTCCTACAAGTGAGACAATTCAGAATATTCTAGGCACCCAAAGCTATAAGAAGGAGTTAGGTGGCAGGTATTGGTCATTTTTAATTATTATGAATTAATAAACAACTGTTGTACTTGTCTCCAAATTAAACAAACATTGACATCACGTGGCAGACCATCATAAGTGCCAGTGTTGACAAGTAAGTGCAGGTGTCGAGCACCGGAAACCATTGGTTCGAATGTAGCAATGGTTATTGGGCCAATGATCATGGGTTGGATTAAGACTCTCTAGAGGCTTACTGGTGAAATACTATAGACCCTGCTCTATATGATCTATCATTTCTAACAAAATAAAATGTTTTTATTTCTTGGACCAAATCTCTTAGCTGAAGGTGTTCTTCACATTCAATACACATTTATTGAAGTAACAGTTATTCAGTTTTTCCTTTGGGTGAATGTTTGGAGTGCTGTCAAGCGGAACTAAAAGTACTGGAATTTAGAAATGTATCTTGTGAAGGTGTGCACCCCTGTGCTGTAGGTCTTAGCTTTCTTCTCTGTAAACATAAATGTGGATGTTCATTTTCCTCTAGTGCGGTGTCAGTCATAAGTGATGTTTGCAAAATGGGTAAGTGAGACCAAGTCTTTTAATAATACCATGCATCTGCCTTGCCCTGTGGTGGCCTGTACTTTTAGCAGAGAGGGGGCGGTTAGGCACAAATGTACATATAGTCAACCACTCACACTTATACACACATCAATTCACAACATTCACTCCCGAATATTCATGTACACATGCACCAAACATTAAAAACAAAATCATAGTTATTTTGCTAAGCCTGACAGACACTCTTTCTGGTGGCGAAAAAGGTGAGGGGGCATGGCCCCTAAACCCATTAGGATAGATGGTGGCTGGCTTTACCATGAAGATTCCCATTAGTTTGTAATAAAAGGACTATAATTATGCAATGCTTTGCCTTTTACTGTACACTAGGAACATGAGGACATGAAAACTTGATTTCCCCTTGGTCAAATCACCACTGTAGTGACTTGTAAATTAGCAATGACATAACACTTTTGGCTCCTGATGGACTCCGCAGAGCTGTGATGTGTTAGACGGAAGGCAATGAAGGCTGATTTAGAATGTTGCGTTTGCCGTTACACACAGAAGAATAAGACCGTGCAATACTAAGCTCCATGTTTGACATAGTCATTGGTGGGTACCCAGGATGAGAAAGATGCTACAAATGGTGATGAGGTGCGGAATAAATAACCCAAAGATCGACAGTGCTCTCCCAGAGAGTTTGCCATGATCCAAGCAAGCAGTTCATGTTTGCCACGTGTGCTGTCATTGAGGTGCGGAATTGATGCTTAATGCACGTGGAGTCAAACCGCAGCTCCAGCTGCTGTGAAGCAGTAGAAGACAACAAAAGCATTGCAGAGAATCTACACTTGGTTGGCCATACATAAAGGTGCCTCACACCAGATAAAGTTATACATTATATGGAGTGCTAATGCTGAAGGCAGATACAACCAGGTTTTCAAAGAGCAGTCATTGATAATAACATTTTTCAAAATAACACTGTGAACAGAAGTACTGCAAGGCGAGGATAAACCAGGTGCCAGATTGTGCAACTTGGCATTTAGAAAAGAAGAAATAGTTAACTTGCCGAAACCATTAAAGAGAGTCATTGTATTGCTGCACTAGGGGAAGTGGCTCAAGGAGATGTGCGCAAGGTTGTGCTTACCGAGACGTTCATATTTGAAGTGGCACTCCACCAAAGGTGCCAGGTAGTGGCACAGAACAACTCCAGAGGTCTCCAGAAAGTGAAGGACTCCAATGGAGACCAAGAAGGAGTTCATTGTACCACGGACTGTCCAATATGATCCGGAGGCCTGTTCATTGCAGGGCCTCAGAGATGGTGCAGATGACACAGGTCCTAGTGGACAGCCAACAATTTGTGAGAGAGCTCCACCCTCAATGTCAGTCACTCCCATAAATGCTGCCACCTTCTGAAACCACAAACCACTTTTCGATACCATCAAACAATAAAATATTGGCAATAGATGGATTGTTTGGATAGAGACATTTGAAGATTTTATTTATGAACTTGAAGAGATTGATAACAAAAAGATCATCAAATACCTCAAAACTCTTGTTGGTAATGGTGTAAAAATTGTCATAAGTAAGATACTGTGAACTAAAGAAATCACATTCCGTCAGATTAAAGAAACTTTGAATCTCAAGTTCATTCCAATGCTCAATGTAAATTATGAAAGATACATTTCCAGTCAAGAATGACAGAATATTGGTGAAACCATCAATGAGTTTGTGTAGAGACTCGAAACACTCATCAAACACTGTAAGTTTGCTGAATTTAATGTTGAAGTAGCTATATGTCTTAAAGTTATTGGTGGATGCTTGTCAGATTAATTCAGATGACGAATGCTGAGAGAAACTCTTAGTCTGGAGCGAGTGTTAATGGCTGCCAGAGCTGAAGAGCATTGTGATACACAGGCTGCTGACATGGAGGCCAGAGGTGCCCAAAAGAAATCAGTCATGAATGTGAAAGTAAGCCAAAGACTGAAGGACACAAGGTGCTGTCTACACTTAAAAAGAAGTTGCGTTATAGATGTGGATTTTTGTTCCCCAAGAAGGTAAATGTCCTGCCATTGGACAGATATGTAACTCTGTGATAGTTTGCAAAGTAAAGGAAAAAGGAAGTATGTCGGGAAGACAAAATAGCCACGGGAAAGTTGTTCCAAACAAGGTTCATTTTGCACCCACACGGTCAAGCGGCGACATCAGTTAAGACAAATTGACACTGAACGAAGTCGAATCGTCATCTAAATAATTGCCAAACCCTTCTCCTATATCAGTGTCAAGTGAAAGTAAAAAAGATCATTGTGCCATGTTGATGTTTACCTCAGAAAGGCATGCAAATGTTGGACTGGCCGCATGTGAAGAAAAATGTCAGTAAAAGAAAAGTCGACATGCTAAAGCACCAGAGTCATTCAAACATTGTCCGAAGATTACACTAAAAGAAAATGGTTGTTTAATACCTTTCATCATCGACAGTGGAGCGTTGATAAACATATTGCCTGAGGAGTAATATAATGAATTGTCTGAATTATCGCAAATGACGCCATAGAAAACTCAGTTTATACAATGGCTGCATCAATGCCCATAAAAAGACAAGGTTTATTTGTAGCCATGATGAAACACAAGTAAACGAAGGTACAAGCACCTATCCATGTGCTTCAAGGTACAATGTCAAGTGCCTGTATACTCAGTTTCAACAAAGCTACTGTTATGGAACTGATTTCCAAAAACTACAAACTGAATACTCACTACCAAATAGTAAGTCAATTCCCTTCATTATTTCATGGTTTAGGAAATCTTAAGACTATGAAAGTAAAGCTGCATATTAATGAGGACGTCCGTCCTATTGCTCCAAGACACGCTTGTGGGACGGCAGACCGGACAAACAGACGCGGAGGCTGTATATAATGAGCCAGTCGGTGTTTTTTTATTAACAAGTTAGGAAGAGGGCCTGCCAGTGGGGGTCTCAGGGATCTCCTCTTGTTCCACTGTGTCTGGGCTGTCCCCTTCGGTGGATGGTGTTTCTGGGATGGGCTGCGTGGTTCTCCCAGGGAGGCTCATGTGAGAGACAAAAAACAAACAAGAAGCTGTCAGGGACTCTAACCTGTCTCGCCCATAGGTGACCGTAGGTCCGTCACCACACCCGGTTGGTGTTTAGGTAATGTGCAGGGCGTATCTCTTACTTGCTAGAGCAGGGGCTCATGAGGAAAAGGGGAGGGGGTTGTATAGGATTGCGTAGACGTTACTGTGCCCGGCAGCAGTTAGAAGGAGATCAGACCCGACCACCAGAGTCTTCCTTCTCTACATGGGTGTGCTCTCTTAGGAGGGTTGTAATTTGAGGAAGGGGCAAAAGCCAAAGGAAGAAGACCGAAACAAGAGAGAGAGAGAAAAAAAACAATGTCCCTTTAACCACCCTCCCCCGTTACCCCTCTCCAAACCACCCGCCGCCCTGTCCTGTTTTCCCCGTATCTCAACCACTCACCGGCCCCACCACAGGCCGCTCTCCAGCCTCCTCCTGTGGGGTCCACCAGTCCTCCCACCACGTCTCGTCCTGGGCTTCTTCTTCTTCGCTACTCCGCCTCTCCTCGCTCTTTCCGCACCGCTCCTTCTCTGCTCCGCTCCACACCTTCTCCTCTCCACGTCGCTCCTTCTCCGCTCCGCTCCTTTCTTCCTCCTATCCACGCCGCTCCTTCTCTGCTCCGCTCCTTTCTTCCTCCTCTCCACGCTGCTCCTTCTCCGCTCCTTTCTTCCTCCACTCCAGCACATGTGCGTCCGCTTTTAGTCTTGGTGCCCCTTTTCACCTGTGACAGAGAAGTACATCCGGGTTTTGTCCCTCCCACTTCCGCATTTGTCATGGATGCGTCACGGCCCGGCCTGGTCCGAGTGCGAGGGGGCGGGGCCAGTGTCCGGAACGTTGCGGCCATGCTGCGGGAGTCCGCGAGGCCGTTCTCTCTGAGTAAGGTCCGTTCCCTGGTTTGTTGGGATGGTGTGGGTATGGGCAAGTCCGGGGCCCCCTCACAACGCTGTTGAAAAAGAACTTGAATTATTACTTAGAAAATCATTGAGTGCTCTACTGGTCTCCCACCAAGGGTTTCTCACAAAGTGGTAGTGCCCAAAAAGGACAGTGAAGGAGCTGCATGCATATGCATTGACACGTGTCAGGCAAGCAAGGCCGTTCAATGAGAACAACATCCAGGTCCACACATCGCTGACACGATAACACAATTACATGGTGCGAAAGTCTTCTTTAACCTTGATTTGAATAAAACTTATCATTAGTTGGAACTCAAAGAACATTGCAGGTACGTTTCAACCTTTTCTACACATGTTCGTCTGTTTCAATACAAAAGACTAAGTTTTGGCATGTCATCAGCTGCAGATCGTTTTCAAGATGTCATACTACGTACCATACAGCCTGCCATGAATGCGTTCAATTATAGCGATGATATTTTTTGGAGCTACACAAAAAGAGTACGATGAAGCTCTCACACAAGTATTTCATTCACTTGTGGATGCAGGTTTGACTTTGAATGTAGATAAATGTGAGTTCCACAAGACAAAGTTAGAATTCTTTGACCATATCTTTGCTGATGGGGTCCTTCTAAAGTACAAACACTGTCAAATGCTGATCCCTCACAAGATGTTTCTATGGTGTATTAATTTCTTGGCATGTCCAGCTACTGTTCTAGATGTATACAAGACTTTGCTACTGTAATGTCCATTGAGAGAGTTAACAAAAAAGAATGTTTAATTTCATTTCAGACGTTTTAAGAATGCTATCGAAATGGCATATTTTAATCCAAGGCTTTATACAGAAGTTGTTGTCGATGCTATCCCAGTCGGGTTAGGTGCTCGAAGGCATACTTTGGTGTATGCAAGTAGGAGTTTGTATCAAACAGAACATGCTTATTCACAACCTGAAAAAAGGTTTAGCAATAGTATGAGCTTGTGAACATTTCCATGTATTCCTGTGCGGAAATCCTTTTATGTTGGTCACTGATCACCAAGCCTTACCAATTATATTTGAAAATCCAAAGGCTAAGATGCCTCCTCCAATTGAACCAAGGGGACTACAACTACAAGAGTACAATTATAACATTGTGCATCATCCAGGGAAGGATCAGAACACTGTTGACTGCTTTTTCAGAGTGCCCATACATTGTCATGGTACTTCATCCAGGATGGCTGAAGCCTATATCAATTTCATTGTAAGATCAAACACCCGCTGTCATTTCATTAGCCCAGATTATCACTGCTGGGAACCATGATAGTGATGTGCTAAAGTTGAAAGATATAATCACACATCAGTCGTGGAACCAACACCCTCCACCTCTCACCAGTGATGGGGAATATCAAAAATACAATAATGTCAAAGATGAACTGTCCATAACTCAAAAAGGAGTTATAATGCAAGAGTTGAGAATGCTGATTCCGGAGAGTCTACAACAGATGATGATTGAAGTGACCCACAAAGGACATCGTGGAATTGTTGCCACAAAACGAGCCCTCCGAGAAGATCTGGTTTCCATATCTCGATGAGCGTGTGGAAATGAAATTAAAGACCTGTCATCTGTGCAACTGCTTTTCTACTAAAGTTACTCAGCACACCTTAAATAAGTCAGAACTCCCAAAGCATGGCTTCAAGGGAGTAGCCATTGACTTTTTCGGTCCACTTCAGAGCACACCTCTGTGACCGCAGGCCAATGGACTTGTTGAGCGCTTTATGGGTACGCTAAAGAAAGCAGTGTTTGTGCTACTCTTGGAAACTGTGTTAAATTCTACCTTAAGAGCTTATTGTTCAACACCTCAATCGGCCACAGGTGAGAGTCCTGCAATATTGATGTTCGGGAGAGCAATGACAGTTAAGATCCTTCAATGAACCAATCAGAGAGCGGAAGATGAAAGCGAAACTTGTGAGAAGGACTTGGTTCACAAACAAAAGATAAAAGCACATGCTGACAAAAGACAACATGCAAAAAGCATAATCTTCAAAAGAGGAGATCGAGTGCTCACATGCCAGATGCGGAAAAGAAACTCTGATGCTCCATTTGATGTAAATGTCTACAAGGGACACATGGTGACTGCCCAGTACCCCGGGAAGTCTATTACCAGAGACTCTTCTCACTTTCTGCGTGTAGTTTGACATGGCTAGGTTAGGCCCAGGGAGAGACATTGCCATTTTACATGTACGCATTTCTTAAGTTGCCTTCTTTTCCACACAATTACTTTTGACACACATTTGCTTGTATGAGAGTGCAGGATTTGTTTCTCTGAAACCATCTTGCTTACAATTTGTAAGTACCCCATCACAACACCTTGAACATTCAGTACAAAGCTTTAACACACATTGTGCAAATGTTGTTGTTTATTATTTGTCCATGAGGCAACAGAGCTATCCCAGAGACAATGAACAATGTCAGCCCGGCTGAAGCCTCGGTGCTGCAGCATGGATACTGTTGTTATAAATGCACTCTGGTCATCGCAGTGTTGGAGTCTCAGCCCAGCGGATTACTGTTTATCCTCTGTGAGGAGGGATGTCCAACTTGTGACCAAGACAGGGATCTTCATACCTTGCCTTCAGGTAATGGGGTTTTTTATCATCAGGTAAGGGCTTCTTGGCAGAACACCCACCCTCGGCAACTCGGTTAGGGAACGTTTAGTAGGAATACACTATACCCAGTATTTACTTGCCAGTATTTATACACTGCAAACACAAGGAAATTATGGACGTTTTTTATCTTTTTTAGCGTGATGGTTCACTTAATCATTACAACACATATATTTTATACAAAATCACACTGGTTCAATAAATATTGGAAACACCCCTTTGTGTATTTCTTGTGTATCTTTCTAAGTGGGAATGAGTGACTGAGCAAAACGTTTCTAGATCTGTTACCATGGTTCCCTGGGGAGTCAGAGTTGTCATGTTCTGTGGTTGTCCAAACCATTTATTATCTGGCCAGGTATCAGGGTACTTATGGTGGCACTGTGAGCTAGCAGGTCTATAGGACTTCATTTCCGGAGGGGGGCATAGAATCAGTCTGGCACCATCGGAATGTTTAAGTTGTCCAACAATGAACAGTTACTACTGGAAAGTGGAAACTGCACAACATGGCACCGCCATCATTCGTAGATTGGGTTCTTATTTAAAGAATCCCCTGAGTAGTTCTCTTGTGCATACACAGAGACCCCTACATATATCCTAACCGGAGTCGTCTGTGGTGGTAGGGACTATCCTCCTCAGTTGAGTGGGTAACCCCAATGTATTGGCTGTAGGTTGTTCAAGCTTGAACTTTTCAAAGTATTAGTCCCATTGCGGTGTCCTCTCTGAATCCCATTTAGAAATATATCTGACACAAAAGACCCAGGAGCACTTTGCTGAGAACTGTAGACATGTAGTTACTTAGAAGCTATTGCAACATGGTCTCACACTTACTGGTGAAGATGTTACCTTCGTGGTTGAAGCTCATAAATCATATAGTACAGAGGTGTTCTATTCATGGGTTACATTCCCAGCAGCAGACAACATAACAGGGCTATTTCACAAATACAATGAAGAAATAGAAATACTTTTAATGTACCAAGAAAACAGAAATTAGTTTGATGGCACCCTACCACACACACCGGAAGACATTAGACTAGGTCCCCTTAGCAAGGCGGGAGCAACATGGCCACTCTTAGCCGGATACAAACCGCATTATAAAGTTGCCAATTTATCAGCAGTATAATTGTGGAGATTATACAAAAACTTTGTGATGATTTACAGATGTTTGACACAGTTTGTTATGCAAACACTGACACTTAACCCTGAGATGACTGCTCAAGCTTCACAACAACAATTGGCTACCCCGGGCATCAGCCCACAAACACTAAATGCAGTAATGAGTAAGGTTTCCACCAGACAGGAGGAGATTCCAGTCTGGATTGCAAAAAGAACAAGTGAGTATTAACAATTTGCTTGCCGATGGGGATGGCTGCCTCTGTGGAAGACTGCACCACATGGGGTACAGTCTTTGCTGCAGTATATACCAGAACACATGGTACCCCTTCTTTAGCTGTTTTACCGGAAGTACTTAAACAGATCCAGAATGAGTACAGGGCAGCACATATCCTGCATTTGGTGATGAAACTGATGGGCAATTTTGCCGCAGTATCCGCCATTTTCTTAACTAGCATATAAGTGGAAGCAGCCGTGTTGGCTATATGCCAGCGTCTAAGGGATTCGGCTCCAGGACAACAGGAGCATGAATTGCCTAAATTTATCGAAGAACCCTATGCCATGCTGGGTAGAGATAATTTGGGAGCCAGACCTGGTAAACCACAACTAAAGAGTAATTCTGAAAACGATAACTCTCAGTAAGCACCAAGTCTTCCACAAAGAAGAAGTGGGATGATAAGAAAAAAAAAGACAAAACTAAATCAAAGAGTGGGTCTTCTCCACTGGAAGCCACTGAGAAACACTATAGCCTGCTCAACTGTGATTATATTAGAGCGCCTGGCAGGTATGAGTATACTGATACATGTTCATCTCGTTCCTTTCAGGAATCATCCAAAAAACATTTGGAGAGAGGTGGATGGTCAGAGTGCAGTTTGGAGAAGAATTGAAGAAGGGCTCACACGCTTATCTGACTGCATAATTAAACAGGAAGACAAACATAAAACATCCAAACCTCAATCAAAAAGAAGAAGGTAGCTGGACTTAGGGTCAAGCATGCCGTGGATATTAAGGACACTACTTCTGCATGGGCAGTGACCATGCTGGACAGCATGGCAAAGGTCATGGAAGTTCACTAGAACCTGATGGATTATCTTGTGGGAGTAGCGCTGAGTGAATATATCGAGGTGGAGACACCGGATACTAGGGTAAGCGTCCCACATCATTTATAGGAAATGCAACTGTAATTGGAAGGGGGCGTACCTAGGAATATTAATGTTCTCATTTGGGAGGACTTAACATACGGATATGATATCCCTGATTTTGCAATGGATTGCCCAAATGGAGAAACTGTAATTTACCTGATATTTTCAACCTTTTTCCACAATCGTTACACATTCATATGCCAAGGAGTTAGTGCTACACTTGGCCTTGCGTTATACCGCAACCATGTGGGAGGAATTAATGTTTCCCTTATCATGAAATACCACTGAGGACTGCCCTACAACCTCAAAGACAATACTCCTTTAAAATTAGATCAAAAATTGAGTTACAGAGATTAAAGAACTACTTAAATAGGAGGGTGAAATAGAAAGTTGCACCTCTTTGATGAATAATCCCTTGTTTCCCATAATAAAATCAGATCATTCATATTGTCTAGTTTTAGATTACAGACACCGAAGCACAGCTATTTGCACATTTGCAGTACAAAACGAGCACAGCGTGTTACTAATGAACAACATAGTGTGTAAAAAAACAAAACTACACTAGATATCTCGAATTATTATTTCTGCCAAAATTTAGTGACTGGAAGCAAGATTTGACCGCATTCAGTGTTCTGTTCTGTCGATTGCCACAGGGGTATAGGAATAGCCCCGGGCGGTTTTCAGCCAGGGTAACAGCACTTCTAGAAAATTGTGATGACCTGACATTGTTCTATGTCGATGACATATATTTGATAGATAAGGAACTTTCTGTACGCTTGACAAGAGTAGATCGCATAGTTCTGGGATTTGCTCACACGGGCTAAAAATTAAATTTAAACATTAAAAAATTTAAAAAAATACTAAATTGCTCATCTCAATGTCCTGTTTCTAGAATACAAGTGGCAAGTGAAGGCAAAAGCCTTGCAACAGATTTTTTAGAGAAGTGGGCGCTTCTACAACCTCCAACTACGTTAAAGAGGTTACAATCCATATTAGGACTTCTAAATTTTGGCAGAACTTACATTCCAAGAGTATGCAAAATGTAGGTCCTGAGTCTTCCAGATTCCTCAAGCACATACTGGACCACTGAACACACACAAATATTACGCTCACTACAAGCTGACATGCTAGTTTCAAAACCTGATGATCCATTTGATTGCTGGGGGTTCAGGGTACACCTAAATGACATTTAATGAAGGTGCACTGTACTAATTGCATATAAATTGCACCTATACACAAATGCTGAAATGCGTTTTCCACAGACAAAAAGACACTGACAGCATTAAAGTAATACAGGTGAGGGAGAAAGCACTGGCTCAGGGAAAAGAATTATTGTTGTGACCCCAGTGCTGACTTTAGAGGTCATCACAAGAGCAAGCGTTCCAAATGCAAAGGAATTGCACCCACGTTGGATACAATGGACTAACTCACTGCGACAGATGTAGACTACAAATGTATCTCTACTCTACAAACACAAGCCTTTCTGCAATATGAAGAAGAAGATCCTCTGCCTAATGAAATCATGCTTCTAGATCAGTATGATTACATCATATATATTGATGGTAATGACCAGCCTGCCGTAGAGGCAAAGCTCCAATATTCAGCAGTGTGCGCTATAGTGAAGGTGTGCATGCAGGATGGAGAATTGGAGAATTCCATTCCAAGAAAACCTACACACAGTCCCTTGGTGACTGCACTGTTCAGTTGTCTGAACTTAGGGCTCTAAGACTGGTTCTGGAGAATACGGATCCTGGGTTCCCCCCACTCATAGTGTGTGATTCGCTTTACTGTGTCCAGTCTTATAATAAAAATGTACACAACTGTTTCCAGAATGGATACAGAGATTCAAAAGGGTGCACAATAATGCACAAGATGCTTTGGGAATAGGTAGCAAAGCTGAAACATTGCTTGTCACGGACTCATGTAATCCACTCATTGAATCATTAGTGTGTTAGTCTACACAATGCAAGGAATTCATTGGCTGATGAAGGAGCAAAAGCAACAGCGCGAACTGCTGAAGTCGCTCCAATAGCTCGTTCTAGTACGAAAATAGTCAATGACATCATGGCGGCTGCCAATGCTGCCCGCAATGACACCCACTTGCAGAAAGTTTTTCCACTCAAGTATTCATACATGTTATATGCGCAAAACATACCATTTGCTTATATTCTTAGAGTGGTAGATAGAATAATACCATATTCAGTCTGCAGATTAGGTTTAATTCTAGCTGCACATGAGGGTCTTGGATCAGCACATGTAGGGGTGGCCGCTATAATTTCACTTTTGCAGCTGTGCTTCTGGTGGCCATGTCTCTATAAACAGGCTAAGGACGTTGTCCTTAAATGCAACATCTGCCAGTAGTTTAAGGGTTCCACCATGGCATGCCCACCAAAGACACCTCTACTAATTTAAAAAAAGCCTCTGGCTTGTGTTATTTTGGCCCATTGCGGCCCATTGTCATCTGTTGGGGCTTACAAATATATATTGGTTGCAGTGGATCTCCAAGACCTTATCGGGACATATGCAGTTAGCAGACTACATTCTGACCAGGGACCAGCATTTGCCTCTAGGGCTTACAAAGATGCCATGGGAAATATGGGTGTGACCCTGCGGTATTCCTCCCAGTAGCATCCCAAGGGAAATTTTGTTGCGGAGAGAAAAAAACAGGACTTAAAGCAGTCTTTACCAGGTAGGCTTATGTCGCTTTTGGGTCGATCATCTACATAGTGTCCAGCCGGCATTTAACAATCTGCCTAGAAAATCCCTGTATGGTTGGACTCCCTATGAAATCCTGTTTGGGGTAAAGATTTGTGTCCCAGATCTTGACAGACCGAGCACAGTGGCGTCAGAAACACCACTTGATCTAAATGAATGGCTGGCTGTTTTACAGGACCTAAACAGTTCCTGGAATGAACAAAGTGTCATCAAAGTAAAACACACCACCACTGGTGAAGTGAAGAAAGTACAGGTGAGGCCTGGCTGGATCCCGAAGATTGGGGATCTGGTCAGGGGGGAAATTGTGGACAAGAAAGTATTTTGGCCATCCTACAGAGTGCCTGTGCCTGTCCTGTTCATTGAAGGTACCAGAACTGTACTTCTTATTCCACTGATATGCTTAAACCACACTATGTGTCCTATTCTCAACAGTAGGCCGAGTGGGCTCTTGGGTAGGTACCTGACTCCTCTCATTACCATACAGGAAATTCAGATGGATGTTTAATAACTGATGAAGCATCCTCTCACCAATGGGAGATTTCAGTAACTAACAATGAATTATACCTTCTACCAGTTACTAAAACAACTGTACACTCAACTGATACAGAAACAGGTTTGAATTCGGAATCCTGACACGCATCCTGTTTATATCAATGTACCACAGATTGAGTCATCTCTTAGTTATACAAAACCTGCACAGCTGCTTCATTCACTTTGATGACTTATCCTCGGATTTATCTGATCCATCAGCACCACCAACTCTATTGCTTCGAATGAGACTGCATGTTTTCTATCTTTGGCTGAAATAGACATACTTTGTTCCTCCATGGTCACACCTTTGCATTACAATTGTGTTACTTTTCTGGTCCTTTGGATTGGTTTTGTGACAGTCTTTTACTTGCTTCTAGATGGACACTATCTACCAGAACGCTCTGCAGTACAAATGGTGAATTTGATTCTCAAACCACGCTCATCATCATACAAAAATACCTCCTTCTGGAGAACATTTCTGCTATTTCAGTTCCTGATGGGATTGTTTGAGATAGGGTATCGTATAATGTGTATAGCCCCAGTAATATTTTACAAATTCCATATTTGTTTAAATTATCTTTACATAAGATTGTTACACCTAGTGAAATCTCTAATGATTGGGATGGAAACACAGTACATAAAATGCTAGAAGATCTAGGGCATTCTACTGTTTTTTCATCTGAGGTACAAAGGTACATCTAATTACGATGAAATGTTCTGTTTGTAACATTACAGTCATAATTTCCTGCATAAAGCAAGTACTCCATGTGCAGTTTTTAATTACAGGCAATGGGAACATTACCCTACACCACCAATGCGTATTTAAAAGACATTTGCGCAGAAGTTTGCTCATTTTTCTGATTGTGATACATTAGACCCAGTGTCTTATTATTATAAGCTTACACCATCACCTGCCGGATCTGGTTGCTCAGTGGACTAATGCATCCACTGCAGGGGCCTGTGTTCAAACTCATGGTTGCAGGTTCAAATCTTGGTGGGTCCACTCAGCCTTTCATACACCTGAGGTTGATAAAATGAGTACCATTGAGTTGGGTAACAATAAACATCTGTTATTCAGCACCAAGAGACCTTGTTGGAGTGAATATGCGCTTTACCAATACGAATGTTATAACCATCCTCCATCACCTCCAAAGAAAAAAAGAGAGCTGATTTAATCTGCTTCTTTTGTTTCCCAGCTGTCCACACAAGGGTTCGGGATTTGGAGGGACACTATTAATGTAAAATCAATTTGGGGGACAAAGAATTGGCAGGTTCAGGGGAACAAGGCTTTATTTAGAACATGCCTTGTACCACAACAAATGATACTCCTGAACTCAACAGTGCAACAAACAACATGTCTTAGTTTAACCAAGATAAAAGATTTGAATACACCAAGCATTTCGACATACACATGTTTCGAAAAACTGGCAGCAGTTTACAAAATACAGGGAGAAAACACTTGACATAATGCTGTGTAATGGAACATCCAATACACCAGACACCAATTGGAGGGGGTGGATTTTGGGGCTGTTAGACACTAACGGATGTCAAGCATGGTTCCTGGGTAACATTGAGGGCTTTAAAATGAGCAGGCTTGACATGCATTGTGTGTAGACAGAACACTTGGGGTGGTAACAATGTACAGTGTTGGAAAGTTGTACCTTGATTAGCTAGAAACCTCAACATTGTCCCGAGTGAAACAACACTTGTCCTTTCTTTCCAATGACCTGGAATTACAGAACTTCTTGCTAGGTCCTCCAAAACCACGTCAAAAATGCTTCTTGTATTCAATATACAATTAAATATGGAAGGTTTCTCAGCAGGAAGCTGCTGAAAGACTGTTTGAGATTGACAGAGCTAATTAAGAGAAGGCTTTAGCAGTAGTTGACAATGTCTTGACTACCCTGTCCTCTGGAATGTACTCCCTAAGTAATTTAGGGGTCTATAGGATGACGGGCGGATCGCCACAGCCCGTATGGTGGTGGCGATCCGCCCACCATTTTTGTCCGCCCGCCTAACATCTCCCCCCACCATATTACGATGGCGGTGGGGACCCAGGCAGACGGAAAGACCATGTGCCAGTTTTCTGCTGGTAGGCTATCCGCCCGGTTGTTTATCGGGCAGAAAAGACCTGCAATATGGTACCACCTTCCATATTACGATGATCGCAGTGTCATGCCTTTCCATGGCAGAGGCTCCGCAATGGAAAGGCATGCAGAGAATGCCTTTGGGGGTCCATTGCGGGCCCACAGGGGTTGAGGGGGTGGCTGCACTTGGGGGGTACCCATGGTACCCCCTGACATTTGCATGCACAAGGCGGCAGGCACCACGTGGTGCCTGTCACGTTGTGCATGCAAATGCACAACATGCCATTTTAACATTGTGGCGGGTGCTGAATACAGCACCGCCCGCCACAATGTTAAATATACAGGATGCGACCGCCATGGTGGCTGTCACATATTAAGAGACACAGCGGGACCGCCGCACCACTGGCGGCCGGTCTCAGCACCACTAGGGTGGCGGGCAGACTGGAGTCGCCCGCCATCTTAATAGACCCCATAGTGTCATCGGCAATAGACATTATACAACATGGCAAGTCCACATTACAACATGGGGAATCTCAACTTAAATCCACCATGCTATTGAGTTGGATGCTTCAGACACTTCGTTCTTGGTGCATACCATGCTGACATTTCAATGCCACTAGCCTGTTTTCACTTTACCTACTGACAAAACAGAAAGCACTCATGGCATGCAACATACGCTATGATACACATAGAGAGATTAGAGAGGCTGGCAATCACTGTTGCTGAAACACCTTCCGCGGATTGGATAATACACAGGATTATTACTCTGCTGATTTATAAATTTTGTTTCCAATACTGCTTAGAATACCATCAAGTGGGCAGATATGAAGCATTAGGAGAAGGATATGTATATGATTATTGGGAATTACCTCTCAGAATCCAGTGTTGGAATAAAGAAACTGAAGTTTTTCTCATCGGTTCCTGCTGCTAGAATGCTTTTAATGGTTCCTTAGTGTGCAAGGACATTTCACTCCACAGGGCTTGTAATGCTTCCGCAGCAAACTTATCTTGCTACTTGAAAGGTTCCCCAGCTGCCATGATTTGTCTGGCTTTCAGATTGCTCTTGAATGGGAGTTATTTGATGTTGAATGTTCATGGTTGCTGTGGGATGAGATCAGGCATAGCCTATCTTGTCACGGTTTCTTCCGTGGTTACTTGTTGTACACAAGTATTGTTAACACCTGCCTGTACATTTAGGGAGGTCACACTGTAGCCTTCAAATAAGCTTTCAAATGTGCACTTTGATGTCTTGAGCAGACCGAAAGCCTTATTTTTTCAGAAAGGTGTGGCCATAGCATCTGCAAAGGAGACATTTGACCTTAAAGCTGCAAAGTGTTCTTCTGGGATACAATTGCTACTCCATACTAATTTCCTACAGCATTTAGGACTATTGAAGACTCTAGTTTGATTAGTACCTTCCAGACAGTCTTTGGAGTCATTCCATCATTTATTCGCTCTGTGCTTGTAAGCGTTTTTGGAGGTCTTCCGCGGGTCCTCTTCCTGATTGTCGGGACTGTGATTTAAATTGTTCTGCTCCGCAATGGATGTCCCATTTTGAGATCAAAGGGAAATGGCACTCCACATGTGCTCCTGTGCCATGAATGCATGGTACAATATTTCTGCGCACCCTTGCTTTGGAATTAAATGAGCATTTGTTCTTATCATATTTGGCCTGTGTGGCTTCACACTATACAGCCCGTATTCCCCTGTCTGCTGAGCACTTTTGAGTATGCCTTTGGCTGGTGCCTAGGAATGCAATCAGTTCAGCCTCTGGAAATGGACATACCAGTGAACCCCCTTAAAGGCCCATTTGTATTGCTGTCCTTGCATAGACCATTGCTTCTGAATGTGTTCTACTAGCCTTCTTAGTATGCTTCTGCTCCTAGTGAGTTGGATCTTGGCTCTGCAGACATTCCACTGGCTGTGATCACATCTTCAGCGGCTGCTGTGGGGGCTGGATGGAAACTCGCTTACTCCATCAACCTGCTCTGAATTGTTCATCGGGGATAATCGCCTGCGGTTGATGGGAACAGAAATGTTTCATCTACCACTTGGTTCACATAAACAATTGGCTATTCAGTCTCATGAGAAAATTTAGATTCGGCCTGTTTTTATCATCCTAAATCCATTTTTTACTTTGGATCTTATTTTGTTTTTAATAATGGCTTTCTGTCTGCTTTGGTTCTCAATCTGTAGGATTGGCTTTTAAAATAATGTTTAGGTTTTAGCACTTTTTATATGAACACATGCTGTAGCATTGCTATGGATAGCTTTCTTATTATTAGATAGCTTTAGTCAACTTATGTCCAAGGAGTGGGTGTCACATGGCTATGTTAGGCCCAGGAAGAAAGAGTGCCATTTTACTTGTACGTGTTTTTTAAGTCGCCTTCTTTTCCAAACGATTACTTTTGACACACATTTGCTTGCATTACAGTGCAGGATTGGCTTCTCTGAAACCACATTGCTTACAATTCCACTTTGTAAGTACACTATCATGACATTGTTAACATTTATGCAAAATTCAAAATTTCCCATTGGATATGTTAAACAAAGCCCAAACGTAGATCACACACCATTCATACTAAATTCAGCTAATATCACCAAGAGTCCTGACTATATTTAATATGTACTTTTCTTTCCTAAAACACCAATTAAAAAATCGTATTGTAAATACAAATAGTGCATTCAATGTAACAAAAATGGACACAGCAAATAGTTGTTTTTTTGTCCCAAAAATTTGCTACAGATGTTACAACTTCAGAAACCTCCTATTAGCTAGAGAAACTACGCTTATTTTGTATTAGACAACTAATAGTAAGGAGACGACAACAACATTTTGAATCATAAGAAAACAACACTGTAACTATTTAAGGACAAATGTCTGAAAGTCTGTTATGTCTTGATGAGAGAATGGGAAGTTTGGTAAGTCCCAGGAGTTGCTGATATTCTACTGGTAGATGAAGAAGACGAAAGAAAATAACGTTGAAACATAATATTTGTGTGTTTATACTAGCATGTGTTCCAAGAGCAGGGCATTCCTTCTCCTACATTCTTGCCAGTTACTCATCTCTTATCTTCTATACTTCTCTGCATGAGAGGTATTTAGCCTAATTCTGAATGTCTGCAGATTTATGACTGTGAATAATTTTCAGTATGCTTTGCGAAGGCTTTATGCGTCTCTCTCTTATCAGAACTCTTCTTTCGGTTTCTAAACTAACAGCTTTTTCTCTCCTAATACCAAATTTATTTAGAATAGGGAGTTTTCTTTATGGAACAAGCTTATTGTGTTATTACTATTTCGACTGTGATCTTAAAGAACATTTTGTTTTATTTATAATGAAATATCAATTGTTATATAATATTAACTTTCAATGCTGAAATCTAAATATTAACGCCTAATGCATACATATATGAAAGACTAAAAGATCTGTAAATAAAACCCTTTAAATCACACTGTTTACTGACTGAATTTACAGTCTTCAATGATTTATTTTTATAGATATGTTGGATCCTCATTTCTCTTTGTTGACCAACAAAGGTCCATATGACAAGTGGCTGGGGTTATTTAATGATTATACTCAAATTCTGTAATATAGAATGCCCTGCTTCATCAGAACAAAGTAGTAAAACTGCAGTTGATCACTAGGAAGATAACTGGCAGGCTGCTGCTAGTATTGAAAGTTCATATTTAAGTCTGCATGTCAGACTGTTTTACTGAAATGGATGAGGAAGATATTTTCAAACACATTAAAAATGTGCTCTAATTTTGATTTCTTACCATAATTTCTATGACAAAACAAAATATCTCATTTTGTTATTTTCTAAAGGAAATGTTTCAGGTTTTACAGCTTTTGTTTAATCGAGACGGCTTCAGGTTAGCCACAAGTTTGTAATAAATAAGAATGATAGTGCTCTAGTTAGTCTTTTGAGTACTGTAGGAGGCTGCATTAGACCTCTAGGGAATCAGCTGACAGGCTGCTTCTTCTGTTGCAAGTGCATGTTTTACCAGTATGTCAGAATTCTTTATCACTTAGCTGAGGAATATTGCTTGAATTTACAGGAAATATGCACTCATTAAGCTCCTGGGGCATCTTTCATAATCTCTATGCGAAAATCATTAGCATAAACAGTTTTCCCTCAAACATGGGTCATCGAATTGCAGCAGAAGATCAACATTTTACACAGGGTATATACATTACAATTCCTAAAATTAGTCTTAGATCACATACAAATGATCTATTTTGTGGCTAAAATAGGTTTTCCCACTTTTTATGTGCTCCTTGTTGTGACCCTCAAAATCAGGCTTTTTCTACAATGCATTTCCATGTCCCTGAATCTTGTAATGGCTGCCAAAACATGTTTTCCATGTTGTGGACAGCCATTCAATGGGGAGGTCCTTGTGGGACCCCCCCCACATGCTTTCTGGGGTCAGAATGTGCTGACCTTGCCACATATATGTATATTTGTATTTATTTTCAGGACACAGGGTCTATAGCCCCGAGTCCTTTAATACTTGCCACAACATATTTTTCAGGTTGTGACCGACCAATGGGGATTGAGTAGTGTCCTTTGAAGTTACCGAACAGATCACATCTAGAAAATATATTTCTATTTTTTTAACCTTCTTTGCTCAAAACCTATTGAATAGATATACATCGGATTACAAAAGACACAATTTCTGAGTAAAGATCTATCTATCGGTCATGTTTGGTGCAATTCTGTTCAGCCGTTTTCTCTGTTTCGCTGTTCAAAAATCCCTATGAAAATTACATGGATCAATTGTGTTTTGGAGCTCCTTTTTATTGGTCCCTGCTTGACTATCATATCAAAATTTTCCAAGAAGTAGCTGATGTGACAGAACTTTTTATTGGGAAAAGTTTCATGAAGATTGATAAAACAGTGCCAAAGTGATTGGCAGAATAATAAATTATCTTCCTATGTAAACTTTGACCTAACTATAACTACACTGGCCGATCATGTAGAAATAAAAAAGGTAGTCTCAATATCCTGTGATTCTGGGCAAATCACTTAATCTCCCCGTGCCTAACAAAATTAATGTGTCCATCTGCAATGCATCTGGTGCTCATGTAGAGCACAGTGGTACCTTCGGGTCGAATTCGCCCTATATAGAACTCAAAAACTAAATATATAAATAAGTATAATATATATAACATGAGGAAGAGATGTCAACAGCCCAGTGGGAAGCAGAACAAGGGGCCAACAAAAGTCAAAATGAAACTATGCTGTGTACGCCCTTAAGTGTCCGTGCGAAAAATACTATATTGGCAGCACTATCCATCCTGCCAAAAAGAGAGTCTTGGAACACTTAAGGGCGATCACAAAAGATGACAAGCAATACCCAATAACAAGTCATTTTAAGAAGTCGCACAAACAGAACACCAGCCTCCTTTCCTTTTGTGTTCTAGACACTATTCCAGTGAGAGAGAGGGGAGGGAGTAGAGTCCTTGAATTAAGACGCCTTGAGTCCAGAATGATAATTGAATACCATACAGCACAGCCATTAGGGCACAACATTGATGAGGAACTATCAGTGCATTTAGGTGAATAATTAATCAGGGAGGCCCCCTAGTGTAGTAGACACTCAGTATCTTCAGTAGGCTTTTTATGGTTCTTATGGCTTTTAACCTCATCTGCTGCCTTCGTTTATTGTTGTTTGTTACACTGTTCTGCATTACATTTTTTGTGACATTCTTCTGTTATATGTATTTGTTTCAGATCTTCTACATTGGGAATTTTGGTAAACGAGTTGGAACAGCATTGTCAAGCTTTGAAATAACAGCGGACCAACAAGAGTAGCCTTTTTTGGAACTGTTCTCCCCCCAATCCTATTCATTGACCTAGGCGAAGAAGTTCACTTTTTGCTTATGAGCACATTTTTGCTAATAGACATTTGCCCACTGGGGCTCAATGAGTTTACCTTTGAACTAGGCTGTAGCGCGGGCTTTGGCACACTGGCGCAATAGTTTTGATAAATTTCATTGGGTCTTGGGTCCATTTAAGATTGTGAATATGGAACCGTTTTTAGGGTTTATGCATAAAACCTCTTCTATGACCAGGCCCTTTGTAAACACTTCAGCTCAGTCTATACCGTGTATAATGATTATATTAGCCGCAAGAAACGCGCTAACGCTTAACCTAGCGGTGACTACACTTATTTCTTAAATGAACTTCGTGCATTAATTAACTACTCCAAATTTCGTGACTTGGAGATTTAGTGAGTGTCCTTTCAATATTTTAAATAGTGAATAAACAAAATAAAGCAGTGCCTTCCGTGGTTTCAGATAAAGGCACCTGATGTTTTTTTAAAATACCCCTCACACACTATGAATTCCCATAGTGTCATGCTTCATCATGGGGGTCTTCCCGTCCCTCTACGGGGCGGGGCGTGCTTCAACCAATAGATATATGGGAGCACTGTTGTTAGGTGAAGGAAGAGAAACTATGTGTAAAGTGATGGTGAGTGAGATAGGGTTAGTGAGTGAAATATACAAAAAATTAAAAATCCTCTAGCTAGTGGAAAAAACAAACTTTATTAAATTCCCTAGCTGAGAATGGTTAAAAATTGGGGTTGCGTAGGGGGTGTATACCAATTAGATACTCCCTACTGGGTCAACATGTTTCGTAAGCAGGCCCCACTGCTTTACTCATCAGGACCAAAAATATATATGTCCCTACTACACTCAAAAAATATGGATAGGGTAGTATGCCTATTCACTAGTTTTAAGTCCTCCCAAGATGGGGAATTTCACAGGTACATTGACCTTTCTTGATTGAAATGGCGTTGCTTCGTTATCTGTAAACATAAAAAGGTGAATGAAAAACGACCCTTGAGTTGTTCATATAGTCACATCTTCATACTCTGCATATTACTGCTAGCTGAAAAGGAAATCGTGATATATTTTTCTTTTCAATGGTTCTTAGTACACCCATTATTCTGGCTTTTTATTTAGCCAGCACACGTGTTTACACATTTGCAATCCTTCCAATTTCTTGCCATGTAACGTGATATATTTTTCTGTGGATCAATGCTGGGTATTCTTACACCAGCCGATTCCCAAAGACCAAGTTGCAATAAGCAAAGTATACTGTGTTCTTTCATTCCGAGAAGATAGCACACACACACACATACACCTACTTTCATTAAAAAAAAAAAAAAAAAAAAAAAAAAAAAACCTCGTTAAAATGATAGCCATCTGACTCTGTTTTTGTAAAGAGAAGTTGCTTTGTACACTGTTAGCTTGTGCGAGATCGCAACTAAACACGTAATGTCATCCATGCTGTATTCCACAAACTCGTTATAGCCTGATTAACATAACGAAAAAATATACATACTTCATTGCGGATAATTATCCGATCTCATGAGCTTGCATCGGAGAAAAGGGGGAACTTCTACCAAGCACTGTAGATAAGATAAACTGTGTTTTAGAAGAGTGATTGTCGAAAGAATGAAGTCGTTGTTACTATCGCCGGAGCGTGAGAGGGAATAGATTCAGGAATGCCTTTTTTAAAGACTTAGGCTAGTCGTACTTACATTTTGGTGAATCTTTCCTCACCTCAGCTTTCCACCGTGCTGCTCCGTTCAGCGCCTTCTCAGTACTGAGGTATATTTCAATCTAAGCTATTCCCCGGAAGAGGCGCTTGAAACGGGAAAAATAAGCTAGTGCGCGGCCCGTTTCCAAAATGGCCACCCGTATTTGGGATGTTTGTTGTCCTAATATATACTCACTTCCTGTTAAGATTCTATCGTTCGTGCCAGATTCAAAAGCCGGTTTTATTCTAATGAACATACACATGTGTTATGTAATAACCAGCTGAAATGTTTATTTTTCGAACAGGTAGCGAAATTACTGGGGGCATTTTTCATTTAAAGAAACTATTAAACATTCAACAGTTCGTTTTGCTTGGAATGGGGAATCAATCAATGTGCAAGGGTGAGAGATCAGGATGTATCCTTTTAGGTATTCATAGTTACGCTACATGATTGTCTAGAAGTGGCATTCTCGAGGTCATTTTCTAAAATCAGACTGTTCAGGTAAAGAAGTTCTTAATGCTAGACTGGGAAAAATAGAGTTGTTTATTAATTCGGATCTTCTTATAGTTGGCCCCAGGGGATGTCATCGTTCAATCCATTGACATTAGTTTTCAGACGGAACACCCATCGTTGCTCTTTTTCCAACAGGTATTTCTCATTTGATATCTGTTCAATAACAGTCCAAGATATATCTTCTGGTTTATGGCCAGATTCAAGAAAATGTGATGACATTTTCGTTGTTCCTCTCTTACATTTTATATTGCTCTTATGTTCGCCAATCCTGACTTTTACTGGTCTGGTCGTCATGCCTATGTATTCAAGCCTACATGGACACAGAATGAGGTATACTACATTACTACTATTGCAGGAAGTGAATTTTCTCTGTTCCCATTTTGTACCATTTTGAAAAATGATTTCTTTACTTTTTTTGGTAAGTGGGCATACTTTGCATTTGCCGCATGGGTGGTGCCCGTGTATACTTGCCATTGCAGTTGATTGTTGTGTATTTTCAATTTTGCGTGGTCTTGTGTGTACGATCATATCTCGAATGCTCTTTCCTCTTCTATGCGAGAAGACTGGCTTTGGTAGACTCAGATCTGCACTGTTCAAGATACGCCAATGTTTGTTGATGATCTTGGTGACCTGATTGGAATTGGTGTTGTATGTCGTAATGCAGAATGGTCTTCTTTCTTCCTCGAGTTTAGGATTGGTGGGTTCAAGAAGACTTTCCCTGCAGTTATTGCGAGCTCTTTTGTAGGCCTTCTCTATGATTTTTTTAGGATACTGCCTTTTTTCAAGTTTGTCGGTCAGAGCTTTTGATTGAATTTTGAAATTACTGACTTCTGTACAATTTCGTCGGAGTCTCAAAAATTGTCCATATGGAAGATTATCACGCAGATGTCTAGGGTGAAAGCTTTTGTACAAAAGGAGACAATTCTTAGATGTTGTTTTGAAATGGGTGGTGGTCATAAGTCTGCCATCCTTTGGCGATATATTGAGGTCAAGGAATACCAATTCTTTGTTGGAGATGGTGCTGGTGAATTTCAGGAAATTGTCTTGGAGATTCAACCACGTAATAAAACTTTTAGCGGTGCTCTCGTCACCTTCCCAAATGATCAAGATGTCGTCTATATACCGCTTCCAGGTGTTGATATGCTTGAAAAAAGGATTGCTTTGATTTAGAATCTTGGTGATCTCAAGATGATGCACATAGAGACCAGCTATGCTGGGAGCAAAAACGCTCCCCATGCTGGTCCCGTGCTTTTGGAGGTAGAGTGTACCCTTATACTCAAAAAAGTTCTCTCTTAGAGCTAGACTACAGCACTCCATGACGACATTTCTAGGGGTTTGATATTCCCAATCAACATCGAAGAGAACTTCTTCGATAATGTCCAAAGTCTCGGTATGGGGGAGACTCGTGTATAAACTTTCTACATCACAACTGATTAGTAGTTGTTGTTGTGGATTAAAAAGGAGATCTTCCAATAATATCAGGACATCTTTGGTGTCTCTCAAGTAAGTCGATGTTTTTTGTACCATAGGTCTTAGGTATGCATCTGCAAAGTTCGAGACAGGTTCCAAAATTGATCCTATTCCCGATACAATCGGACGACCTGGGGGATTCTCCAATTTCTTATGTATCTTTGGGATGGTATAAAAGTATGGTGTTATAGGGGATTCTTGAACTAAAAAATCCCCCTCTTTTCTCGTTATCCATCCATGAGCAAGAGCTTCTTCTACCAAGTTCTTTATTTTGGTTTTGATTTTTTCTGTAGGGTCTTGGTTTAAGACCTCGTAATTTCTCCTGTCTTGAAGCAGTCGTCTGCATTCGTTGTCATATTGTTCCGTTGTTTGTAAAACAATAGCTCCTCCCTTATCCGCAGGTTTTATCACCAAATCGTCGTTGTTACTTAATTCTTGTATTGCATGTCTTTCTTCTTTTGTTATATTTTGAAAAGTCTTGTTTGTTGTTTTATCAAGATTTTCCAGATCTTTCATGACTGCTTTTTCGAAAGCAAGTAATTCAATTGGAAGGGTGCAGTTTAATGGTGTGAAACTGGATTTCGGTTTTAAGCCTGTATCTCCTTCTGATGAGGAGGAAGGTTCTTTGTCTTTGAAGAAGACTTGCAATTTCAATCTCCTCATGAACTCTTGTATTTCTTTGCATAGAAGAAATTTATCCATATTTGACGTTGGTACGAAACCCAGGCCTTTTTCCAAAACTGAGATTTGTTCCGGGGTTAGCTGTATGTTGGTTAGATTCACGACAAGGTTCATTTCTTGCTCGTGGTTGCTCTTGTCATGCTCCTGGTTGATACTCTTGTCTGATCCTCGTCTCTCGGGGTCCAATGGACGTTGTTTCCTCTCCGATTTCTTCCCCTGTTTCTCCCTTGGCGAGGTCCTAAAAAATGAGGCTGTTCAAAATATGGAAAATCTTGAGGTGGGTAACCCCATGGGGGATATGCTCCCTGTGGAGGTGGAAAAGGAGGTTGTCCAAAGAACTGTGGTGAATACATTGGTGGCCCTTGGAAATGTCCCCATCCTCTAGCTCTTTGTTGGTTGGGATATCTGTAGTTGTTTCTTGGTCCTTGGAATCTCGAATTTCTTCCTCTACTTTACCCTGAACTGTTGGAACCGGTATCAGATGAATCTTCATCCGTTGTATCCAGTTGATTTACCCTAAAATCTTCTTTTATGTAGGGATACGTTTTCTCATGGCTGAACCGACTGGTGTCTTTTTTAAGTTTGTTATATTTACTTTGCTTCAATGTTGCTTCAAAATCATTCAAGGTTTTGTTTAATTCATCCAGATGTTTTTTCATACTGCTTGGTGATTCATAGCTTTTTAATCTCACCTCTATGGCCTGAATTTCTATTTTGAGTTCTTGAGCCAGCCTGCTTGCTGTTTTTATTATCAGTACGATCCAGTCTCTCGTACAATGCCATGATATTAATGACCAATCTTTCTTGAATCTCATATCCTGTTGGAAGATATATGGTTCATTTCGGACGATTAGGCCTTGTGGTGCAGCATTTGCCTTAAGATACTCTGACATTAGTAGGCCATGTAAAGCAGTCTTTATCTGAGTACGTCTCAGTTCTTCCATTTCGTCCCAGTCATTGTTGCTAGTAGCGGGTTCAGTGGTGTTCAATCCCTCAAAACTTCCTAGTGATGATAAAATATTTTCTATGTCTTCGTCAGTAAAGGTCAGTCCTGCACTGTCTGCCATGTTGTTAGATGTTGAAATTGATAGGTGTAAGGGGTGTGACTACTCCTTAGATTTAAAGAACGATGTATAAAAGGGGAGTATCAAATGAAAGTCTCCTCCAAAAATGGTCTTTCTGAGTTTGAAAAGTAAACTCCCACAGCTGTACGCTGTCAATTACCAAAATTTAACAAAGAGAGGGAGTGAAGAGGATTTCTGGTAGAACCTTCCTCCTATGTCAGACTACAACTAAACAAGGTGGTTCTACTCAATGTGATATAGAAATATATTTTTGTATTTTATTATTTTAAATAGTGAATAAACAAAATAAAGCAGTGCCTTCCGTGGTTTCAGATAAAGGCACCTGATGTTTTTTTAAAATACCCCTCACACACTATGAATTCCCATAGTGTCATGCTTCATCATGGGGGTCTTCCCGTCCCTCTACGGGGCGGGGCGTGCTTCAACCAATAGATATATGGGAGCACTGTTGTTAGGTGAAGGAAGAGAAACTATGTGTAAAGTGATGGTGAGTGAGATAGGGTTAGTGAGTGAAATATACAAAAAATTAAAAATCCTCTAGCTAGTGGAAAAAACAAACTTTATTAAATTCCCTAGCTGAGAATGGTTAAAAATTGGGGTTGCGTAGGGGGTGTATACCAATTAGATACTCCCTACTGGGTCAACATGTTTCGTAAGCAGGCCCCACTGCTTTACTCATCAGGACCAAAAATATATATGTCCCTACTACACTCAAAAAATATGGATAGGGTAGTATGCCTATTCACTAGTTTTAAGTCCTCCCAAGATGGGGAATTTCACAGGTACATTGACCTTTCTTGATTGAAATGGCGTTGCTTCGTTATCTGTAAACATAAAAAGGTGAATGAAAAACGACCCTTGAGTTGTTCATATAGTCACATCTTCATACTCTGCATATTACTGCTAGCTGAAAAGGAAATCGTGATATATTTTTCTTTTCAATGGTTCTTAGTACACCCATTATTCTGGCTTTTTATTTAGCCAGCACACGTGTTTACACATTTGCAATCCTTCCAATTTCTTGCCATGTAACGTGATATATTTTTCTGTGGATCAATGCTGGGTATTCTTACACCAGCCGATTCCCAAAGACCAAGTTGCAATAAGCAAAGTATACTGTGTTCTTTCATTCCGAGAAGATAGCACACACACACACATACACCTACTTTCATTAAAAAAAACCTCGTTAAAATGATAGCCATCTGACTCTGTTTTTGTAAAGAGAAGTTGCTTTGTACACTGTTAGCTTGTGCGAGATCGCAACTAAACACGTAATGTCATCCATGCTGTATTCCACAAACTCGTTATAGCCTGATTAACATAATGAAAAAATATACATACTTCATTGCGGATAATTATCCGATCTCATGAGCTTGCATCGGAGAAAAGGGGGAACTTCTACCAAGCACTGTAGATAAGATAAACTGTGTTTTAGAAGAGTGATTGTCGAAAGAATGAAGTCGTTGTTACTATCGCCGGAGCGTGAGAGGGAATAGATTCAGGAATGCCTTTTTTAAAGACTTAGGCTAGTCGTACTTACATTTTGGTGAATCTTTCCTCACCTCAGCTTTCCACCGTGCTGCTCCGTTCAGCGCCTTCTCAGTACTGAGGTATATTTCAATCTAAGCTATTCCCCGGAAGAGGCGCTTGAAACGGGAAAAATAAGCTAGTGCGCGGCCCGTTTCCAAAATGGCCACCCGTATTTGGGATGTTTGTTGTCCTAATATATACTCACTTCCTGTTAAGATTCTATCGTTCGTGCCAGATTCAAAAGCCGGTTTTATTCTAATGAACATACACATGTGTTATGTAATAACCAGCTGAAATGTTTATTTTTCGAACAGGTAGCGAAATTACTGGGGGCATTTTTCATTTAAAGAAACTATTAAACATTCAACAGTTCGTTTTGCTTGGAATGGGGAATCAATCAATGTGCAAGGGTGAGAGATCAGGATGTATCCTTTTAGGTATTCATAGTTACGCTACATGATTGTCTAGAAGTGGCATTCTCGAGGTCATTTTCTAAAATCAGACTGTTCAGGTAAAGAAGTTCTTAATGCTAGACTGGGAAAAATAGAGTTGTTTATTAATTCGGATCTTCTTATAGTTGGCCCCAGGGGATGTCATCGTTCAATCCATTGACATTAGTTTTCAGACGGAACACCCATCGTTGCTCTTTTTCCAACAGGTATTTCTCATTTGATATCTGTTCAATAACAGTCCAAGATATATCTTCTGGTTTATGGCCAGATTCAAGAAAATGTGATGACATTTTCGTTGTTCCTCTCTTACATTTTATATTGCTCTTATGTTCGCCAATCCTGACTTTTACTGGTCTGGTCGTCATGCCTATGTATTCAAGCCTACATGGACACAGAATGAGGTATACTACATTACTACTATTGCAGGAAGTGAATTTTCTCTGTTCCCATTTTGTACCATTTTGAAAAATGATTTCTTTACTTTTTTTGGTAAGTGGGCATACTTTGCATTTGCCGCATGGGTGGTGCCCGTGTATACTTGCCATTGCAGTTGATTGTTGTGTATTTTCAATTTTGCGTGGTCTTGTGTGTACGATCATATCTCGAATGCTCTTTCCTCTTCTATGTGAGAAGACTGGCTTTGGTAGACTCAGATCTGCACTGTTCAAGATACGCCAATGTTTGTTGATGATCTTGGTGACCTGATTGGAATTGGTGTTGTATGTCGTAATGCAGAATGGTCTTCTTTCTTCCTCGAGTTTAGGATTGGTGGGTTCAAGAAGACTTTCCCTGCAGTTATTGCGAGCTCTTTTGTAGGCCTTCTCTATGATTTTTTTAGGATACTGCCTTTTTTCAAGTTTGTCGGTCAGAGCTTTTGATTGAATTGAGAAGGCGCTGAACGGAGCAGCACGGTGGAAAGCTGAGGTGAGGAAAGATTCACCAAAATGTAAGTACGACTAGCCTAAGTCTTTAAAAAAGGCATTCCTGAATCTATTCCCTCTCACGCTCCGGCGATAGTAACAACGACTTCATTCTTTCGACAATCACTCTTCTAAAACACAGTTTATCTTATCTACAGTGCTTGGTAGAAGTTCCCCCTTTTCTCCGATGCAAGCTCATGAGATCGGATAATTATCCGCAATGAAGTATGTATATTTTTTCGTTATGTTAATCAGGCTATAACGAGTTTGTGGAATACAGCATGGATGACATTACGTGTTTAGTTGCGATCTCGCACAAGCTAACAGTGTCTTCTCTTTACAAAAACAGAGTCAGATGGCTATCATTTTAACGAGGTTTTTTTTTTAATGAAAGTAGGTGTATGTGTGTGTGTGTGCTATCTTCTCGGAATGAAAGAACACAGTATACTTTGCTTATTGCAACTTGGTCTTTGGGAATCGGCTGGTGTAAGAATACCCAGCATTGATCCACAGAAAAATATATCACGTTACATGGCAAGAAATTGGAAGGATTGCAAATGTGTAAACACGTGTGCTGGCTAAATAAAAAGCCAGAATAATGGGTGTACTAAGAACCATTGAAAAGAAAAATATATCACGATTTCCTTTTCAGATAGCAGTAATATGCAGAGTATGAAGATGTGACTATATGAACAACTCAAGGGTCGTTTTTCATTCACCTTTTTATGTTTACAGATAACGAAGCAACGCCATTTCAATCAAGAAAGGTCAATGTACCTGTGAAATTCCCCATCTTGGGAGGACTTAAAACTAGTGAATAGGCATACTACCCTATCCATATTTTTTGAGTGTAGTAGGGACATATATATTTTTGGTCCTGATGAGTAAAGCAGTGGGGCCTGCTTACGAAACATGTTGACTCAGTAGGGAGTATCTAATTGGTATACACCCCCTACGCAACCCCAATTTTTAACCATTCTCAGCTAGGGAATTTAATAAAGTTTGTTTTTTCCACTAGCTAGAGGATTTTTAATTTTTTGTATATTTCACTCACTAACCCTATCTCACTCACCATCACTTTACACATAGTTTCTCTTCCTTCACCTAACAACAGTGCTCCCATATATCTATTGGTTGAAGCACGCCCCGCCCCGTAGAGGGACGGGAAGACCCCCATGATGAAGCATGACACTATGGGAATTCATAGTGTGTGAGGGGTATTTTAAAAAAACATCAGGTGCCTTTATCTGAAACCACGGAAGGCACTGCTTTATTTTGTTTATTCACTATTTAAAATAATAAAATACAAAAATATATTTCTATATCACATTGAGTAGAACCACCTTGTTTAGTTGTAGTCTGACATAGGAGGAAGGTTCTACCAGAAATCCTCTTCACTCCCTCTCTTTGTTAAATTTTGGTAATTGACAGCGTACAGCTGTGGGAGTTTACTTTTCAAACTCAGAAAGACCATTTTTGGAGGAGACTTTCATTTGATACTCCCCTTTTATACATCGTTCTTTAAATCTAAGGAGTAGTCACACCCCTTACACCTATCAATTTCAACATCTAACAACATGGCAGACAGTGCAGGACTGACCTTTACTGACGAAGACATAGAAAATATTTTATCATCACTAGGAAGTTTTGAGGGATTGAACACCACTGAACCCGCTACTAGCAACAATGACTGGGACGAAATGGAAGAACTGAGACGTACTCAGATAAAGACTGCTTTACATGGCCTACTAATGTCAGAGTATCTTAAGGCAAATGCTGCACCACAAGGCCTAATCGTCCGAAATGAACCATATATCTTCCAACAGGATATGAGATTCAAGAAAGATTGGTCATTAATATCATGGCATTGTACGAGAGACTGGATCGTACTGATAATAAAAACAGCAAGCAGGCTGGCTCAAGAACTCAAAATAGAAATTCAGGCCATAGAGGTGAGATTAAAAAGCTATGAATCACCAAGCAGTATGAAAAAACATCTGGATGAATTAAACAAAACCTTGAATGATTTTGAAGCAACATTGAAGCAAAGTAAATATAACAAACTTAAAAAAGACACCAGTCGGTTCAGCCATGAGAAAACGTATCCCTACATAAAAGAAGATTATAGGGTAAATCAACTGGATACAACGGATGAAGATTCATCTGATACCGGTTCCAACAGTTCAGGGTCAAGTAGAGGAAGAAATCCGAGATTCCAAGGACCAAGAAACAACTACAGATATCCCAACCAACAAAGAGCTAGAGGATGGGGACATTTCCAAGGGCCACCAATGTATTCACCACAGTTCTTTGGACAACCTCCTTTTCCACCTCCACAGGGAGCATATCCCCCATGGGGTTACCCACCTCAAGATTTTCCATATTTTGAACAGCCTCATTTTTTAGGACCTCGCCAAGGGAGAAACAGGGGAAGAAATCGGAGAGGAAACAACGTCCATTGGACCCCGAGAGACGAGGATCAGACAAGAGTATCAACCAGGAGCATGACAAGAGCAACCACGAGCAAGAAATGAACCTTGTCGTGAATCTAACCGACATACAGCTAACCCCGGAACAAATCTCAGTTTTGGAAAAAGGCCTGGGTTTCGTACCAACGTCAAATATGGATAAATTTCTTCTATGCAAAGAAATACAAGAGTTCATGAGGAGATTGAAATTGCAAGTCTTCTTCAAAGACAAAGAACCTTCCTCCTCATCAGAAGGAGATACAGGCTTAAAACCGAAATCCAGTTTCACACCATTAAACTGCACCCTTCCAATTGAATTACTTGCTTTCGAAAAAGCAGTCATGAAAGATCTGGAAAATCTTGATAAAACAACAAACAAGACTTTTCAAAATATAACAAAAGAAGAAAGACATGCAATACAAGAATTAAGTAACAACGACGATTTGGTGATAAAACCTGCGGATAAGGGAGGAGCTATTGTTTTACAAACAACGGAACAATATGACAACGAATGCAGACGACTGCTTCAAGACAGGAGAAATTACGAGGTCTTAAACCAAGACCCTGCAGAAAAAATCAAAACCAAAATAAAGAACTTGGTAGAAGAAGCTCTTGCTCATGGATGGATAACGAGAAAAGAGGGGGATTTTTTAGTTCAAGAATCCCCTATAACACCATACTTTTATACCATCCCAAAGATACATAAGAAATTGGAGAATCCCCCAGGTCGTCCGATTGTATCGGGAATAGGATCAATTTTGGAACCTGTCTCGAACTTTGCAGATGCATACCTAAGACCTATGGTACAAAAAACATCGACTTACTTGAGAGACACCAAAGATGTCCTGATATTATTGGAAGATCTCCTTTTTAATCCACAACAACAACTACTAATCAGTTGTGATGTAGAAAGTTTATACACGAGTCTCCCCCATACCGAGACTTTGGACATTATCGAAGAAGTTCTCTTCGATGTTGATTGGGAATATCAAACCCCTAGAAATGTCGTCATGGAGTGCTGTAGTCTAGCTCTAAGAGAGAACTTTTTTGAGTATAAGGGTACACTCTACCTCCAAAAGCACGGGACCAGCATGGGGAGCGTTTTTGCTCCCAGCATAGCTGGTCTCTATGTGCATCATCTTGAGATCACCAAGATTCTAAATCAAAGCAATCCTTTTTTCAAGCATATCAACACCTGGAAGCGGTATATAGACGACATCTTGATCATTTGGGAAGGTGACGAGAGCACCGCTAAAAGTTTTATTACGTGGTTGAATCTCCAAGACAATTTCCTGAAATTCACCAGCACCATCTCCAACAAAGAATTGGTATTCCTTGACCTCAATATATCGCCAAAGGATGGCAGACTTATGACCACCACCCATTTCAAAACAACATCTAAGAATTGTCTCCTTTTGTACAAAAGCTTTCACCCTAGACATCTGCGTGATAATCTTCCATATGGACAATTTTTGAGACTCCGACGAAATTGTACAGAAGTCAGTAATTTCAAAATTCAATCAAAAGCTCTGACCGACAAACTTGAAAAAAGGCAGTATCCTAAAAAAATCATAGAGAAGGCCTACAAAAGAGCTCGCAATAACTGCAGGGAAAGTCTTCTTGAACCCACCAATCCTAAACTCGAGGAAGAAAGAAGACCATTCTGCATTACGACATACAACACCAATTCCAATCAGGTCACCAAGATCATCAACAAACATTGGCGTATCTTGAACAGTGCAGATCTGAGTCTACCAAAGCCAGTCTTCTCACATAGAAGAGGAAAGAGCATTCGAGATATGATCGTACACACAAGACCACGCAAAATTGAAAATACACAACAATCAACTGCAATGGCAAGTATACACGGGCACCACCCATGCGGCAAATGCAAAGTATGCCCACTT
Organism: Triturus cristatus; assembly: GCF_964204655.1. Classification (NCBI taxonomy): domain Eukaryota; kingdom Metazoa; phylum Chordata; class Amphibia; order Caudata; family Salamandridae; genus Triturus; species Triturus cristatus. The sequence goes on from NC_140595.1 coordinate 357,971,517, forward strand.
ACCAAAAAAAGTAAAGAAATCATTTTTCAAAATGGTACAAAATGGGAACAGAGAAAATTCACTTCCTGCAATAGTAGTAATGTAGTATACCTCATTCTGTGTCCATGTAGGCTTGAATACATAGGCATGACGACCAGACCAGTAAAAGTCAGGATTGGCGAACATAAGAGCAATATAAAATGTAAGAGAGGAACAACGAAAATGTCATCACATTTTCTTGAATCTGGCCATAAACCAGAAGATATATCTTGGACTGTTATTGAACAGATATCAAATGAGAAATACCTGTTGGAAAAAGAGCAACGATGGGTGTTCCGTCTGAAAACTAATGTCAATGGATTGAACGATGACATCCCCTGGGGCCAACTATAAGAAGATCCGAATTAATAAACAACTCTATTTTTCCCAGTCTAGCATTAAGAACTTCTTTACCTGAACAGTCTGATTTTAGAACATGACCTCGAGAATGCCACTTCTAGACAATCATGTAGCGTAACTATGAATACCTAAAAGGATACATCCTGATCTCTCACCCTTGCACATTGATTGATTCCCCATTCCAAGCAAAACGAACTGTTGAATGTTTAATAGTTTCTTTAAATGAAAAATGCCCCCAGTAATTTCGCTACCTGTTCGAAAAATAAACATTTCAGCTGGTTATTACATAACACATGTGTATGTTCATTAGAATAAAACCGGCTTTTGAATCTGGCACGAACGATAGAATCTTAACAGGAAGTGAGTATATATTAGGACAACAAACATCCCAAATACGGGTGGCCATTTTGGAAACGGGCCGCGCACTAGCTTATTTTTCCCGTTTCAAGCGCCTCTTCCGGGGAATAGCTTAGATTGAAATATACCTCACTACTGAGAAGGCGCTGAACGGAGCAGCACGGTGGAAAGCTGAGGTGAGGAAAGATTCACCAAAATGTAAGTACGACTAGCCTAAGTCTTTAAAAAAGGCATTCCTGAATCTATTCCCTCTCACGCTCCGGCGATAGTAACAACGACTTCATTCTTTCGACAATCACTCTTCTAAAACACAGTTTATCTTATCTACAGTGCTTGGTAGAAGTTCCCCCTTTTCTCCGATGCAAGCTCATGAGATCGGATAATTATCCGCAATGAAGTATGTATATTTTTTCGTTATGTTAATCAGGCTATAACGAGTTTGTGGAATACAGCATGGATGACATTACGTGTTTAGTTGCGATCTCGCACAAGCTAACAGTGTACAAAGCAACTTCTCTTTACAAAAACAGAGTCAGATGGCTATCATTTTAACGAGGTTTTTTTTTTTTTTTTAATGAAAGTAGGTGTATGTGTGTGTGTGTGCTATCTTCTCGGAATGAAAGAACACAGTATACTTTGCTTATTGCAACTTGGTCTTTGGGAATCGGCTGGTGTAAGAATACCCAGCATTGATCCACAGAAAAATATATCACGTTACATGGCAAGAAATTGGAAGGATTGCAAATGTGTAAACACGTGTGCTGGCTAAATAAAAAGCCAGAATAATGGGTGTACTAAGAACCATTGAAAAGAAAAATATATCACGATTTCCTTTTCAGCTAGCAGTAATATGCAGAGTATGAAGATGTGACTATATGAACAACTCAAGGGTCGTTTTTCATTCACCTTTTTATGTTTACAGATAACGAAGCAACGCCATTTCAATCAAGAAAGGTCAATGTACCTGTGAAATTCCCCATCTTGGGAGGACTTAAAACTAGTGAATAGGCATACTACCCTATCCATATTTTTTGAGTGTAGTAGGGACATATATATTTTTGGTCCTGATGAGTAAAGCAGTGGGGCCTGCTTACGAAACATGTTGACCCAGTAGGGAGTATCTAATTGGTATACACCCCCTACGCAACCCCAATTTTTAACCATTCTCAGCTAGGGAATTTAATAAAGTTTGTTTTTTCCACTAGCTAGAGGATTTTTAATTTTTTGTATATTTCACTCACTAACCCTATCTCACTCACCATCACTTTACACATAGTTTCTCTTCCTTCACCTAACAACAGTGCTCCCATATATCTATTGGTTGAAGCACGCCCCGCCCCGTAGAGGGACGGGAAGACCCCCATGATGAAGCATGACACTATGGGAATTCATAGTGTGTGAGGGGTATTTTAAAAAAACATCAGTTGCCTTTATCTGAAACCACGGAAGGCACTGCTTTATTTTGTTTATTCACTATTTAAAATAATAAAATACAAAAATATATTTCTATATCACATTGAGTAGAACCACCTTGTTTAGTTGTAGTCTGACATAGGAGGAAGGTTCTACCAGAAATCCTCTTCACTCCCTCTCTTTGTTAAATTTTTGTCCTTTCAATAGCCATTTGGGGAACAATGAAGTTCAATAAGAATGGAAAAAACATTAACATAATCTGCTCCACTGGCTTTACGACGTGTTTCCTTCACTTTCATGTACCGTCCACTCGTTTTCACCCATGCGTAAAGAAGAGCAATTTTTTTTGCACTAATAACCTGTAAGTACCAGTATGACTGAATATTGTGTTTAATTACGTAATGGTTCTTTACTTCTTGTTATTTTGAAGTCTGTTTTTACTTTCATTCTTTTAGTCACAAGTCACGTGATGTTTATTTAAATCACTGTCAACCACAACCTCAACACTCTTGAACAAGGAAACCTGGTTTGAGTCGTACTTTTGCCAAATAAAAGTCTGCTTACAGCATTTGGGTGCCGTGGATCATTGTTTGTGGCATGGAAACGATGGAATATGGATGTTATGGGTTTCGCTAACCAGCCACGGCCCGCCGTTGTCTGAGGCTTGAGTTGAAGCGAAGAACTGTTGTGGATATATATATATATATATACAAACACACACACACACACCATGCCATGAGTGATGTAATATGTGAGGTCATAAGCAGTGCATTGCGGGGGTGTAAGTTAAGGTTAGCTCAGGTAACTATAACTGCAGAATTTCTATGGTTTTGTGTGTGTAAAAGCTGGGCCTAACTACAATGTCTCTGTAACCTTTGTTTTTTTCCAGTGAATTACTAAATTTGTCTCTAATTCTATTTCCTAACTTTAATGTCCCTGTAACCTTTGTTTTTTCAGTGGATTTCAAACTTATTTTACATTTTATTTCCTAACTGTAACCTGCAACCTTTGAGAGCGGGTGTGTGAATGGTTTTATAGGTAGGTGAGTGGGGTTGTGAGTAGCTGTATGGGTGTGTGAGTGAGTGGGTGTATGGGTGGCTGTATGGGTCTGTGAATGGGTGTGTGAGTAGCTCTATGGGTCAGTGACTGGGAGTGTAAGTGGATGTATGGGTCTGTGAGTGGATGTGTGCGTGTCTGTATGAGTGTATGACTGGGTGTGTTAGTAGTTGTGAGGGTGTGTGTGGCTATGTGAGTGGATTTGTGAGTCAGTGAGTGGATGTCAGAATGGCTCTATGGGCCTGTGAGTGGGCATGGGAGTAGCTGTGGGGGTCTGTGAGTGGGTTTGTGAGTGGCTATATGGGTCTGTGAGTAGGTGTGGGAATGGTTATGTGGATCTGTGAGTACGAGTGACTGTATGGGTCTGGGGGGGTGTTTCAGTGGTTTTCTGAGTGAGTGAGTAAGTGAGTGGGTGTGTGAGTGACTGTATGGGTGGGTGACATGGCTGTGTGGGTCTTTGAGTGGATGTGACAGTGGCATAATGGGTATGGGAGTGGGTGTCTGAGTATCTGTGTGGGTGTCAGCTGCTGTATGAGGGACTGTGCCAGAACGGAACCTCACCTGCCCTTTACCCAACAAGAGTCCACAGTTTTGCACAAAAAGTCAACCCAATTGGAGCACTCTCTACTGGTCAATTATTAAGTGCTAACTCGTTGGTTAAATGTCTAGTGCATATTCTATACTACAGCTGCATAATGGCCCAGGAGGAAATGTCTCCATTGCCCTTCTGTGTGTTTAACTTCTGCAATTTCTCATGCGTCTTGTTCCATAAATCTATGATAACATGAATTCTCCTATAGAGAAGATGACAAGATTGAATAGAGGTGACAAGACTGAAAAGAGGCGAATCTCCACCAAACAAGGGTACTTCCTCTTTACTAAATAAAGTAAGTGCTTCTTTGTTTGGTGTCCTCATATTCATGGCATCAAGAAGGTGTCACCAATATCAGCTGGAAACTCACTGGGGGATCTTTTGGTAAGCTGTCCATTGTCCTGGCAAAATACGGGAAGTCTTTTGCATGCTACTAAGGTGGAAACAAACGAGTATATATAAATGAAGGCCTCAACCATCCCAAAATGCCCTTTGCCCTTGCACCACTTTCCCTTAATCACCACATGGGCATGCCCTGCACTCCTGTTTCAACATCCAGGATATCAAGCAGCAAACAAAATGAGAAAATAAATCCAAAAAAGTAAACAATGGTGGTGCCTTCTCTCCCTCAAACTTCACACTTTTTGCTGTACTGGACTGAACTTACTTGATTTCCCAGGGTGGATGATGACAGTCAGTAGAGATTGCAGAGTAGGTAAGTACTCAACAAAACACATGGAGAAGAGTAAGTTGACACTATAGGTATAGCAGTCTGACTTTTTATGACACTTCCTCTGTAAAAAAAAAAAAAGGAAGCATGTCACACTAAGCGAGGTAAAATGTCAACCTGAAATGAGCTTCTGAATTGATTATAAGTGACTGGCTATATGAAAAACAGCATCTTGCAAACAAAAATTCTCCAACACCTGTTAGATCCTGATCCAAAACAATCTGGTCCAGCTGAATCAATATCAACGTTCAGGAAACTCTTAGGCTATAAAATTGATTGGGAAACTTAGATTTAAATGATATAATTAGATGTAGATATAATTAGAAAATAGCAGGGACAAAGAAGTCTTTTAAATTGAAGACAGATTACATAACATTTTAGCATTAAGATTAACAGAGAAGAGATAAAAAAATTAGAATATCATAGAGGGTCCTTGTTAAACAAGTTGAGAGAAGAAGTCCACAAATGGTTAAAGCTAAGCTTCTAGGAAAAACTAAACTTATCATAATGATAGTGTTACTGAAAATGACTTATGTGTTACATTGACCATCAAAAGTGTAAAATACTTTTGAGACTTTGAAAAAATCTGCTTAGATCTATTCTGGAAAGGTAAGAAAACTCTTATCTTAAAGCTTGAAATTCCAGTGAGGATTTGGTTTCTCGAATTTAAAGATACTGGTCATGCTTTGTGATTCAACAGGCATCAAATAAGGTTTACAAACTAATGGGGACATTATTTTGTGGCTGTGTCTGTGAAATACTATATAGTTAAAATTTCAATTCCATCCTTCTTTTTTAGGTAAAGTTTCATAATAAAGAGGCCACATTATTCAGAGTTTGTTATTAAACAAGAAAAGAGGTCTATATTTTGATTCTATTGAATGTAGTCATTTTATGTGGAGGTGATTTGTAACTTTTCTGGAATAATCCAGATATTGGGTTCAACCTTGGAACTCTAAACTGGGAGGAGGGGTTGAGAAAAATGTACCAGAATGTGGTCAGTTGCATCATGGTAATAGAGTCATATCTTTCCAGGATATAGGAGAACATTTTTTTCATGAAACTCCAGACAGGAAAAGATATTGGGGCGTATTCACAACCTGCATTTTGTAGTGCTAAAATAGTACTACAAATGAACTAAACAAAATCCTATTCACAAACATCCATGCAGTGGTTACGGCTCCTCCTTTACAATTTTTTTTATGCAGAGATCTCTGCCCCGACTGTGGAGTCTCTGCAGGTGCAAGTAAAAGTTTTAGCAGTGAATATGGGTGGGGCAAAGGGGAGTGGCTCAAAATGAAGAATACTTATGAATAAAAGAGGAGGGATTGGGGAAAAAAGAGGAATTTGTTAAGAGTTATGAAGAGGTTTAGAGAGGGATTGAACCCACCCACAAAAGAGCTCACTTCTGTTCACAAACTGCTCTTCTAAATTTACTACAGCGAATAAAGGAACTAAAAATGTAGGTAAACTAACCCAACTCATACTTAAAATAAGTCCAGCACCACACATGACCAAACACCGGTACTGCAACACCCTCCTAAAGAAATCATTGAAGATAGGGATGTAAAACATCACAGTAAAAATGTTTAAATAAATTACATTGTTTAAAATAGTTAAACGCATAAATACATAGGATGTAATGTAAACAATATATAAAAATAAAACATAATCATATCTAACTATAAAAAATTATAACACACTTTTTTGGACATAAAAAGTAATGTAACTGATTTTCATTAAGAAACAATTAAATTTATTTTAATTCATTCTATACATCACTTTTAATAGTTAGTAATGCATAGTAAACATATTTTGTTACTTCAGGTGGGAATTTGTTTTGTAATTTAAACTCAGCACAATCATTTTTATTTAGCATCGCATATTGCAGCTACTTTCCTTGTTGCCTGTTCGAGTCTGGATGATTACCAGCAATCTGGTCAGGGAGTTCATCTGTCTGATTGATTTGTGACTGTTACTAGAAGCCACAATGGAATCACACCTTTGAATATGTGGTAGGCAAGGGTAGCCAAGAAGATGCCACCTACTCCTGAGGAAAAAGCCCCAGGCATAAATAAATCTCCTTGTGGTATGAAAATTTCATCGGGTCGAAGAAAACTAGATGTCTGGAATGCAATACTGGAGTACTTCAGGGGCCGTATTATACATTATCACTGTTTGTGCCCGGGGCACCTTTCAAAAGGTGCGCCAGGCGCAAACAGTGATAATGCGCCCCATTATTGTGTATGCGCTGCCCCCAGGGCAGCCGTGAACTCGTGCTGCCTTGGGGGCAGTGCATTCATGCGAAAGCATGGAGCAGCTGCTCCGTTTTTTCACTGTGCATGCGGCAAAGGGGATTAGAGATCCCCTTGCAGGCGGGTGCAGTCATTGACTGCACCCGCCTGCAAGGGGATGTGCGGGGGGGGCATTGGACAGCCCTTTACCCCCTGCAGAGGGCTGTTGTCAGGAGGCACACTGACTGTAAGCATGGCACACTGTCAGTGCGTCTCCTGTGGGCTTCTTTGACTCTGCGCCCATGTCTGTAATATGGCGTGGGCGCAGAGTCAAAGGAATTCCTTCATTTGCATAGGGCACACCCCTATGCGAATGAGGGAATACCCTCTGTTGATAACGCTGGCATTTTAAGTGCACCAGTGCTATCGGTATTATAGAAGGGGACGCACAAGCGCCTGCGTCCCCTTCTATAATATCGTAGTGACCCGGGGGCAAGCAAAGCGGGAGGAAACGCCCTTTGCGCCCCCGGGGCCCCATCTGTAATACAGGCCACAGGAGTAATAAATCAGGATCAGCAAGTGGGAGGGGTGAGGAAACAAGTGAGGGAATAAACCCCCTTCCAACCAGACTGAAGCCTTTAGTTGGTAAAAGGTAATTACATCAAACATCACATGACAGGACACACAAAGGAGTAGAAAAACCAGGAAGAACCACAATGGAGAAAGAAAATAAATAAGAAAGAAAACCTGAAGTGGACAAGCTGAGGAGCTGCTTTGAAAGGCAGCTGTAAAATCTCTGACAGATGATTGCTATTTTGGAGCAGGGGGAGCAAGGAGAAGCAGCTAGGATCCCATGAATGGGAAGGCAGCCCCAGGTGAGTGAAACTCATCATAGCCTGCAGTTGCTGGCTTCATGTGACATTGTCTCAGCCCTGAGAATCGTGGAACCATGCAAGGTATCATGATTCTCAGACGTGCAGGCAAGAAAGCTAAAAAAACTGCCGTTCGTTGCATGATTTCTTGATAAATCTGGCCCCAAGTATTGATCTTCCATGCTCTGCAAGTGCACTGGGTAAGCAGGAAAATGTTATGTACATCATCAGCATGTAAGGCCCATTAATTACACAGGCAATCTGGAGACTAGTGTGTGACTGTTTGTCGAACACCCAAAATAACTGTTACTCAAGCGCTGACCCATTACAACAGGCTTCAATGGAATCTCTGGATGTGAATGGCGGGTTACTTGTTGACACCCCTGTGATTAATTGAATAAGTCACAGCATATAAAGCAGCAGGATGCATTTTGTTGTGTACAGACACTGGTGTTCAATGTGGACCTCAAATGTTTTTGGGGAACGAGACTCACAGAAAAGCAATCTCTCGCAAGCTGGGCAGAAAAATGTGTTGGAAAGTTAGAGTCAGACATTAACAGACAGGGTTGCTGTTTCTTCAATACACAAGTGGAAATGGTATCGCCAATGAAACAAGTCTTTCAGGGTGGGGGTAATGGACATCATGGGTCCTGAAGAAGTTCAGTTTCCCAGCGAGAAGGGGATATATACTCATGTCAAGCCTTGAGTGTTGAAATTCAGCAAATCCATTGGTTTGACCTGGTGCTCTATGATATCTTACCTCCTTCCACAACAACAAAATAAAGAATGTGGAGGCTTGAGTCATTCATTTATAAGGGGAGGGACTAAAAATGCTTCTACACATTACCACCAACAGCCTCCACTTCCATGGGGGAATGAAACAGATTTTCAGTGACAAGACTGATGCAGGAGCCCTGAAGCGGGCAGTCTGGGAGACACACATATATAGAGAGACTCATCCTGTTAGTAAATGAGAAGGCAATGGTCTGAGAGGATATGCTGCTAACTAAACCTTATTCATTCCAGAATAAAAACGAATACTTTTAGGAGTAATGTTGAACATCTCCTCCCTGATATAGACATCTACAGCATGGCTTCAGAAAATCAAACAACCTCTATAAGATGACTCGTACTTCTGAGTATGCTCTGTAGTATGTCATTTCAGAAATGTGATGGGATGATGGAAGGTTTTTAAGGTGTGCAGAGACTGAGGATATACCTCTGTGCAGAACAGGTTGATTGGGAAGACTAAGAAGAGAAAAGGAGAAATGGTTGAGACAACATTAGACATGTATTTCAACCTGTATGTATGTGGTAAGCTAATTATTTCTGTTGACAGGTTTACATGTACTGTATGACCATGGACATGACGTACCAGGATAGATTCTCACAAATATCCCACAGGTTAACTTAGTCACCAGGGACACAGATGTACTGCTATCTCTAGCTGTTAAAATATGTAATTGTCATTTGTTGCACCCAGGAAAAATGCATGTAGATTTGTGAAGTATTTCTTGGAATCATAGGCAGCTTGCTCATGGATTGAGTGGCAACAGTGCTGTTATGATACACGTGTGCATTGTATATGGTGGTGGTAGTGTAAAATAAGTATTACCATTACAAATAAGTGTATTTGTGGAATGGGCTAAATGATAAATCTTCTGAACATACATTTCCTGTCCTGATGACAATGCCCATGGCTTTGTACCGCAGTACCTAGTTTTATAAGCATTGCAGGGTCCAGCACAGATCCCTGGGTTGTCTGGCCTGTGAGATCCCTGCCATAATGCTCTGTAAGGATCCAGTGTCAGGAAATGCCGTGCAGAGCGCACCTTTACATAAGAAAGGATGGCATAATTCTGAGCTCTTTGTAAAATTAGCTCCAGTTCCTGTTACCACTATGTCCAGGATCAGACGTGGAAGGAAGTGATATTTCTAAAATTTTCCTTCCCCAATCATTACAGAGAGTATGGTCATTTCTGTGTATATTTTCACTCTTGTCACCTGACTGTTCCTCATAATCAAGGCTATAGTTACTTGGGGTGGGCAGAACTTGTAGAGTTTAAATCTGCAGAATTCCACTGAGTTACGTAAAAACTCTGAGATTCCATGGAGTTCTGCAAGTGGGACGATTTCGGCATGTTGCTCTGCTCGCGCTGATTTCTAGCTCTTGGAGCTTGCTCCATGCTGCAAAAATCAGTGTGAATGGCAGCATATGACACACCAGAGGGCCCTGCTTCTCTCTGCTGTTCATGTAGATTTTCTACTCAAGCGGCAGCTTTCTTAATGTGAATGGTGGCGACCTGTCGCGACCTGCCACGACCGCCTGCGTTGAGAAATCTCACTGGGAGGAGATTTAGCACCTGAAAATCACACTAGGGGATGCAAATTCTCGCTCGCACTCTCCAACTTAATGTTGGTGAGCCATGCACAAGAAAAGACTCAGCCACAAGGTGGTTGGCAAAGTCTTGCTATAACTCCGCATTCCATGCTGAGAAGCAGAGTGGGAAAAACTCTGCAAACTCAGCCAGCAGAGTGGAATTTTCACTCACCCCTAATAGTTACTATGCCTGCAAATTATATATTCACAAAGCAGTTTGAATTGTAAATATTGCGTGGAACAGTCTTTAATTCATCACTTGGGATGGTTAAATGTCAAATATAGAAACTAAATGCATCGAGCTGCAGCAACATTGCCTGCAGAATATCAACTATCACTATATTCTCAAGGTAATATATCTACTTAAATGTAGATTTACTTTTCATATCATCAAGATAGGTAGAAATGGAGTAAATGCTCACCTTGAGTCTATTTCTTGCAGTTGATAGTGTTGCAGCTTAATATTAAAACCTTGATTTTGTTGTACCACATATAGGTATGAGCTGCAGATCTGGTGGGATGAGTCACTGATGTTGTGCATCAATAATGGTGTCCCCCATCTAGACTTTTCTTTAGTACTTGCTCCTGACCTTGTTCATCAACAGTGCTAACCCTTTGTCTGTGGGTGCTGGCATCTGTTTTTTTGTGACTGTGTGCCAATAATGTGTATGATGATATTTTATGAGTGATTTGAATCTTGCAATTTGACTTTTACCTTTTCATGACTGGCTTGGAGATGCCAGGTCGTCATATGTTTCTTGCATGGCTCATTGTCATTTTCCCTATGTTAGCCTAATTGTGCATGTTGTAGGCCACCTTTATTTTTCACGTGTTACTAAATAACACGCTTGCCTTTATGCTACATTGTATTTTCACACAGAACCTGCACATGTTTTTGTGTTTTATTGTTTTTCCTGGGATTTAGTCGGAACACCCTAGACAAGGTCAAACAGCATTGCCCCTTATTATTCTCTCTGATCAGACACTAGCACCTAGACATAACAAGAGAATGGAGCTGCTGTTTGTGAGCGCACATATCTTGTCATATAATTGAGGATAGGGGTTCTGAAAAAACACACACTAAGCGAAGGTCCTGAAGCAAGAGGGCTGCACCAGCCAAGATGAAGAGCATCCACCTATGCATGCTAAGGTATGGGGTCTGCTACTAATCCCAGAGTTCTATATTATATAATCATTTAGCTTCAGTAGAAAAGGGGGGGGGTCGGCTAATCTGTCCTATAACATGACAAGGCTTTTTATGGTATATGGTTTGTTAACCATGCTAATGATATTTTTGCATTTATTGTCAAATTGTGCTGCAAATAATGCATCTTAGAACACAATGTTTTAAATAAACGTTGTAAACTTCCTTTGTGTCTCTTTTTTATCTTATTGTGGACAAGCGCGAGTGAGACAGCGAAAGCGTGTGTCCTATTACCGTGATCGCTGAGAGGGTCGAGAGTGTTATGTTCTGGGGTGCCAAATCACTTGTTTCTCTAGAAAAGTTAGGAGGGCAAGTGAGGCACTATAACTAGTCGGACTCGGGCTCATAGATACTGAGGTGGTAGTGTGACTCAGTCCCTACAGGGTGATGGTCCATGGTCGCAAGCAGAATCCCTCCAACAAGGTCTTTTGACATATGTGTATTATGTGTAACATGTGATTGATGTAATTTCTGTTCTGTTGCCTGCCTTATCTTTTCCCTGCTGTGATATTTTCCACCGAATGGATGTTTGCGGTGTTTTAATAAATGTTTAATAAATCAACTTCCAGTTTGCTTGGTATTTTTCTCATTGCATCTTTGAGTGGAAATCCATGCAGTCATTGATATTTCTAAACATACCTCGTGTTTATTACTAGGCGGTTTGTATGTGTAACCTTGAGCAAGCTAGACCTGGAGTACTAATGGAGTAGGTAGGTGTGTGTTTACCTTTGCGAATGAGATGTCCTCATTTCTGACTTGCTTACTTTCCGGTGTGTTTGCTGATTTAACTGTAGTACTTCTTTCCCCACTTGAAATGCCATTATGTATCAAAAATCTCCAATTTGTGGGTGTTACCGCTTGGGCTCCCAATATTTACGGCACAACTGTAAACTTTCAAATATTCTTTGTCACGGGCATACTATTTGGAAGAGTGCCAAAACCTACAAGTAAATGCCATGTGCCAAGCATTATTTTTCAAATGGCAATTTTTTATTTTGTGGATTGGAGCCACCGCGAGGTTATTTCTGTTTCTCTGTAACTGATATGCACATGGCTTGTATAGTGTCTTCAACCCCTGATGATTTGTGACAGGTTGTTTGCTCAGGTCATCTCTTAACGCCCACCATGTTTATTATGGTATCACGACCGCACTCAGGTCAGGACAGATGTTCCCACTACCTTACTATGAGCAAAGAAAACCCGAGCTTGCCTGTTCTTAAATAGAACAATCTTTTATTATGTTGATAAAAATCACAATGAAGTAATAAAATCATTATCAAATCATGTAAACTAATACACTTATTTTTGGGGTACACAGCCTCATGCACATTCCATAGTGAATTGGGGCATGTTACTGCTTCCACATTTTCTGCTTTGAGCTATTTCATTTAACATAGCGGTAAATGCACAGATCTTTGTGCCTTTTCCGGTTCTGGCTTTTCAATTTGCCTTCCTCCCAGTCATAGCTTCAACTTAAAACTTATTTTATTCTGATTGCTATAGTTTATGCGCATTACCGCCCTATTGACAAGAACAATATATGATTTGCAGGAAACGTGTATCTTTTCAGCTGTCGCTGAGCTACAATTCAGAGCAGCAAATTGAGCTCTATTTCGGTACCAATCTCATGTAGATGCTGAGGGCCAGAGAATGGTTTATGAAAGCAGAGTGCTAATGTGTTACTTTTCCTCCATCACGCGGGCTTGGAATTCACGAGATCTCCTTTGTAGTGGATATTATGTCAAGCTTCACATTTTAATCTCTTCTAGGAACCGAACATGGAAAAAGGAACAAGACAAGTAAATGGATGTAGAGAATAATTAGAGCGATGATCTTCAACGTGAACGTATTAAGTTAGATAATATGCATATATATATATATATATATATATATATAAAAATATATATTTAGTGCTAGAAGTTCTTTCACTTACCTGTTATTAAGCACAAATATACATATTTTGATGCTAACTGACATATTTTAGCATAATCATTGAAGGTCTCTTGTTTACCCCATACATACTGGTTTACAGGGTCCAGTGGCTTAGCTACAGCTTGCCGCCCAGTGACGACTGGTGCAGGTAAGGGGGGGGGGGGTTGCAGACGACGACGAGGGGAAATAAAAGAAAAGAAAAAAGAAAAGCACTTACTTTGCGCTCGCTGAAATGGCTCACCTCAAATGAAGTGCTGCTACCCCCCAAAAACTGCTGCATGTGGCGGACAGCCCCCCCGCCCCTCCCCCCAGCTACGCCACTGACAGCGTCGGACGTGCCTATAGGGTAATCTGGCAGTGCCAGAAGGGCTTGTCCGACAGGATAGCGTGTACGCCTGTTTGTGGGCTTGTTTTAAGCTCTAATAGGCGGATTCTTAATGTTGATTTCCAAGATATTACTACAAGTATTCGGTAGAACATACAAATGCATGCAGTTGCCCACACCATGCAAAAACAAGTGTACAACGTGTCTTTACAAGTTCAAAACTGCCATGATTTGCAAATGTGGGCCACTTTTTTAGCTAAAAGAGGCCACATTTATTTTGGTGCACGGGCCTAGTTTCTGTCCCAGTACGAATCTGGTGGCAGTAAGTGGATTAAGAACAAAATGGTCTGATATGTCAAGTTGAATATTTGGATGTTAGAGCATCCAACAATCAGAATATAATATTTTTCAATAAAAAAAAAAATCTTAACTCTGGTGTGCTTCAATTGAGCAAAGAGCTAAATGATAAAGGCTGTGTTTGCGTCCTGTGAAGACTCCAAAAATGCAAAAAACCTTGAGTGGTTTCGGAACCATTGAAAATGCACCATCATAACCACATCCACATCCAGGCAGAAAGCAAAAGAACAATCAACAACCATTTAAGCACAACAGACATTGTGCACACACACACACATGAATACTGTGTATTGAAATTGATAATATAACAGTGTCCCAATCGCAGTGTTACACTGGGATTACCTGAACTCTTTACCGAATAAAGAATTTTTGACTTGACTTGAACTGAACTCTCAACCAAGTTATTTCCAAAACCCACTTCCAGAGAGTTTATGATCAATTGGCCAAAAATCAGATGAAACATTATTGGCAACAATAAATATTTGCATTGTCACAATAACAAAATCGAACAAGAAACCCCCCAAAAAGCTGTGTGTACCACCTGTCTGATAAGGCTTCTAGATTTCTCTTCAGGAAGTTGCCCGGGAGTGGGCTTTCTTCACCTCAGGGCAGTAGAGACTTTGTCAATATACCAACCAGAGATAGAAAGCCAATTGCACTCCAACCAACCCACAACCCTCTTAGCAATTTCTGAGTGAGATGTGGTTCAGATAGCAATCAATTCTATGAGCTACCACAAGGATAACTAGTGGAACTCCAACCATTTTTAATTATGGCATAACAAACTCAAGAATAGTAGACAACCAGGATTACATTTCAAAGATATATTTTTACAACCAAAACCCTAGTACACATTATGAATAGTAACTAATATGAATACAAACAATATAGTAGTGACAAAATCTAAAGGAAGTGTAAATAGCAAATATTGTCACATAATAGGGGTAAAAAAAGAAAATATTCTTTATGTCAATGTTTACAATCCTACCTTTTTCTCTATGGCTAACTAAAATGATCGTAGCAACAACGAAAGGGCCTAATGTGAGTTTTAAAGAAGGTTCACACACGCATACCTCGGCTGCACAATAGACCTAATGGTTAGTAGGATAGCACTGTTTGCTCTGCTTCTCTGCCTTTGCCAGAAGGCAGATAAGTCCACCAAGTAAAGGCTAAATATGCATCCCTGTAGCCTCAGCAAAGGCAGGGGATATCATTCTGTGCGGCCTCAGTCTACAATTGATATGGATCAACAATGTAAGTTACGGCTAAAATTCCAAATGTGTCACCATGTACTGGTGGCAGTTTCAGCATCTGCCCATCACAGGCCAAACCATGGCCTGTGGTTGCACGGCAAAGATAATATAAAACATTGTAGATTGTATGACAGCTTACCTGGGAAAGGTTTCACTTCCACATCATGAACTCATTTGGTGCCAGGAAGTGGCTGAGAATTTTCAAGTGAGGTCTGTGGCATGCGTATTCACAGTTACGATGCTAATGTGGTGGGAGATACAGCTCCAAGCAGCCTGTGCTTGTATCACTACAGTGAATTGTATGTCTTAAATGTACTTCATTGTGTTCACTGGGTAATAATGTTTGATCTAGCTCGATAATGACAATTTTGGGAAAAACTGAACTACCTGAAACACTGACATGTTCTCTAATGCTCTGCTTGCAGGCACACTGTCTAATGATATGAACAACCAGTGGGGGTCTATAGTATCTGGACACCATAGGAATGTAGGAGAAAATGGCAATCTGCTACTCCTGTTCTCACTTTTCAAACTAGTTGCAAAGCATACCAGGTCCAAAATGCTGTGGCAGCCCCCAACAAAATTCAAGATTGCTCTTGGCCCCAGTCATGTTCACGTCCTATCATGTTATCAGAAATATGTCATGACTTTAAGGTCTGACTTAATGTTTGTGATGTGTTTTTTCATCTTTGGGTTTCCTTGTGCCCAATTACAACATGTGTCTTAGAGCAGGTTCCTCTCACATGCAAGCAAGGTAGGTTGTTGTATTAAAGCCAATTACCGGGCTTTAGAGAGACATAAGCAAAGTGTTGATAACTCCATCCAGTGTGACTTCTCCAATAGTTGGAGGTAAGCGATTCATTGCAGATGTTGAGTTTGTGCCGCTGGTGGTTTGGAGATGAAAACCACACAATGAGTCAAAGAAATCTCGTCAGGGTCACACATGCAGTGAACTTCTGAGTCATTTTGGGCAGAGCAGTATTTTTAGGGAGTCAGATTGGGCCACTGTGAATCAATCCTTTTTTTCAGTTGTGGATAATAAAGCAATAGCTTGTGTTATCCCGGACGAAAAATGGCTTAACCACTTTAGAAAAGTCTATGGTACTAGCGATTTGGGCACCACCAACAATGGGTGGGAGCCCTTAGAGTGTGCTCCATTAGTTTTTACTCCAGCTGAGGTGGAGAGGGCAATTTTGGAGACGTCCAAAAATAAAGCCCCTGGGCCGGATGGGGTCCCGGGCGACTTTTATATGCACTCCCCAAAACTTTGGGCAGGGGTCTTGAGCCATGTTTTTACAGTTGCTAACAGTAACATCTTCCCTAGCAGCTGGGCCACATCAGTCATCGTGCCAATTTTTAAGAAGGGCCAGCGCGATGACCCGGGGTGCTATAGGCCTATCTCCCTCCTAGACTCTGCTATTAAGATCTTAGGCAGAGTCTTACTCTATCAACTTAGAGGAAATATCGAGAGGAGGGGAGGTCTGTCAAATGTGCAATATGGCTTCAGGGAAAAGAGGGGCACTGTGGACCAGTGCTTAAACCTCCACATGTTAATATCTAAATACACAGTTGCCAAGGAGGGGTCCTTGTTCTTGGCGTTCATGGACCTCTCCTCGGCATTCGACTTAGTGAATAGGTCAAAATTGTGGGTTGCCCTATTAGAACTAGGGGTTGATAAGTCGCTTGTGAACTTAATGGCATCACTCCACCAGGAACTTTTTGCAAAAGTAAGGGTTACAAAAGAGGGAAGATGCACCAGCCATTTCAAATCGGAGAGAGGAGTGCGGCAGGGCTGCATCTTGGCTCCCCTCCTTTTCATCATCTATATAAACGGCCTTGGTAAACACCTCGAGGCCGTGGAGGGGGATGTGCCGCATGTAGGAGAGTCAAGAATACCTGCTCTCCTATACGCGGACGATGCAGTCCTGTTAGCACGTACCGGGGTGGCCCTCCAGCATTTGTTGGACTCATTTTGGGTATTCATGGACCAGCTAGACCTGAAAATTAATGCCAATAAGTCCCATACCATGGTGGCGACTCGCCACTGTAAGAAGGGTAAAAATATTTCCTTTTTTTGCAACGGCGAGGTAGTGTCCAGGGTTGCATCTTTTCCCTACCTGGGTGTAACATTCGATGTGAGGGGTACCTGGGGTCCCCAGATTAAGATAAAGAATCTTTCAATGGCGAGAGCCACATCGGCCCTTTTGGGGTTTGCAAATAGGTTGGGGGCAAGGCCCATGGAGGCCCTTTTAAAAATATATAATGCTAAGTGTATCTCCATAGCTATATATGGTTCGTCATTATGGGGGTATGTTACCCAGGAAACTCTACAACGAGTGGAAAATAAGTTTTTAAGACATCTTCTCTCTGTTCCCCAGTCTACTCCTACCTTCTCGATCCACGAGGAAGTGGGTTTAGACTATGTAACAGATAAGCTTAGATTGGCACCCTTAATATGCTGGCTGAAGACATGTTTGAACAATGAATTGTCCCTTAACCATGCCATCCTCCAGGATGTTATGTCTCTCGATCACATGAATAAAATCCCGTGGTTGGAGTACGTGAGACACACTTTTGCCCAGTTAGGACGCCCCAATCTATTTAATTTGCCGTCTTCTATTAGGAAAGAGGATATTAACTGGATTAAAATACACTTCATGGGAAAGGCGAGACTGGCTCGTGAGGAACACAAACTGACAAAAACAACAGTCAGATCGCACTATATGTTGTTATCTTCCCCGTCCCTAGAGCCTTATCTCACCCATGTAACAAAGCCCTTCCACAGATATTTGTTAATTAAATTCAGATTTAATTTAATCCCATATACCCTAGGCTGCTATCAGTCTTGGAGCAAACCGGAAAGGGGCCCGCCATGTAAATCTGATGATTTCTCCACCCAGGACACTAAGCATTTTATGATGTTTTGCAGTTTTTATAGGGTTCCCAGGAACAAATATCTGTTACCCATTTTAAAAGAAACTGGGTTTGTCCAAGCTAGGCCAGCCCTAGTTTATCTGCAGTCTCTTGGCAGTATTCCCACTATATTTTCTGTGGCTAGTTTTTTGGTAGCAGCGCATAGAATCAAAAAAAGGGCTCTGCCCACTATGGAAATGGTATGAACTGGGAAAATTGTGAAGTGTGACCATATAATTTTGTTTTGTCTTGCACACCCCATTTGTATCTTTGTATCTGTATCCTTGTATATGATGATTGTGCCTCGACGTGTTAAATCAAGAGCTATCTATTTTTAAATTGTATATATTGCTTTTTTATGGCTTTTATGATTTAAAAAAAATCGAATAAAGTGTATTTTGAACTGAACTTTGAACTGAGTCAGATTCTCACTTCTTTCTCTAGCAAGGCTCATTGTTGTGTTGAGTGTCCGTTTTTACTCTCAGATCATTCACCAATTCCCTCTTCCTTAACGTTATGTTGTTTTTGCTTGTGGTAACATCAGGTTTGCAACCTTTCTGTTTTCTTGTAATCTTGTCAAACGGTACTATTTGTGTGGAACACATCTAGCCCTTATGTGTCCTTTTCCATTGACAAAATATCCATACCTCCAATTTTTCCCAACCCCATCTACCATTTTCTTACAATTTGGTTTTCCGCTGCCTCAAGTATTGAATGGGAGTAAAGGTCAAGTTCTAGGGAGGTAAGACGATAGTGTCACTGCATCATGGGTATTTGCCATCTACTTTAGAGCATGACTTTCCCCACCTGAATAATCTAATTGTGAGTTGGAACTTTTCATATTGTCTCTCACATAATTAGACATTGAATACTGGTACCTGTCCAAATGGTATGTCTTTTGATATGTCACCGACTTTTTCTAATTCCAGTGTTTGAACATGCTGGGCCTGCTGTCAAGGTCAGCATGTCTCCATTGGTAAAAGGTCGCCCATGGCAATGGTATTTCTAGATGAGGAAAGGACAAAATATAAGGAAGTGCAGTAAAGCTGAGGCTCTGCTGGATGATGGAGTTCTGATGTAGGTGTAGGTGAACAGGATTGTATTTGTGAGATAAACACTATCAATTGAACACATTTGAGCGACAGTCATTTTGAGGTCAGATACAATGAGAGAGTGGAGATGTGCATGACAACAGCAGCATTGACTTATCTCTAGGGGTCCCTGTATCTTAGATAGAAAGTGCTAACGCTGAGATGATTGGAGTGCAGTTCCTGGAGGAGCACATAGAGACGACTGAAAGTAGGCATGAAAGAGAACAGTCGCTGAGCCCAGGAAAAGTTTGTTGGTGATATTGCAGATTGAAATGACGATGAGTGCCAGTTCACAGTAGCATCATGTCCTACGTGAGTCAGAAAAGCACTTACAGCAGCAGGATGGGCAGGTTTGCATGAGTCTAAGCACACCAGAGAAAGTGAAATCAGCATGACTCAATCCAGTAAAAGGCAGCCACTGATCAATGAATGAAAATACGTATTTGTTGGGTATTTGTTGGCTTAGTGCTGGTTGGGCTATATAAATGCTAGAACAGATGCAGATTAGGCTTTTGTTCAGCAAAAAGTTCTGGCCAGATCCGAGGAAGGGCTGAGTATGGGCCTGTCAACATTTCAAGAGGCCTTAGATGTTATTGTTGTGACCTTAAGTGCTTGTCAGTCACGTGTGGGGTCTGTCCCAGGCCCCCTCTATTACTGTTGGACTAATCCTATATTGTGTCTTACCTGAAAATGGTGTCCCTACAAAAGTGGCTGCTAATACTGCCTGCCAACATATCATATCTGGAATTTTCTGTTTCTGTTGTTCTTATCAGAGTTATGGGCACTGCACCTATTGCTGATTTTTCTGCCATCTCTATGCAGGCTGGGGTTAAGGTAAGTTGGTCTTGAGCGACAGCTGTGACTTCTAACAGTAAGAATGGCTATGTACATACATTTTCTAGCAGCATCCTGTTACCTTCAGAGGGATCCCACCCCCCTGATTTCTTATTAAACTTCCAAATGCCCTATGACTATGCCAATGGCTCTAACCCAGGAGTGTACCTCTCCCCTTCTCTCAACAACTGTCCATGGATGCTTTCCTTGCACTTAATCCAAAACAATTACCTACATATATCTAATGATGAGTATCGCAAGGACTATAGAAGAACTCCCAGTCGCTCAATCAAGTATTACGATATTGGAAGGAGTGCTTGAAAGTTCAGATTGTTTGGTCTGTTCCACCAGTGCAAACATTTTGATCTTGCAGAGGTAAAATAAACATATATAATTCACCAAGGATTAAATGCGGTATCAAAGAGTGCCTCAAGTGGGATTATGCCTAAAAAAATAAAGGGATGCGTGTACAGGGTTATACAAATTAATTTACACAATAAAGTTATATAAAAGAGAGCTGAGATGCAAGAGCCATCCACCAAGTAGGTTGACTATCAATTTTAACAGAAGTCAATATTTAAGTAGAGGTGTGGTTTCAAACACAGCGCATTTATTGCGGCTGGTGAGCTTTAAAAGTGGCGTTGAATAATACCAAATTCTGTATGTGGCTGCTCAAGCAAGAGGAGTCCAGGGATGGAAGGTTCATCTTCTTGGAAAGTTTTTAAAAATTGAGAAAAATCCTGTATTTTGCACCACGAAGGCCTGAAAAGCAACAGTTTTAACACTCATAAAAAGTCCTGGTTTGCAAGGCCTAGCCTACCCAGTGATTCTAGAAATTAAGGCATGAGATGTCCCCGGAAACAAGACATCTTTGTAAAAGTATTCTGTGTTCATGCTGGGATTTTGTTACTTCAATCTAGATGCATGTCAGCCTGACTGGTTGGCTCACTGAAGATAACGGGGAAATGTGAAGACAGACCCAGACGTTTTAAACAGGGCTGGCTTTAGAGCAGTGCAACTGGTGCGGCCGCACTGGGCACTGACCTGTGGAGGGGGCGTTGACCTCAAGGGGGGCGGGTGGTGCTGTGTTTAGCAATAACGTATGATTGGAGAGATGAGGGGCCCTTTTTCCTGGTGGTAGTGAGAGAATCTGAGGAGGTCGTCATGGGGCTGTGAGGGCGCCAAAAATGATTGTCTCACTGGGCGACACCAGCACTAAAGCCGGCCCTGCCACTATACGTGTTCACTAGGGAGAGCCAGAGTCCCACTAAATGACCCCAAAACGTGTTTTATTTTTGGGAAGAAAGTATTGCATGAGCAGCAGTATGTAATTTTGTCTGGGTCATACTGGATGTGGAGCTGCCTAAACAGGATTTAGAGCTGCTGAGCTGTTCGAACGGGAAAGTCACTCTTCACTTTCAAACCCTACTGAAAGCACCTGGAAGGGCAGTTTAAATAGGGGGGCAGGAGGATTGGAGATGGAAACTGGGCACCCAAATAGAGCTTAACCAGCAAAGGAAGAGTATGGGGCTTTAGGGAGGGAGACGGTTCAGGTAGATGGGATGTGGAAAGCATACATGTTCTTCCCCCCTATGATCGGCAAAGGGCGAACCATAAGGTTCAGGAACATTTACCAGCAACATAAAGACAAGTACACATGCAGTACGAGTATTTGTCCTAAAGAAAAAAAATGTACATCACTTATTTTTAAATTAAAAAATCTAATAATTCTGTTAAAAGTTTTATTTCCTGCAATTGTCAGATAACAAGGGAGGAAGAGAAGCATGAAAGAGCCCATAGGAGCGAGAAAAAAAACAAGCGTTTGTTGGTACATACTGCCTGGTATTACAAGTGGTGCGTACAAATCTCTGTTATTTCTCTACCCATGAATTAACACTTCTGGGGTTCCTTATAATTCCGGAGTTTGGGGCTTCCATGACGATTCACACATGTGTGTGTTTTTGGCACAGACTCAAGCTGCATACAGTAGCCGAAAACTCTGTGTGCACAAGTAAAAACTGGCAAGTCTGCTGGGTGAGTTACTGCCATTAGTGGGCCATGCAGCATTGTCTTGCCACTGTACATGTACTTTCAAACCTGTGTTCTAAAACAATGAATGGAACCAGTGCTTCCTGTAACTTTCACAAGATTATTAACCATAACCAGATAGCAGTAAATAGGACTGTCCCAACATCAGAAGTACCGCCTACCCAGTAACACAACATCATTGGCTTTTATCCCCTTTTTAAAAATGGCTCTTGGCCCCAAAAATAGTGTGGTAACTTCAACTCAAAAGGCAGCAACAATTCCTTCACCATTGTCGCCCATAGTCCTTTATGAATCATTTTGATCTTTCCTTGCCCTCCTACGAGAGTGCTGTCAACTTAAGTTTTCCAGTTCCATGTCTGAGTTACTCATACATTGCTGTTTTTTTTTCTTTACATTCAGAGATTAGTAACCCGATTGATACCAGTAGAAAAATCAGGACTGCAAGTCCCAGAATGCAAATGAAAAACTTGAACTGGATGAGCCACTGAAACATGGACCAGGCATCGTCAGCGCTTCTGAAGGATGTGCAGCCTTTTTAGTATTGCTGCTTTTCTGATTTCGGTTGAAGAGGCTGCAGCATATTCCCCTGGTTCCTGTTGAAAGCCACTACGAGCTAAGGCTAGCAAACTCTCTGCTATAAGCCAATATTAAAGTACTGTTTAATCAGAACCAAAAATGAATAAATGGCCGAGCTCGCAAAAAGCTGACAATGATCAGATACACTGCAAATGCTTCTGCTGAAATAGCCCTCCTACCTCCCAGCCTCTCTAGTGGAGGGGCACTCAACCCAGGGGGCACTTCCCTGATAAAACAGCACATTTTACTACATAATTTAGGAGTTCAAGGCAGGAAAGTGTACGAAGATATTATTGAGCACTACTCAGATGAAGCTAGTAGTGAAGAGGAGGATAAAAATGTTTTCCAAATTATATTAGATTAACTAGAATGCCATTTTAAAGAGTCCACAGATGTTGTTTTTAGAAAGACACAATTTTTTAATAGGACTCAAGGGAAAGGTGAGAAAGTGGCAACAAATATTGCCGTGTTGAGAGGGCTGTCAACTACATGTGAGTTTGGGGCCCTTACAGACTCGTTGATCAGGGATCAGTTGGTAAGATGTACCAATGATCAAAAATTACAAGAAAACTGTAATTGCGTAACCATTCTTTGGCTGAGGCAGCCAATAACATAGCTAAAAGCATAGAACACACAGCCACATGTATAAAAGAGATGAAGCTGTCAGGTGACACATTGAATCCGAGTTGAGATGTTAAAAAAACTGTGTGAAATTAAATTTGCAGACAAAGGGGTCTATTATGATGTCGGGCGGATCGCCACCGCCATGCGGGTGGTGGCGATCTGCCCGCCCACATGGCGGTGGTGATCCGCCCGACAACATCCCCCTCCCGCCTCATATTTCCGCGGACAGGAAGACTTATTACAATGGCAGCGGGAAGCTGCCTTTCCGTGGTGGGAAAGGCATGCAGATTCCTCAGTTGGGGGCCTGTTGCGGGACCCCAGGATGTTAGGTGGATGGGGGGCACATGGGGGGTACCTGTGGCACTCCCCTGCATTTGCATGGACGACGTGGCAGGCACCACGCAGTGCCTGCCATGTTGTGCATGCAAATGCACAAGATGCATCCAGAGCATTGTGGCGGGCGGTGCTGTGAGCACCGCCTGCCACAATGTTGTGGATGGGGGAGGCCACCACCACCATGGTGGTGGCATCCTAATTGCGGTGCAGGACCACCGGACCACTGGTGGGCGGTCCCAGCACCGCTAGGGTGTCCGCCCGCCATCATAATAGGCCCCAAAGTGAGAAGATAATGTCACTCAACAAACCACTTTAAGAGAGACACCAAACTTAAGTGTTTCAGATGTGGACATTATAATCACTTGGCCAATAGCCCGAAATGTCCTGCAAGAAGTGCTCTATGTAGGAAAAGAGGGCATTTTGCCAAAGTATGTAAAGAGGGGAGTAGTAAAGTAAACATGGTGGAAAGGTATGGGCAAAGTGGGCACTTGAACAGAGCCCCTCACTTTCAAAGGGGCGATTGTGAAAGTAAACACTCTCTCTACCTGGCTCACTTCTGTCTATTTTCTTATTTCAACCTTTCTCCTTCCTTCCCATCTCTACCACGGAACATGTCTCTCTTTGTCCAGTGGCATCTTAAAGATTTTTGGAGGCCCCGGAAAGACATGTTCTCATTTGTTTTTGTGTGAACTCCATTCTGAGAGTTTGGTTGGCATCACGTGGGCTTCAATTGGCAGAAAATGATCACATTTTAAACTTGTTATGAATAAGGGGGTCCCAAAATATTTATATGTCTTGTCCAGGTCCCCAAAAATCCTTACAATATCACTGGCATAGCCAATACAGCAGCAATAGTCTTGCATGAACCCCTCCCCTTTCTCAACTAATCACAGGGTGATGTGGGGCTACTGAGGCTTGCTGATGCTATCTTGCCCTGTGATGAATTTAGAAAGGGTGACGCTCAGCCTCAGCCAGCACAGGGCTGAAACTAAAAGCACCCAGGCTGCGTTCACTCAGCGAGGATGCCATGCATCACGGTAGTGGGTGACCCTACATTGTCAAAAGAGAGACAGCTAGTAATGGAAGGTGGTAATCTTTACTAAACCCGAGACAGCGGACACACTAGTGTATGTGTCAGTGAAATCGTCATGACATTTCTTTTTTTAAATTTGTAAATACTCAGTTATTAAAAAAACATTGCATACAATATCATAAAAATAATTAATTAGCATAAAATACTGATCACAGAAAACTCAGAGTTTTGGCAATATTTTATGAGGCCAAATCACTACATTTTGAACTTTTACATAAAAAATGAAGGGGGCTAAAAATTAATGCCACTTATCGTAAAAGGTTGGTAGAGTGATTGCACAATAACAGGTTTATCTGGCTATCATCCTTACATGAGGTGGGCTAAAGAAACTCAGCCAGAGGGGCGATAAGTTTCTTCGCTCCACAGGCCAAAAATTTGGCAAAGTGGGCAGCTAATCTATTGTTGGTGACTTACAGTGCCTCCTCCATCACAGCTCTTCTGCACATGCGGATCCTTCTTGTTGTAAAGATGAGTTTTAGCCACTATCTACATTTCATTTACAGGGCTGGACAGGTGCATGTTACATGTTCGATTGACTCCCGTCAATAGTTATGGAACCTGCATGACTTTCTGCCATCTGGGTTAAGCCAGCTCAGAGCCAGGTCTAAAGTTGGAAGGTGGCCAAGCCATACATGATGAGCTGCTGTTTAACTAGAAGGAAGGCCAGCTGCAAGTGTTATTTATTTACGAAAGGAGGTAGGAAATGAGGTGTCAGAACCGAGACACCTATATTCACAACACACCACAGCAAATTGCTGTAATGTGTGTTTCTTGATAAAAGGGTTCAAGAAAACCCCTAAGCTATTGCACCTTTAGCCTGAGAGCAGCTTTGGCGAGTAGGTCTAGAACCCCTAGCTCACAATGCACTGCCAGCCCCCCTAACTTCCAAGGATCTAGCAGTTTCTGGCAACCACTGAACATGACAACCCTGATTCCTCAGGAATCATGGAAACAGTACAGAACCTTTGGCTCAGTTACTCATGCTCACTTGTTCTCAGAGAAATAGACAGAGAATACACAGTGGTATGTTTATTGAACCAACGTTATTCTTGCACAAAACCCAGGGCTATTCTTATACACTTGGGGCACATTACAAAATGCAATCAAATATCTACTTCCAGGTGCTATATTCTGGCAGACAAAAACGTTTGAGATGTCTAGTGTTGTTTTGCTTTTTCCGCACCATTTTATTAATCAGTGCGGCACTGTGTGCGTTCTGCACTGCAAATGTGCGTGTGGATGCATTCAAATATCTGTAATCTAAAACTAAACAATATGAATTGTCGGGTTTCACTATGAGAAACAAAGGAATGTTCATCGACGAGGCGCAAGCCTCTTTTAAACCCTGGTACTCAAGTTGATCTATGATCTCTCTGACTTGTTTCTTTGCTTCATGTTTAATTAGGTATTGTCTCTGCAGTTGAGGGATCGTTTTTAATGGGATATCATGATGAGGAGACTCATCATCCCACCCTACATGAGAGGGGTATAGAGCAGGTGCTAAAGCTGATGCCCACTTCTTCCCGTATGCATTTTTAACTGATTCTGCTATGAGATTGGAGAAAGCAGGTAAAATTGCTTCTTCACCCATTGGGCAATCTATTATGAACTCAGGTGGCCAATCCTTTACAGCCAAAAGAATGTCATAACCATGTGTCAGGTCCTCCAAAAACAGACTCTTCACTTCTCTTTGTATGTCCCCTTCCATCTGAAGGGTTATTCTGTGTAAATGATGTGGGACAGACACTCACTCTTGTATCGGCAAGGAAATTGTTAACATTATGTGTTTTTCCTGTGGGCCCATATGGGGAAAAACCGCTTCAAGCTGTGCTATTTTTGTGCTATCCAGAACGGTACTTGTTCCTGACTGCTGGGAATTCTTCCCATTATGGTTTTCAGCGTTTGAGGGCTGATACCCGTGGTAGCCAATTGAGGTTGCGCAGCCTGAGCAGCCTGCACAGGTTGAACTCCAAGTGTTCGCATTATGTAAGATTTCTGTACATTTCCACTAAATCTTCTTATAGTGTGCACATTTCTGCTGCACCTAATCTATGAATATCGGGGTGTGGTGTATATGAAGCAAAGACTGACCAGGTCTCTCCTTGTTTACTGAGCGTACAGAGTCTCACATTTTCTACAGTGTTGGGGAGGGTGCCTTTAAACCAATTTATGTGCTCTTGGTAAGTTAGCAGGACTTCTATGTCCATGTAGGGAAAGTATTCCTCTGGTGCCTCATCTTAAATGTAAGTGTGAAACAATTTTGTGCATGAGTCTGCAGCTGGGAATTTAACCCACAAATAGAATACCTCTGTTCTGAATGCTTTGTGTGCCTCTATCACGAAGGTAACATCTCCACCTGTTGCTGGGAGGCCTTGTTGTAACAGTTTGATAATAACTGCCTGTCTGCAATTGCCTGAAATATTTAGTCCTAATAACTGTTCTCCAATATCATCATCTTGTTCTGTCATTGTGACAGTAGTATTGTTGTATACATTTGTTTTTTATAGAGATATGGTATGTAGAATGTGGGAACCTTCTAATCCTCCAAGCTTGATTAAACCTACAGCCAATACATAGGATATGCCTACTCAGCTGAGGCGTATTTGTTTCTCTTCCCACTATGGATGTCTCCGGTTAAAATGTGAGTAGGGGTCTGAGAAAGCACAACTGACCTACTCAGATTTGACCATTAAATAAGTGCTTAACCAACTTTGATGGCGCAATGTTGTGTAGTTCCTACTAATCCGTAAGACCAGCACATAGTTTGGACAACATAAACAAAGGGTATGGTGCCTGGACTGATTCCGGACACCCTCGCAGGATATGTTGGCCTACAGACCATCTAGCTCACAGCGCAACTGCATGTCCCCCTAACTTACCAAGGAGCAAACAGGTTCTGGCAACCACTGAACATGACAGCCCTGATTCCTCAGGAATCGTGGAAAGAGTACAGAACCTTTCGCTCAGTCACTCTTGCTCACTTGTTCTCAAAGAAATATACTGAGAATACACAGTGGGCCGCTTTCAATAATATTTAGTGAACCAAAATTATTCTTGCATAAGATATGTGTGCTGCAATTATTAGGAGACAGAAGAAAATAAAGGAGGTTACAAGCACCAAAAGAGTAAACAGTAGATACATTTCTATCATGGTGCTGAAGCAATGGATATATGCAGACAGGATTTACCAGAATAAAGCCAAAACACACCTATTTCATGTTTGTGTTCCTGGTGACCCTGAAATCAGAAGGGTTCGTGCTGTACAAACGACATGGTCGGGCTGCTTCAGTTAGAACATGTCTGGAACGTGATTGTTACAATTAGTACAGAAAGCCATCTGGTAAGAAACATTTTCACACCGAAGTCTATGATAATAAAAGTTGCCTAGTCTTAGAAGGAATTATCTAATTAAAACCCTGTCTGCTTTTATGACATGAACAGTCCAGGTTAATGTAGAAGAATCAATGTCGATTCTACTTGCAACAGTTTTCAGCCTGTCCATTTTCTTTTTTAATTCTTAAACTGACAGATAAAACGCAGCAGAGTTGGTTGTACTTGATTCTCAATAATCATTATATAAAGTATTACACAAAAACTCTTTGAATAGATTTGTGGGCAAATTTCATAAATAAAGTTCTCATTTGGCAGGAGAATGCCTGGAGGCATAAAGAATTCAAAGAACAAGGAGCATGTTTTTCTTCCCTGCCTGTGGGAGTACCAATCTGTTCATTAAGAGTTCTGATTTTTGACAGAACCGAGACATGATCCTGGAATAAAAAAAAGGTTAGATAAGGTAATCTCAACACCATCAAAGTTATTGACTGTCTAGATGTAGAAAAGATTCAATTTCATCCTGCCAGTAATGTTGTAGTGCCCATTTGACCTCTCTTATTTGGACACATCAAAATTCAAACTAGAGGTGCTGAAAAACACAGGAAATTGAAAATAATGTATTTATTTAAAGGTTAATGTGTTTCTTGATTCCGGTAAATTTATATGATATAGGTCTGCCTGTATACCTCAGAATTACATATTGAGAAATGTGTGCTGTATCAGTGTGTGTGTGTGCGTGTATGTGTGTGTGTGTGCCTGTGCATGTGTGTGTGTGTGTGTATATATATATATATTCACTGAAAAAACCATAGGTTTCACACATGTTATAGTTAGCGGAAATTTTACTGATAAAAAACCAATGAAATTCCCCCGTTATAGTTAGTGCAGGCAACTATAACTCACGCGACCGCAATCCTCTGCTGATGCTAATACTGTATTTAGACACTTATTTGCCCATGTCTTCTTCCATACATTTTTAGCTATACATATATTACAAATATTTTTTTTTCATAAAGACACATATGTCATCAGCAGAAGATTGCGGTCGCGTGAGTTATAGTTGCCTGCACTAACTATAACGGGGGAATTTCATTGGTTTTTTATCAGTAAAATTTCCGCTAACTATAACATGTGTGAAACCTATGGTTTTTTCAGTGAATTTGCAAGGTTTTTTAAATGCTAATTCCTAACTATAACGTGTGTGAAACCTATGTTTTTTTCAGTGAATTTGTACGTTTTTTTAAATGCTAAGTTACTTTACGCCATTCGTGGCGTGCGCGCCCACTTAACGCAGTTTGTTCCGTGCGCGCACGGTGAGCACGCGGTGCGCTTCGCGCACCGCGCGCCCACTTTACGCAGTTAGTGCCGTGCACGCACGGTGAGCACGCGGTGCGCTACGCGCACCACGTGCCCACGTTACGCTAGATGGGCCATGTACGCACGATGCACCAACAGTTGGTGTGTGGATTGGAAAAATGCCATTTAATCTACAGCAAACTGTGTTGCATCAGCTATCCCAAATGTATACATTAAATCAAAAGTACTGATGAAAAGTAGTTAACAAAGTTCTAAGTTTTTTGTCTAGAAATAATAAATATATATATTCACTGAAACAATATATATATCATTTTTTTCACTGAAAAAGACAAAGGTTACAGGAACATTATAGCTAGGTTCAGATTTTACACACACAAAACTATAGAAATTCAGCAGTTATAGTTTCCTGAGCTTACTATAGCTTATGTCCCCCCACAAGTGAACATCCTATGACCTCACATATTACATCACTCATGAAATGGTCTCTGACATCACTGATCCAACAAACTAAACTTCAATATACTTAATCAAATACCATTTACATTTTTTTAAATAAGAAAAGGAGACAGGTGAAAGACGTACAGCAGAGAGTTCACTGTAATATTATCATTATGATTGGCTGCGTGAGTGGTTTTGTAGGTAAGTGAGTGCGTGTGAGAGGAGCTGTATGGGTGTGTGAGTGGGTGTGGAGCGGTTTTGTGGGTGTGTAAGTAGATGTGTGAGTGAGTGTGTGAGTAGGCAGGTGGATCTGTGAGCGAGTGTATGTTTTTTTTCCTTTGGGGTCTGGATCCTGGATCCTCCTTAAATCCACCCGTATCCAGGAAGATACAATGGCTCCTGCTGTGGTAAATAAAAAAAGCCATTCACATACCCACTCACACATCCATACAGCCACTTAGACACCCACTTGCAGACCCTCAAAAATAACTTACACATCCACTCACAGACCCACAAAGCTTTTACACACCCACTTACACAACTACACAACTCACTCACACACCCATACACCAACTTACACACCCACTCACAGACCCTCAAAACTACTCACACACCTACTCACAGACCCACACAGCTTTCACACACCCACATACACACCCACTGATGCAGAAACTCACACACCCACTGACAGACCCTAAAAACAATGCACACACCCACTGACAGACACACACAGCTTTCACACACCAACTCACATGCTCACATACCCACTTACACACCCACACAACCACTCACACACCCAGACCTGTTGGTCTAATTTTCGTCCTATTTCTCTTTTGCCTTTGTTTTCTAAAATTTTGAATTGACACATTAATACTCAACTTTCTTCCTTTTTCACAACTGACAATCTGCTGCACCCCTCACAGTCTGGCTTTAGACCAGGCCATAGTACAGAGTCTGCTCTTCTTGGGGTTACTGAGCACCTCAGGCTACAACTTGACTCCAGAGGTACTTCCACCCTCATCCTGTTGGATTTGAGCACAGCTTTTGATACGGTGTCGCATTCCATTCTGATAGACCGTCTCAAAGCCTATGGCGTTGTGGGTTTGGCTATGAGGTGGTTGATCTCTTTTTTAAAAGCCCGTACCTTTCATGTCTTCTCAAACGACGTGAGATCTAACACTCTGGCTACAACCTCTGGAGTACCTCAGGGTTCTATTTTGAGCCCTTTACTTTTTAATATATATGTTCGCCCCTTGGCCGACATTGCTGTGAAGTTGGGACTGACGATTTTTTCTTATGCTGACGATACCCAGATTATCTTTTCCCTCTCCACAGCCCAGGACCTAGATCCTTCCTTGCTGCAGCTTGACCTGAGGAATGTTTCCTCATGGCTGACCAGTAATGCTCTGAAGCTAAACAGCACCAAAACCTGAGGTGCTTATTCTGGGTAATAACCCTGAGCTTTGGGGAATCAAAGACTGGTCTGCTATTCTGTGCCCTGTGTCTGCCTCTGTCCCTAAAGTCAAAAACCTGGGTTTCATTATTGAGAAAAATCTTTCCCTTAAACCTCAGGTTTCCAGGGTTGCGGCATCCTGCTTTGCTGTTCTTAAATGGATCAAAAAAATCCTCTGACTAATTCCACCTGCAGCTCATAGAATAGTTCTGCAGGCTTTGGTGATATCTAGGCTGGACTATGGCAATGTGCTGTACCTGGCTGCAGATAAAGCTTCATTAACATCGGCTGTAGGTCATTCAAAATGCAGCTGCTTGTCTTCTTTTCCATCTGTCTAGTTGCGCCTCTGCGTTTCCTATGCTCCACCAACTCCACTGACTTAAAGTCAAAAAGCGCATTGAGTTCAAGGCCCTCTGTTGCACGTTTTGTGACAAATGCTACCTTGCCCCTTCCTACAATCAAAGTTTGGTAACACCTTATGTTTTGGCTCGACAGTTGAGATCCTCCAGCACCACACTGTTTTCAGTTCCCAGGTTCCGACTTGTCCGTATGAGGGGTTCTTCTTTTTCCTGTCTTGACCCCAGGCTCTGGAATGCTCTTTCAATTGACCTTAGGAACTGTCATTCTATGCTAGCCTTCCGTGAGCATTTAAAGACGCTTCTGTTTAGTGACCTGGTTTGATTTCCTTCTTTTTCTTTTTTGCCTGTTGTCTAAAGTTGCATTGCCTCCACTTGTTCAGCGCCGGGAGACCCTGTTGGGTAGCTGTGTGCTTCATAAATGCATGAATACATAAATAAATAAAATACAACCACTCACACACCCACTCAAAGACCCACAAAACCATTCACACAGCTACTCACACACCTACTCACACACCTGCACAGCCGAACCCACTCACAGACCCATACAGCCAGTCACATGCACACTCACACACGCACCATACACTCACACACCCAATTACACACACCCACATCCAATCACACACCCAGGTTGCATGGATGGTATAGTTCACAAATAACATTAAAAATACACGGAAATTCACTGAAAAAATCAAAGGTTACAGGGATGTTATGATTGGGAAATAACATTTAAAACACCTTGGAAATTCACTGAAAAAGAACAAGGTTACAGGGATGTTGTAGTTAGGAAATAAAACTAAAAAGCATGAGAATTTCACTGAAAAAAGCACAGGTTACAGGGACGTTATAGTTAGGCTCACATTCATTTATTTATTTATAAAGTTTTATATAGCGCAAAGTTGACCCAAGAGGGTGTCAGAGCGCTTTACATTTAGGATTGTTACGTTTAAAGTTACATTAGTTACAAGAGCATAGTAAGGTAGAGTACACATAAACAATGTTGCAAGAATTCATCGGAGGGAGGGGAGGAAGGAGTAATAGCGGGGAGACGAGGAGGAACTGTACCCAATGTCCAGCTGGGTAGGTGATGGTCAAGGGGGAAACCAGGGCCGATCTCCTCATTAGCTGTCTAGCCGCTCCACCGGGCATCAGCCATGTTGCTCAGGTCTCAGCGTTCAGGAAAACCATTTTTGAGTTTATTTGATTTGAGAAGTCTATATAGCACTGGCTAGACCCGGAGGTATCAGAGCGCTTAATCAGAGCATCGTTGCATTACAAGGTACATCTAAAAAGGATTATATAACACTGGCTAGACCCAGAGGTATCAGAGCGCTATCCCAGAGGAACATTGCTTTACAAGTTGCATCAGTTAAAATAGCGTTGTAAGGTACAGTAAACAAACAACGAGGTTCAGCAGTTATAGTTAGAGTTATCTCAAGTAACTACAATTCGTACCCTAAGGTAATTATAACTTGTGCCCTTGCCATGCACTGCTAATTACACATATTTAATCAGTCATGACATCTTCTATGACATCCTTCATAATTTCACTGCTACATTTGCTGTAAAATTATTGATGAGAAAAGTGTGCATGGCAGGGGCCAAAGGTTAAAGGAACATTATAGTTAGGCTGACATTTCATTCATGTAAAACCAGAGAAATTCTGCAGTTATAGTTAGCTGCAGTTATGGTAGCTGAGCTAATTAGAACTCACACCCTTACAATGCACTGCATATGACCTCACATATTACAGCACTCATGACATGGTTAGTGACATCACCGATGACATCTCAAATGACATCACTGATTACATCAAAAAGGTTTATGAGTGCCAAATGTATATATACGAATGTGTGTTGGTGAATCAGTGAGTGTTTGAGTGTCTGATTGGATTAGTCAGTGGATACGTGACTAACTGTATAAGTGAGTGACTAGGTGTCTCAGTGAATGTACAGGTGAATGACTGGCTGTTTGAATGTCTGTGTCTGTGTCTGTCTGTCAGTTGTATTTATATGTGAGTGGATACGTGAGTTTCTGTATGGGTGAGTGGTTGGTTGTCTGAATACCTCTATGGGTGTCTGAGAATCTGTGTGGGTGGGTGAGGGTGTGTGTGACTGCCTGTATGGGTGAGTCAGTGTCTCTAGGGGTGAGTGAATGTGTGAATGTCTATGTTGGTGAGTGAATACATGTGTCATTGGTATATGAGTGAGTAACCGGTCTGTTAAAGGCAGTATAGGTGAGTGATAGGGTATGTGAATGACTGTATGGGTGAGTGAGTGAATGTAAGAGTGGTTGTATGGGTGAGTGTGTGCTTGTGTCAGTGACAACTGTATTGGTGAGTGAGTATGTGTTAGTATCTGTATGAGTAAGTGAGTGAATGTGTTTGTAACTGTATAGGTGAGTAAGTGGTTGTGTGATTGACTGCATGGGTGAGTGAGCAGGTGTTTGAGTAACTCTATGACTGACTGACTCAGTGTGTAAATGGATTTATGGGTTTATGAGTGGATATGTCAGTGGCAGTATTAATGAGTGAGTGGGTGTGTGAGAGCCTTAAAGGGTGATTGAGTGGATGTGTGTGTTGATCTATGAATCAGTGAGTAGTTGTGTAAGTACTAGTATGGGTGTATGAATGGGGTTGAGAATGGTAGTGTGGAAGTTGGAGTGGATGTATGAAAGATTATATGGGGGTGTGAGTGGATGTGTCAAAGATACTGTAGATTATGTCATCAGTAATGTCATTTGAGATGACACAGACCATGTCCCGTGGAAAGTAATATGTGAGGTCAGGAGAAGTGTAGCTCACTGGTTAGAGGAGGCATACCCTGAAGCAGAGATCAGACCCGGGACCTGGGTTCGATTCCCGACGCGGCAGGGTCCAGAGCCCAATCGTCCACGGACTCGATAATTCTCGCTTCGGTGCCCACTCTAAGCATGAGTTCACACTATGCAGCTCTGGGCAACAAGCCTGCTTAATCTCCACAACAGCCCCCTGCGGCGGGATGCCTGGCTTTCACCTTGGGGATGCCCAGTACGGGTTATCTTACAGGGAAAAACCAGGACGGGTTCCCAATGCAAGCGCCAAGATGCCCGTAGGGTGATAGCTGCGCTCTATAAGTACATCAATCAATCAATCATAAGCAGTGCATTGCGGGGGCACGAGTTATAGTGAGCTCAGCTAACTATAATGGCTGAACTTCACTGGTTTTGTATGAAAGAAAGGTCAGCCTAACTATAACGTTCCTGTAACCTGTGTTTTTTCCATGAATTTCTAAGGTTTTTTTAAAAGCTAATTCCTAACTATAACGTCCCTGTTACCTTCGTTATTTTCTGTGAATTTCTTCACCAATAGGAGTGTTTGAAGAGAGTGGTGGAAAAAGGCACATGGCCTCCGACCACCTCTCAGCAATCCTACTGTGTGGGGTTACTAAAGGTAAAAGGTGGGCTAGTTGGCCCCTAAGTACTCTCAGCAGCAAAGGAGACTTCACTCCCCAAACAAGGGCATGACAGGAGGTGCGTTTGCAGAGTAGTGGAGAAAGGGGGCAAGGACTCCGGCGAGTTGGCGGCTTCCGTTTAAAAAAAAAACATGTTTAGGAAGGAGGGCTATGTGGCTCCCCTTACCTTTCCCCTTCTGGGCTCCGAGGACCACATTCCCCAGGGCTTGACCCATTTTCAATTTTCTAATAGTTATAAAACAGGAGGAGGGCCGCGCGGCCCACTCCTGAGGCTTGTTTCTGCCCCAGGTACCCCATCCCCTTGGGCTGGACCTTTGTTTTTTTTGTTTGTTTCAAAGGGGAGGGCGGCCAGGCAGCCCCCTCCTCCCCAGGCCAATTTCGGTGGCCCGGCCTTTTAAAAAAAATATTTTATTTCTTTTTTTATGTAAAGGGGGCCATGTGGCTTACCTTCCCTGTGCCAGTTTTAGCTCTGGATCCTGACCTCTATTTTTCTTTTTTGTTTGGAGAGGGGCCATATGCCCCCCTGAGGCTTGCATTGCCCCGTGGAACCCATCCTCTAGGGCTTGGCCACATCCTTTCTTTTCAGGTAGGGGGACGCACAGGCCTGTGCGTCCCCCTACCTGGGCGATGTTTGTCCCCAGGGACCCCATCCCTGGGGCATGGCCACGTCATTGGGGACCGAGGGGTGAGCCTCAAGGCCCTAGAGGTCCCTGCCAGCCTTCTGCTGGAGCCGGCATTGCTTTTGGTCAGAGGGAGCTGCCAACATTCAGCTCCCTCCGCCCAAAAGCAATTCTCGAGAGCATTTTTCTTGTTCTCACTTCCATGAAGCAAAGCAGAGTTTGCTATGGCATGGCAGAAGCAGTACTCCCGCCAAGTCATAGCAAACTGCAATGTCTCGTGGGTGGGCACCCTGGGACATTGCTGGAGCCGGCCCTGGGGGAGTGGCAGTTCACAGGCCATTTACGGCTCCACAAGGGTGGCCGCGCAGCCCCCCAAGAACAGTATTTTAGCCCTTGGGAGATGGTGGGCCCCCGGGCTGCAAGGGGAACAGAAGCCCCCAATCATCTTTCTAAATTAAGCCCCGGGGATGTGGCGGTCCCCGGGGCTTCAGGGGGTCACAGGGCCCTCCCGCATTTAAGATAATTAGGCCTGGGGAGGTGGTGGTCCCTGGGACTGTATGGGGGGCAGAAGCCCCTGATGCATTTTTTTAAAGAATAAATCCCATGGGAGGTGCCGGTGCCCAGGGCTGCAGGAGGCCGCGTAGCACCCCGCATTCAATTTAAGCCCCAGGAGTTGGCGTTCCCCGGGGTATGCGGGGTCCCGCACTTTGTTTTTTATTTTTATTCCCGCCAGATTCGCAGATCAACCACAACTCCTGCCAAAATTTTTAAAACAAAATAGTTTTTTGGGGCCCTGGGGGTCCCGGTGGGAACTCAGCTTGCCTAGGGGCTCAGGGTGTTTCTAACCTGACCCCTTTTCTTGATTTGTTCATGTTTTTTAGCCTTTTTTCTTGTGACTCTGTTCAACTGAGTCACAAGATGGCTGCCAACACTTCCTGGTTTGAAGTGTTGGCAGTAAATCGGATTGCAGGCACGATATCAGGAGGGTTTGTGGATCCTCCACGTCCCCACATGGATATCTGAGAAACATTTACATTTCTCAGGAACTGCTGAACAGATTTACACCATTTAACAAAAAGAGTACTTTCTGAACCAAGAGCTACCTTTTTTACCAAATTTGGTGTAATTCCGTTCAGCAGTTTGGGCTGCAGCCGTGTCTAAAGTTTCCTATAGAAATTGCCATGGAGAAAATGCGTTGTCGGACCCCCCTTTTTCTCAGCCCTCGCTTGATGATCCACCTCGAAACTTTAACACAGCAGCTGACTTGACCACTCCATTAGTTTTGAAAATTTCCTAAAAATTCTTCAAACGAAGGCAAGATATTGGCAATTCAAAAAACATCCTAAGAAACAACAGAGGTGCAGAAAGAGACAAGAGGGGTACAGCAAAAGACAAGACAAGTGCAGAAAGAAGCAAAAGAGGTGCACAAAAAGGCAAGAGAACTGCAGAAAGTGGCAAGGGAGGTGTAGAAAGAGGCAGGAGAAGTGCAAAAAGAGGCAAAAGGGTGCAGAAACAGGCAAGAAAGGGAAAGAGGGAACGGGGTGCAGAAAGAGGTAAGAGGGATACAGAAATTTGCTAGAGAGGTGCAGAAAGAAGCAATAGCAGTGCAAAAAGAAGCAAGAGAGGAGGAGAAATAGGGAAGAGGGTGTAGAAAGAGGCATGAGGGATACAGAAACTTGCAAAAGAGGTACAGAAAGAAGCAAGAGCAGTACAGAAAGAACTAACAGAGATGCAAAAAGAGGCAAGAGGGGTGCAGAAAGAGGTAGGAGAGATGTACAAACAGGCAAGAGAGGTACAGAAAGAGGCAGGTAGGGTGCTGAAAGAAGGAATAAAAGTGCAGAAAGAAGCAACAGAGGTGCTGAAAGAAGCACACAGGGTGTGAAAGAGGCAATAGGTGTGCAGAAAGAAGCAATAGAGGTACAGAAAGAGGCAAGAGAGGTGCAGAAACAGGCAGGAAAGGTACAGAAAGAGGGAACAAGGTACACAAAGAGGCAAGAGAGGTACAGAAAAAGGGAAGGGGGTGCAGAAAGAGGCAAGAGCAGTGAAGAAAGAAGCAAGTGAGGTGCAGACAGAAGCAACAGAGGTGCAGAAAGATGCAATAGAGGTGCAGAAACAAGCAAGAGAAGTGCACAAAGAAGCAAGAGAATTGCTGAAAGAAGCAACAGAGGTGTAGAAAGAAGCAAGTGAAATGGAGAAAGAGGCAAGTGACGTACAGTGAGAAGAAAACGCAGTGCAGAAAGAACCAAAAGAGGTGCAAAACGAGGCAACAGGAGTGCAGAAAGAGGTGAAAGAGGCAAGAGAGGTACAGAAAGAGGCAGGAGGGGTGCTGAAAGAGGCAAAGTGCAGAAAGAAGCAAGAGAGGTGCAGAAAGAGGCAAGAGGAGTGCACAAAGAAGGAAGAAGGATGCAGAAAGAGGAATGAGGGGTGTACAAAGAAGCAAGAGAGGTGTAGAAAGAAGCAACAGATGTGCAGAAAGAGGGAAGAGAGGTGGTAAAGGAGACAAGAGAGGTGCAGAAAGAAACCACAGGGTACAGAAAGATGGAAGAGGGATGGAGAAAGAGGCAAGAGGTGTGCAGAAAGAAGCAAGAGAGGTGCAGAAAGTAACAAAAGATGTGCAGAAAGAAGGAACAGATGTGCAGAAAGAGGCAGGGGGAGTGCAGAAAGAGGAGAGGGGTGCAGAAAGAGGCACAAGGGGTACAGAAAGAAGCAAGAGAGGTACAGAAAGACACAAGATAAGCGCAGAAAGAAGCAACAGAGATGCAGAAAGAGTGAAGGGGTGGAGGAAGAGGCAAGAGAATTATAGGAAGAAGCAACAAACATGGAGAAAGGGGGAAGAGGGGTAGAGAAAGAGGCAAGAGGGGTGCAGAAAAAAGCAAGAGAGCTGCAGAAAGAAACAAAAGAAGTAAGAAAGAAGGAACAAGGGTGCAGAAAGAGGCCGGACGGGTGCAGAAAGAGGGAAGAGGGGGCAGAAAGATGCAAGAGAGATGCAGAAAAAGGCAAGAGGGGTACGCAAAGAAGCAAGTGAGGTGCAGAAAGAGGCAACAGAGGTGCAGAAAGAGGCAAAAAAGGTGCAGAAAGCAGAAGACATGTGCAGAAAGAGGCAAGAAAAGTACAGGAAAAGAAAGAAAGGTGCAGAAAGAAGCAACAGAAACGCAGAAAGAGGCAAGAGAGGAGCAGAAAGAAGCAAGAGTGACTTGCTCACCATTAGTACCAATTTAACACCCACATTTTGCAATAAGTAACAGGTGACCATTCTTGGTGTACAAAGGACCTTCCACCACGCTGTAACACTTGTTGCTGCAGTTTTAGTAATATTTGAGCTGTTTGAGCTAGAAACAAGGCTTTTTTTGTTCAATTCTGCAGATTAGGCAGCAGATGATTGATTATGTGGCTAATGCGGAAAATGTATAATTGTGTGAAAGTTGGTGCAGCCAAACAGTCGCATAATTCCAGTGGCCCTGCTCATATCTCTGACTAGGTCCAGAAGTGCTCCTCAGTGATTCCTTATTTTTTCTGTCTCATTGAGTTCATAGTTTAGCTTCTATGGAAGCGAGGAAGACTAAACCTGAGGTTACCACTCCACAACACAGACTACCGTACCACATAATTGCTCTCCATAACAGATAACCCCCTTTCTACAAAATTCCTATACACTAAATACCACATACTTTCTATCCACATAATTTCACTGCACAACATACCACATAATTCCACTACACACAACTTACATCCACACCACTCCAAAAAACATTAGTAAAGAACTTTTACATTTACAACGCCACTAGCTCTAACTCTTGCAAATGTGAGACCTATTAAATTACAAATGCTTCTTTAACTGTAGGTCACGTTTGCACAGTGGTAGAGAAAGGGGGCTGGGCCTCCAACCAGTGCTCAGGAATTCTGCTGCATAGGACTTACAGGAGGTACCAGGAGGGCTTCTTGGCCCCTAAAGTCCCTCAGGAGTAAATTGGACTTCATCCCCCAACCAGTACTGTGCCTGGAGGTGCGTTTGCAGAGAGGTGGAGAAAGGGGTATGGGGCCTCCGAAGACCTCTGAGCAATCCCACTGTGTGGGACTTAGGGAGGTAACAGGAGGGGTAGTTGGACCCTAAGGACAACCTTGGGGGCCAACTACCCCTCCTATTATCTCCAGTACTCCCACGCAGCAGCATTGCTAAGTTCTCATAGCAGGCCATGCCCCCTTTCCCCACCACTCTGCAAACGCCCTCCCTGGCTCGCTCTTGGATGGGGATTAAATCCACTTCACTGCTGGGGGTCCTTAGGGGCCAACTAGCCTACCTAATACCTCCAGTATGCTCCAGATAGTTAGATTGCTGATAGGTGGAACGAGGCCACTTCCCCATTGTCCACCACTCAGCAAACATGCCTCATGGTGTGCTCTTGGCTGGAGGATGACATCCCCATGCCTCCTGTGGGCCCCTGGGGGCCAACTAGCCCACCAGGTACCTCCAGTAAGCCTCACACAGCTGGATTGCTGAGAGTGGTCTGAGGCCACGCTTCCTTTTTACACCACTCTGCAAACACGCCTCCTGGCGCACTGCGGCTCTGGGGATGAAGTCCAATTGTGCCCTTAGGTCCTCCACCAGCTGTGTGCCGAGAGGTGCGTTTGCAGAGTGGTGTAAAAAGAGGCATGGCCTCGGTCCACCTCTCAGCATTACTGGATTTTCTGGTGGTCTAGTTGGCCCCTAGGACCCTTAGGATTGAAGGGGACTTAATACCCCAATTCAGAAGGCGCCAGGAGGACCGTTTGCACAATGGTGGAGGGAGGGAGCGGGGCCTTTGGCGAGATGCTGGCTTTTCCAATAAAAAAATTATTTTTAGAAGGGGGACTGTATGGCCCCCCTTCTCTTCTTTTAGTATTTTTTTGGGCCCTGGGGATCCCATTGCCAAGGGCCTGAGCATTGTTTTCTTTTTTAATTAAAAATAAAACGGAAACGGGGCTGTGTTGCCCCCTTCCCTGGGCCACTATTAGCCCTTGTGACCCCATCCCCCGGGGCCTGGCCTCGTTTTTACATATATATATTTTTTTTCCCGAGAGGGGGCCACATGGACCCCCTCCCCTGTGCCACTTCTGGCCCCAGGGACTCCATACCCGGGGCCTGCCCTCGCTTTAAATAAAATATAAATTTTCCCGGGATGAGGGCCATGTGGCCCCCCTTCCCTAGGCCACTTCTGGCCCCAGGAGCCCATCCCTCGCGGCCTGGCCAGCCTGTTTTTTCGGGGGAGGGGGCCGCATGGCCCTCTTCTGAGGCCAATTATGGCCCCGGGGACCCCGTCCCCTGAACCGACCTTATTTTTTTTTTAAAAGGTTGGGGGCCACTTCTGGCCCTGAGGTCACCATCACCCAGTGCCGGCCCACAAGTTGGGGACCGCAGGGGGAGCTCAATGCCCCTACAGATCCTGCCGGCTCGCCGCCTCCTGCGGGAACCGGCATTGCTTTTGGGCAATAGGAGCTGCTGACATGCAGATCCCTTACCCCAAGAGCAGGTTTCCAAGAAGCAAAGCAGTGTTTGCTATGGCAGGGCGGGAGCCTTGCTCTGGCCCTGCCATAGCAAGTGGCAATGTCTCAGGGGTGGGCACCCCGGGACATTGCAGCAGCCGGCCCTGGGGGGGGTGGCGGTCCCCAGGG
Source organism: Triturus cristatus (assembly GCF_964204655.1). NCBI lineage: Eukaryota > Metazoa > Chordata > Amphibia > Caudata > Salamandridae > Triturus > Triturus cristatus. The sequence continues at coordinate 358,012,737 of NC_140595.1, forward strand.
CCAAGGATAGCTCCAGGAGCCTCCCAACTGTTTGAAGCCCCAGGAAGGTGGTGGTCCATGGGGCCGGGGGTTGGCAACAGGACCTGCATTTTAATGAAGAGTGCCCTGCAGAAGGCAGTGGTGACCAGGGCAGTGTGGGGGGCTCAAACTACTTTTTCAAAATAGCTCCAGGGAGGTGGCGACCCCGAGGCTGCGGGGGGCCACACATTTATAGTATGTAGCCCCAGGAAGGTGGTGGTCCCCTGGGCTTGAGGGGGACTGTGAGGCCCCCAACCAAAATAATTTAAAGCCCCAGGGAGGTGGCGGTCTCCAGGGCTTAGGGGGCCTGCGAGGCACCCCGCCCTAAAATGTAAATGCCTTGGGGAGGTGGTAGTCCCCGGGGAAGCACGGGGGGAGCAGGAGCCCCCATGTATTATTTTTAAAAAGCCCTGGGGAGGCTGTGTGCCCCCGCATATGATTAACTAACCCCGGGGAGGTGGCGTCCCTGGGGCTGTGGGGGCCCCCGCTTATTAATTGGATATTGCCCCTGGGACCTGGCCCACCTGGGGTCTTAAGGAAAACAAAGCGCGGGAGCCCACGCTTTGTTTTTTAAATTTTATTTTTTCAGCGGATTCGCACACACAGGTGAATTCTCCGATTTCTTTAAGAAATATGAATTTATTGGCCCTGATGGTCCTTTTGGGACCCCCTGAGCAGGCCTAGGGGGTCAAGGTATTTCTACCCTGCCCCTTTTCTTCTTTTTCACCTTTTTCTAAGATGACTGCCAACACTTCCTGGTTTGGAGTGTTGGCAGCCAATCAAAATGAAGCCCATGCTCAGGAGGGTTCCGGAATCCTCCTCGGTGTTCAGATATTGATATTTTTATTTTTGGAATTTCTCAGCAACTACTGAACGGATTTATACCATTTAAAAAAAGGTCACTTTCTGAATCAAGAGCCAACTTTTTGCAAATTTGGTGTAATTCTGTTCAGCAGTTCAGGCTGTAGCCGTGTCTAAAGTTCTTATGGAGATTAACATGGGGAAAATGTGTTTTGGGACCCCCATTTCTTATCGACCCCACTTGAGGAATCAATCAATCAAATCAAGCTTTATTCAACTATTTGTAAGATAATAATAAAAACACATTAAAATCAGTTAAAAATAACATGTTGAGAAGACTTACATTTACTGAAAAAACTGAATTAACAGCAGCATATAAGGGATAATAGTAATATCAGACAAATTAAAACAGAAGAATATATAGACATGGACTTTCTACAGGAGAAAACCGACTTCAAAAAGGTGGAAACAGATACAATTACAAGTTCTTCCCCAAGAGATTGCATGACCATAAATGTAGGACGACATTGTCGCAAACCTAATGATCCAAGCACCGGGAGTATCCATCTTTTCCTCTGTGCTTGATAAAATTTAGAGAAAAATAAAACATGCATAGTGGTCTGTGCTGATAGCTCATTACATGGACATCTATTTAGCTGTCTAGACCAGTCATTTCAGACTGGGAAGCTGAGTAATCTGTGAATAATGCCCAACTTAAGCGAGTGAGCAAAAATCTTTCATAATCAAAAGTAACCATTTTTAAATAGGGCTGCATTTTAAGAGTAGCCAGGCTGTGTTGATGGGCAAGGATTGTGTTATGTTTGGATACTTGTTTTAATATTTTATTTATGTTATGGGGCGTTAAATGCTGGATTCTACTGTGTGTTCTAGTGTTGCTATGTGATGCATCATAGCTGTGTTCCTTTACTGTCAGTTGTATGCTGGCTGTAATGGGGATACCAATGTCATCTCTGTGCTCTGAATAAAGCATCTACTTTATTGAATATTAACCGTGCGGTGAGATACATTGATTACAACAGATTGTAATTTTTGTAATCTCATGGTTAAATCTAAAATTTTCAACAAAGTGGAGACAATTATGTTTAAAAACTTTCCTGTTTACATTGATCAAGGTGGTAGGGTTATCAAAATATTCCTGATGGCCTAATTTCACATATAATCTCTAACATATTTCAGCCATCCTATATCAAGAACCCCAGCTAACCCGCAGCAGTCATTAATCATTTGGCAATTTAAAATAGTCCATATGCCATGCCAGAGAAGAATTGGTTGGATGCAGATAACATCCGCTATATATGGTAAGCCGAGTTCCAAGTGACAATTAAAAGTAGAAACACTCTCCGGGAAGGACAGCAAAAATCAGAGACATCTAGTTTCCGCCGTCTGGAGAGCAGTCATGTCCGCATAACCCCAAATGCCCGCCCCATAGGTCGCAATTGCAACACATTTGGCTTTATAAATTTGGAGTAATTCTGGGGGCGGGCGCTTACCCAATTTCCCACTGAAATTATTCAGGGTTGGCAGGGCCTTTGAAAATAACAATTTCCTTAGCTTTAGGCATGGGTCCATGTACCAGTACGATCCAATATGACCCCCAGATAGGAGGAGGTGTTAGAGCATTCTAGATGGTTCTTCTCTAGAAAGAACATACAGCTATTCTTACTCCCTAATCCGCATTTTAAAATAAGTTAGAGGTGTTCACTGAGAGGTCCAAATTAGACATAAAATTGGCAAAGCTGGATATTATTTTCTGTAGGCTGATCTGGGTGTGGGCCATGAGGACAGCATCGTCCGCATACAGGATCGCAGGGAGTGAGCGCTTTTCGACCAATGGTACGTCCTGGCACTCGTCTGTCAGAACCTTTCCTAAGTTGTTGATATACAGAGTAAATAAGAAAGGTGCCAGGACGCAACCTTGTCTCACTCCTCATCCAATGGTAAAGGAATCAGTACACTCACCCCCTGCCCCGTAGCGAACCCTGGCCCTGGCCGTAATATAAAATTGTCTCATAAATGAGATAAGAGAGGTATCCACTTCTATACTCTCCAAAATCAGCCAGAGTTTATCGTGGATGACGCAGTCGAAGGCCGGAGTTAGATCCACGAAAGCCAAATAAAGGTCACCCCCTTCGGCCTTGGTGTATTTGCCGATTATTAGGTCCAAATTTAAACATTGATCTTTAGTTCCGAGACCCTTACGAAAGCCAAAGTGAATATCACTAATTATTTGATGGTCATCTGCCTAGTCATGTAGTCAAGCTAAAAGAACTCTCCCAATTATTTTGACTGTTGAGTCCAATAGAGAAATTGGCCTGTAACATGCCGGGTTGTGCCTATACCCTTTTTTAAAAATGGGGATCCGGATTGATTCACTCCAAGATGGGAGGAAACCAAAAGTACTACATGCATTATTACCTGAGTTAAAATGGGTCCCCAGAACTCAATGTTATATTTAAAAAGGTCCACGGTATACCATCTGGCCCGGGGGCCTCACCCCCCTTACTCAGTGTAATCGCTTCCATGATTTCACTTAGTTCAAATTGGAGATGCGAATGGGGATTTAAAAACTGAGGTTCTTCCCTGTCTCCTACCTGTTCACTACTAGTTGGATCAGGGTCAGGTTTATTATAAGGATTGGAAAAGTGCTCAACCCATTTGTCCCTCGTTATTGCTCTTTCTATAGGTGCCCTCTCTGGGTCTACTAAAAAGGAAGCATTAACCCCGTTCCAGAATGCTGAGGAATCTCTCAGTTCTGACACTTCACGCAAGGAATTCCATGCTTCATTCTTTAAGTTTTTTCTTTCATTTAAGTGCGCTGCGATACTCCCTTCTAGCTTCCTTTATTTCTTGCTGATTTTTAAGAGCTCTATGCAGGGCAAGTTTGAGAATGGCATGAGCTTTCAAGCAACAGGAATCAAACCAACCCCTCTTTTGTGGGAGTTTATTTCTTGATTTTATATGGAGAGCGTTGCTAACAAATTCTGCAATTTCTGAAAAACCCTCCACGATATCTTTCTGGGGGTTGCCGACACCTAGACACTTATTAATAGCGTCGCTGCAGTTTGTGATGAACTTGGTCTTGAGGAATCACCCCCAAAATTTTAATACAGGAGCTGACCTGAGTGAACCATTAGTTTTGAAAATCTTGCGAAGATTCATCAAACGGTACCAAAGATATTGGCAAAAGAAAAAATGCTTTTTGAATAGAAACAAGTTCGTAACTATAACTACCTACTGGCGATACATATATACATATATATATATATATTCACTTAAAAAACCATAGGTTTCACACACGTTATAGTTAGGAATTAGCATTTAAAAAACCTTGCAAATTCACTTAAAAAACCATAGGTTTCACACATGTTATAGTTAGCTGGACATTTCCCTCATAAAAAAACAATGAAATTCCCCCGTTATAGTTAGTGCAGGCAACTATAACTCACGCGACCGCAATCCTCTGCTGATGACGTCAGATATTACATCACTGATTACATATGTGTCTTTCTGAAAAATAAATATTTGTAATATATGTATAGCTAAAGATTAATGGAAGAAGACATGGGTAAATAGGTGTCTAAATACAGTGATGTAATATCTGACGTCATCAGCAGAGGATTGCGGTCGCGTGAGTTATAGTTGCCTGCACTAACTATAACTGGGGAATTTCATTGGTTTTTTACGAGGGAAATGTCCAGCTAACATGTGTGAAACCTATGGTTTTTTAAGTGAATTTGCAAGGTTTTTGTAAATGCTAATTCCTAACTATAACGTGTGTGAAACCTATGGTTTTTTAAGTGAATTTGTTCGTTTTTTTAAATGCTAAGTTATGTATTTATTAATATATATATTTTTCAGGTTTTTCACCGTGCACGCGCGCGTGAGAAAAAAGGGGGGTCCCAAAACGCGTTTTCCCCATGCAATTTTCCATAGGGACCTTTAGTCCAAGGTACAGCCCGAACGGCTGAACAGAATTACTTGAAATTTGGCAAAGAGGTAGTCCTCAGGTCAGGCATGTGCCTTTTGCATATATGGTGTCAATCTGTTCAGTAGTTCCCGAGAAAATCAAAAGTAAAATCACATACATATCTGGGCGGAGCCTAACCACACATCTCATCGTGAGATCTGATTGGCTGTCAGTACTTCATCCAAGAAGTGTTGGCAGCCATCTTGGGACCAATATACATGATAGCACCTCATTAAAAAGCATTGCAGTTAATAGAAGGTTTTAAGACTTTAGTTACAATATAAATCATTTGTTGATGGTACCATACTCATTTTAGGAATTGTGGTGTGTTCTAAGGTGATTTTACCATGTGAAAAAGCCTTCTGCTGTGATATCACGAACCATGTTTGAGAGAAAACTATTTTCTCATACTTTTCCCACAGAGGTTTGGAAGGTGATCAATAAGCTAAACTGAGAGCATATTTTCTGTAAATTCACATTATCTTTCTCAGTCATGTAAGAATGAAGTCTGACATTCTCAGTAAAACATGTACATCCAACAAGGGCAGAGACTGTCAGTTGATTCCTTTGTGTTCTACTGCAGCTTCCCAGAGTGCTCTAAAGAACAACTAGAGCGCTAACAGTCTTACTTATGACAAAAGTATGGCACACCTGAAGCCATCTTGATTGGAATAAAGTGTTAACACTTAAAACATTTAATTTACAAAGGAACAAAATGAGGGGGTTCATTTTGCCATATAAATTATGATTAGTGCTGCAGAAAGAAAAACTAGGGCACATTTTGACTTCTGAAATCCTCTTTTATTTCATAAAAACATTCTGACATGCAGACTGAAACATGCACTTTGAATACCAGCAGCAGACTTGCCTGGTGAGCAGTAGCTTTACTACAGTGATCTAATGAGCAACTAGAGTGCTAACATTCAGAATTTATGGTAAATGTGTGACACATCTGAATGCCTTATTGATGGAATCAAAGTAAACAACTGAAAGTATTTCCTACTGAGGAGACTGCAGTAAATGAGGAAATTAGGAAACTTCATAACAAATAAATCTCGCAAGATGGCCACCAGAGACAAAAGAGACCAAATGTAGCCCAAATATCACCCAGATGTGGCCCAAGTATAGCCCAATGACAGAATGTCCCAGAGTGTTCTTAAAAACAACTAGAGCGCTTACTGTCTTACTTATGACAAAAGTATGGCACACCTGAAGCCATCTTGATTGGAATAAACTGGTAACACTTAAAACATTTAATTTAAAAAGGAACACAATGAGGGGGTTCATTTTGCCATAGAAATTATGATTAGTGCTGAAGAAAGAAAAATTAGGGCACATTTTGAGTGACTTCTCAAATCCTCTTCTATTTCATTAAAATATTCTGATATGCAGACTGAAACATGCACTTCTAATACTGGCAGCAGACTTCCGTGGTGAGCAGTAGCTTTACTACAGTGATCTAATGAGCAACTAGAGTGCTAACATTCAGAATTTATGGCAAATGTGTGACATATCTGAATACCTTCTTGATGGAATCAAAGTAAAAAACCGAAAGCATTTCCTACTGAGGAGACTGCAGTAAATGAGGAAATTAGGAAACTTCATAACAAATAAATCTCCTAAAATGGCCGCCAGAGACAAAAGAGCCCAAATGTAGCCCAAATATCACCCAGATGTAGCCCAAATGTAGCCCAATGACAGAAGTGTGCAAAACACTTATTTTTTGTGTATTTGCAGTTTTATATAGTGCAGACTTGTCAGGTATTGGAGTGCTTTACATGAACATTGGTTACATCACACAAGATCAAATTAATTTTGGTTGTAGACATGGGGAGATTAAGTGATTTGACCAGAATCACAGAATGTTGAGCTGAAGCAGAAACTCCAACCTGGTTCCCCAGTTGCAAAGTCTGCAGCTCTGGAAGTAACACCACACCCTCTCCCCTTGGATGCAACATTTAATCAAGTGGTCAACTGGATAAAAAAACTAAGATTACAAATAATTTAAAAGTTCTTTGTCGCTATTTGAAAACTCAGAAAATATGTCCTCATTTTAGTTTTTTAGAGCACTAACCATAATTTTGATGCAAATAAGACCCTCTCATGTATGTAATTTCTAAAGGAAATGCTCTAGGCATTACAGTTTTGATTACATCAAGATGACGTCAGGCATTCCACACTTTTGTAATAAATATAGAATGTTAGCAATCTAGTTGTTCATTGGGATACTGTTGAGAGGCAGAGGCCAGGGGCACGGACTCTGAAAATTGAAGGCAGGTAGGAGAGTGCAGAGGCAACAATTTGACCACACTAGGCAGGCAGGAAGGGCAGTGGCAGCGCAACAGACTATGGAGGGCAGTGGAAAGGGGGCAGGGGCAACAAACCAACAATACAGGACTGGCAAGAGAGGCTGTGGCAATATAATAGACCATTGTGGGCAGAAGGAAGAGGCAGTGGTCATACAACCATACATGCCAACAGACCCGTTTCAGCCAGGAAACGTCCAATGTTTTTAAGCTCAAATGGGCTTTACTTGATCTGTTTCCTGTCTACAATCTTCTCTTTTTCAATGTACCTCAAAGGGGAAAATCAATACCCCAGTTTTATTTCAAAATCTTCCTCTTACCAAGTTCAAAATGTTCGCAGGTATGGTACATTGGATCATGGTAGGCAGGAGGAATTGGGGTAGGGACATGGACTCGGATAAAAGAGGACAGGAGGGACATTGAGAGGTGCACCAAACTGACCCTACAGGGCAGACATCAGGGTTTGCAGCAGCACAATACACCACACAGGGCATGCGGGACGGGAGTGTAGCACAACAATCCATAGTAAGCAATAGGGAGGGGACAGGACCATGCACATGGACAACAGACAACAGAGGGGAAAGAGGCAATGGTAGCTAGCTGACCATAATGGACAGACAGGAGAGAAAGCTGCAGCATAACAGACCATAAAGGGCAGGAGGGACGGATCAGGGGCATTACAATGGAACCGACAAGCCAGGAGGGATGGAATAGGGGTCTGCACATGGAAACAGAGGGCTGGGGGCAAGGGGGCAGGGCAGGAGCAGCAAGATGACCATGGAGGTCAGGCAGGATGGGCACTAGAAACAAGACACACCATGGAGAGCAACAGTGAGACTATGATGGCATACACACAGACCATGGAGGGAAGGTGGGAGGGGGTCAGGAGCAGCTAGCTGACCACACAGGGAAGGTGGGAGGGGCCATGGCAGCACAGAAGACCATGCATGGCAAGCGGGAGGGTTAGTGGCAGCACAATGGCTATGATGGGCAAGAAGGAGGGTGCAGGGGCATGCACAAAGGACCATGGATGATAGAAGGGAGGGTCAGGACCTGGGCACAGACAAGAGAGTTCAGGGGAAGGGGCCTCACAACAGACCGCGCGGGGCAGGCAGGAGGAGCAGTTGCAGCACAACAGACCAGGGAGGGCAGAAGGGTGTGACAGCAAAATGGACCATGGAGGACAGGAGGAAGGGGATAGGGGCATGGCATGTGGACAGGCAGGGTGAAGGTGGCAGGGACAGGTTACAGTCATCTGACAATGCTAGGCAGGTGGTAGGGGAGTGGCAGCTCAACAGAACACTCAGAGTAGATAGGAGTGGCAGGTCCATGGAACATGGTGGTCAAAAAGGATGGAGCAGGGGCATGCACAAAGACATCGGAGGGCACGGGGAAGGAGAATAGGGGCAGCAAGCAAAGCACAGAGGCTAAGAAGGAGGTCAATGATGGGCCATAGAATTGGGCAATGGAGGGCAGGATGAGTGGACTGGTAGATCATGCTAAATGCAGGGCAGTGCCAGCACATCAGACCATGCATGGCAGGAGGGAGGACGCTAGTCCATAGATTCAGAGAACAGAGGATAGGGAGGAGGGGGATGGGGCAGCAAGCTAACTGTTCATAGAAGGTGGGTATTAGGAACTTTATTGTTTTTAAAATGTGTGTCTGTGCGAACTACTTAAAATATGAACAAATATGCAGCATAATCTCACTTTTATTCAGGAAGAAGAGGACGTTTGGGACTGTGACTCCGGGCTCACTTGGCAGAAACATCCCCTGACCCTCCACCCCCCCATCGCAAAATGTAATGCCCGTGAAAAGGGTAGGTGGACGCAGTGTTATATAGAACATAGTCCTGAGAGCACGATTGAAAATGAAAACTAGATATAGTATATGGTATAAACTATGCACCAAAAAGTGTGATATAAGATGAACCGGGGCGTGAAATATAATATGCAATACATTGTGCGCAATGAAAGATTCATTGGAGAGCGCGAGATAGCACCGGCACTAGCGCTTGCTATGTGATATGCGCTTTGGAGTGTAATATGGACAGGGCAGTGTTGTGTAACCTAAGTAGTCTCTAAAGTTGTAATATAAAATATGTGCTGGGTAGTGTAACATTGCATATGCACTGTGACAAAGATATGGATCCCAGATGTAATATGTATGGCATAGCGCTGTGCTTTATAACATAGGCATCGAGGAAGGCACGTTAGATGGGGCAATATAACCTGTGCGAAGGCAAGTGTGGCATGACATTCACGGGGTGGTGTTACAGTGCACATGGGCTAGAGAGTGTCATAGCATACGCACTAGCTGGTGGAATACAACACAGAGGTGTGTGGCACTCGGCGGGCAGTGGTGGGTGTAACACAGCATTGGGCTCAGCCAGGAGCACGCTGTGACTCTCAAGTGAGGTTTGTCTCCTTTCCAGAGAGTAAAATAAAAAGTATTACACATCCGGCGGTGGATGTGTGTTTTATTAACCGAAAGGGGGTTTATTGCATAGTTTGGTCGAATTTTTGTCGAATCCCCTTTGAATGGCTTGGTGTGCATGTGTATTAAATGTGCCCGTCAATAGCTACCCATGTTTATATAAATAAACGACAAGGGTGTCTACTTGGAGAGTACCCACCAGCGGGGGCGCCGGGATTAGGCACGGTAGGATGTCAGACACGTCAGAGCTTCACTAGCTGTGTAAATACATTCCATGTGGATTCATTGTATGCATAGTTGCCTTTTAATTAATATCACGCAAATCGTCATGGTGATAGGTACATACGGTTTGTCCAGCATGTCCTAGGTGTTTCTATAAATATATATTTTTTTTAAATAATAAAAAACAAAGGCTGGCCACGGGAGATGGGGTCCCCGGGGCCATAAGTGGCCTGAGGAGGGGGCTACACAGCACCCTTCCAAATTAAAAAAATAAATAAAAATAAATTAGGGGCAGGCCCTGGGGATGGGGTCCCCAGGGCCAATAAATTAGAAAAAGAAGGGGGACCACACAGCCCTCCTTCTTAAAAATATAAAATAAATAAAAGACCATCATCGCGCCGGAGGCCACACCCCCTCCTTGCAGTACTCCTCAAATGCGCCCCCTGGCCAGTTGTAAGTTGGGGAATGAATTCCCCTTCAATACTGAGGGTCTCTGAGGGCCAACTAGCCCAACATGTATCTCCAGTATGCGCCAGGGAGCTGCGTTGCAGACAGGTGTTCTGAGGCCACGCCCCTTTTTACACCTCTCTGCAACTCAGCTCTGTGGCGATTACTGGAGCTAGTGGGCTAGTTTGACCCTAGGGACCCTTAGGATTCAAGGAGACTTTATCTCTCAGTATGAGATAAGGTGTTCCCCAGTTACTTTGAGGTCCAAGAGGGGGGAAGAAAGACAAATATGTAGAGTTTCTGCCTCTTAACCGACCTTACTTACTTTTTTTTGGGTGAATACTCTCAAAAAAATGTTAAGTTAGCACCACATCAGTGTTCCCCATAAATACAATGTCTACACACAAATGTTACTTTTTTTCTTTTGTTTTTTATTTAACAAAAAACAGATTTTTTCGTTATATCAAAAAATATATCTATTCATATCTCATTGCATTATTTTCAATATTTTTGAAATTTACAAATATTCTGGAGACAAATAAATACAAATAAACAATAATGTGAACATCAAATACATTAGTGTTGGATCACAATATTTGAACAGATAATTTTTGCCCCTCGACAGACAACATAAAAATCTACATTCTCGTCTTGCATACTGTGCTTGCATACCAACAAACATACCACACAAACAGAAAATTTGCAAAAACAAAAACTTGTAAAAGCACAACAACTGGTGGGATCAACAGCAATATAGTTATTAAGCAATTTATCAGAGTTTGCTATGATGGTTTTGACAGCAAGTTACATTTCTTCTCTTATGTTAGTTTGAGTTGATCCAAATAGAGTTTTTGTGTCCAGTTGTAAAGTGGCTGGTCTACGTACGTTTCGGTGAAATTATTTTTAAGATCACCTTCCTCAGGACCATTAAAAGACAACGTTTTCTTGTGCAAGAAAAAGAGGGGGCTTTATTCTGGTTTGAAGTTAAACATAATGTGTTTTAAGGTTTTTAGACAAGTTCCTCTAGGGCAGCTGTGAATAGGAATTGGTGTATTGTATATAAATTCCTAAAAAAGAGTTTTCCGTATCAAAGGTATCTGGTATCAAGAATATTCAGTCTTAGTTGAGATATTTCAGCACCAGGTTTCTGATTTCTTACTAGGTAGGAATATACCTTCGAAGACGATATGAGAGATAGAATAACATTGTCCTTTTTCTAAGGAGTCTGTGATTTGCGTGGTGTAGTGAAGTCTTTCATCACAGTTCGTTTGGGAATCTGTAATTTTTATTTAATTCATCACTAGTACGGAAGAGCGTAGCCTTCTCTCATAATCAACCGACTAATAACCTATATAGACACTCATGTAGCTACTCACCAACCCATGCAGCCACTTATACACAAAGTGAGAGACTGATACAGATATTTACATATTTAAAGATTACTCACTAAGCCATGTATTCACTAATATACACTTAGTCAGTTATGCAATCAATTTTTCAAAAACAAACAGAGAAAGTGTGCCCTATTACACAAAATGCTCTGCCCCCAGGGCAGCCGCTAACTCGTGCTTACCTGGGGGCAGCACATTCAAGTGAAATATTGAGTGGCTTTGAAGCAGCCACTCCGTGTTTCACTGTACAGGCCGCAATCCATCTGCACGCTTAAGTGGGATCAGGTGGGTGCGGTCATGCACTGCACTCACCTACAAGGGGATGTCTGGGGGGTCCGTGGGACCCCCTCCAGAGGGCTGCTCTCAGGGGGCGCACTGACAGTGCCCCAAATTTTAGGTGGTGCACTGTCAGTGCGCCTCCTGAGAGCATCTTTGCCTCTGTGCCCACTTCTGTGATAGGGCGCGGGCACAGAGGCAGAGGGATTCCCTCATTTCCATTGGCAATGCCCCCATTGCAAATGAGGGAATGCCCTCTGAAGGTAGCGCTGGCACTTTAAGTAAGGCCGCACTATCGGTATTACAGAAGGGGCTGCACAAGTTTTTGCGGCCCCTTCTGTAATAACAAAGTGTCCCAGGTGTGCGCAAAGTGGGTGCAAATGCCCGTTGCGCCCATGGGGCACCTTTTGTAATATGGCCCCTGAGAGAATGAAAATGATTCTCCCTGATTGCTGGAGAAAAAAGACCGAAAGACTTCTGCTGATACTCAAGGACTTGACCTCCCATGTGAGAGTCAAGTGGTTGGCCTTTTTCTGCTGAAGAAAGACACAAGTCAGAAGGGCTGCCTGCTCTGAAGAACATTCAGTTTACCAGTTTACAGTTGAGACTGGATTGAGATAGAGCCCTGGTTGGCAGATAGACCTGTTCTCTACAACCTGAAGCCTGCCCTGAAGACATGGGAGATGTAGAAGAGACCAGGTGTGACTTTCTCAGCATCAAGACAGCAGTGCATGAAAGTGCATAGAGAGTGGATATTTTTTTAACAGAAAATATGAGCTGTGGAACCTTCTAACTGATAGTGATAGAGATACATGGCAACCCCAGGAGAGCTTCAACAAAAGCAGGAAACGGTCAATATAGAGAGGCAGCAGTCAAATGCAAGGAGCTGGGTGGAAAAGTGGTATTCTTAAGACTCAGAAAGAAGGCGAGGAGAAAAGGAGCAAGTACAATTTCTGCCTGGAGACCGGTCTGTTCTCTGAGCGACATATGTAAAGATTGGCTAGGGAGAGTCAGATGCATTAGTATGAGTAACCTCTACACTGAGTGATGACGTGTTTCCGGTGAAATTCAAAGTAATAAATAGTGTTACTCTCAATTAGCTAAATAAGGAGCGTATTCCTTAGAAATAATATTTCGCAGACAATCTCTGCTTCCAAGTGAAGCAAGTAAAGGAGTTATGGGATGGCGCTATTGTGTCCAACCACGTTGCTGCAGGTAACCAGCACCAATTTACCAAGTGGAATCGATAGGGGCAAGTGAGGTTTTGGTGACACCTTATTTGATGACTGCACCTGTCAATGGCAATTTTGATCACAATTTTTCCTAAATGCCAACCATCAACAATCGAAATAGGAATTTATAAAAAAGAAGTAGGTTACAGTTTACATTTAAGAAAGCAAACAAGAAAGCAAAATCCGAGTACCAAATAGATTTTTGTCAAAATGGATCTGATTGTAATATGGTATTATAGATCATACATCTTTGTGTTCGTTTTCAGAGCAAAAAATACAATTAGAATTGGCTAAAAGAAATGCTAAAGTACCAAGCAGCATGATGAACTAAATTGATAATATAGCATGGGCAGTAGCAAGAAATCCACATTTCTTTAAAGCCTGTATTTAAATTCTATCACGCTGACACTAAGAGAAAATGATGATGGATACTTTAATAGCCTCTGCTTTCATCCTTCCTCTGTGAGAGATGAAAATCTTTCAAGGGCCGCAGTACCAAAGAAATGTAAATACAGCTTTTTTCAGTACTGACATTTCAATAGATTCCTGCCCCACCAGCAGAGACGGCGTCTCGCTTTTATCAGGTTTCCTGTCACTCATGCTGATTCGGCTTGATAAACTCTGCAAGCCACTGGGGGAGGTTGAAGGACACAACACTGTAATGGAACTCACATGAAAGAGGCCATATTCTCCTGGAACAAAAAAAGCACTATCTTCCTTTCACAGTTACCAGACGCTCTTGAGAGAAAATAGGAGCTTCCTTAGCCTCTCTTTTTTTTCTCTTCTATATCGGAGTGTTTCATTTGAGAAAACTAATGGATGAGAAAAACGTTTCCAACCCACACGCTGGGGACAGAAATTGTAATATACATTCCTCAATTTCTCATGCCTTAATGTGTTCATTCAAAAAACGCGAGTCATGTAAATTGTTCAGTCGGCATGTTGGGTTTACACAGATGTTCCGTCTTTCCCTTCCCTTCAGCAGTTTCAAGTGCTTCAGAAGATGGCTGCTGAGTGTGATCTGCTCATTTTAGGTCTGGCTTGACAACACAGCTGACAGCATACGTGTTGTTATCAATTACTTAATTTTAGCACAGAGTGGCATTGAATTCACCTACTCTCTCACATCGTGATATTGTCTGTTTGGTGTATCATTCTACTTTCCAGGAAGTGCTTTCTTTAGAATTTATGCGGGACTATTTTACATCTCAAAAGTACGCTCCATCATGACACGGTTTGTCAAATTCAATTTATTCTCTCCTACATGTGTTCCACATTCAAAGCAGTTCTATTTTACTACCTTTTCCAGCATTGACAAATGCAATAGGGCAGGCTTCAATGTAATAAATGGCATTTTCTCATGCAACACATGCAAACACCATGTGAGAATGCCTGTGTTACATGTGTTAGCAGATTAAAGTCAGACCTACTCCCTTTGTCAGTGATCGCTACGTTAATCTTTTATTATTGTTATAAACTAGTCGGCATGCCATTGACAATTAAAACACCACCTAACCAGTGACAAACCATACCTGTGATACTGTCTTGCAAAACACAATTTGTGTGCTTCAGAAAGGTTTTGCTCTATCTGACTATTGTAGCATTTACTGATTAGTCCTGAATCCAGGAACAAGCCAAGAGTATGAAAAGTTTAACGGATTCATTCATAGTTTGGCGGAGTAGGTGAACTGTCTTTAAGTGGGGTCCCATCCACCCTGCCCAGCTCTCACTTCCCCTGTTTCATTTTGAGGTTGGTGAGCCTCAGCTCAGCTGGCTCCAATGGAAAACGTTTACAGGTGGCATGTCTGTTTCAGGCCCTATAGTGATGTTGGTGGAGCTATTTAGGATGGGGATACCATCACTAGATATCCCTGACTGGTACCTCCATCTAAGGCGCGGAACTTACTGACAGGAAAATTAATCCTTGACCCTGACACACAGGAAAAACAATCTTACATGTCATACGCTGACTTTTTAATTTTATAACATCTCTTATTTTGGGAGTTTGATTTAGCAAATCAAAAACAAATGTTGTTGAGCAGGGCCAAAACAACTTAGCGTCCACTTCGCTACATATTTTGCCTGCACTGCAATTGAGATTGTATTGAAGGGAGTGAGGTCTTTGATTGCCAGGGCTGCCAGTCCTTCTCCAAGAGCAGAGGCCTGAGTCTCCACTCATCTGGGGCGTATTATACATTGTCCTTGTTTGCGCCGGGCGCGCCTTTTAAAAGATGCACCGGCACAAACAATGACAGTGCGTTCTATTACAATGTATACGCTGCCCCCCAGGGCAGCGCACTCATGTGAAAATAAGGGCAGCCGCTCCATGTTTTCACAGTGTCGGCGGCACTGCCTGTATTTTTAAAAGGGATTAGAGATCCCCTTGCAGGCAGGTGTAGTCAGTGACAGCACCTGGCTGCAAGGGGATGCCTGGGGGTTCATAGTATCCCCTTTCTCCCCTCCAGGGCCTCAGAGAGCAGCTCTCAGGAGGCGAACACACAATGCATCACCCCTCTGAACCAGCGTCATATTATAGACAGGTTGCAGAGGCAAAGAAGCTCTCAAAGGAGCGCACTCACAGGTGGTGCACTGTGAGTGCGTTCCCTGAAAGCTTCTTTGCCTCTGCACCCACGTCTTTAATATTGCGCTGGAACAGAGCCAAAAGAATTCCCTGATTTGCATATGGTTCGCCCCTATGCAAATGAGGGAATGCCCCCTGAAGGTAACGCTGGTGCTTTAGGTGTGCCAGCTCTATCTGTATTACTGAAGGGGACGCACAAGCGTCTGCACCCCCTTCTGTAATACCTAAGTGCCCTGGGGGGGCGTAAAGTGGGAGCAAACTCTCATTGCATCCCTGGGGCACTTCTTGTAATACTGCCCCAGGTGGGCTGGTGGTCCTCTCACCTAAGTAGAAATAACCCCATAAAATACCCCTCCCCTTTTTTGTGAATAAGACATAATGTGTTTATTTTAGTGGTGTAGCTATGCACCCTAAAGCGATCCAGAATGACACAGAGGAGAACACGCAGTAGAGCACGCAAGCGACGGGGGAGGTGCCATGTGAGAGCACGAGAACTAAGCTGCTGCTGTACCCACTGCACCCGCTCGGTCTCCTGGCCCTCCCCGACCACTGTCTCTTACAATCTTCAGGACTACAGATCAGGCATTTGGCATTGACTCTAGCATCGCCAGACGGCAGTGCCAACGAGATGAAACACAGGCTGAACGGCAGGCAGCAAGTGGCAGCGGCGGTGGGTCTTTCCACTGTCGTAACTGTGGAGGGCGAAGGGGGCACAGCAAGCCAAGCGAGTGCAGCTGCCGTCAGACTGCGGCTGCTGAGAGTGCGCCACAAACAGACGCAGAGCTGGCCCGGTTAGATCCGGGTGCAGCCTGCACCCATTCTGCAGGCCCCACTCCTGTCGGCCCTTAAGATCCTGCCTCCACTTGCTGACCCGGAGCCTCCCACTTTTGCTGCCATTACCGGTTTGCCACCATCAATTTGCCCCCACGCAACCTGCAATCTTCAAGGCTACAAAGTAAATACTGGGGCAGGGGGTTTACCTCAGGGGGATCCGCCTAGCGCACATTGCGTACATTCCCACCGTTGGCTATTGTGGCACTGTGGCTCCCCTCGGTCACAAAGGGAGCCCGCAGAGGGAGAACATAGGGCGAGAGGGGTCACTCTCCATCTGTGACTAAAGGGAGGACACCCTGCCCCTGCAATTAAACTCTTCACTCTTAATCAAAGCTCACCTTTGCTGGGACTAGGAGATAATAGCCCCCTGTGGGGAACATAACTCTCACCATTTAACCGCCGAGACAAAGCGCGCAACTCAAAGTGGGTGCTACAATCAAAACTCCTGTTGGACTTGGCCCTTCTGGCAGGTTCACCCCTAAACTTTTTGCGATTATCTTAGCTTTTTCCCTATGTTGTGTGAGTGCTTTTAGGCCTCTAGGCGCTTTTTACACTGTGTCCCAGTGTAAAGTGCGTGCGCTCTGGGTTACATTGAATGAGACTCACCTGCCCTCCCATAGGAATGCATGGGGAATGTGTGTGTCCCTGGTAGTTCCTGATGCGTGGGGAGTGCAGGGACGAGTTTGGTATGTGCGAACTCGTGAGAGTGAATGCTGCGCGATGATGTGTGCGGCATTACTGTAGCTAGTGTAGAAGTGCCACTTCTAGACACTGGCATAAATGTGCAGTGACTGTCTGGCGTGTGATTGGCTGGTGTGCCTGGCTCCAGGAGTCAGGATGGGTCTGCCCCAGTGGTGAGTGGAGAGATCTGCATGTTGATGAGTGGGAGGAGTACACCTGGGACCTGAATAGGGCTGGGCTTTCCCCACACAATGCTGGCTCCGCCCCCTGTGGTGCGACTGATTACCCTGGCCTGTTCTGTGAATAGGGAGAGGGGCTGAGCAAAACAAAGTGCTCAAGAACAAGTTGCATCTGGTTCGCCCCTTCCCTGCACCTTGAAACAAAGGTAACCTGTGTATAAAAAGGGGCTGTGACCCCATGTAAAATGTTCTTCTTCTGATCCTAACTCGGGGGCCTGCTGCTGCTGGGCGCCAGGAGAGACCGCCACTGGGGACTGCCTCCCTGCCTGAAGGGCCCTGTGAGCTGGCCCCTGGGCCCAGCCCTTGCCCCCCTGCTCTCCTAGAAGACTTTGTTCCTGGGCCTCGCCTTGGAGGAGCGCTGTGTCTTCCCTGGCCGAGAAACGCTTTTGCTGAAGAGCGCCTTCGTTGTGACAGCAGTGCTGAGCTGCAATAATCTACGAGGGAACCGCGACGTAGGGATTCCCCCGCTTTGCCCGGGACTCGTAGTGGGTGCCCACCCCGCATTGTGGTGCTCGTTGGCGGGTGCCCACCTTGCTTATTCACGTATATTTAATTTTAAAACGAAGGCGGGAGCCCACCCCGTGCTTCGGTGAAAGGAGTAGGAAGACAATCACCGCCGCAGGCCCGGAGTCTCCGCAACGTCATCTCTCTGCTGCGCTGGGATTGGCCCAGCGGGAGAGAGTGTGTCCACGTGACCGGAGGCTCGACCGAGGAAGCCGCGCTGTGAGTGGAGGAGGCGCGAGCCACCTCCTCACTCTTCCCCGAAGCCGCGCCTGGAAGCAGGCGGGAGCCTACCCCGCGCTCCTGCGTATGCCTCCGGGATAAGCCTGACTGCTCGTGCCAAGCTACCAAGGGGGTGAGCAGGGGTTATCTTTGGCGTGTAACTCCCCAGCCCTGACTAGAGTGGTGGTTTTTGCCTGGCTTTGGCGCAAGCCCTAGCCAACCAGAAATCCCATTTCTAACATTTCTAACATTAGGACTTGTGTTTGCGCAGTACCACAGCGACGGCTGGCTGCACTACAAAACTCTGCATTTTAGATAATCACGTGTTTGGGGATTATTGTTCTGAGGTTTATTTTTTAAATTCTTCTCCTAAAAAGTGTTATTTTTGAAATGTGTACTCTTGCTTCAGCTCAGACACCTAGGTCCCTTGTGTTGCACGTGTCCCTGAGCGTCCTGCCAAAATGGAGTCTGCTTTTAATTTCTGTGGTCTGATTAGATACAGTATGGGGGAGTTGGTTGAGTTTTGTGAGGAGAGAGGCATAGCAGTGAGTGTGTCATACTCCCAGTCAAAACTTAGGGAGAACCTGATCCAATGGCAAAAGGATGAATGGGAACGTGAGCGCAGTGGGGAGGAGAGGGCCCGGGCCGCACGCCAAGAGGGTGGTGGGTCTGAGGGGAGCCCTGAGGAGTCTGAAGAGGAGGAAGGAAGTGACAGGACAGGGACGCCAGTAGATAGTGAAGACCCCATAGGTAGGGAGTCCCTTGCTGGGTCCAGTGTCAGGGGCAGCGCCCCCTCCCTTTTCCTGTCCCCAGGGGAGTGGGTAGATAGGAGGGAAGAGAGGGAGCATCAGATGGCCATGGAGAAGCTCAGGATAGAGCATGCCAAGCTGGAGACCGAGAGGGTCCTAGCGCAGGAGAGGTTGGCAGAGGCAAAGAGGGCCTTTGCCAGAGAGAAACTAGCTATGGAGGGTAAGTTGTCCCCTGAGCACAGTTGTAGTTGTCTGGATTCCCCAGGGAGGGTAGAGTCCAGTGGTGGCAGCGATATAGAGTCCAGTGCAGGACGTCCCATTCCCAGTTCCCTGAGTATGGTACCTTGTTCCCGAGAGGAGGAGTACAGGTTGAAGTTCAGGGACAGTAAGAAGCAGCTGTCTCACCAGTCGTGGGGGTATTTTGTGGATGATTGTCATGATGCACTGATGGAGTGGCTTGGGGTTAACCCGGAACAGGATTTGGATGGAGCGGTCAATATGGTTATCAAAGAGCAGATGCTGAGTAGTTGTTATCCCGGGTTGCGCCAATACCTGTTGAGGTATAACTCCTTTTGTCCTTGGGACCTTGCAATAAAAGCGGACCGCTGGGAAAGTGCCCGAAGGGCTGAGGAGACAGGGGAAAGCGATTCCAAAAGTAGTGGCTCAGGTATCTTCCCGTCCTGTATTGGAGAAGAGGTTCAGAGTAGCCCAGCTAGGTCCCAGAGTAGTGAGCGGGGTGTAGGGGTTCACGACCTACCTCAGTGGAGTAGGAGTGAGTGTGTGACTTCGAGTCCCCAGATGCCCGAAATACAGTCACAGAGCCTGGATGGTTTCTTCAGGGACCACCAGGTCGGGGGCCTAGGCTGCCCTGTTAGTCCATTTGAGGAGGATCACCTAGTGTATGGAGAACCTGGAGCATCTGTAAGTAGAACTCTGGTGGTTCTGGTGTCTGGCAGTGCCGCTCCAGCAGGGAGGGTACAGAAGTCCAGTGAGAGGGGTGGCATGGGGCTGTGTTCCCCAGTGGAGGAACCAGTGGGTCCGGGACCAGCCAGGAGGGCTGAGTCTCCTAGAGGTGACCATGGTGACCACACGTCTGCCCTGGAGGATCCTCACGCACTGTCAGGTGGACAGGGGACGGGAGATCTGCGCCAGGCAGACTGTCATGCAACATATGAGGCATATGTTACCCTCGGGGGGATACTGTGTCAGTCCCCAGAAGTCCTGGAGTGCCAGGCAAGTACTCCGCCAAAGGGTTTAGACCCCTGGTTGGGAGGCCAGGCTCAGGATCAGCCTGACCTGGAGGGAAGGACAACTGTAAGCAGTGTCCTGACCGATGTAGCTGCTAGGGGCATCACTCCAGTTGGGAGGGTGCCGGACTCTGGAAGGGGGAGTCCTCGCCTCTGACCCCGGTGCAACCTGAGGGGTTAAACCCTAGGTTGTGAGACCAGTTCTCAGGGAGAGGTCCTGAGCTGGTGGGGAATTGTGTTACGAGGTCGCCTCTCAGAGGAAGAGAGGGCGGAACCCTAGAAGGAGAGGTAGGGGGAGGAGAGCCTCGCCTGTGACTGTTGGTCAGCTTGAGGTACAGGCCCTAGGCTGGATGATCAGTGGCAGTTTAGAACTGCCCTGATGAGGAGTAGAGTAAAGAATGATTATTATGTGCCAGGGGTTACTACCCCCCACTCTGTGGATAGGCAAGGACCAGTGGCATCTGGATGGCCTAGGGCGTGGTCCTGGCCGCAGACAGCTGAAGAGTACCAGTGGGGTAGCCCCATTGGTCTGCCGAGCTTTTACAGAGGGAACCACGTGGGTTCAGAGTGGCGTAAAACCGGAGAGAGTCCCTACCGTGGCAGGCCTGCTTCCGTGTTTTATCGCCCCAAGCAGGGAAGACCATTACGGTGGTGATTGGTCTCCCCTGCGTTTTGGCTGGAAGGGGGTTGTATTGGACTTGGCCCTTCTGGCAGGTTCACCCCTAACGTTTTGCGATTATCTTAGCTTTTTCCCTATGTTGTGTGAGTGCTTTTAGGCCTCTATGCGCTTTTTACACTGTGTCCCAGTGTAAAGGGCGTGCGCTCTGGGTTACATTGAATGAGACTGCCCTGCCCTCCCATAGGAATGCATGGGGAATGTGTGTGTCCCTGGTAGTTCCTGATGCGTGGGGAGTGCAGGGACGAGTTTGGTATGTGCGAACTCGTGAGAGTGAATGCTGCTGGGCGCCAGGAGAGACCGCCACTGGGGACTGCCTCCCTGCCTGGAGGGCCCTGTGAGCTGGCCCCTGGGCCCAGCCCTTGCCCCCCTGCTCTCCTAGAAGACTTTGTTCCTGGGCCTCACCTGGGAGGAGCGCTGTGTCTTCCCTGGTCGAGAAGCGCTTTTGCTGAAGAGCGCCTTCGGTGTGACAGCAGCGCTGAGCTGCAATAATCTACGAGGGAACCCCGATGTAGGGATTCCTCCGCTTTGCCCGGGACTCGTAGCGGGTGCCCACCCCGCATTGTGGTGCTCGTTGGCGGGTGCCCAACCCGCTTATTCACGTATATTTAATTTTAAAACGAAGGCGGGAGCCCACCCCGCGCGTCGGTGAAAGGAGCAGGAAGACAATCACCGTCGCAGGCCCGGAGTCTCCGCAACGTCATCTCTCTGCCGCGCTGGGATTGGCCCAGCGGGAGAGAGTGTGTCCACATGACCGGAGGCTCGACCGAGGAAGCCGCGCTGTGAGTGGAGGAGGCGCGAGCCACCTCCTTACTCTTCCCCGAAGCCGCGCCCGGAAGCAGGAAGCAGGCGGTAACCTACCCCGCGCTCCTGCGTATGCCTCTGGGATAAGCCTGACTGCTCGTGCCAAGCTACCAAGGGGGTGAGTAGGGGTTATCTTTGGCGTGTAACTCCCCAGCCCTGACTAGAGTGGTGGTTTTTGCCTGGCTTTGGCGCAAGCCCTAGCCAACCAGAAATCCCATTTCTAACAACTCCTTGCTATCTTCAATAAACTCTACATTAACGACCGCAATCAATGCCCTCACTTGGCAAACACAAAAACTCGAAATTAAAATGTATACCATGCAGGCAATTGCAATAGATATGACCAATATAGAAGTCAAAATCAACAACCTTGCGGGAAATCTGAAATTGCTGAAGTTGCAGTCAACTTTTAGGTGCTCTTGTCTCCCAATTGTTGAGAAGCTCAATTCTCTCCCAGAAGTTCTAACATCGATAGTCATAAAACTAAAGCAAAGACATCTAATGACCACAGATTATCTAAACCAATGTATAGCAGAAAGAGCTTTAAGTTATGCAAGAAATAATGTTAGTAAAGCCACAGCTGGAGCAGAAATCTCCCCAGTTCTGTTACAGCGAACAGCAATGAGGAGCTCTAACCACACCTTACAGAATCCATGTTCAGTCCCTACGTATATCAAGATTCAAGCTAGCAAACATACTTTAGGGCCAGATACTCCTCCAACATCTTTGCATCTGGCATCAGCGATGAGCCAAAATATAACTAAACATGATGAGATAGCAATGGGCAAAATTCCGCTCAGGAACACTGACCCGGCAGATAATCCCGAAGAGGCTGCGGAACCTTGCAAATCGTTATCTAGGAGAGCAAAAAAATTCTTCAAGAAGAAAACAAAAAACATCAAACACAGGCGCCGTGCAAAGGAACTACAGCTTCGCCTGACTACAAGGACAGGATCTCCTTTCTTAAAGACAATGATTTTTGCATGTCATCTTTTGTCAGCAGAGGCTTTCCTCTTTTGCTTGTTAACCAAGTCCTACTCATGAGTTGCTTTCCCATATTTCGTTCTCTGAAGGGTCCTTTAAGGTAACTTGGTGTTCCTTGCTCTCCCTAGCATCCTTGTCGCAGGACTTTTACCTGTGACCCAGTGGGGTGCTGAACAATAAGCGTTCAGCAGAATTCAAATCGAGCTTCTTAAGAATGCACGCTGCACTGCTTTCTTTAGCGTACTCATAAAACGCTCAATAAGTCTGTTGGACTGCGTCCCCAAAAGAGTGCTCTTCCAATGCTTTATATTTAAATGCTTCAAGATATCTTTAAACTCTCTACTCTTGAAAGGTGAGCCATTGTCGGACTTCACTATGGCTAAAACACTTCGTGTGGCAAAGATGCCATCTAGTTTTTCAATGAGTAGTATGTGAAAGATCTTCAATTAATGAAAATTGTGAGCGTTCATCCATAATCACCAGCAGGTGATGTCCATTGTCAAGTGGACTGAAAAAGTCAATGGCTATTCTTTCCCATGCGCGATTTGGGAGTTCTAACATGATTATAGTGTGGTGAGTAGTTTTAGTATAAAGGCAGTTGCATAGATGATGGGTCTTTAATTCCTTTTCAACCCTGTCATCAAGGTAAGGAAACCAGACTCAGGGCCCGATTATGACGCCGGTCAGATGAGCATCCGACCGGCATCATTACGGTAAAGGGACCGGCCGACAGGTAATTGGCAGTCCTGACCACCAAATTAAGAACCGACCACTCTGTAGGTGGTCGGAAAAACATGCCTCATTGCATTGAGACTTGTGCTGCCACCCCGAAAAAGGCTGCAGCACCTATGCCAGAAGGCTTGTTTATAAACATCCATGCACCATGTGGCAGGCACCATGCAGTGCCTGCCACACAATTGAGGGATGTTTAGCACCCCCAGGGTCAATAACAGAGGGCCACGAGGGACAGGGGACCAGCTAGAGGTTCCAAAAAAGCCTTTTGGTCAGCCTTTTCACGTCAGAGGAACCGACATCATATGGCTGGTGGAAAGGTGGATTGTAATCCTCAAGGCAATACCTGAGAAGGCACCGCCTCCATTGTGGGGAATGCGATCCACCCGACTGCCCGATGGTCTTGTTGATCCCCACAGAAGCTCTTGGTCGGTCCCTCAAGCAATGTGATCCGACTGACCACATCGTAATGTGGTTGGGTGACTGTGGACATAGATGTCGGTGGGTGTCGTCAGTGTTGGTCCCACCAACATCGTAATAAGGCCCTCAGTCGCTGAAAGGTCGTTTTTTGTCAACGATTCCACACTGTCCTTCATGGGCCACTTAAATAATTTTCTGTTGAAGAATTCACGACCCTCATAGTATAACACCTTCCTGAGTTATGGACAGTCCATCTTGTACATTTTTGTATTTCTGATATTCACAATCGCTTGTGAGCAGTCAAGGGTGTTGGTTTCATGACTGGTGTGTAATTATATCCTTGTGGCACTAACAATCTGGGCTGATTAAATGGCAGCTGGTGTGTTTGATTTTACAATGCAGTTAATATAGGCCTCAGCAATCTTGGATGAAGTACCATGACTTTGTCTAGGCACTCTGGAAAAGTAGTTGCAGGGTTCCGATTCTACTCTGGACGATGCACAATGGTATAAATATACTCTTGTAACTGTAGTCCCCATCATTCAATGCAAGGAGGCATTTTGGCCTTTGTGTTTCCAAATATAGTCAGTAACGCTTGATGATCAGTTACCACTGTAAAAGGTTTTCCATACAGGAATACATGGGAATGTTCACAAGCCCATACCATGGCTAAACTTTCTTTTTCTGGTTATAAGTAAGCATGTTCTGTTCGGGACAAATGTCTGCTTGCATATGCCACAATATGCCTGCTAACATTCAGGTATCTGCGGTGCTAGGAAAGGATAGTGCCTAACTGATTGGACTAGCGTCAACATAATCTGTATGAAGCTTTGGATTGAAGTATGCCTTTTCAGTAGCATTCTCAATGGTTTGTTTGATTCTTCTAAAACTTTTCTTACATTCATGTGATCAATGATAGGAAAAAGATTTTTCCTCATGTCTCTCAATGGAGCACTTACAGTGGCAAAGTTCTGTTTGTATATGGATCAGTAACTGACCTTGCTAAGAAAGGAACACACAGTTGAAACCTCCTGTGGGGGCTCAGCATTTGACAGCACTTGTACTTTGGCAGGATCAGGTGTCATACTCCATTCAGAAAAGATATAGTCAAAGAACTTTAGGTTTGTCTTTTGGAACTCACACTTCTCTGCATTCAAAGCCAAACTTGCTTGAGCAAGTAAACAACATACTTGTATGAGAGCTTTATTGTGTTCTTTTTGTGTAGCTTCAAAAACCAATGTCATTGCTGTAATTAAATGCATTAATGACAGGCTGTATGACACATCAAATGGCATCTTGAAATAGTTCTGCATCACATGACACACCAAAGGAGTACCCTCGAACACTCCGCTCTTCTTGGTACATGGATCGGAATAGTTTAAGATCAGCCGCAAATACCCTCCACGAAGTTGCTAGAACAATGAAGACTAATGGAATATTTATGGACTGGCATTTGTATAATTGTGTTATCTGTTGCAACAGCCCATTGCGGCTCTTTACTCTTGATGTATCTGTCCATACCTTTCATCTTGTTTCTTTTAACCCTAAGTACACAGCTCTGATACCCCTGGGTCATGTGCATGCTTTATAAAACACTTTAAATAAAGCGTTGCTTTTTGTATTGAAACTGACCAACCTGTGTAGAAATGTTTGTAATGTACCTGCAACCTTCTTCAAGTTTCAACTGATTATGACCTTTTTTTAAATCAAGATAAGATAAATCCATTGCACTATTTAATTACGTTATCATGTCAGCAATGTGTGGGCCTGGATGTTGTTCTCTTTCAATTGCCTTGTTTGCCTGATGCATGTCTACTCATATGCGTACACCTCCTTCACTGTCCTTTGTAGGCACTACTACTACGGGAAAAACCCATGGCATCGGACCAGTAGAAAGATCAATAATATCATGCTTAAGTAATGATTTAAGTTTTGTTTCAATAGCTTCTTTGTAGATGAAAAGCAATTAGTCGATGTCTCTGAGAAACCAGACTGACTTACTATTTTGTGATGAGCTTTCATGTTGTAATTTACGGAAATCAGTACCATATCAGCAGCTGTGCTCAAACTGAGTAGACAGGCACTTGATGCTGTACCTTGAAGCACCTGGATGGGTGCTTACACCATTGTTTTCTTGTGTTTCATTATCACTACAAATGAACCTTGACCAAGATTTTTGAGATACTTGATAATATTTTTGTTATCACTCTCGTCAAGTGCATCAATTAAATCATTACATGTCTTTATCTAGACAGTCCATCTATCGCAAATACTTTGCTTTTTGGCAGTATTGAAGGGTGGTGGTGGCTTCAAGAAAGTGGCAGCATTGTAGCCATTACTGGGAGTGGCTGACATTGAGGGTGGAGCTCTCTCCGGCTCTTTTGACTGTTCATCTTGAACCTGCTCATGGGAGCCATGTCTGAGGCCTTAGTATGTGCTGGCCTCTAGATCATCCTTGATGACTTTTGGAACGACAAACTCTGTTGTTGCCTCCATTGGTAAAGCAATATTTCACTATTCCAAAATACCTGCAACTGTTCTGATTATCATCTAATGCTATGTTCATGCTATGACATCCTTCACTGCTCTTCAGTTGGCTTGAGAAGAGTCACCAGCAGCATAAGCACAACCCCTGCTGCGGTGCCTGTTGCTGAGGTCATATCGGCTCACTTCATCATCATCAAAACCTTTATTCAGTTTCATACAAACATCAGAAAAACTTCACATAAATACAAAATTGCAATACAGTACATCCAGGATAGTCTAATTACAGAGTTACATTGTAAATTCCAATCCCAAGATTACTCACAGCTTATCCTAAGCCTAACGGCAGCCCTTAAAAAATTAAGCGTGTACAAAACGGTGTCATTAGAGAGGAGTTGTAAAAAGATAAAAGCAGGTCTCACCCTCCTAAAGCATTTCTAAGAATTGGATAATAAATAACTTTCTTGGAGCCACATAAAAACTGCAAAACATTACAAATGCATCATATCCTAAGGAGACTGACCATTACAGCCCAGGGCATGAGGCACTGCCCTCTCTGAACGCCACGTGGTTGTCCCAAGAGATAGTGAAAAATATCAAGCTGAAATCTAGTCAGTAGAAAGCGATCGTGGATACTTGTAGGAATAACAATCCACTTTCTATATCGCATTCGGATTATAATACCCTACTGCCATTTCAAGCCATGTTCAAAAGGATGCAAATAAATTGGTCTTTGCAAGAATGCTATTTCCTGTCAACACGTCTGTGCATGTCAGACTGAATGCTTCTTCTCTGCATAATTAACTCAGTTGTACCTGGAGTACTGAGGTCTGAGCAAGTGGGCTCAAAGGCAGTCGTGGCTCCGGCAGGTAAGCTCGGTGGGGCAGGACGTGGCGGGGGGAAGTCAACAGATGATGGAATAGGATTTATTTATTCCTTATTTTCTCCCCTATTCTGTCGTCTGTCACCCCCTCACCACACTGTTCCACCGCATTTACCTACAGGAGCCGCGACTGCTCAAAGGACCAAAATAACAAGTGGTTGTCTTGCACCTCCCACCAGTGATAACATTGCACCCAATAATGCTTACATTTCCTACTACATGGGACAGCGCTGCTTGAGCCCAGGGGGCTGAGCGGATGGGCAAAAGAAGGCTCAAAGGAGCAGTATCCCAAGTGATTAAACTACACCACCACTGATGGACTTTTGCCAAAAGGTGCTCACCTCTGCCACTTCACTGTATGCACACTAGCGGTGCCTGGTCAGAACTTGGAGAAGCCCATGCCAAGAGTGGCCCATTTGTGACCCATCAAGTGTCTTGAAAAAAGGTTGGGCTGGACACACTATCTTGGCCTTTCATTCTGGGCCTGCTGCAGGTCCACTGTGATCTCAATGGGGAAAAGCAAGCCCTCAGCTGTAACGCTTGAGAATCAGTTTAGATAGAAGCAGCAACCTTCCTTGCTTGTTGTTTATTTTCTCTAACTTGCTGTGAGTGCCATTAACAAAGAGGATGATCAAGCGGAAATGAGTACTATGCTGTCTAGGACATTAGTAACAAGGTGGACTGCATGAAACTTGATAATGACTTTTACCACCAACACATATTTGCGCTCAGGAGGGCCTACAGCAGCTGGACATCTCTTGTTGTTGAGGCATAATCCATAGGGGCCTGGAAGATACTCTGCTTTCAAACTGTGGACTTTCAATCTTTGGCCTCCACTAAACGGAATCTCTCAAAATCTCAATTGTAATTCAAGGCTAATTCCCAGATGCATAAAATAAATATTTGCCTTCTTATGGATAGTTTTCTATCTAATTTAAGATTTTTGGATCTACTTTTCTAAACTATTGATGACAGTTTGTCTGCCAAAGAACCTTTTATCCAAGCCGATAAATAGGTACAGCACTGCAAGGTGGTTTCTCACAGTACTTCTACCATTCCCTATGAGCCTGTTTCCTCTGTTCCAGAAATTTTGGCTACTATTTCTAGGACCCCATCAGTACAAACCCATTCAATTATTACTAAAACTGTAGTACCTAGAGCAAACAAGAGAAAGAAAAGAAATCTCTATCAGCACCTGGGCTTTACAATGTCCCAAACTAAGCCATTCCCACTAGAGCAGCCACTCAACACCCTAAAATGGTTCAACAATAGTGATGCTACTCACAATCGGGGCACACTATCTGAATTAAATCATGGATGCTTACTCAAGAAGCTTTTACTTGGTATTTTTCATTTCCCACATAAAAAAGTGCATTCCATTATCAATATTTATTGCATATTTACAACAGTGGCCTAAACACACAATTTACACTTATATTAATGCAGTCCTAATATTTCTTCATCACTGTGTTTTTAATGGACATTTTATTTAAGGAATACACCTAGAGGTAGTCCCAATTTGTAATTAATGGAACTAAAGTTAAAGACAGTTTGCTAAAGTGCAGTCTAGCTTTTTGGGTGAAGCAAAATCTAGAACTTCTTTTGTTATGGTAGTCGACATGTTTTGGCTTCAAACTGATCAGGGCCTCCTCAGGACACCATACAAGGACAAGAAGAAATCAATATACTAAAATTACATCTATAAACATGCTAGTAAGCAAATAAAATAGTTGACACTTATAACAAACACTTCTTTTTTTACCACCTTCGCTCATTCATGAAAAGTTGTAGGGTGATTCGTCCAAATAGGGACCAGCAAAATGAACATCCCAAAATGCCTTTTACCCATGCAATTTTCCATAGAAAAGATTGAACAGTGATACTGCAGAAATGGCTAAAATTATTTACATCACATTTGGTAGAAAGGTAGATCGTGGTCTACAAAGCATGCTTTTTGGGATTTGGTGCAAATCTGATCAGTACTTTTTGAGAAATTGAAGTTTAAAATTCATGAACATATCAGGTCCTGGAGGATCCGCAGACCCAACAGAACAAAAGCTAAATTTTGTTTGCTTGCCACCATATCAATAAGGATGTGGTGGCAGCCATTTTAGGGCTTGAGGACTCAGACCTAGAAAAAGGTTTAGAAAAGCATATCAGGGTGCAGGGTAGGGATTCCCTGCTGCTTAGGGGATCCCAGAAGGGACAAAAATCGAATTCTTTTTTTTGATCGGGTCTGTGGATCCGCAGACCAGATTGAAAAAAAAAGTTGAAAACCTTTTTAATATAAGTCCCAACTGGGTGGGCCCAGCTCCTGGAGAGTTTGGACCTTATATTGTTTTTATGGGAGTGT
The DNA here is from genome assembly GCF_964204655.1 of Triturus cristatus. Taxonomy (NCBI): domain Eukaryota; kingdom Metazoa; phylum Chordata; class Amphibia; order Caudata; family Salamandridae; genus Triturus; species Triturus cristatus. Next base: position 358,042,245 of record NC_140595.1, read on the forward strand.
GTGTGTGGCCCCTTCAAAGGCCATTTGTAGGCATGTGGACATCATCCACATGGATGCTTTTCATTAAATAGGAATGGGGTGTGTGGCCCCCATCTTTGAGACTTTTTTTTTGCCCTGGGTCCCTGTTTTCCAAGGCCACTTTAGGGAGGTGGTGTTCGGCCCCCACCTAAAACTTTTTCAGGTCCCAGGAACCCCATTCCTTGGAGTGATTGATTTTTTTAGGGGAGGGTGGGGCTTCCCCCTTCCACTAGCCTTATTGATTCACTGGGTATCCAGTCCCCTGGGGACAAGATTACAATTTTGGGGAGGGGGCATATGGCCCCCTCCTTAAGTCCTAGATCGGCCCCAGGGACCCGATCCACCGGGGCCCAATACTGCTGCAGTGTACCATGGACCGCAGCCTCTCAGACACTGGTGTTCCCTGCCCAGGAGAGTGCAGGCAGGGAACATGAACATTAATTCCTGTCCGCCCTCACTCGGCGGAGAACACAACTTTCCTCCAATCTGAGCGGGAGCAGAGAAAAAATCTACTCCCATCCAGTTGTGAGCAAAGGCATGCAGCTGGCTTACACAAGAATCCACAAATGATGCTGGCTCAGGAGCAAACAGGTGCTGCATGGGTCTTGGGGTTCCCTCTGTGGCCCTCAACATTGGGTACTTTGTGTGTGCCCCAGGTCACTTGCTGTAAAAAAGTAACGGGCTCCTGCTAGCACCATGAAAGGTGCTGCCTGGGGACTCAGCAGAGGCCATGGGGCCTTGGGGCTCCCCTCGCTGCCTCCAACCTAAAAATAAATTAAAATTATGGGTTCTCCAAATGAGCACCAGGTCACCCACAACACAAGTTCAATGTCTGACACCCGCCAACATTTTTATAGTGTACCTGCTGGGGAGTTGGCGGAGGCTGTGGGGCCTTGGGGTTTCCCGCACAGCCCCCAACTTAAACAATAAGTGAGGGTGTCCTGGGTTGGATGGTGACACCCTATAAACATAGACAAATGTAAAGACTGAATAATAATTGAGCAACAGGGGTGGTTCATTTATTATTCATTGCTCTGGCAAGGAGAGCCACATAATGCCCTAAAATGTCTTTTTTATATATATTTTCTGATCCTGGTCTGCCTCTAGAAGGGGCAGGGGCACCAACAAACATTTGTTTCATGTTCTAGTGGACTGCACAGAGCACGGCAGCCCCAAGCAACAGAAAAAAGAAACACATTGGGCCTGAATCACAAATGTAAACTTCCAGTTTTCTGTAAGGTTACTGTTTTTTGGTATTCACAAACTATGTCTTACTTAAAATGACACTGTTTACATTTTTACATGCCATAGCTGTGTGCCGAAGGCTGTGCGTGCTGGGGGCTTTGGGGGCATAGGGGGGTCATGCCCTTGCCATGCACCGCTAATTACCTCAAAGATTACATCTCTCACTGCAACATCTGAAATGAAATCATTAATGAAAACACTGTACATGGCGGGGGGTGTATTCTATAGTTACTTTAGGGAACAATTTTAAAGTTACTTAACTATAACTTGAGAATTTCAGTGGTTTTGTTTGTTTAAAAAGGTATGATTTAACTAATTGCAGTCGTTCTAGGTGCATGTGCTGTCTTAAGGTGTGCCTTTCACTAGATCCATACAGCATAAAATCATCTGGAATGTTTTACAACCCTGAAAAGGCACGAATAACTAGAAGCAGATGCAAAAGAAATAAGGATTGTGCTGGGGCAGAGGTTCAAAGGTCCCCAAAGTCATTTGATATAAAGAAAATGACATGTTGAAGACAATAATAAATGCAATCCATTAATATTGCAAAGTGCGTACATGTTTTCCACTTGAAAAGCATATATAATATGTGCAGTAATACTGCTGTGATACATCTAGCCCACGTGGGCTGTCATTACTCCATCTTCAAACACACTCATAAGGACAGGGCGGAATGTGACAGAGTGATGCCTAAGCTCAGCAGCTCGTATCTATGTGCAGTGATATGTGAAACCGCCGTCTGCCACCCAAATGGATTATGGGAGTCTGCCTAGGTAGGCTGTCAATGCCAGTCAACCACAGGCGGGTGACGGCACATTTGTGGGTTAATCCTCAGTCACAAATGACAGGTAGTCATGAAGACACTTACCCATCCTATAAAGCAATAGTCAATCATCCCCATCAAAAGGCAAAGGAGTAATAAACAAAACAAAGTATAAATAAATCTATGTTCCATTTCTAAACTCCTATTTTGCCCGAATAGCAATAACGTCACTGTATCCTATATACCCAAGATAATACTCTATCAAAAAAGTAAAATGAAGCACAGGAATTCCCACAAAAAAAGGAGAATATAAACATGATAGCTCTTGCTTAAGTTAATCAGATGTCTATTTGACTCTGTAGTCTTCCACAAAATCACCTCTAAAACAAATACCAAAAGAGATAAATAAAATCAAGTATTAAGAAATCTAAAAATCAGATATACATGATGTAAACTGAGAGAGAGGTCTGAAGCACAAACTAACCAGATATCTCAAATTGCAAACATACATCCAGAAAACCAAACAAGGAACCCAATTGGAGTTAGCCTAGGTGCACAGCCAACTCTTCATCCTAAGTGGGACCGAAAGGCTACTCAGCACTGAACCTGATAATGTGCCCGGGACTCCTGCCTTCTGAGTGACATAACTCTATCCTCACCCCTAATACTAGCAGGAATCTGGTCAAAGCCAATTTATTGTACTAGAGCGGGGTCACTTGCATGGAGTTCCCTAAAGTGCCTGGCAACCGGATATTGTTTGTCACAATGTCTACTCTCCCTCCTGTGTTCTAAGATACATTTCTTAACTCTTTCGATCATGCTCCCAACATAATACAAGTTACAGGGCATTTATTTTTAAGGCATATATGCAATATTCAGAATTACATGAAAGCCCTATAGTAATCCTGAATTCCTGAGTTGAGTTAGGGATAGTAAAGTTCTTGCATGTTGCAAAGCATGCCATCTTGATGATACCCATTGTAATGTAATGCATATTTCGAATGCCGTCCCCGTACAGGCCAAAGTGTTAATTTTATGGAGCTCTATGTTTCTGTTTAAAGTTGTGTCTCACGTGTGCTTTACGTGTGGCCATCTCAATTTCTTTTACTGTGTCCAGTAAGCTGTTCGGATCTGAGCTGGCTAGACGTGAAGTGTTGTGGGCTGTATTATTCACAAATAAAGTACACTTCAAAAAGAAAGGTCAACATCGTGAAGCCTTCATTAAATTCCTTCATCTTTCTGACTTGAAATCAAATCAAATTGCTACATAGCATGTTTTTCAAGGATTTACTTTTTCTAAAAGTGATTTTGGGATTGGTAATGAAATGTTTTGAGATTGCCTCATCCATGTGTAGCACATGTGCATGTTTTTGTAACACTCCCTGTACCAAATTGGTCTGTTTGCTATAAGTGGTAATTAACCTAATCGGCTCATTATCACTGGGAGTGTTATCCTTTGAGACAAGAAGGGCCTCTCTTACCACCTTGCCTACTTTCAAGTCAGCCAACCTGAGGGTTTCAAGGTTACACCCCCTCTCAGTGAACAAGTCCATCATCAATTTTTTTCTCCAATTCAAATTCCAGGTCGCTGCTGCAGTTCACAGAATGGCAACTGGTAGAGTGGAGTATGCTATTGCGCACAGTCTCTATGCAGAAAACTTGGTTTCAATCATAAAATTACTTACAGTAAGTTTAAGATCAAGGAATTCCAGGGTGTTGTGACTGATGCCACTGGTAAACCTCAGGTTCAAGTCATTGATATTCAATTCCCCAACTAACTTGTGGGCCAAGGATTTAGACCCTGCCCACATGGATAATATATCATCAATGTAGCGCACACCCAGAGCATCATGTGTTCATCATAAAAATGGATGTTAGAAACAGTATGCATATATATATAGATATATCTATATAGGATTCTTTTGTCTTGTCCCCATATATAGCTTTTTTATTTAATTCCCACAACACCAGTATTTTTCATTGATGGTGGCAATTTTTTTTTCTAAATCTCCAACAGCCAGCTAATCAGAGTGCTTTTTCCCAAGTGAGAGACTCCCGCAGGAGCAAGAAGGCTCATGGGAAAAACTGACCTCTTGACAAATCACAAATCAATTCGCTCTCTTGTGGGACACTCGCAAGATGCTCATGGAACTAACCGTCCAAATATACAAACATTTTTTAACCTTATTTTCACATAAACTTCTGCACAGTTTTGGGGGGCAAGATTTTGCATGTGCAGTCTAAGAATAACAGCAGTTCACAAAGGGTGACAGATTTTGTCACAATGCTGTGCTGACTGTGTTACTAACTTACTACAGAAAACCAATCTCTTAAAGTTTAACCCAGACATGCCGGATGTTTTCATTGTTTTCTTAGGTCTCTTCTACAAAGAACTGTGGGAACTACAATTTCTTCCAATACAGAACATATGATCCACTTTAAGTGGACTTTCAGTCAATCCCTTACTCATGATTGGGTAACTTTGGTGCAAATCTTAATGTTCTGATTAAATACGTTGTGTCCTTTTACTTTAGATTGGAGACAACACATTCTTTTCAAATTTTTTATTCAGTGCTCCATGTAAGTGCAGGGGTTTCCTTGGTTTCTCTCCCCTGCTTTTTCCTGTTCCCATCACCACTTTCCTTCCCAAGCTCCCTCTTGGACACTGCCTCACTGATCGGGGTTCAGGGTTATATATATATATATATATATATATATATATATATATGCACACCACCATCCTGAAGTAATCGACGTCTTGATCACATCAAACAGGTACGGACCACCGCATGGATAGTTAATTCTTCATTTTATTTTATTTTAGCAGATTCAAAAAAAGTGCAAATGCAAGTGCAAAATCAATACGAGCAAGTGCCCAGCATGACGCGTTTCGACTGCACACAGGCAGTCTTGATCACATGGCGCGCTGGACCTATCAGTGCACTTAAATAATCAAATTCAAAAAAAGCACATGATTACAATTACCCAATCATAGGAATTAGAGAATTAAGTTGTAAAACCGGTTTTGATGGTACTTCCCAAAGGGGAATCGTATGTTAAACATAAATATGAAACTAATACAGTACCAAACAATAATAAGAACATAGTGTTTATATATTGTAACCAGCCTATAAAAATTCATTTCGAAGCATTAGAGCCAAGGTTATTTACACACTTCTTAATGAAGAGTCTCTATTGGAAATAAATTTCCGCCAAATATAAGTAACCAACATCACTGGCCTAAAACACAAAAAATATATATATCAGATTCCGTATGCATGGTAAATCATTGTGTGCAAAAATAGTGCAAAAAAGTGATCTAGTGCTAAAGTGCATAGTAATAGAATTTCAGTCAATAAAATGTAAACATACAAAAATTCAAAAATTCAAAAATTGCAGCAGATAATCGACGTCCCTCATGTAGTCTCCTTATCTTAAATCTTTCAGTTAGTTTCATCACGTTAAGTTGTCACGTCCCACTCTTCAGTATTAATACCCAGATGTTTCTATTGGCAAAAAAAGGGAAAAATAGATTTACAGATATTTGGAAGCTAGTGATCATTAACTCATCACAGACACAGTGTCTTAAACTAATTGGAGTTAGTTTTGAATTGAATAAAAACCAGAAACCAGATAGCCGGTCAGGGTTCCATGGAACTGACAACTATTTAAGGAAGCCATCAATAAAATCCAGTAAAATCAGGGGTGTAAATCTTTTCTACTTCCTAAAACAAAACATAAACCAATGTGGGTATTAAGAAGATATACAAACATTGTTTATAACAATAGCTATCAGTCAAGACAAAATGCATTATTTTTCAATAAAAAACTATGATATATAGAATAAAAACTGGACAAGATTCCCCAGGCTTTTAAACCGGCCAAAGCTACTATCACCACTTAAGAGATCTAAAAAAATCTTAAAAATTTCTTTAAAAATCTGAAACTTCCAGAAAACTTCAGTCATAAAAAGTAGATAAAAACCATTTGATAGTAAATCTGGGATCTAAGATAACATATTAAGTAATGTCAAAAGCCAGTTATTCATTAAAGAAAATTGTGCAAATCATCGCTGTTATTAAGACCGTTAGGCATTTTAGTGTCGAGTAGCAAAATAAATTCCGATTCAATTTGCCTCAGTCTTTTTTCTCTATTGCCACCTCGAATATTTTTGGGCACTGCACTGATAACAAAATATTTGAGATCATCAAGATTGTTGTTATGAACAAGTTTAAAATGTCGTGCCACAGGATAATTGGAATCTGAATTTACCACAGCTCTAAGGTGTTGTAGAATCCTATTAAAAACTTGCAATTTTGTGCTACCTACATATAATAAATGACAGGTGCACTCCAGAACGTAAACGGCATGATCTGTTCTGCAAGTATAGTGTCCTTGTATTTTAATGGGTTCGCTACCAAAAGCAGTCAAATATTCAGTAGTGTTTTTGCCAAACTTGCAAGCACGACATGAACTGCATTTAAAAAATCCTGATCTCAAAGTAAGCCAGGTATTAGAGATTGTCACTTCAGGACTGTTTCTAACTAATGCATCTCTCATAGATGGAGCTCTTCTGAAAGTTAGACTGGGAAGTTTTGGTAAGATTTGTGACATTGTTATGTCAGACCGAATAATTGGCCAATTTTTATAAAGAATCTTACGAATCTTTCTCTCCTGTCTGCAAAAATTAGTAATCAATCTTATATTCTCTATAGATTCAATAGCTGTTGTATTCGTGACATCTTTAACCTGGACAATTGACGGGATTTCAGACTCCTCCCCTGTCTCACAGGTAACATCAACACTATTAGCCTTGTCTCTCGCTTTGACCAAATCTGTATTCTTATATCCTCTTTGTAAAAATCTATTGAAAGCCTCTTGCTGACACTCTTCAAGATCCCCCTTATGGCTACAAATGCGTTTTATTCTCAAAAATTCACCAAAGGGGATACTTCGTATCAGGTGTTGGGGATGTGAGCTGCTAGCATGTAATACAGAATTTCCTGCCGTGGGTTTCCTATGTAGCCTGGTATGTATTCTATTCTCTTTTATATATATTTCCACATCCAGGAATTGTACTTTTTCATTACTGATATCAGAAGTAAATTTCAAATTCAAGGCATTGTCATTCAAATCATTAATAAAACCAATAGCTGACTCAGGTGAACCTTTCCAGATTAAACAAACATCATCAATGAACCTCCACCACTGGAGAACATGCTGATCAAATCTAACTTTATGGGTGCTTTTGAGGACATGCTCCTCCCACCAGCCCACGTGTAAACACGCGTAGCTGGGAGAGAAGCATGCCCCCATTGCTACTCCGCGTAGTTGTTGGTAAACCTCCTTATTAAAAAGGAAGTAGTTACGAGTTAAACAAATTTCCACCATCTTGGTCAACATCTTATTATGTTCATACATATGAATGCTTCTTTGATCCAAGAAATGGCGAATTGCATTAATGCCATCCTTATGATGAATACTAGTGTATAATGAACTGATGTCCATTACAATTAGTAGATAGTCCTCCTCCCATTTGACTGATCTTAATTTGTTCAGAAAATGACCAGTATCTCTAATAAATGAAGGTAGATTTTCCACAAAGTCATGTAGGAAGTGATCCACGTACTTGGACATAGCCTCCAGTAAACTTTTTTGTGCCGAAATAATCGGTCTTCCAGGCACTGGTGTCAGGTTTTTGTGCACTTTAGGAATAAAATATAGGAAAGGAGTCAACGGATGGTCATTTTTTAAAAAATTGTACTCATTTTTGGATAGCAGTCCAGCACGTCTCCACTGTGCCAACTCACCAAAAACAAAATCTTTATTTTGCCTTAGTTCCTGAAAGTTTGCTTTCCTATAGCAATTGATGTCATTTAAATGTAAACCTGCTTCTTCCATGTACATATTTCTTGGCCAGAGAACGATATTCCCGCCTTTATCGGCTTTGTTGATAATGACTTCAGTGTGTTTTTTAAGTTTGCAAATAAGTTGAGAGTACTGAATTTCAGAGTGATTTCTCCGCCGATTATGTTGAGTGACTTCTCTATTTAATTTTTTAAGATCTTCCACTATGCAATCATTGAAAACATCTATCGCATCTCTTGGCATCATGGGAATGAAGGTAGAAGTAGGTTTAAATGGGCTGGTTGCTGGCATATTACATATGATACCAGCTTCTAAAAGATTCTCCTGAGTATCACTTATTTGTGAATTATTAGTTACTGCCAAAGTTTGTACTGCAAGAAGAGTATTTACATCAGCTGCCTGCAAATTAGAACAAAACCCCTGTGCAGTACTATTCTGTAGAGCAGTATTAGCAGCTTTATTTAATTGAAAGTGTTTCCTTAACTTGAGCTTTCGAATAAATTTAAAAACATCCACTCTAGTTTGGGTATATTTAAAACAGTTGGTGGGACAAAATGACAAACCTAAAGCCAAAAGTTGTTTTTCCGCGACTGACAATGTGATTTCAGATAGGTTGATTACTGTATTGTCATTCAATTCATTAGGTACCTGATTTATTTCCTTTTGTTGTAGTTCCTCCTGCCTCTTCCTCTGTAATTTGTGTTTCCGCCTCTGTTTCCTCCGTTGGTTCCTTCTGGTCCTTGTTGCTGCGCTTGATTACGCGGTCTTAGAGTTTGCCGGCGGTCCTCCACTAAAAAAGAAAGCTCTTCTCCTGGCGCAAAATTAGTGGGTACTTGAGGCGTTTTCTGTGCCAAACTCTCCTCCGATTCATTACTACTGTCAACACTACTTATTTCAATAGAAGAGAAGTTGTCATTTAATGATGCACTACAAGTAGCCGTGTTCTTTGTATTGCTATCATTGGTTAGCGCTCGTCGTTTTATATTATCAAATTTCCTCGAGAACGTGAAAACGCGACCAGTTTCAGAATCACGCTTATCTCTAGCAAATTTAAAAACTTTTCTTTCCTTGATAGATTCTTCATGTTTCTTAAGCCTTGCTGTGATATCTTCTCTTCCTTTTTTAATTTGATCTTTTTGTTCATTTTTTTCTTCCAATAGCGTGTTGACCTCGTCTATCTCTTTAAGGATCACAATCCGGTCGATTTCAGCATACTTTATGAGAATCGATACCATATTCATTGATGCGTCTAAGTTATTCGTTCCATTCCTTTAGCATTAAGGGATTTGGATTTTCAAAGGATGGTGCAATCATAACTCTGAGACCCCGTGGGACCCGTCCCACCTCTTTATATTTTTCCAGGGATTTCTTTTCCCACCATTTCGTCATTTCCACGCGATGCAACTTTTCTAGCTTTTTCAATAAAGTTTTAACATCATTGTTGGCATTGGGGTTAAGGTCGTTTATTCCGTCTGTTCTTAATGTTACCGCTTCCGTAATGTTACCAAAAAGGGCATCTGCTGCCTCTTCACGGTCCTTAAGCGCGTCTGCTGTAGAAAACATAGCTCAATGAATCTGCTTGTAAATAAATAACCAATCGAAACTTATAAGATCGGGTCGTTGAATAAAATCCAAAATCCCTAGTACTCGTAGTAATTACTTGAATACGCCGATTGAGCAGCTCACCATGAGGAACAAAGTTCCGGTACCTTTAGCGTCCTCCGACTCCTTAGGACCGTCCGTTGAAACCTCCAGGTATCACTCTGCTCCCAACTTCGACTTTCAAAAACAAACTACGAGGGGCTGGCTTCCAAGATACCCTTTCCGGGTTACTACACAATCACTTCCGTGAATCCGGCTGTTTTGCCGGCCAGCCGCTGCAGTCAGGGAGGGTCCGTAAAACGAAGACAGCCGTTCTCCGTTCAAATCATAAGCACACCACCATCCTGAAGTAATCGACGTCTTGATCACATCAAACAGGTACGGACCACCGCATGGATAGTTAATTCTTCATTTTATTTTATTTTAGCAGATTCAAAAAAAGTGCAAATGCAAGTGCAAAATCAATACGAGCAAGTGCCCAGCATGACGCGTTTCGACTGCACACAGGCAGTCTTGATCACATGACGCGCTGGACCTATCAGTGCACTTAAATAATCAAATTCAAAAAAAGCACATGATTACAATTACCCAATCATAGGAATTAGAGAATTAAGTTGTAAAACCGGTTTTGATGGTACTTCCCAAAGGGGAATCGTATGTTAAACATAAATATGAAACTAATACAGTACCAAACAATAATAATGGGAACTACAATTTCTTCCAATACAGAACATATGATCCACTTTAAGTGGACTTTCAGTCAATCCCTTACTCATGATTGGGTAACTTTGGTGCAAATCTTAATGTTCTGATTAAATACGTTGTGTCCTTTTACTTTAGATTGGAGACAACACATTCTTTTCAAATTTTTTATTCAGTGCTCCATGTAAGTGCAGGGGTTTCCTTGGTTTCTCTCCCCTGCTTTTTCCTGTTCCCATCACCACTTTCCTTCCCAAGCTCCCTCTTGGACACTGCCTCACTGATCGGGGTTCAGGGTTATATATATATATATATATATATATATCTCCATTTGTTGCTCTGCTCTTAAGAACGCACTCACAGCAAACCCAATTCGACTGAATTCTTTATTCTGGAGGAACCGGAAACATGAATCACTGATTGCTTGCACCTGACGCGTTTCGGGGCCCCCAGCCCCTTAATCATAGGTTCAAACAGCGCCTGCGCAGAAATGCCACAAACTCCGGTCCAATCATATGCTGTAAATTCATACCCTCCATTGGGTTTCAGGTGAGTACCTTGTTATAGTGCATGATGGAGTTTGTAGTGTTTGAAACAAACATTTTTCCCTTCGGTGGGTTTCTGCGTGGCTGCTGTGCTTTGCAAATGAAATTCTTCAAGCCCTCCAGTGGGCCTCAATGAAAGCAGGTGTCCGGTTAAAATCAGAAGGTTGCTGTGCCACTCGAGGGTTAAAGCTGGTTCCAACCCTTGGCCTCATATTTCTTCCAGTATGATGGTGCAGTCCTCCACGGCCAGAGCAGCCGTGATTAATGTCTCCATTTGTTGCTCTGCTCTTAAGAACGCACTCACAGCAAACCCAATTCGACTGAATTCTTTATTCTGGAGGAACCGAAAAACATGAATCACTGATTGCTTGCACCTGACGCGTTTCGGGGCCCCCAGCCCCTTAATCATAGGTTCAAACAGCGCCTGCGCAGAAATGCCACAAACTCCGGTCCAATCATATGCTGTAAATTCATACCCTCCATTGGGTTTCAGGTGAGTACCTTGTTATAGTGCATGATGGAGTTTGTAGTGTTTGAAACAAACATTTTTCCCTTCGGTGGGTTTCTGCGTGGCTGCTGTGCTTTGCAAATGAAATTCTTCAAGCCCTCCAGTGGGCCTCAATGAAAGCAGGTGTCCGGTTAAAATCAGAAGGTTGCTGTGCCACTCGAGGGTTAAAGCTGGTTCCAACCCTTGGCCTCATATTTCTTCCAGTATGATGGTGCAGTCCTCCAAGGCCAGAGCAGCCGTGATTAATGTCTCCATTTGTTGCTCTGCTCTTAAGAACGCACTCACAGCAAACCCAATTCGACTGAATTCTTTATTCTGGAGGAACCGGAAACATGAATCACTGATTGCTTGCACCTGACGCGTTTCGGGGCCCCCAGCCCCTTAATCATAGGTTCAAACAGCGCCTGCGCAGAAATGCCACAAACTCCGGTCCAATCATATGCTGTAAATTCATACCCTCCATTGGGTTTCAGGTGAGTACCTTGTTATAGTGCATGATGGAGTTTGTAGTGTTTGAAACAAACATTTTTCCCTTCGGTGGGTTTCTGCGTGGCTGCTGTGCTTTGCAAATGAAATTCTTCAAGCCCTCCAGTGGGCTGAAACCCAATGGAGGGTATGAATTTACAGCATATGATTGGACCGGAGTTTGTGGCATTTCTGCGCAGGCGCTGTTTGAACCTATGATTAAGGGGCTGGGGGCCCCGAAACGCGTCAGGTGCAAGCAATCAGTGATTCATGTTTCCGGTTCCTCCAGAATAAAGAATTCAGTCGAATTGGGTTTGCTGTGAGTGCGTTCTTAAGAGCAGAGCAACAAATGGAGACATTAATCACGGCTGCTCTGGCCGTGGAGGACTGCACCATCATACTGAAAGAAATATGAGGCCAAGGGTTGGAACCAGCTTTAACCCTCGAGTGGCACAGCAACCTTCTGATTTTAACCGGACACCTGCTTTCATTGAGGCCCACTGGAGGGCTTGAAGAATTTCATTTGCAAAGCACAGCAGCCACGCAGAAACCCACCGAAGGGAAAAATGTTTGTTTCAAACACTACAAACTCCATCATGCACTATAACAAGGTACTCACCTGAAACCCAATGGAGGGTATGAATTTACAGCATATGATTGGACCGGAGTTTGTGGCATTTCTGCGCAGGCGCTGTTTGAACCTATGATTAAGGGGCTGGGGGCCCCGAAACGCGTCAGGTGCAAGCAATCAGTGATTCATGTTTCCGGTTCCTCCAGAATAAAGAATTCAGTCGAATTGGGTTTGCTGTGAGTGCGTTCTTAAGAGCAGAGCAACAAATGGAGACATATATATATATATATATATATATATATATATATATATATATATATAATCTACTGGCGGTCGCCAGTAGATAGTTATAGTTAGGACCGTGTTTCCATAGGAAATCCGCAACATTCTATTTGGGATAACTTTGGCGCCAGTTGACGAATCCTCGCGAATTTTTCAAAACTAATGGGGCGCTACGCTCCGCTCCTACCCTGAAAGTCTTGGGGGGATTCGTCTAGCGGGGGCTGAGAAAAAAGGGGGGTCCCAAAATGCGTTTTCCCCATGCATTTTTCCATAGGACCTTTAGTCCGAGGTACAGCCCGAACGGCTGAACAGAATTATGTGAAATTTGGCAGAGAGGTAGCCCTCAGGTCAGGGATGTGCCTTTTGCAGGTCTTGTGTAAATCTGTTCAGTTTTTCCTGAGAAAATAGAATTTAAATCAATATATATATCTGTGGGCGCGCTCCGTGCGCTTACGGTAAGCTTACCGTACGCGCACGGTGCCGTGCGCGAGCGCGATTCTGATTGGTTGTTAGATCAAAGTAAACATTCGAATCGGTCGAAATCAGGAAGTGTCGGCCGCCATTTTGTCTCTCGCAGTCTGAGGGGGTGAAAAACAAAGGTGGATAACGTGAAAAGGGGGCAGGCTGGACAGTTCCTGACCCCCTAGCCTTTGTCAGGGGGTCTCAGAAGGACCCCCAAGGGCAAAAAATTAATTTAAATTTTGTTTTCAAAAAATCGCCGAATGCGCGCAGCGTACGCGCACGGCGTAAACGGAGAAATTCCGCGAGGAAAAATTCCGCGAACTTCGCGTAATTACGCGTACCGTGCGCGCACGGCAAAAAAATTTTTTCAAAAAGGAAAGCTTAAAAAAAAATTAAAAAAATTGTGAGGTAAGGTTGGCTCTTAAAAGAGCCGTTGGGTTCATACAGGGATGGAGGAAAGAAAGAATGGGAATATTATGAGCGTCTACAAACGTGCTGGTCTATCTTATTGTTAATAAGGGGAACACTGGTCTCCCCAAAAGCAATAAGACCAGAACACGTTATACACCTCATTACAACCCTCCCAAATCGAGGGTTAACGTCCAGAGGAGCAGAAGGAGGTGATGCTCCCACCTCAGAGGAAGGGCTCAGCTGAGCTGCCGATGATGTACTCGGCTGAGCTTCTGAGGTTGGGCTCTGGTGACTTAATGAAGAGTTTTCTCCAGTATGTCGAGCAAAGGTCCTGGGATGTCTATCCCTAAGGTGTCTCATCATAGAGTGATTTCCAACTGTGCCTACAGAGGTAGGACACGTGATGAAATAAAACAATGCACAGAAAGAAAAAAAAGAAATGCAGAAAGAAGCAACAGAAGTCCACAAAGACGAAGAAAAGTGCAGGAAGAAGAAGAGATGTACAGAAAGATCCAACAGAGGAGCAGAAAGTCCTCCTGTGCCCACAACTTTTTCAGACGGGTACTGGTGGTAACTGAATGTGACTAACCAGGCCTAGAGCCAGTGCTATGCTAAAAGACACTTAGAATACAGTGAAAACACCTACATACACTAGGGAACACTATGCATTGGGGTACCCCTGTGATTACCATGACCTCCACTGTAAGACCCTAGTACATAATAGGACAGAGGCATTCAAACTACCTCTTAAAATGCACCACAGGGCGCGTTTGCACACTGGTGAAGGGAGGGGGAGCCTGAGGTGACATGTGTGTAAACACGCCCTGTGGCCGTTTTCATTTGGGGGATATAGTTCCCTCGAATCCTGAGTATCCCTTGGGTCCAATTAGCCCACCAGGTATCTCCAGTAAGCGCCACAGAGCTGCGTTGCAGAGAAGTGTAAAAAGGGGCATGGCCTGGACCACCTCTCTGCAACGCAGCGCAGTGCGCTTACTGGAAGCACCTGGTGGGCTAGTTGGCCCCCAGGGGCCCTCAGGAATGAAGGGGAATTATTTCCCCAACTTAAAACGCGTCACAGGGCGTGTTTGCACACATCACCTCAGGCCCCGTCCCCTCCCTTCACCACTGTGTCAACACGCCCTGTGGCCGTTTTAAGTTGGGAGATTAAGTCCCCTTGAATCCTGAGGGTCCCTTGGGTCCAATTAGCACTCTAGGTACCTCCAGTAAGCAACACAGTGCTGCGTTGCAGAGAGGTGTAAAAAAGGGCATTGCCTCTGAACACCTCTGTGCAACACAGCTCCCTGGCGCATACTGGAGGTACCTGGTTTGCTAGTTGGCCCCCAGGGACCCTAAATATTGAAGGGGAATTAATTCCCCAACTTACAACTCGCCAGGGGGCGCATTTGCACAGTGGTGAAGGAAGGGGGCAGGGCCTGAAGTGACATGTGTGCAAACACGCCCCGTGGCGCGTTTTAAGTTAGGGAATTAATTCCTCTTCAATCCTGAGGGTCCCTGGGGGTCAACTAGCCCACCAGGTACCTCCAGTATGCGCCAGGGAGCTGTGTTCCAGAGAGGTGTTCAGAGGCCACAACCCTTTTTCCAACACTCTGCAACGCAGCTCTGAGGCGCTTATTGGAGGTACCTGGTGGGCTAGTTGGCCTCCAGGAGACCTCAGGATTGAAGAGCAATTAATTCCCCAACTTAAAATGCACCACAGGGCGTGTTTTCACATGTCACCTTAGGCCCCACCCCCTCCCTTCACCACTGTGCAAACGCGCCCCGTTGCGCACTTTAAGTTGGGGGATAAAGTCCCTGGGGTCCAAATAAGCCACCAGGTACCTGCGGTAAGGTTCACAGAGCTGTGTTGCAGAGAGGTGTTAAAAGGGGCGTGGCTTGGACCACCTCTCTGCAAGACAAGCCTCTGGTGCTTTTTGGAGGTACCTGATGGGCTAATTGTCCCCCAGGGGCCCTCAGTATTGAAAGGGAATTAATTTCCCAACCTAAAACGCACCACAGGGCGTGTTTGCACACAAGTCACCTAAGGCCCCGCCCCCTCCAAGCAACACTCTGCAAACGCGCCCTGTGGCGCGTTTTAAGTTGGGAAATTCACTCCCCTTCAACACTGGGGGTCCCTGGTGGCCAACTAGCCCACCAGGTACTTCCAGTAAGCGCCACAGAGCTGCGTTGCAGAGAGGTGTAAAAAGGGGCGTGGCCTGAACCAGCAAACTATACCTCATGCCCCTGCAATGCACTTCTGATGATGTAACATATTACATCATTCATGACATCGTCAGTGACATAAACAAAGGCCATGAATAATAATCAAGACGTGAATACTACTAGTGATTCCCTAGTTACGAGCCCTCTCAATGTGTCCAGGCAAGAGCATTATCTAACCCTTGCATTATTACTGTGATCTACATATTACATATAACAATGGATCAGCCAACAATAATGGCTGCTTAAAATAGAAAAAAGGCACTCTGCGCCATGTGAATAGCCATGCAAGGTAGACACCTGTAGTAGCAAAACAGCCATTTAAATTAATGACTAGTTCTCCACCTTACAATAGGCAACCTGGGTTAGAATCTGCCCATGGTCATCGAAAATTCCTGAACATACTGAAAGTAATGCAGCAATGAACAGATTGAAGCTCAGAAGGGTGTCTTTAATTGTTCCCATTCTCTCCCTACTCAGGGGCATAGATTGAAGAAATTATTAGAGCAAGTGTCTCACAAGTTATCGGATGGTTCCAGGGTTAATGAAGAAACCCATAGTAAAGGTGATGATAATTGGTCAATGGGTGAATCCCGGGAAATAATTACAATTGAAACTTTAACGAAGATCAGTCCACCAAAGTTTCCTTGTGGCAAATTTCCTAAGGGCAACTCAACAACGATTTCAAGATATACAAACAAAGTGCCAAATACTGGGGTTAAACTGCCTCTCCCAGAATCAGAGACATCTACAAATTGGAGTAAAAGCCTTTCCTACAGGGACACTGGTACTGGACAATATCTCAATACATTTCAATGTATGCCAAAAGCTACACCCCTGGTGATTGTGCTTAGAAATGTGTCCATCCTACATTTAGAACAAACCGAAGATGACTGCCAAATAAAAAATAAAGTCATTCACTGGATGGGTAGAACGCTTAACATACTGAGTTGTGATGCTTTACAAAAAGATATAAGTGCTGTTCGTAGATTATTCACGGTGGACAACAGCCCAAAAAGAGAGAATAGGGACTGTGTTGGGATCCATTTCATGGTTCCGCCGATGGTTGGTTTCATAATGTATAGATAGACCTACAGAGGGGCAGGGGCTTCAATGAGGAATATTAAGGCAACTCCTCTTGGATACCTTTATATGCCATGTCGCAGCATGACCTGCAGACCTGTGGTTCCATCAGTGTCAATGTTTGGGCTGCCTACCACTGTGACTCATAATCTATTTATACCTTTGGAGCAGATTGATTGACTAACCAGTAAAAAGTGTCCACCAGGACATGGAACACAGTAAATATCCCAACGATCACAAGGCTGTAGCTCGAGACCCATTGATAACGGATAGGAAGCCTGGCCTTAAAGAAAATATGTATGACTATGACTAACCTTACCATAAATAGCACAGATCCTGATGTGCAGCCGTCATTAGATAGCATCTTTGCAGAAGACTTGGTGCTGCACTGGCCGAAGATTTAGTTTATCTGGACACTGACAAATCTGAGTTTTCTATGCAATCTAGGGTAATGCTAATTCCAAAAACATATATTGCAGTACCACCTTCAGACTTGAATGTGTTGTTTTGGAATGTAGCTGGTATTACCAGTAAATTGAATGATGATTATTGGCATAGTTTGGTGCAGGCAGCATTGATTTCATTGCCATTTCAAATCAGTGGTGTCAAAAGGTCTCAAATTTTACAATTCACCAGAGTTCCCTGAAAGATCGTAATTTTCTGGCATTATGTTTATCCATAGGTCACACCCAATCAAAACTCTCTTATGTTGTTCCCCCAGTAAAGACAACTAAGAATAAAGGTATTTTGTGTAAGTGGATAGCTATTTATCTATGATACTTATTGACTAAACAAATTACTAGGAATTGGGGGCATCTGATGGTGTGCTTGAGGTCTGGAGAAGACCCTTTTCACTTGCTTTGGGCCTATTATGAAATGTTTAAATCTGTCAAAGAACCTCTAAGTTTGCTCGTAACTTCTAAGAGCCAAAAAAAAAAAAATTGTTTGATAGGGCCTTGTCTTTTGCCCATAGTAGCTTAATTAGGGCCCTACAAAACTCACCCAGAGTGGTAGAGGAAGTGAAGATTTACATATTACGCTACAAGGAGGCATTAAAGGCGAGAAAGAAAGCTATAAGGCAAGAAGCTTGGGAGCAATTACGCAAGGCTAGTGACGGGAATGAGGCATC
Organism: Triturus cristatus; assembly: GCF_964204655.1. Lineage (NCBI taxonomy): Eukaryota > Metazoa > Chordata > Amphibia > Caudata > Salamandridae > Triturus > Triturus cristatus. The sequence goes on from NC_140595.1 coordinate 358,060,113, forward strand.
CCATTTTTAAAAAATTATAAATGCACCTTTCTTTGAAAATACTCATATACATGTATGGACTTGATTATCCCACTGCATTCATGGGTGACACAATTTTCTAAGGTACACAACAGCGCCACACTAATCGATAAGCCAGGCAGCATAAATCCGAGTGATTTAACTTTGCATGGTAGAGACTTCCCCTAAAAGAGGTAATTTGGGCAATTGAACGGAGTCCAAGATTCAAAGTGCCGGGCTTAGATGGAGTCCCTATTGACTTGCTCAAAGACAACTAAATTTGTGGGCCCCATTAATAGTCAATGTATTGAGGAATGCAGTATATACTGCTCCCTACTTCTTGGTCTAAATCAACATTGTTCCTATTTTCAAAAAGGGGGGCCGTGCAGATCCTTGTTGCTATCGTCTAGTTTCTCTGATTGACTCTATCACCAAAGTACTGGGCAGAGTCTTATTAGATCAATTGCAGGCCTGTGCTACTGAGTAAGAAATTCCCTCTGCTCCTTAGTGGGGGTTTAGACAAGGCTTGGGGACTATAGATGAATGCCTGAATCATTACTTTTTGATTAGTAAATGCACCAAGATGAACACAGGATGATTATATCTAGCATTTATGCATCTTAGTTCTGCATTCAATTGTTTCAACCGAGCTAAAGTTTGGGGGTGGATGCTGAAATTAGGAGTGAATCCACTGTGCACCTGCTGAACCACCTTCATATGGAGGTTACTGAGTGCATTAGGTATGGCCCCAAAGGTGAGTGTACTTCTCCTATTAAGATCAGGTGGGGTCTGAGACAGGGGTGTGTTTTGACACCCTTTATTTTCTGCCTTCCCATCATTGATCTCAATGCATCTCTGTTACATGTAGAAGCAAATACACTTAGCTTGCCAGTGCAAGGTGACTTCTGGCTTCACTATATGCTGATGACAGTGCCATTCTTTCTAGAAACTGGGGTTAGACTTCAGACGTTATTAAATAATTTAATCCTGTTCGTACATCAACTGGGTTTGTCCATTCACAACTCCAAATTCTACACCATAGTTTGTAGTCGGTCTCCTAGCAAGCTGAAATCTCAGTATAGTAATAAGGCTAGACTCCTCTGTGTTCCAACCTTCATGTATCTTGGGTTTCCCTTTGATAATAAAGGCACCACGGTGCATCTTGCGAAAGTGAGGAAGACCCAGTTTGAGAAGTCCATTGCTGCAGTTTTTTAATTTGCTGCTCAATTGGGTTCCCTACCTAGTGATGTGATGATTGATACTTACAAGGTTAGATGTAGCTCTGTGGCCAGTTATGGTGCTGGTATTTCGGGTGTTTGTGATATGGCACAAATTCAGGTTAGTGAAAATTTATTTTAGAGAAGGTTGCTATCTGTTCCCATTAGTGTACCTACTAACCCTGGGCGAAGTACTATGCTACGCTCACGTAGTTTGCGAAGTTTGCGCTACATCGCACTACGCGAATTGCACGTAGCACAGTGCAAACACACATAGCGCAGCGGTCATTTTTTGCTTGCTCACGGTCCTCAACATCAAGTTGGCGACCGTGAGCAAAATGACATCCCAGCGAGACTTTTTCCTCGCTCACGATCAGCAACATCAAGTTGCCGCTCGCAAGCGTGGAAAATAAACCTCCCAGCGAGATTCTTAATGTGGGGAGATCAGGTTTCTCATTGTGAGTGGTTGCATATACTCGCGACAGCTCGCAATGAGAAACTACCAGTCCGCGTTGAGAAAGCTGCCGCTCGAGTAGAAATCTACTCCAGCGGCAGAAGACGACCACTTGCACTGTGCAAGATGTGGTTTGCACTGATTGGACCTTCTAACAAACTTGCCTCTGCCGTTTTGGATTCCTGAGGACACTCTGTGTCACAGGACACAGGACACACTTTGTCCACGCCTCGCGGAACCCGCTGCGTGGGTCCCGCTTCGCAGAGGGGCGCTTTCCTGGGCTGAAGCTGCTGCGGGGGTACACCAGGGGCCGAGGGCTGCGAGCAAGAGGCTGGGACTCCATTTCCCAGGAGCCCCAGCAACCCGCGCTCACTCCACCTGGGCTGCTCTCCCTCCCCGCCCCGCCCCCAACGACCAGGTGAATTAAATACCGGCTTGCCCTGCAGTTCGTGGGACCTTCTAACAAACTTGCCTCTGCCGTTTTGGATTCCTGAGGACACTCTGTGAAACTTTGTCCACGCCTCACGGAACCCGCTGCGCGGGTCCCGCTTCGCAGAGGGGCGCTTTCCTGGGCTGAAGCTGCTGCGGGGGTACACCAGGGGCCGAGGGCTGCGAGCAAGAGGGCTGGGACTCCATTTCCCAGGAGCCCCAGCAACCCGCGCCCGCTCCACCTGGGCTGCTCTCCCTCCCCGCCCCGCCCCCAACGACCAGCCCACCTCCACCACAGCTATAAACTAACGCGTGAGTACCGCTGCGCGGGAGCACGCGGGAGCAAGCCCGGGACAAGGGCGGGACCGTCTGTGGCCGTCAGGGGCCAAAGGAGGCCGGGCTGGGCCATACCCCTTATCCTTTCCACCCAAACTCTGGTTGAACTCTGCTTGTGCATAAGGTGATGCCCTCACCTGCAGCACGTGAAACTCCAGCAAGGGAGGGGGGTAGCAATACTGGGACGCTGGACAATTACTTCAAACCCGCCAAAGGAGATGGGGGCAAAGAAAACTCCCTAGAGAGACGTAGGGCGGACCGTCGGCGATCCATTGAATCAATGAAGAGTAGACCCCTGACTGAAATTATCCCGTATCCTATCTCTCAAGAGGAGGGTACTCCCCCCAACAGCTTGAATCCGACGACCCTTGAGGACTTCCCCCTCTTACTTCGGGAAATCCCAAGCACCCCTGGCATGCTGCCTGAAAAAGTCGCAGACACAACTCCACTCTTGTCATCTGACACTCCAGTTAACCTGGTTATCCAATCTCCCCCCTCGAATATAAATAAGAAGAGCAAGCCAAAGCAAAGTGTTGTGGTGGAGATGCACATGCCTCCACCTAGCAAACGCAGTAGGAAGTCCATGGGGGGGCGGGGGAAAACCAAACTATCTCACCTAGATTTTGGTAAAAAACATAAAAATGCACTCCAATCTGGGAAGGACAATGAGACTGCGCCTATCGCTTTCCCCCCCAAAGATCCAAGCCCCAACATAGCTGCTATTAACAGCGATCCAGTGGCCAACACACCCAACACAAACCCCCCTCTCACATCTATAGGGAGTATAGAATTCTTATTTCGTTCCCTCTTACAGCCTATTAGTGACAGCCTGAAAAAGGTTGAGATAAGGCTGACTATACTAGAGACATCCCTAAATACCTTAGTTAGTAAGCAATCCAAGAATGTGGGACCTCATCTCCCTGTAGGAAACGCCCCTAAAACAGGAGCTTTACAGGGTACCAACATAGTCCCCTCCCGGGGTGCTCCTACTGCTCCCCCCCTGCAGCAACTAATGGCTATTCCAGTCCAGCCACCGCGTAATAATCCAATTTATAGGCCTTTACAACCAACAGACTCTGCCCCCCAAAGCTCTCAGACAGGGACCAATGATGGCCTCCCCGAAGCTGGAAGCACCCTCCTTCTTCCCCCGGGGCGACCAGTCCCAAGACCACGGAGACCAGATCTGCCGCCAGAAGCTAATAATCTAACGGTGGTGTTAGCAGGTGCTCCTCAACTAAGAACTGGCGAAAATGAAGATTACCAATCCCTAAAGAAAAAGGTGATCAAGTGGCTAAATTGGAACCGACCCTTACCATCTCATTTTAACAACGAGATTATTATGGTTAGAAGGGTCCCTTGGCTAGGGAAGACCAGAAAAACAATAATAGGGGACTGCATTCTGGTAACTTTTAAAGATCCGGGCACCGTTTTGCATATTTGTGAAGGAGTAAATCGTTCATTGGATTCCACCATCCAGACCCGCCCAGTATCCTTTTTCTTCCCTCCTATTCGCATGCACTATGCTCCTCTGCATGACAAATGGATAAGGGTGGAACGTAGACGCGGACACAAAGCTTATGCACAGCACCCTAACTTCCAAGTGCCTGATACACCCTATTTCCACTTCAATCGTTTTAACTGCTTGAACAGCTTGGATGGGGTTGACTGACTCTCTGCTTATAGCTCAGTGACTCTGGATAATGGCACCGACGGATTTCCTGACCCATCTCCCCCGATCGCTGGTAAAATTCCTGGTCTATTGAATGTCACGGTGACCCCGGACAATGGCTCTTGCAGACCCTCTGATCCACTCGCCCGTAGTGTTGGCAATGTTACTGAACTATTAAATGGTCCAGAGCTCCTGGATAATGGCCCCTGCAGTCTCCCTGAGCCATCTGCTCCCACCGTCGGTAATGTCCCAGAACTATTGATCGAAGCGGCACCTGTAACCATCTCCTCCAACCCTTCTGGCACGGCAACTGACACCTCCGAACACCTAAGGCTAATCTGCTGGAATGTTGCTGGACTGGCCAACAAACTGGGTGACCCGGACTGGGTAAATTACATCGAGACTGGAGATGTATGTATGTTCCAGGAAACCTGGGCTAGAGAGAATTATGGTCATCAAGGCTACATGTCCTTTTCCATCCCAGCTAGGTGGGAAGGCAAGGGCCGTCCGTCAGGGGGGCTGACGATCTGGGTTGCATCTCATCTAGGCTGCACGGCAACACGGCTGCCGGCTAACTCAGAAGACATTCTTGTGGTTTCATTATCCTGGCCTAACCAAGCCAAACTTGTGTTAATTAACATCTATTCTAGGCCAGTGGGAATTGCAAAGGAATCACCGACCATAGATGAACTCACGAACTTTATATCTGAACTACCGAGTGATTCATTTTATGTGGTGGGAGGTGATTTTAATTCTCATTTTGAGCCACTTCCTGGTCTTTTGGAGGGGTTCTCATCGGAAGAAGAGGCCAGATGGGCAGTCCCCCCAGTGGAAGCTCCCCCCCCGAAGGCTTGGACCCCACTTGCATTACAAATCACAGCTCTAACCCTAAAGTTCGGAATCAGAGCCTGTAACGGGCGAATGAAATCAGATATACCCAGTAAAACCACCTACAACAGACTGGGTAGAGAGTCCCGCCTGGATTATGTCCTGGCCCAAATAGTGAAGTGGCCGACCATTCAGGATTTTAGGGTTATGGAACGGTCAGATAGCGACCATAATGCGCTCGAGCTCGACCTGGTCACCCCTGGCCCTCAAGCTCCTGTGACCAATGTAGAAGGGAACAAACCTGCGCTTCTCCTGGAAAATAGTAGGAGAAGAATCAGGTGGGAGCACTTGGTTACAAGTAAGAACAAACTCCCCATGCTCTATGACGGGATAACTCCCGTCTTGGAAACTGTGGGGAGTTTGGACAACGAGGCAAGCAATAATGATTCCCGGGCTAAATTGTACAAGGCTCATGAGGACCTTATAAAGGCTGCGGCCCCTCATCTCTCTAGTAGCTCACGAAAACCTAGACAGGGGCGACAAGGCAAAACAACATGGTATAGTCCGGCATGCAGAAGGGCAAAAGCAGAACTCCTCAGACTTATTAAGGAGGGACTAGGGGGGGATAGCCTAAGACAAAGCAGGCGGGCTTACAAGAAACTAGTTACCCACGCTAAGGCCGAGTGGGAGGAAAATCAGTGGGAAGAACTTAGCAAGGCCCTAGCGACCCAAAACCAACGTCTGTTCTGGAGGATAGTGAATGGGGGGTCGGGGCATCTTCAATCGGCAATAGAGCCCAATATTTCCCCAGGGGTGTGGCAGGCTCACTTTCAGTCTCTTTACAGTTCTGAGCCGGGAGAATCTCCTACTGTCACCGAGGTTGGTTGGCCAGGCTATGAAGGAGAGCTGATAACGCTGGGTGAGGTCACCGCTGCCATCTCAGGTCTTGCTTCTGGAAAGGCGCCAGGACTGGATGGCTTACCTGGGGATATGTTCAAACAGGAGCCCATTGTATGGGCCCCCTACCTTACTGCCCTTTTCAATGGAGTTCTAAGCGGCATGGAAATCCCTGGTACTTGGCTGGGGGCAGAGGTGGTCCCTATCTTTAAAAAGGGCTCGCCTCTCCTCCCGGCCAACTACAGACCCATCAGCTTAATCGACGTAGCACAGAAGCTGTTTGGCAGGGTTTTGCTGAATCGCCTCCAGGATTGGATGGAAGAGGTGGGTGTCCTTAGTCCCTATCAGGCGGGATTTAGGAAGGGGGTATCCACAGTGAACCAGGCTTTTAGGTTGAATCTCATCTATAGGAGGGCAGCAATATTCGAGGGCGGCAGTCTGTACACAATTTTTGTGGACTTACGGGCCGCCTTCGATCTGGTGCACAGGGGAAAACTCTGGAGCGTCTTGGCAGAGATGGGCGTCCCCCCGGACATCCTAGTAATCTTACAGAGGCTTCACCATAATAATTATGCCCGAGTGAGGTGTGGGAGGTCGGGGGAATTGACCGATAGATTCCCCGTTGACCGAGGGGTAAGGCAGGGTTGTGTGTTGGCACCGACCCTGCTTTGCCTCTTCGTCAACGGGGTAATCGCCCACCTAAATGCCACCGATTATACTGACGCCCCCAAACTTAATGGCAGCAGGGTGCCCGCAATCATGTTTGCGGACGACACCCTGCTGCTATCTAAAACCCCCATGGGGATACAGAGGATCCTTGATTCATTTGTAGCCTTCTGTACGGACAGGGGGCTAGAAATCAATGCGGCCAAAACTAAATTCATGGTTTTAAATCCGAGCCAAAAATTGCGGCCGAATCCGCAATTGGGAGTAGCACGGCTCGAGAGGGTTGTCACCTTTGAATATCTAGGTGTGACTCTCAATGAAACCATGACTTGGGGATCCCACCAGATTAGGGCGAACCTCAAACTTACACAAATTACTGGGGGTATCGCCCGGATGATGACCGGCTCCTCATACCGCCCGCTGGGGGCCCTAATTCAGATATACAAGGCCCAGGCCAGGGGAGCGATCATGTATGGGGCGGAACTGTGGGGACACACACCATGCCATAGCCTGTCATTAATAGAAAACAAGTTTATAAGACAGATAACCGCGCTTCCCCCCAGTACCCCGCTCCTCCCCTTGAGGCTTGACCTCGGTCTACGACCATTATCTGATGAAATAAGCCTGAGACCAATAGCCTTCTGGCGTAGGTTGTGGAGCAGTAATGATCTTGCAGCATACAGGGCGGAACTGGCAGAATTATTGAACCACCCAAAACCGCTCCGTATCCCTTGGGTCAAAAACATCCAATCCACCTGCATGGAACTAGGGCTCCCCGACTTATGGACTGACCCTGCGAATGCCGCACTGAATATCTCTAAAAGGTCCCTGACTAACGTATACCACGAACGCAAATTAGCTAGGGCCCGAGTTACCCAGGCAGAAGGGTCTCTATCCTCTGTGTTTTTGCAAAGCAAGGACCTTTATAGGTTTGAGAGGGTATTGGATCCTATTTTTCCGGTACTTGCTAGGAAGCTGTTTCTCCAATGGAGATACGGCTCATTGCCCTTTCGGTCCTTTACAAGTACTTGGTCATCGCCCCCACTACGACGCAGTGCCCAGCTTGTGATGCCTTGGAGGAAACCGATTTACACGTGGCCTTCTTCTGCCCAGCCTACAGGGCAGCGCGGAAATACTGGCTTCTTCCCTTGATTAGGAATATGGGCGGCAGGGAATATGCTCCAATGTATAGGATTTTAAAATCTGATCTCTCTGGTCCAACTGTCCTCGCATTATCTAAATTTCTTACTAATGTTTGGCATACGCGCAACCGCATTTTAAAGGTGTTGGGTCCCCCTTAAAATTTTAGATGCACAGTTTTTATTGTATTTTTAACATATGTACTTCCAATGTTTTAATGTTTGGATTTATTGTGATTGTATATGTGTATTGTTTTTCTTTTATGGCCAAATGGCCGAAATAAAGATTGGAAAGATAAAGATTGCACAGTGCGGACAAGCATCTGGCACTGTGCAATCAGTGCAAACAGCATTTTGCACAGTGCACTACGCAGTTCGCGTAGCTACGCATAGCTCACGTAGTGCGAAGTGCACTTCGCGTAGCTACACGTAGCGCTACTACGCAAACTACACCCAGGGTTAGTACCTACCTTTGCTTGTCATACGGAACTGGGGTTAATATATATCGAAGACCAGACAAAACTTGCACCCTTAAATGTTATGGCTCTCTATCTGGTCCAAAACAGAAATAGTGTTTAACCAAGCTGTGATCACTGACTGCTTGGGGCTTGATAAAGCCTGTAATATCCCCTGGCTGGCATATGTAAAGGACCAACTTTGTTTGATAGGGCGCCTGGAGCTATTTATCAATCCACAGAGTTTTAGTGCATCAGTAAAATCCTGTGTTACGACTGAATTTTTGGCAATGCTAGTGAGGAGAATAGATGCCCATGAGTGCTGTAAAAGAAGGGTGGTGGCCCTTCAACTTCTATTTACCACTAGTTCCATGGAGCACTATTACATTTTGCACAGTATGATCAGCACATCTACTATCTGATCAGGTTTCATTTAAACATTGAACATTTATTGGTTTCATATCCTAGAGATGTGTTGGCGAAACCAACCTGATGCCCTGTCCTGGTGACTCAGCATCTTCTCAATCCATGTTACTTTTTTCTTTTTTTGTAAGCTTTATGAAGCACCAAGGGAACTCTTCTTATTTCCTCTACTTAGGTCACTCAATATAAAAATACATAGGCCGATCTTTCTTTCTTTACAACTTTTGAATTGGTCTGCTATCTGGTGTATAGCTACATCTCAGCTTCAGTAAGATTGAGAAATATGGTGGGCAAGTAATACAGAGCAGGTATATGTTTTTATGGATGCAATTAGTTGTTACTGCAATCCATGCTACTGTTTTATGTATTACTTGTGGGTGCGTGATAGACTATATGACCAGATGTTAAAGGCCCATGTCTCTGCTCCTTATTGCTGACAGGACAGTTTTAGTTTCATGCAAAAATCACTTTATGGATTGATTTTGATAGTTTGGAAAATGATTAATATTTTCTGCTGTATCGTGTTTATGTCAGGCCTTGATTATTGGCGTTTTTTTATGCTTAAACCAGTCTATGTGTGGATTTCTCATACTTTTTTAATGTGGTTGTTATCTGCTATTTTAATGTTTTTTAATGGAATGTTATATTATTTTATGTTTTTTTAAACAAATACAGATCTATTGATAAAGAATTATGCTATGTGCAGTTTGGAAAAATGATACACCTTTAACAGCCTACAGTGCATATTGATGGCTCTTCATCCCATTTTTTCCTGAAACTGTGTTGAAAAATCCCCTTTGCCATTATTTATAGGCTTCTTGGGGTGAGTAACCCCCGTTAACCCTTGTGGAGGGTAATGGTTTGACAGCACACCACAAAATCATTGAAATCGTACATTAACAGCCAATCAGAACGTGTGGCCTTTCAGTCTATTTATGATATAATTGTGTTGTAAAATTCACTATATACTCTGCTTATTTATAAATTTACTTAGGTGAGGGAACTGGCCTTAAACTCTAGTAAATAAACCCATGCAGGCTCACTTGTTCATGCAGTCCTATCCAAGCATTTACTTATCCCCGTCCCAGTGGTGGAAGTAAGTTGGCACGTCAGTGCGGGAGGACAGCGCTCCTGTAAGTAAAGGTTTGACCGTTGCACTTACTTTTTGCAGATAAAGCACTTGGGAGCATATTCTCAAGGATCTATCGCCGAGTGATCGGCACTTTATCCCAGCCAAAGTCACGATAAATTTATTGCCCAATTCACAAGCTGGTGCTAACAGCCCATATCACCAGTTTACCTGCGATAGCAGTTGCAAAAACATCGCCACAGATGACTCCGGCAACTAGCGCTAATGAGATGCAGAGTAGGCGTTTCTGTGCCAAAAGCCGCAACAACACCACTCCGCAACATTCTCAACAACCAGCCAGTTCGGCGATAAGAACACAAAACATGCAATAAGGCGCGTTAGCTGCAGGATTTTAACACCTGCTCTTACCTGCTGTAAAGTCGGACGACAACCGGCACCAGACAAGGGAGCACAGCCCAGAGCCACACATGAAGAACAACAGATGCCCTGGAGCAACTGAACATGCAGCCTGGAGCCCCAACAGGGCAATAACGCTCACCGCCACCACCCCCAGGCCCCCCCAGGAGCCCTACTCTGGGCACCCCACACACCCCCGGACAAAGATATGTCACATCAACATTACCAAATCATGAACACAACAATTCGCATGAAGTCACACAATCATAACACCTAACATACATGTGTGGACAGAAAAAGGAGAATCATACATTCATCTTAGAATATCCAAATAATTTGTTTATTACAGAATAAACTCAAAACAACAATTCTGAAGAGCCATGGCGGGTCATCTCAGGACATTCTGTAAGTCACAGCCTGCAAGACAAAAATCTTGATAAGAAGGTGTGTCATGCACACATCAAAGTACAGAGAGAGAGAGAGCGAAAGAGAGATTGAGATAAAGAGAGAAATAGAGAGGGAGAGAGAGAGAAAGAGAGGGAGAGAAAGTGCCGACACTGCGGACCCAGGCCCCACTGCTTACTTGCTGCCACCAGTGTCTCTCCAACCACGTGCCGGTATACACTGCAGTCCCCCAGGTCCCTTATCTGAAACAGGTGCCAGAGACATGAATGGCAGAGTCCATACAGTTGCACACACCATCATTGCTCGCCTGCCCCTGCACACACAGGCTGCTGCACCCCAGCCCCTCCCACCGCCCAGCGGTGATTGCCCGCCCCTGCGCAACCAGGCCTCACTGCTCACCTTCCACCACCAGTGTGTCTCCAAGAGGGCCCACCATGTGTAAGTGTGAGCTCCAAGCCCAGGGCCCGCGACCATGGCACCCACCACATCATTCAGCCCCACACCGCGGGCAACCAGGTCACACACTTCAATCTGGGTCTTGATTTTGCAATGGCAGAGATCACATCAGTGGACACGGCCTCATCATAGGCTGCACACTCGCCCAGCTCTTGAGGTGTCACTAACTATGTGTATCGCGAGGCAACGCCACATGGCGGTAGGCCCATACTTCCTGCTGGCTCAGGCCTACACTGCGGTCCAGCAGGGCTCACACTAATCCTTACCAGCCCAGACCGCCCGGATGGCACATCATCACAGGCTGCACAGCCGCTCAGCACTTCAGGTGCCCCTACCTCAGTGCACCGAAAGACACCGTTCAGTGGCGGTGTGCCTGTGCCTGCCACAGTGTATCCGGTGCCAGCAAGTCTGTGTACCGCTGGCCATGGCCCCTTTATGTTTGAGTCCTGTGGTGCGGACACCATCATGTCATCCCCGGCACTGGGCAATGTGAGGTAGCAGGGCCCTAGGCCCTCATGCATAAATGAGAACCACACGGAGACACCCAGTTGGAGAGTGGAAATGGCATCCAGCACGTGCGCCAGGCCCTTTTATTGGCAGGGTCACATGTTCTGTGACGCCGGTGCTGAATGGGTGTGGTGTTGGTGTGAACCAGCCATGAGGGAGTGGCTCTGGCATGCTGACAACTAGACCTGTGAGCAGCAGATCCCTACAGGGGAGACCTGGGACATGAAGCATTGTCGTCCCCCCCTGTATGCTTAAGCGGAGTGGGCTGACCAGCGTAAGGGTGTGAGAAATTCCCCCCAGGGCTCTATGTGTGGTTCCCTCCTGGGCTGTACAAGGAAGTTACTAATGGATGTGTCTCTGCTGTAGTGTTGGCGCCACCCGGACCCGGACTGCAATCGGCAATGTGCCACCCTGTGACCCAAGTCCCACAACATGAGCAACATGGACATAAGGGGGAATCACTGACCCCACATTCCTCCATACTTCCACACTTGAAAGATCATTGACATGCCACATCTGTGTTAACATGAATGTTTATTGCACATTCAGTGGAGTGTTGCAGCTGGAGCAGTACAGGGCCATGCAAACCCCACTTTACATTGTTGGCCCGTGGAGGGCCAGCCAGAGTCCTTCAGGGAATGGCAAGTATATCAGAAGAGGAGGAGTCCAGTCTGCAGTCTGATAGCTGTGTCATTGGTGACCAAACAGAATATGTCAGTCCATGTCGAGGTCCAAGGTGAGTGTTGCAGAGTGCATTGGGGGACAGTGAAAGGTGATGATGCAGAGGGCAAAACCAAGCAGAAACAGGCAACATGGCGGAGATGAATGCTATCGCTTCCTTCTGACCACGAAGGCAGATTCATGCTCATCTTCGTCCTCTGCTGTTGCATGTGCCTCACATGTGGGTGGTGGTGTTCTGTCTCCAGCACTGTGTGGCAGTGACACCTCAGGGGCCGGAGGTGAAATATCTGCTGCACTGTGTGGCACTGACAAGTTATGAGGAAGGAGAGCACTCCTGTGATTGTTGATTAGACTTCTTTAAACTGCAATTTTAACTTCGGTGCAACAGTTATGTAGAAGTTTGTCCCCTTCTACCAAGAAAAGACTAAGTTATTGACAGGATGAGAACCTGTGTATAGCTGTGCACTATTCACAAAGTGCCTACTGTGACACTGTGTAATTGTTTAGCAAGTTGTACATTTATTTCTCAATGTTACAACTGGCAATTTGTGTAAAAGCATACCATTCTATACATAAGAATGTTTCAGTAATGCTTAACAGTGAGCAATACAGTCAGCGTTAACATAATGAACATCTGCAGTAATTGTCATATATTATGCTTTCATTCACATGACTCAATAAAGTTTTTTGACATTAACAAATTCGTGACAACATATATGTCAGTGCCCAATGCATTTCGGAACCTTCCGGTTCCTTCGTCAGGGGCCAATCTGAAATGAGAGTAAACAATTTGCGAATGAGTAATTACTTCGGGGCTCAATCTCATAATGTACTTGTGCTACACAGACGTAGCTGTGTGTGTTACCTTTATGAGTGTTCTTATGTGGTGCACTCTGAAAATAACAAGAGGCAAATAAAAGTTAGGTAAAAATTAAGTGATTTGGTATTGTCAATGAAATGCGAATACGGTCTGCGTAAGGAAACCGGGCTTACCTGAGGGGATATAAGCTTGTATCTGTGAGGAGAAAAAAGAGCTAAACTAAGCACATAATGCATCGTGCGAAAATTTTTCAGGCTGCGAGAAGACTCGCATTGTTAAGTCTAAAGATGCTAAGTCTTACCTCAAAGTAGAGGTTCATGAAGTACTGTGAAAGCAAAAAAGAAAAAGAAGAAGAAAACCATGAGTAGACGTGTTGGCGTGAAAAGATAAGATAACGGGGCTCGAACTATATCGCTTCGAAAAAGCCTTACCAATTAGTAGATCGATGATGAGGTAAGCAGCAGTGCACCGCCAAAGGGGAAGCAAGTATGATACACCGGGATGCTCGCGTTTAAACGTGAGAACAGAACCAGAACTGCAAAGTTCTAACGAGATCTAAAGGAAGGACTAAAATACTGAATGAATACGCTGGTATCAGTCGGCGCCATCTTAGCAAGATATAAAGAAATCGGTAGCGCTTGAGCCTGGAAATAAAACAACATTTAAACGGAGCATACTTAGAACTGAAAACGCATAAAATGCAAGATTAGGATCAGAATAACTGATGAAAGATTAACGTTGGCGGTAGAGGTCGCGTGCGTTTATTCATAGGTCCGAATATTATTAAAAAGTGTCGAGAATGTGGCATAATCGGTATGGGAGTGACTAGTGGGTTATTAGGCTCTTAATAAAAGTGAAAGAACGGAGAAAAGAACTTAGAAATGACTAAAAAGGTGTCATAATAGAGAATTGCTTGTGATAGACTGGCGGTGAGATATAGATGCTGGTGATGTTGTATTAGCTTAGCCAAGTGGATGCCTGTATAATGCTCATGTGGACGGGTAGTGGAAAAGATGGTAGGTCATACTACCCCCGGAGGGGTTGTGAATATACCGTGTGGGGAAATTGATGTTTAAATAAAACATGACATATCAAGCCTATCATTCAACCCTTTTGGGAGCATTGTGTCTAGATATTTGATCCAATATACCTCTCTCTGCAAGAGTTTGAGGTGAGTGTTTACTCTGTTTTGTGGCATGATGTGTTCTATAATTTGGAACCTTAGTTGGGATATTGAATGATATGCCTCGTTCCAATGGTTAGCCAGAGGAGAATTTTTGTTCTTGGTCCTAATCCGGCTCTTGTGCTCTGTGAGACGTACTTTGACTTTCCGTTCAGTTTTGCCCACGTACAGTTTGCCAAATGGGCATTTGATTCCATATATGACATTGGTGGTGTTGCAGTCACTGGTGTGTCTGAGCAAGACGGCTTTACCTGTAGTTGGATGTGTTAAAGTATTGCCCAAGATGATGTTGTTGCAATGTGAGCAGTTTTGGCATTTCATGGTGCCTTTGTTGATAGTTTTATTTTTTGGCCTTCTGGTGGCTGTGATGAGTTCCCGAACATTTTGGCCTCTTGTGTAGGCGTGCAAAGGTATTTGCTGAAAAATATGATTGAAGTCCGGTTCATTGGATAGAAGTTCCCATCCTGTGTTAATAATCTTGTTGATGGCTATGGAGCTAGTAGAAAATTTGGAAATGAACACTGTGTTGGTTTTGTTTGGTGACTTGGTGGTTGTAAGCAATTCACTGCGTGATTTTTTCATGGCTCTTTGCTCACATGCTTGGAGTATTTTTGTGGGGTAGCCTCGTTGTTGATATTTCTCCTTGTACTCAGTGATTTTAGCTGTGCAGTCCTGTGTATCTGAACAAATGTGTTTAATCCTGATAAATTGTGAATAAGGAAGATTGTTGATGAGGTTGCTGGGATGAAAACTTGAGTGTTGTAGTGCGTTGTTACGATCCGTGGGTTTAGTGTAGACTGTTGTGATCAGACCGTTGCCTTCAGGATTTTTAGTAATGTTGACGTCCAGATATTGAATAGTTTGTGTGTGAATTTTGTGGGTGAATTGGATCCTTGGGTTGTGAGAATTCAATGTGGCAATCATCTGCTCAAGTAGTTGTTGTGAGTTAGTCCAAACAAGAAAAATATCATCAATATAATGGCAATATGTATAGATGTTAGACCACCACTGAGGAATGTCCATGATGTGTTCTTGTTCGAACATTGCCATGAAAATATTGGCATACGATGGCGCCCCCGGAAAACCCATGGAGGTTCCCGAGAGCTGTGCGTAGTACTTTTCGTCCCATTGGAAGTAGCTGTGGTGTAGGCAGAAGTGTAAAAGTTGTAACAGGAACACTTTCTCTGTGTCAATATCTTCTCTTTGTAGGATGGCCCATTCAACTGCCTCCATGCCTGTAGTGTGTGGAATTGAAGTGTATAATGCCACAACATCTATTGTGCAAAGTAACCATGATGGTTGAATATTAGGTTGTATGTTATCCAGTTTCTTGAGAAAATCCGTTGTGTCTCTGATGTATGACCACCAGTTTTGTACAAACTTCTGGAGATAGTAATCCAAATATTTACCAATGGAATCAAATATGGACCCGCATCCTGATACAATTGGTCTGAATGGTGGTTTGTGCAGATTCTTATGTATTTTAGGTAACATATATAGATGTGGTCTGCGCGGGTCCAGGGTAGTGAGAAACTGTTTGGTGAATTGATCTATCCAGCCCATAGTGAGGGCATTTTGTAAAATGTCTTGTAAGATGTCTTCAGGTTGCGTCGTTGGATCTGTTTGTAGTTGTAGATATGTGTCTTGGTCGTTTACATGTATGTTAACTTGTTGATGATAGAAGTCGGGGTCCATAATAACTATAGCTCCTCCCTTGTCAGCTGGTTGAATTGTGATTTCAGGGTTGCTTGCTATAGTTTTAAGTGTGATTCTTTCTTTTTTCGTCAGGTTTTGATGCTTGTTTTTGGTAAGATTAAGGTTTTGTATGTCTTTCTTCACCATAATCTCAAAGGTGTCTAACATCTTATGTGACACTGGAGCTTGGAAGGTGCTTCTGGGTTTAAATTTGGATGATGTTGAGATGTCTTGGGTTACCTCTTGGGTCACAACATTCGAGAAAAAATGGCGCAGACGCAATGTGCGCATAAATTTATACAAGGTTACTTCAATTTCCAGGCTATTCGTGTGGTTAGTTGGAACAAAAGACAGCCCTCTGTTTAAGACTGCTTTTTGGTGAGGTGTGATGTTAATGGAAGAAATGTTAATGATTAAGGAATGTTCTTCCCGCTGCGTAGCGATTTTCCTCCCCTTTCCTCGCCTGGTCGGTCTGTTATATTTTGTTTCTCTTGTTGTTGGACTGGTGGTAGACCTTGATCCGGGGCCTGTGACAAAAAAGACACCGCCCTCGTTTTTTCTAAGTGTTCAGTAGTATCCAACGTCGGTGCTTGATGTCTAGAGGATGACGTCCCTGGCTGAACTGGTGTTCTGGATGATGCAATATCCTTATCCGATACCAGACTTTCTTCTGATGAATGAGTAGTCGGTTTTCGGGGTCCAAATCTTTTTCGTGCGTATATTTCAGCCCAGGTGTATACCTCGTTTAATTTGTAATTGATGGTATCTCTTCTATATTTTCTGAGTTTGCCTTCTTGGAGTTCCAGGCTCAAGCGCTACCGGTTTCTTTACATCTTGCTAAGATGGCACCGACTGATACCAGCGTATTCATTCAGTATTTTAGTCCTTCCTTTAGATCTCGTTAGAACTTTGCAGTTCCGGTTCTGTTCTCACGTTTAAACGCGAGCATCCCGGTGTATCATACTTGCTTCCCCTTTGACGGTGCACTGCTGCTTACCTCATCATCGATCTACTAATTGGTAAGGCTTTTTCGAAGCGATATAGTTCGAGCCCCGTTATCTTATCTTTTCACGCCAACACGTCTACTCATGGTTTTCTTCTTCTTTTTCTTTTTTGCTTTCACAGTACTTCATGAACCTCTACTTTGAGGTAAGACTTAGCATCTTTAGACTTCACAATGCGAGTCTTCTCGCAGCCTGAAAAAATTTCGCACGATGCATTATGTGCTTAGTTTAGCTCTTTTTTCTCCTCACAGATACAAGCTTATATCCCCTCAGGTAAGCCCGGTTTCCTTACGCAGACCGTATTCGCATTTCATTGACAATACCAAAACACTTAATTTTTACCTAATTTTTATTTGCCTCTTGTTATTTTCAGAGTGCACCACATAAGAACACTCATAAAGGTAACACACACAGCTACGTCTGTGTAGCACAAGTACATTATGAGATTGAGCCCCGAAGTAATTACTCATTCGCAAATTGTTTACTCTCATTTCAGATTGGCCCCTGACGAAGGAACCGGAAGGTTCCGAAATGCATTGGGCACTGACATATATGTTGTCACGAATTTGTTAATGTCAAAAAACTTTATTGAGTCATGTGAATGAAAGCATAATATATGACAATTACTGCAGATGTTCATTATGTTAACGCTGACTGTATTGCTCACTGTTAAGCATTACTGAAACATTGTTATGTATAGAATGGTATGCTTTTACACAAATTGCCAGTTGTAACGTTGAGAAATAAATGTACAACTTGCTAAACAATTACACAGTGTCACAGTAGGCACTTTGTGAATAGTGCACAGCTATACACAGGTTCTCATCCTGTCAATAACTTAGCACTGTGTGGCACTGACACATCAGGGGCTGGAGATGTGGATGGGGTGGTAGCAGCCGCATGCATCAGCGCCAGGCCCTGTGGCAGCAATGCCATGAGGAGGGTCTTTATGGCATTGAGGGACCCAGCTACCTCTCGCTGGTATGCAGCTGTGGCAGCCGCTCTTTCCGCCCGCGTCCACTCCATGTTCTCCATGAGCCTTCGCATGAGTCCCAACTCCTGGGAGAGATCGCTGGAGGCACTCTGACTAGACAGTCGTTCTTGTCGCAGAGTCAGGACTCTAGCGATGTCAGGCATGGTTCGTTGGAGAGCATGGAGCGGACTGTGTGTGTATATTAGGGACTGTGAGTTTTCCCTGATGGGACTTAGACACCCACGTATGCCGTCTAGTTTGGCTGCCATGCTGTTGAACCCCACATGCACCTGTTCAGCCATCTTCTCCTAGCATCCCAACACACGGCGTTGGAAGGCCATGTGTTCGTCGTGGGGGTCTTGTGAGGTAGCCTGTGTTCTGTGCAGGGGGTGGGTTCCCCTTGTAGCAGCTGGGCTGCCCTGTTTCTGGAAGTGGGCTGCGGAGGCTCTCCATGAGCTATTGGATGGCGTCAGAGTCAAAGGTGTGGTGGTCCTGTTCGTCATCAGAGAAGATAGGTTCGGACTGCTCTGCAGGAGGTGTTGGATTTCCACCTGCATTGTGAAGGGGAGATGCAATTTGACATTGTGTTCACATGTATGTTGACGCATTGTACATGTTTACATTCAGACTGCATGACAGTGTACCTTTTGACTGTTTGGGGGTAGCTGCCTATTTGATGTGGGACAGTGGACATTCCGACTACAGCACGGATGTGTGTTTGTACTTGTACATTGTCAACTCACATTTCCCTGCAATGCCAAATGTGATTGGCCAGTTTCTACATGTGGCACCAGTTATGTCCTCTGTTCTGTTGTGGACATTTTGCGGTTTGTACCACATTGTTGTCAATGTTGATGTGCTCTGCCTGTAATGTGTGTGTGTGTGTCGCATTTTGGGGGAGTCGCCCCTGCAGCTCTGATTTGGCTGTCCCTTATCCCTTACATGAGCTGTGCCTCTGGCTTCTGTGCTTATGCAGTGCTGAGATGTTGCATAATTGGGTGCATTGGTCTCTTGATCGGATTTGGGGGTCTGGGGCATGGTTTGTCCGCAGATGTGCTATGCTTACTTGTGTATGTGTGCCATTGTGCCGATCTCCCCCGTCCCCCCAGTCCCTGGTCGTTACTCACCTTGTTGCTGTTGTGTCAGGTCATGTTGAGCAGTGTCCGGGCCCCCAACTCCTGCCACCGTCTCCCCACTGATGACTGTGGACACCATTTCCTCCATCTCGTCCAGCTGCTCCTGTGACGCTGGACTCCCACCTTCAGTCTACAGTGCTGCCTTCCGGTTGTTTGAGACTTTCTGCTTGGTTTTGCGCTTCACATCATTCCAGCACCTCTTGCCCTCTTCCATTGTCCTCTTCAGCACTCCGACTGCATTCACCTTGTCCACGATGGTCTGCCATATTTCATTTTTAGTTCCCAGTGACACAGTGGAGGTGACGAACAGTAGTTGATGGTGTTCTATTACCTCCGTTATCAGGATCCTGTTTTCCTGCGGACTGAACCGCTTCTTCCTACTCTTCTTGTCTGTGCCCTTCCCTGACCCCGTGGTCCCAGGCTGGTCCTCCGGGGAGGCTTATGGGGTTCTGGTTGTCCTCTGTACTTGCTCCGGTTGCCTCCATTGTGCTTCGCTGTTGTTTGGATTTTTTTTGTATGTTTTCTTTCTCCTTTTATAGTGCATTTTCCCGCATGACGCATGGAAATTGCAGGCCTGTGGCTGGTTTTCGCTGTTTATTGTATCGCGATTGGCCTCATCGCAACTTTTTTTGCGTTTGTGTTTCGCATTTTTGCAGTGTCGCGTTGGTTTTAACGTGGTCATTTGATGTGTTATCGTGGGACTAGCGCATGGTGCCGCCGGCTTGAGAATACCACGTTAGCACGGCGTTATATTCCCACGATAGACTGCGATGTGAAGAGTTGCGTTAAGCTTATTTTGCGATGGTTATCACAGCTTCTTGACAATATCCCCCTCAGATGTGTGTGAAATAGTGAGTCTTTTTGATGAAACTTTGTATACATTTTTGAGGTTGTTTCATTGTATTTTAATTACGGGTATTTTCCTAGATATAGATACAGTTACTTGCAACTTGTAATAGGGATTCAGTAGACTGCGTGGCACAAACAAAAGGTGGCATTTTAGTGCAAGACAAATGCATTTTGCACTGAGCAGTGTTCATAATGGATACAATTGTGTAACTATTGTACTTAAAGGTTACTATGCTATGCATTTGCTAAAGAAAATAAATTCCTAAAGGATAAACCATTCCTGAAATTAATAGCAAAGTATTATTGTACTATTGTTCTTGTGCATTGCATAGGATTGTGAGAGAATGGTAATGCATCTGACAGGTTCTGCGTTGTTACAAACATATAAGTTCAGAGAAACGACCTGTTTCAATCTGGAGTGGGGGGTGGCATTAACATCCAGTGTCTTGTTAATTAAGACTTGTTGATGATATCGCATCTTGTTACTACGGTGCGATTGCTTGATTTTATATTCAGGCAATGTATTATATATATATGTTTTGGGGAGATTTTAACATGGTAAAAACTTGTCCAAAGGGCATTAGAGCGCTTTATAGGATTACCAGTTTACATTACACAAGGTCAGATTTCTTTTTCTTTTTTATTGTTTTTTCGGCACTGGAAAATGAAGTGATTTCCCCAGAATCAAGGGATGAAGAGCTTGATGGCAGGACTCTAACCTGGTTCCTCAGTTTGAAAGTCAGCTGCTCTGGCCTTTATGCCGAATCTCGTCCCAAATAAATAATTTAAATGCAAACAGAAATAGTGAAGCAGGTGCACAGGCACTGGGACCCAGTGATGTGAGGGGCCACTGCAACCCTATTAAGGCTATGTTTTCTTCCCCATCGGAGTGTTAGGAGTCCTAGTGTCCTTGCGTGAATTAGGGTCAATAGCAGCCGCAGCCCGTGGAGGGAGTTCCGGTGGGGCGGTAAGGCGGGGCGGGGGAGGGGCAGGGTGGGGGTTTCTAAAAACCGGAATATGGATAATTGCAGGTAAGTAAACAATTAAATAAATAAAAAGAATTTCGTAGCGCGCGCTGCATCGCATTTTGCGATGCAGCGCGCGCTACGAAATTCGTTTTCTTTATTTAATTGTTTACTTACCTGCAATTATCCATATTCCGGTTTTTAGAACCCCCCACCCAGCCCCTCCCCCGCCCCGCCTTACCACCCCACCGGAACTCCCTCCACGGGCCGCGGCTGGTCAATACTATATTTGATAGGCCATGTCAGACTGTCAACATATTTTATTGGTTTGTTAAATTTTGAATATGTGGTGTGACGGATGCCTTTCAGTGAGTACCATGAGAGCCTTCATTAGTAGTAGACGTCAGCCATTGGTGAAATCCCACAAAGTGGGCCCCTTTAATTTTCCTAAAAACATAAAAGTTGACCCACTGCCATCATTGCAAACATATGAATAATTAATTTTAAATGATAAATACAAAAGGGAAACAACGCTTACTGCACATATTCTAAAGTATCCTTCACTGTTCCTAAACTACAAATAACATAGTTTGGCTAATAAATGCATATTCAAATTGACCTTTTCAAGCAAGTTGAGGTGAATGTCATTCCACTTGTCTGATTGCATTGCCACTCTGCTTCAATTTGTTGGTTGTCACATTTTCCTAATGAAGCTGTAACCTCTGACCGGAATGCATTGATTTGAAATCACTGAAATGATTCACAATTTTGAAACTTTTAATTTAATTAAAATAACCACTCGTTATGAAATGCAGCTGGCAGTTGAAATAATTGAAAACGTCCATTAAAGGAGAACATTATTATATACATTTCTCTCACATCATTTGTCAGAGATTGGTCAGAGAGCATGGAGAGAAATGAAGGGTATGTATTTATGTTAGACCATATCTAAAATTCAAAATTGCAATTTTCTAAATACCAGTATAGTAGATATGCATGCTCAGGGGTAATACCAAGGAAACAGTTTTGGGAAAAAAGTTCCTTTTATCGTGGTAGCAGGGGTGTACAAAATTGAAAGTTTAACTCTTGTGAACATCTTGTAACGTGCAGGAACACAGTAATCAAGCCCAGTTGTTTGCAAATTTTAGGTCTGGCATTAGACAAGATCTATTCATTTTACTAAAATATGTATAATTTTCTTTAAAAAGCGGACTTTCAGCCACCCTCTTCACCCATTGGTCTGTTGTGGTGTCATTCACATTTTACTTCCGCCCAGTGCATCATATAGCATGGGGCAGAGTGTCAACCTTCTTAAGTTACCGTTTAACTTCACTTTGAGTGCTCTCTCACAAGGAGCACATCCACACACATGCTAGTTCCCTGCAGTGCCAGTGTTTTTGTTTTTCATTTATAATAATATTTAGTGTGCCTTTGTGTTTAGAGCCTGATGTGATAGCAAGATGCTTCTGATGCACGTTCTAAAGTTATCAGATCCCATCTCTTGCTAATGCTGTTGCAAATTCCTTTTGGAGTGATTCGCTTTTATTTCACAACATACCAGGGGCTGTATTACACAAAAGGAACATTTTCATTGTTTGCGAGGGATGCACCTTTTAAATGGTGCGCCCAGCGCAGACAAAGAAAATGTGCCATGTTATGATGAATGCGCTGCCCCCAGGGCAGCGCATTCAGGTGAAAAAAAGAGCGGCTACTTTAACCCCTTAACCACGGCGTAAATTCTGCCCCGTGCGGGAGTTTTATTGCGCGGCGTGGCCGTGTTGGCCAACAGACGCGCGCAGCACTACCGAGGTAGTGCTCACGACGGCCGGTGGCCGATGCGCGCACGCGAGGGGTTAAAGCTGCTCAATGTTCTCATAGTGCAGACGGCAACCCATATTCCCAAACAATAACGTTTTGCAAAACCATGACAACAAATTTCCAGAAGGCTGGTGGCCAACGCCAGACCTATCGGATTTCCCAATGCTTGTGTTTCCATTAAGGCTTTAATGTTAAAATTGTTGTCTGATCCTCTTTAATTTCGTTCCCAGAAAAAAAACGTAAGAACTTTGATTCAAACTTACAATCACGAGGATCTAGAAAAGACTTTACTTGCAAGTTGAGTATTAGGAATCTGACAGAAACCCAGCTGTTAGTTGAGTGAATATATTATAGACAACTTAAAACAAAGAAAAACATTTACAGGCACTGCCATTCAAATTCAGAGATTGTTCAGGCTGGTATAATTTTCAGAAGCACATCTGCACCTTGGGAGAGAACATTTTAGACATGTGGAGTGTTAGAGGAAATGTATTGTCTCATAAATTTATAAAACTGATGCTAATACGTGATGGTAGTGTTAGCCTTGCCGCCTTACTGAATCACAGGACCACAGCCCATCATTGTGCATTGCACCACTATATATTGGATAAAGCAGTCCTTGCTGGAGATTATAAGGATATTGCAAGCCACTGAGGAGCTCCATTGCCATACATAGGAACACAGGCAAAGGCATGCAGTTTGGCATGGAACTCCAAGGTGACTTGCAATGTCCTTAAAATGTGTTGAAGATAGTACCTCATTCTTTGGAATATTTAGTCACACCTTCACCGTAGCCTAAAACTGCTTAAATCATTTGTGTCTAGATATCTGATATGATAGAAAGACTATGGTTGCAGGCAGGAAGAATAAAAGCACAATCTGTGGTGTAAAATTAAACACGCCAAAATGCATTCAGTAGTTTGTTGCAAAAATATATCAGAATAATTTTAATATTATTATGATGCAAATAAAACTGTGAGGCACACACTTTGCAGATAACTGCAGAAAAATTCACTTTACCCTTAATGACCTTTAATGTGAAAAAATAAACATGTTCTTATAATTATCTCAGATTAGACAAATGAAAAGACAGTTGTCATTTCTGCTGCTTAATTTAAAATACAGCTGTCATAATATTGTATAGCCTTTCTTTTACCTTGGCTGCTGACACTGGCAGTGGGCATTATGATGCCACCACTTCACTGTAAAAACTTATGACAGTGAGCAGCTATGCAAATCCATTACTACATATGACTATAGATGTTAGATGTCACCTGTAAGATAATTAAAGACTGGCTTTATTACAGGGATAGCAGGTTCCCATGTACATGGCATTAAGTAGCCTTTGCCGTACATTATAAAGATGTTGCAAGTCACCAAGTAGTTCCATGACTACATGTAGGTATATGGCTGAAGGCTGGGATCATTTATAACGCCATGGGAATCTCTTATCACAAACTGTATTCATAATGATAGCAGACACAAAGAATCATCTTCTGTACGTCAGATTAAAAACATGCTGTGTCGAAATATGGAAAAATTCTAGTTTTTTATATATCGACCTACAGTGTGAAAAAAAATAATTACTTTGCAATTAGTTTCTCTTTTCTTCTGAATGCTTTTCATCTTAGAAAAAACATATCAGAAGAAAGAAAATTCAGTTATTGTTTTCTTTGTTTAAATTTCAGCTGCATTTCTGCTCAGCGTCCTTACTTTCAACTTGGGTGTTGGCTCAGGCTGCAGATGTGGTGACATCAGAACTCAACTGTAACAACTTATTTCAGTTGAGCGGCTATGTCATTTTATTTTACTGCAGCCAACTAGATGTGAAACAATTAACGTATGAAAAGGTAATTAGCGGTGGGATTTTATACAAGGATTATGGGATCCGATGTATTATCTATAGAATTAATGATGGGTAAATGTCACTGAAGGGTTCTGAGTGAAATCAAATAGACAAGAGCAAATCTTCAGTTTTCTATTATGTCACTAAGAACCCCCGCTTTCCGCTGCTACACAAGGATGGAGCAGCGATGGGGAAACCGTACATGAAATCGCTTATTCACCCTGTCAAAAACATTTAAAAAAATACCTGGGTGCCGATCACAATCCGGTAAAAACCGGGTACGAACCGTCGGACGGAGCATATTCTCCGTCCGACGCGTACCCGGTCGTCAAAATATACAAACATGGAATTACGATTCGCACGGGTACACCATTACCGTACGAATCGTAAAAAAGACCGACCGAACAAAAAACACCTACCAATGCGATCCGGGAAAGCGCCGACCTGACGTCGGGACGCACGCAGCCAGCCATTCACGACCCAGGAATCACGATTCGCACCGACGTCACCCCGCACGGTGAATATTTTGCGGCAGCCAAAAACTGCCGGGAAATCAGGACGACGCGAACAAGGACCACCAGTACGCGACGGACAGATGACGACGCGAACAAGGAGGACCAGTACGTGACGGACAGACATGGACCCGAACCTACGAGTCATCCCTGCCCTCATAGCAGTCCACCTCCTCTACAGGTTACGACGCAGACGCCGCAGAAGGTCAGAATAACTAAGGGAGGGGGGAAAGTGGGGTGGGGTGGGGGTGGCACTACCAGGGCAGGCCACAAAACAACCACATGAGTGACACACTACACATGGCCTGGACATACCTGACTCCCATGCCCTGGTCACCACGAGGGGGTGGGGGCGTGTCCTGATAATCCAGCGACCGCCACAACGGAAGTCCGTCACCACGCGAACCGGCAACACAACCAGACAGGTACGTCCCGTACCCACGCCTGAAGAGCGTGGGTACGAGTCGGACCACGCCCACACACGTCACCCCAACAATGGCGGGACGGATCGCACCCACGTGGCAAAGGCCTGGGTACGGGCCGCACAAACATCACATAGCGTGGGGACGGATATGTACGGACCCTACCCCCACCCCGTATGCAAGGAGCGTACCCCCCACCCCAACAGTGAAAGTACGACCCGTACCCCCACCCGCGTATGCAAGGAGCGTACCCCCCTGCCCAACAGTGTAAGTACGACCCGTACCCCCACCCACGAATGCATGGAGCGTACCCCCCATGCCAACAGTGTAAGTACGACTCGAACCCCCACCCACGAATGCAAGGAGCGTACCCCCCAGCCCAACAGTGTAAGTACGACCCGTACCCCCACCCACGAATGCAAGGAGCGTACCCCCCACCCCAACAGTGTAAGTACGACCCGTACCCCCACCCGCGAATGCAAGGAGCGTACCCCCCTGCCCAACAGTGTAAGTACGACCCGTACCCACACCCGCGGACGTACGGAGCGTACCCCCAGCCCAACAGTGTAAGTACGACCCGTACCCACACCCGCGAATGCAAGGAGCGTACCCCCCTGCCCAACAGTGTAAGTACGACCCGTACCCCCACCCGCGAATGCAAGGAGCGTACCCCCCTGCCCAACAGTGTAAGTACGACCCGTACCCACACCCGCGGACGTACGGAGCGTACCCCCAGCCCAACAGTGTAAGTACGACCCGTACCCCCACCCGCGGACGTACGGAGCGTACCCCCAGCCCAACAGTGTAAGTACGACCCGTACCCCCACCCGCGGACGTACGGAGCGTACCCCCAGCCCAACAGTGTAAGTACGACCCGTACCCCCACCCGCGGACGTACGGAGCGTACCCCCAGCCCAACAGTGTAAGTACGACCCGTACCCCCACCCGCGGACGTACGGAGCGTACCCCCAGCCCAACAGTGTAAGTACGACCCGTACCCCCACCCGCGGACGTACGGAGCGTACCCCCAGCCCAACAGTGTAAGTACGACCCGTACCCCCACCCGCGAATGCAAGGAGCGTACCCCCCTGCCCAACAGTGTAAGTACGACCCGTACCCCCACCCGCGTATGCATGGAGCGTACCCCCCATGCCAACAGTGTAAGTACGACTCGAACCCCCACCCACGAATGCAAGGAGCGTACCCCCCTGCCCAACAGTGTAAGTACGACCCGTACCCACACCCGCGGACGTACGGAGCGTACCCCCACCACACCAGTGTCAGTAGACTCGTACCCTCACCGCTAATGCAGTGTGCGTAACCCCACCGTGTATGTGCCAAGCGCACATATCCAGAAATCGGAGGTGTGTGTGCAGAGTCCACCCAGCAGTGCCCCGAGACAGGAGTGGTGGGTGTGGAGTCCTCCCAGCAGTGCCCTGAGACAGGAGGGGTGGGTGCCCATCACTCCCAGCAGTGCCCAGAGACAGGAGGGGTGTGTGCAGAGTCCTCCCAGCAGTGCCCTGAGACAGGAGGGGTGGGTGCAGAGTCCTCCCAGCAGTGCCCTGAGACAGGAGGGGTGGGTGCCCATCACTCCCAGCAGTGCCCAGAGACAGGAGGGGTGTGTGCAGAGTCCTCCCAGCAGTGCCCTGAGACAGGAGGGGTGGGTGCAGAGTCCTCCCAGCAGTGCCCAGAGACAGGAGGGGTGTGTGCAGAGTCCTCCCAGCAGTGCCCTGACACAGGAGGGGTGGGTGTGGAGTCCTCCCAGCAGTGCCCTGAGACAGGAGGTGTGGGTGTGGAGTCCTCCCAGCAGTGCCCTGACACAGGAGGGGTGGGTGCAGAGTCCTCCCAGCAGTGCCCTGACACAGGAGGGGTGGGTGCAGAGTCCACCCAGCAGTGCCCTGAGACAGGAGGGGTGGGTGCAGAGTCCTCCCAGCAGTGCCCTGACACAGGAGGGGTGGGTGTGGAGTCCTCCCAGCAGTGCCCTGACACAGGAGGGGTGGGTGTGGAGTCCTCCCAGCAGTGCCCTGAGACAGGAGGTGTGGGTGTGGAGTCCTCCCAGCAGTGCCCTGACACAGGAGGGGTGGGTGCAGAGTCCTCCCAGCAGTGCCCTGACACAGGAGGGGTGGGTGCAGAGTCCTCCCAGCAGTGCCCTGACACAGGAGGGGTGGGTGCAGAGTCCTCCCAGCAGTGCCCAGACACAGGAGGGGTGGGTGTGGAGTCCTCCCAGCAGTGCCCTGAGACAGGAGGGGTGGGTGCAGAGTCCTCCCAGCAGTGCCCTGAGACAGGAGGGGTGGGTGCCCATCACTCCCAGCAGTGCCCAGAGACAGGAGGGGTGTGTGCAGAGTCCTCCCAGCAGTGCCCTGAGACAGGAGGGGTGGGTGCAGAGTCCTCCCAGCAGTGCCCTGACACAGGAGGGGTGGGTGTGGAGTCCTCCCAGCAGTGCCCTGAGACAGGAGGTGTGGGTGTGGAGTCCTCCCAGCAGTGCCCTGACACAGGAGGGGTGTGTGCAGAGTCCTCCCAGCAGTGCCCTGACACAGGAGGGGTGGGTGTGGAGTCCTCCCAGCAGTGCCCTGACACAGGAGGGGTGGGTGTGGAGTCCTCCCAGCAGTGCCCTGAGACAGGAGGTGTGGGTGTGGAGTCCTCCCAGCAGTGCCCTGACACAGGAGGGGTGGGTGCAGAGTCCTCCCAGCAGTGCCCTGACACAGGAGGGGTGGGTGCAGAGTCCTCCCAGCAGTGCCCTGACACAGGAGGGGTGGGTGCAGAGTCCTCCCAGCAGTGCCCAGACACAGGAGGGGTGGGTGTGGAGTCCTCCCAGCAGTGCCCTGAGACAGGAGGGGTGGGTGCAGAGTCCTCCCAGCAGTGCCCTGAGACAGGAGGGGTGGGTGCCCATCACTCCCAGCAGTGCCCAGAGACAGGAGGGGTGTGTGCAGAGTCCTCCCAGCAGTGCCCTGAGACAGGAGGGGTGGGTGCAGAGTCCTCCCAGCAGTGCCCTGACACAGGAGGGGTGGGTGTGGAGTCCTCCCAGCAGTGCCCTGAGACAGGAGGTGTGGGTGTGGAGTCCTCCCAGCAGTGCCCTGACACAGGAGGGGTGTGTGCAGAGTCCTCCCAGCAGTGCCCTGACACAGGAGGGGTGGGTGTGGAGTCCTCCCAGCAGTGCCCTGAGACAGGAGGTGTGGGTGTGGAGTCCTCCCAGCAGTGCCCTGAGACAGGAGGGGTGGGTGTGGAGTCCTCCCAGCAGTGCCCTGACACAGGAGGGGTGGGTGCAGAGTCCTCCCAGCAGTGCCCAGACACAGGAGGGGTGGGTGTGGAGTCCTCCCAGCAGTGCCCTGAGACAGGAGGGGTGGGTGCAGAGTCCTCCCAGCAGTGCCCTGACACAGGAGGGGTGGGTGCAGAGTCCTCCCAGCAGTGCCCAGACACAGGAGGGGTGGGTGTGGAGTCCTCCCAGCAGTGCCCTGAGACAGGAGGGGTGGGTGTGGAGTCCTCCCAGCAGTGCCCTGACACAGGAGGGGTGGGTGCAGAGTCCTCCCAGCAGTGCCCTGACACAGGAGGGGTGGGTGCAGAGTCCTCCCAGCAGTGCCCTGACACAGGAGGGGTGGGTGCAGAGTCCTCCCAGCAGTGCCCAGACACAGGAGGGGTGGGTGTGGAGTCCTCCCAGCAGTGCCCTGAGACAGGAGGGGTGGGTGCAGAGTCCTCCCAGCAGTGCCCTGAGACTGGAGGGGTGTAACACATGTGTGTGAGGCCAGAATTATCCACATGCATACTGGCTACAAGGGAACATGTCCCCATGAACTCATGTCAACAGACTCCACACACAAGTACAGTGATCACCAAGGATGCCACGATTGTCGCAGGTGGAGACATGGCCCTGCATGCATGGCCAAAGTAGAAGGGCTCCGTCACACACACAGCTCATGTAGACACAGCTCTGCGCTAAACATTGGGAACACCCTGCAGGGAAGAAAGCTGGGTACACAGAGGAAGGAATACACCCTTGGACAAGTGCACCATGCAGTAACTGCCTACATGAACAAAGAAAGTTAGCCAACACCTTGTGATGGCACACAGATCACAGGGTCCCACCAATGAGCAGTACACTACTACATATCCCACACACCCAAACCCTTACACACCACCCAAAACCATGTAGCAGCCCCACCAACACCAATACCAGCATAGCAGTAGTGTGATAATGAAAACAAAATTAAGCTTTATTCTGCAGGAGCACAATGTCCGTGGATCGCAGGCAGTTCAATCTTCACAAAGCCCATAGGGCAGTCAATGATTCTCAGCTGGATGGGGGACACAGTGGGATGCGTGTCCCCTACCTTGCCTGCACAGTCAAATGGCATCGTCTTCCACACTGGTGAGGGCATCAGGGGGGGGGGGAGCAACAGGCACCGCAGGGACATCAGGGCAAAGGGGCGGCGTTGTGGGTGCAGGGATGGAGGAGTCCACCACAGGGGGTGGGTCAGTGCCAAAGGCGGAGGCCAGGATGGCACTACACACCTTTGCAAGGTCATCCAGGGAGTCCCCTGCACCCGAAGGGACCTCAGGCCCCAAGGAGGGGGGGGGTCAGAGGGATGGGTCGCAGCGCCACCGGGGGAGGGTGGAGACAGGGGGGGAGACTCAACCACCCTGACCGGGGACCTCCGTGACCGCTTGCGTGGTGGTGTAACTGTGGGGCTCAGGGACAGAGCGGCCATGAAGGAGTCCTTGGGGGAGATGTGGCCAGGAGAGCTGAGGGGAGGGGATTTGGAGGGAGTGGACTGGGTGGAATGCGGACTCCCACTATGGCTGCGTGTCACACGTTTGCCCCCCGACCCAGTGGGTGTGCCTACCTCACCCTGTGTGTGCGTGTCAGGAGGAGTGCGGTGGACCTTCCCTGCTGGTGTGGTGCCCGTGTCCGTTGATGTGGGTGCATGCCGACGTCTGGGTGTACGTGTGACAGGCATGGGAGTGGGAAGTGTGGATGGGGCAGGGGTAGGTGGGGGGAGGTCGCGCTGCAGGAGACCCACTGCTGCAGTCAGTGTGGAGTCGATGGACCTCAGCAAGTTGCGTTGGTCAGCCTGCGATGAATGAATGCCCTCCAAGAAAGCCTCGATGTTGGTGAGGGTTTTGCCGTGGGCATGGAGGACATTAAGGATCGCAGCCTGACCAACCTGCAGTTGCCGCTGGATGTCCACAGACTCTGCATTGGCGGCAGCAGTGGAGACAGGGGCAGGGGGCGCGGTGCCTGGCAGGAAGGAGACATGCTGTGACCGGGCACGCTGGGAAGGGACACGAGCAAGTGGTAGGCGGCTGGTGGAAACTGAGGGGGCGGTGCGAGGTGTTGTTCCGCTGTCAGCTGCTGGTGCAGCCTCCGCCCACTCGGAGACATCGTCCCCGGACCTGTCAGCTTCGTAGTCTGATGTGCCAGTCGACAGGTCCTCGGCCACACTCTCCTCCGCCTCTGTCCCACTCGATGTGCCAGCCCCGATGTCACGGCTGGCACTGGTGCTCGGTCCCTCCGCCTGGTCTGTGTCCATGTCTCCCTCTGTGTCCCCCGACGATGCTGTGGGCAGGGTGGAGAGACAGAAATTATTCAGACACCTGTACACATCTGTCACATGAGTCCAATCTACATAGGTAACATTGCATGGCCTGAAAAGGAAGATCCCTAACATCTACTGAACAGGGTACCGATGTAGGGCATGCAACACACAGTTGGTTGAGCCACCATGCCACTGAAATACCATGGAGAGCATGAGACAATAGCTAAACACAGGAAAAGGAGTCTGACATAGCACCCAGGTCCTGGGGACAATCCAGCACTGCATCTGCACCACACAGCGTTTGCGAAAATACCGATGACCAGGGACCATATCCATGAACTTGAGACACATGCTGCATAGGTAATGCTGAAAACATGCACAACATGACTCGGTCACTGCACATTGCGTGTGTGTCCAGGCACATCACACACTGCCCAGACCCAGCAAGTGGTAATCAGGATTTAACACATAGGCATTGCCCGCCCCAACAAGACCCTACACGAGGCAAATTGTGGAGACACAGGTGGCACCAACATCTCATGGTCTGGGTGATACACACAGGGGCAGGCAAAAAGCAAGATTGGACGCCAAACAGCCAAGGTGCGCCTGTACAAATAATGAGGTACCAGTGCCCATCCTCAGATGAGTATAACAAGACACACAGGCACTGGCAACTGTGAGTATGAAGAAGGACAATCAGGTCAGGCTGCACAGTGGACACCTGTACAAATTAGCACGTCTATATACATGGTGACAGGGGACAATGGCACAGAGCACAACTTACGCTGTAGACACTGACAGTGGCCACGTTCATGATGACACATACACCACTGAGGAAAAGGTGCCCCAGGGGACAGTAGTGGGCACGCAACTACATGCTACTGAATGGTAATGACAGCAACACACGTCACCATCCCTGCACTATGTGTATCGCACAGTCATGCACATCATGTCACAGGCCACTACATAGGACATGCGCGCTGTAAGGCATGACACATGAGAGACCAACTCCCATGTCTGGAGTCAGCATCAGTGCCAACTGACATGGAACCCACATGCAGTGAACTTGACAGTGCACAGGCAAGGTCCCACAACCTGTTACACACCACCCCCACACATGATGCTACAGACATTGTTCCCGTGGACAAAGCGCCAGCCTACATTACCCTGGGAAGGAGTGACTACACACAGACCAGGGAACACATTGCAAGGAGGGGAAGGGTGGCAGGGGCACAGCGCTATACTGGGCCAAACAGGATCTGCAGAGCACCTTTAAACCCTTCCAGTGGATTCATGCTACTGTGCCCTTACAAATGCCGGTGACACACAACAAACACACATGTACCTACCCCCTTCCGGCTGCTGCATCGCCTGTAAGCGCCTCTCCAGGTCTGGAAAGACCACCGGCAGCACACGCCTGTGGAGGTGGCTCAGACGGCGGCGGCCGCGGTTCTTGTGGCTCTCAGGTGAGTCCCCCAGCAGGAGCCGTGCAATCCTCCGCGTCCAGCACCGGATATCCTGCCAGCGTTTCCTCACCTGGGCCAGGCGCCGCCTCCGACCATCCACACCCCTCACGGCACTGACGGCGGTCAGCCAGATCTGCTCCTTGGCAGTGGCGCCTACCTGTGAGGAGGAACAAGTGACACCACATCAATACACCAGCCACATGTCACAGAGAGACATATGGGTACAAATTAGCTGGTAACAACAAGGCATGTCATGCAGCCAACGCATTGCACCTTTGTCATAGGGACATCATCCCCTGGTGAGGGAAAAAGCAGTACGTGCCACAGTGGGTACACAGGTGGAATGATGGCAATGTCACAATCAATGATCTAGGCTCACACTGTGCATCACACCCACCCCTCCTGGCTCAGGGCACTGCTGGGAGGACTCTGCACCCACCCCTCCTGTCTCAGGGCACTGCTGGGAGGACTCTGCACACACCCCTCCTGTCTCAGGGCACTGCTGTGAGTGATAGGCCCCCACCCCTCCTGTCTCAGGGCACTGCTGTGAGGACTCCACACCCACCCCTCCTGTCTCAGGGCACTGCTGTGAGGACTCCACACCCACCCCTCCTGTCTCAGGGCACTGCTGGGAGGACTCTGCACCCACCCCTCCTGTCTCAGGGCACTGCTGGGAGGACTCTGCACACACCCCTCCTGTCTCAGGGCACTGCTGGGAGGACTCTGCACCCACCCCTCCTGTCTCAGGGCACTGCTGGGAGGACTCTGCACACACCCCTCCTGTCTCAGGGCACTGCTGGGAGGACTCTGCACCCACCCCTCCTGTCTCAGGGCACTGCTGGGAGGACTCTGCACACACCCCTCCTGTCTCAGGGCACTGCTGGGAGGACTCTGCACACACCCCTCCTGTCTCAGGGCACTGCTGTGAGGACTCCACACCCACCCCTGCTGTGAGGACTCCACACCCACCCCTCCTGTGTCAGGGCACTGCTGGGAGGACTCTGCACCCACCCCTCCTGTCTCAGGGCACTGCTGGGAGGACTCTGCACACACCCCTCCTGTCTCAGGGCACTGCTGTGAGTGATAGGCCCCCACCCCTCCTGTCTCAGGGCACTGCTGTGAGGACTCCACACCCACCCCTCCTGTCTCAGGGCACTGCTGTGAGGACTCCACACCCACCCCTCCTGTCTCAGGGCACTGCTGGGAGGACTCTGCACCCACCCCTCCTGTCTCAGGGCACTGCTGGGAGGACTCTGCACACACCCCTCCTGTCTCAGGGCACTGCTGTGAGTGATAGGCCCCCACCCCTCCTGTCTCAGGGCACTGCTGGGAGGACTCTGCACACACCCCTCCTGTCTCAGGGCACTGCTGTGAGTGATAGGCCCCCACCCCTCCTGTCTCAGGGCACTGCTGGGAGACATCAGGCACCCCCCCCCCTGGGACCCCCCCGACAGTACATGGCATGTGTGTTACACCTGGACGCAATGGCAGAAGTCACAGTCACCACATAGGGACAGTCTGTGGCAGTGGCCTATGCACTCACCTGATAACCTGGTCGCCCATACAGCATGGAGTACTGTGGGAGGATCACATCCAGCAGAGCCATGTTCTCCTCCAGGGTGAATGGCTGTGTCCTCTCCACAGCCCTTGACATGGTTCCAGGGAATCAGTAGCAGCAGCTGGGTCGACGAATGCAAAGATGTGCAGGCAAGTGCTCCCTCATGGGACCTGGCTGCCTTATATGTGCCCTTCTGCCCAGTCTCATGCACAGGAGTACAGAGAGATTGGTCACTCACATTTGCATCCTATGTTTCCACCAATCCCTTCAAACCTAGCAGTCTGTGGGTTCTCTATCGGTTTCATTCTCCTGCATGATGTCAGCCCCACAAACACATTGCAACAAAGTAGACAAATCCCAACTGACTTCTGCTGTGCACCTTCCAGAACAATTTCCAATTTTGAACTTGGTCTCCATGACAACCAGCATGCATGTAGGCCTTAATACTTGTCCCCCATGTAATTTGGAGCATCACACACAGGTACGGTGCGTGTGGGGGCCCTAGGGCACCCCAAATGCATGGCAACGGCCCGTACATGCATGCCTACGCTCTCCATCACTTTTGGTCTGCACGCGTATGCGTACTCGTAGTGGTACGGACCGAACACTCGCATCTACGCTCACTATCACTACGGGTACGCATACGCGTGCAGACCCATAGTGATAGTGAGCGTAGATGCGAGTGTACGGTCCGTACCACTACGGGTACGCATACGCGTGCAGACCCATAGTGATAGTGAGCGTAGATGCGAGTGTACGGTCCGTACCACTACGGGTACGCGTACGCGTGCAGACCCATAGTGATAGTGAGCGTAGATGCGAGTGTACGGTCCGTACCACTACGGGTACGCATACGCGTGCAGACCCATAGTGATAGAGAGCGTAGATGCGAGTGTACGGTCCGTACCACTATGGGTCTGCACGCGTATGCGTACCCGTAGTGGTACGGACCGTACACTCGCATCTACGCTCACTATCACTATGGGTCTGCACGCGTATGCGTACCCGTAGTGGTACGGACCGTACACTCGCATCTACGCTCACTATCACTATGGGTCTGCACGCGTATGCGTACCCGTAGTGGTACGGACCGTACACTCGCATCTACGCTCACTATCACTATGGGTCTGCACGCGTATGCGTACCCGTAGTGGTACGGACCGTACACTCGCATCTACGCTCACTATCACTATGGGTCTGCACGCGTATGCGTACCCGTAGTGGTACGGACCGTACACTCGCATCTACGCTCACTATCACTATGGGTACGCATACGCGTGCAGACCCATAGTGATAGTGAGCGTAGATGCGAGTGTACGGTCCGTACCACTACGGGTACGCATACGCGTGCAGACCCATAGTGATAGTGAGCGTAGATGCGAGTGTACGGTCCGTACCACTATGGGTCTGCACGCGTATGCGTACCCGTAGTGGTACGGACCGTACACTCGCATCTACGCTCACTATCACTATGGGTCTGCACGCGTATGCGTACCCGTAGTGGTACGGACCGTACACTCGCATCTACGCTCACTATCACTATGGGTCTGCACGCGTATGCGTACCCGTAGTGGTACGGACCGTACACTCGCATCTACGCTCACTATCACTATGGGTCTGCACGCGTATGCGTACCCGTAGTGGTACGGACCGTACACTCGCATCTACGCTCGCCATCACGATGGGTACACATACGGCAGCACTCCCACAGTGATTTGGGAACATGCACAGGCCCTCTCAGCAGCAGTACGGCGGATTTTACACATCACTGTGGTGATAGGCGACACACATGTCGGAATAGGGCGGACATACTTGTCCATGGATGGACATACTTGTCCAGGAATGGACACCAAGGCATCGTCTGTGCATTACCACATGTGTTGGGCACAGGTGTCACAGGCTGTGATGTGGAACATGCCTCCTGAGTGGAGAAGGCACCAGATGTATGATGAGATGTGTACATGTGTACTGTGTGAGGGTGCTATGTGTGCCAGGCATGCCCTTGACTCCTTTGACATGTGTGCATGTGGGACTGCGCACTTGGGGTGAGCGTCACTGGCATGGCACGGACACCAACACACGGAAGTGTCCCATGATGCCCGGTACAGGGGTCATGACACATGACTCATCACTACCCACAGTGCACAATGTGACTATGCCATATATGTGTCCGGGATTTACATCGGGTTGATGTTGTTGCACCCTCAAAAGCTGCAGCCGTTGCAGCAACCAACATGTGGCTGTGTGTAGATTGTCATTGCACACTGTTCCCAACACCATGCCACATGTGTTACCGGATGTGAGGTGCACATGTATGCAAGGGACACGGAGTAGCGTGACAAGGCCATGTCAGCAAACTCACAAGGAATGTGTGGGGAGTCATGACATGTGCACCTTCATGGCAAGGTGTGTGGGCTGGACTAGTGTAATGTCATGTGACCTGTGGCTCAAGTGTTCCGCTGCCAGTCTCTGCAATCAGCATCACACTTCTGCTGATGTGTGGGTGTATGTCACTCCTGTCTTGCGTCGGGCAGTGCACTTGCACTGGGACACAGCTATTCCCATGGCGTGGCATGGGGAGGTTCTCAATCACCGTGTGTAGCTGGGTCTTGGAAGGAGTGTCACCTTGCATCCATACGTGTCCTGGGCATGTAGCACATGCCTGACTCCCTATGTGGCATGTGTGTATTGGCAGATTTACATGTGCTCAGTAGACATGAGTTGTTCTCGTAGTGCACTCACTCTTCCTTGTCACTTCCAAATTACTGCAGAGCGCCTCCTGTTGCCCGAAGAATTCCAGACTTGGCCACCATGCAGGAGAATGACAGGATCCGGCTCTACCGCTTCACCCAACCGTTGATTCTGGAGCTGACGGCGAGACTGGCACCACACCTGCAACCGCAGCACAGGTATCCTACGGCACTGACACCCCAGCTGAAGGTAATGGCTGCCCTACATTTCCTTGCCACGGGTACCTTCCAATATACCATAGCTCATGTTGGTGGCATGTCCCAGAGCATGTTCAGCGGTGTGCTGCATGATTTCTTGGAGGCCATGTTGATTCACCTGGATGACTTCATCAAGTTCCCAACCCCTGAACAGATGACTGAGGTCAAGCGTGGTTTCTATGCCCTGGGAGGGATGCCCCATGTCATTGGGTCCATAGATGGGACACATGTAGGTTTGGTACCACCACACGCACGGGAGGTGGCGTACCGCAATCGGAAGCACTACCACTCCATCAATGCCCTTGTGGTGTGTCTGTCCAACATGGTGATTTCACATGTCTGTGCTCGTTTTCCAGGATCAGCACACGATGCCTACATCATGAGGCGTAGCGGGATGCCTGATATGATGATGCAGCTGCGCAACGAACGTGCATGTGTTGTTGGTGGGTACAGTCTGTCTGTCCTGTATTCTGTTTGGCCGAGCAGCACTACCGCTTCGCCAGTTCTAACGATATCCATGTGCTTTCCATTTAGGGGACGCTGGCTATCCCAACATGCCTTGGCTGCTGACACCTCTCCGCAACCCCATCACGCCGGCCCAGCTCCGCTACAACACCGCCCATGGCCGGACAAGGCGAGTGATAGAGAGGACGTTTGGCATGCTGAAGAGCCGATTCCGGTGCCTCCACAAGACCGGCGGCGCACTCCCATATGCCCCGGCGAAGGTCTGCAAGATCTTCATGGTCTGCTGCATGCTGCACAACATGGCAGTTGAAAGAGCTGTGCCCCTCATCCTGGATCAAGATGACGAGGACCATCCACCCGTGGAGGACGAAGGGCTTGGCAATGGGGCTAGTGATGTGGAGGATGTGGAGCCGCAAGAGGACATCCGGACTCGGCTCATACGCGACTTCTTTGCTTAGTGGTGAGTACCAGGGTCTGAGTGTGCACGCATTGGTCCCCGTGTGGCATGCGTTGTGATGTGTGTCTCCACCTGCATGTATGGCACGTGGGTCAGAGGTGTGTGTGGGTGTGTCACTGGAGTGATGGTGGCAGTGATGGTAGTATTTCCCCAGGCATAATTGTGACCTAGCATGTTGTCATACATACATGTGTCGAGTAAATGCACATGCAAGTGGCTGTGCTTCTTGTGGCTGACTTCTTGTGTGTCTCTCTTCCCCAGGTACCTGCGCATGCCGTTTGCTGGTTGCATTGTTGTGGCACTGCTATTCCTCATGGACATGGCATCGTGGGCTGACTCAGCGTTACAGGCACGGACACGTTTGGAAGTCTCCATGGGGTAAGGGATGCATCTGGGGTGTATTGGGTGTGGCAGTTGTTCACGATGTGTGCACACTGCCCCGGTCGGGGTTTGGGTCCTCTGCAGACATGTGGCATCCCCATGGGACACGACATGCAGCTGGGTACACCTGAATAGATGGGCTGCCTGGTTGTCAGTCATCAGTGATGGGATGGTGGATTGTGATGAAGGCATCAATGTGTGTGACACTGCCCTCGGACACATACGGTTAACATTGTCTTGACATGGCGTGGGACTTCCACATCAGCGGATGTATGGTGTATGGCAGTCTCTCCGTGAGCAGCTGTGGGTATTTAGCTATTATCCGACACTTGTGTGCCAGTTCCATGGCTATCACGCATTTGTGCTGCAGAAGGGGGGTGCCAGTGTTGGAGCCACATGTTACTCCACATGATGTGTTCATGTGTACTTCAAGTTGCCTCTGCAATCCCAAACACATGACTATTAAAGGTGTCCCTATGCCTCCAAGGTGCCTCTTCTCAGTCAATGCTGGTGTGTTGGCACGGTGCATCCTGCATGTCTGGCATGGTATTCCCTGATTGTGGCTATGTGTCAATGTGTCGAGTGGCAAGATGCAAGCTGTGTGTGTGTGCTGAGACTGTGTAATGGGCATGATGTCCATGACTGTGTGGGTATTGTGACATG
Organism: Triturus cristatus; assembly: GCF_964204655.1. Lineage (NCBI taxonomy): Eukaryota > Metazoa > Chordata > Amphibia > Caudata > Salamandridae > Triturus > Triturus cristatus. Next base: position 358,098,850 of record NC_140595.1, read on the forward strand.
TGCCATCCCCATGCATCCAACGTTGTCCATGACCCCATTCTCTGCATCCACCGGACTCAAGCTTGCAGGACATGGTTCTGCCACCTGTCTACACGTACCTGGGGGCCCCCCAGGACACGGGCCAGGATCCCTGACCTCTGCGCATGACTGTTGCTGTACTCAATGTGTCTGTCAGCACGGTTGTTCGGCCACCCCCTCAGCTGGTTCTGACCATCACGGGTGTGTATGGTGCTCCATGTCTGTCTTGCCTAGAAAACTGTGACCCATGTGTCCTGTGCCAGACTCAGGCCCCAGGGTGTGGATGGTTGAAGTGAACAGATGACTCAGGCATGTTTAGACTGTACAAGACACATGTTAGGTAATAATGCTACCAGCAGGCATCTACTCTTAATAGTGTGATTTATTATTGGGGGGGGGGCCAAGTGAGGGCCTTTCCGGGATTAGGGAATCCAAAGTTCAGTAGGGGAGTTGGTGTCCTTGCCATTGGAAATCCTCAGAGTCCATGCCACAGTCTTTGTCAACATTGGTCAGCCAGTGACCAGCAGGGCCATGTGGCAGAGAATGTCTCTTGATGCTGTGATGCTGTTGCTCCAGTGGGCCAGGTGCCAGGCCAGGTGTCCTGGGAGATGGTGATGTAGCAGCCACCCTCACGGTCCTTTCCGTGGACGACCCGGCTTCCTGCGGGGAACCTCAGCAGCAGGCCGTGACGACGTCTGGGATGCTCCGTCGGATGTTTCCTCCTCCTCCTCATGATCCCTCCCTGTGGGTGGTGATGTTCTCCGCCTTCTGGCACAGGGAGGGTCGGCCATGGTGTTGGCCATCCGACGGAGTTCAGCGTGAATCCCCTGGGACGCCGTCACTTGCTGAGCCTGTCTGTCCTCCATCCTCCGTTGGTGTAGCTGTAGACAGGCTATTAGCTCCGCATGTTGCTGGGCCTGCTGGACCTTGATCCCCTCGAGGACGGACACAACCTGGGCCATGCCCGTGGTGTCCTGCCGGTATGAGTCCAGGATGTTACGGACATGGGAAAATACCGGATCCCCAGCCAACTGGTCAGGCTCGCGCCTCCGCCGCTCTCCACTCCCACCACCCCTGCCCACTTGCGTCTGGCCTGCACTTGTGGGCACATGGGGTCTCCGGGACCCCTGAGGGGTGGCATTGGCGTTGTCGCCTGCCTCCTCCTGGGTGCCCGGGACACCGTGTCCCTCCTGGCGAGCCTGGCTGCATTGTGGTGTTGGGGCAGGGATCCTGGGTGTCTCCTGGGATGTGGCAGGAGTGGGGGTGGTGGTTGGCACGGTTGTACCTGACGCAGGTGCTGCAGGTGGTTGGACACCAGAGGGGCCAGGTCGGTCGGGGTCGTCCGCAGAGTGGTGAGAGTGGTCGCTGCCGGTGGGATCGGTCTCCTGCAGATCCGGGTCCTGTGAGTGTTCCCCCCCAGTGTTGGGGGGTGCAGCACGACGTTGACCTGTGTGTGAGAGAGACAATGTTAATTTTGATCCATGCAACATCCATGTTTCATCCGTTACAAAGTTGGCACATTTCCTCTTGGAATTAGGATCTGTCTTGCATTCCACTCACAGTGCACTTGTGCATGTGTGTGTCCCTTGGGCACCAATTTGGCCCCTTTAACTATGTGTGGCACAGTCTTACTTGCTGCGTCAAGTGTGACTGCAGTCAGCAGTGGAGTGTGCATGTGTGCCGAGCTATGCGTTTGCGCCTTCCTTGTAGCACTGTACATGTGCACATGGAGTGGATCCACACACTCATATGATGCAGGTGGCTGTCCTTGTGCTCGTGTACAGGTTGTAACATGGCCCTGCGTTTTGCCATGATGAAGAGGGGGGGTTCTGGCACTGGGCACCCTTGTCTACATGCACGCAGTCCACCTGCTGACGAGCAGACATTCCCACACACCAAAGGACTGATTTGCTCTCCCTGTGTCTCACTCCTTCTCTGTCCCCCTCTCCCTCCCTCTCTGTCCCCCTCTCCCTCCCTCCGTGTGTCAGCCTCCTCCCTCTGTCCGTCTCCCTCCCTCTCAGTCCCCCTCTCCCTCCCTCTCTGTCCCCCTCTCCCTCCCTCTCTGTCCCCCTCTCCCTCCCTCTGTGTCCCCCTCTCCCTCCCTCTCTGTCCCCCTCTCCCTCCCTCTCTGTCCCCCTCTCCCTCCCTCTGTGTCCCCCTCTCCCTCCCTCCGTGTGTCAGCCTCCTCCCTCTGTCCGTCTCCCTCCCTCTCAGTCCCCCTCTCCCTCCCTCTCTGTCCCCCTCTCCCACCCTCTGTGTCCCCCTCTCCCTCCCTCCGTGTGTCAGCCTCCTCCCTCTGTCCGTCTCCCTCCCTCTCAGTCCCCCTCTCCCTCCCTCCCTGTCCCCCTCTCCCACCCTCTGTGTCCCCCTCTCCCTCCCTCCGTGTGTCAGCCTCCTCCCTCTGTCCGTCTCCCTCCTTCTCAGTCCCCCTCTCCCTCCCTCCCTGTCCCCCTCTCCCACCCTCTGTGTCCCCCTCTCCCTCCCTCCCTGTCCCCCTCTCCCACCCTCTGTGTCCCCCTCTCCCTCCCTCCGTGTGTCAGCCTCCTCCCTCTGTCCGTCTCCCTCCCTCTCAGTCCCCCTCTCCCTCCCTCTCTGTCCCCCTCTCCCTCCCTCTGTGTCCCCCTCTCCCTCCCTCCGTGTGTCAGCCTCCTCCCTCTGTCCGTCTCCCTCCCTCTCAGTCCCCCTCTCCCTCCCTCCCTGTCCCCCTCTCCCACCCTCTGTGTCCCCCTCTCCCTCCCTCCGTGTGTCAGCCTCCTCCCTCTGTCCGTCTCTCCCTCCCTCTCTGTCCCCCTCTCCCTCCCTCTGTGTCCCCCTCTCCCTCCCTCCGTGTGTCACCCTCTGTCACCTTGGCCCAGCTTCCTGGGCACACACTGTTAGCAGATCTTTGAGTGGCCCTTGGCCTGTTGATGTGAGTTTGTTTCTGATCTCCAGGCACCCATTTTGTCTGCTGTGTGTCTGTGCGCTGCTGCTGTGGTGGTGTGTGCTGCCACTCTTTCACACTGTTGGCTGTTCATTAGCTGCTGGCATGTGCAAAACAGTGCCTTCACCCCCATTTGTTGATGCAAGGCGTCCGCCATTTGCTGGCAAGTCATTCCTGTGTTGGGACACAGTGTTTGTCTGGCTGTGACCTAGGCCATATGGGCAGAGGGCATTGTTGTCTGCTTTGGAGTCGCACTATGTGATTCTTGGTGCCCAGCCTCCCGCCATCCGGGTTACCGTGTCATGTGTTGTTGTCTTCTGTGGCCTGTGACTTGACATTGTCCAGCTGGGTGCATGGGGCATGGTGGCAGCAGTGGCATGTGCCTGCTCATGGAGTGTGGTTGAGTAATGCGATGGCTTGTGGTGGTTGCGTGCCTGTTATTGATTTTGGTTGTGGTTGCAGTTCCCCCCATGTGAGGTGCGTTGTTTGTGTACTCACCCGGGTCTCGGAGTCCTTCTACTCCTTCAACTGCCTCCACCGGCAGTATGGCCATCACCCTCTCCTCCCAGGGATGGTACTGTACGGCTCTGCGGGAGGGCCCTCCTCCGGTGGCGTTGGCCTGGTCGTGTTCCTCCTGCCTCTTGGCTCTGACCCTCCTCCGCAGATCGTACCACCTGTTCTGGCAATCCTGCTTGGTCCTCCTGGTGTCCGCAACAGCATTCACAGCATCGACGATGGTCTGCCACATGGCTGTTTTGGCTGCCTGGCTGGTGCTTCTGACCAATGTTCCAAAGATCTGTGGCTCGACTCTGAGGATTTGATCAACAAGGACCTCCAACTCTCGGTGACTGAACTTTGGATTCTTGGTAGTGGGCATGGTGAGGGGTGTGGGTGGGGATGGTGTGGGTGTGGGGGGGGTGTGGATGTTGGGGGGGGGGGTGTGGATGGTTGTGTGTGTGTGTGAATGTGATGAGAGGGTGTTTGTGAGGGTGGTCGTTTGAAGGTGTGCAAGTGTAAGGTGTGGTGTAGCTTGTAGTCTGGTTCTGTGGTGTCTGGCAGCAGTGAGTCTGTTGGAAAGGCTCATGGTTTGTGTGTGTGGGCCCTTTTTATTGGTCCATGGGTGGGTGTGGCAGTTTTTGAATTTTGGGTGGGTGTGTTATAAGGAGTGGTGGTGTATTGGGCCTCTGTTTGTTTTTGGCAGTTGCAGGTCAGTGATTGTGTTATTTAAGTGGTTGTTGGCCATGTTTAGTGGCTGTGTGCCTTTCGACTGGTGTATTCTTGTGTTGTTTTATTTTGTCCTGGTTGTGTACGTGCGTTTTGAGCGTGTGTACGGTGTGTACATGGGCCATTTGGTTGTACGATTTTGTCCTTGTGTGTGGCTTTGTAAGACTCGTACATGCGGTTGTGATGTTGGGGCATGGGGTGCGCTCCGTACTTAGGAGGTTGTGTTGGGGGTGCGCCAGGAACGTACTGGGGTGGGGGTACGACTGGAACGTACTTGGGTGTAGGTACACGGGGGGTACGACACGTACAGGGGTGGGGGGTGTACATTGACGGTGGTACGACACGTACTGGGGTGGGGGTACGACTGGAACGTACTGGGGTGTAGGTACACGGGGGGTACGACACGTCCTGGGGTGGGGGTACGACTCGAACGTACTTGGGTGTAGGTACACGGGGGGTACGACACGTACAGGGATGGGGGTACGACTGGAACGTACTTGGGTGTAGGTACACGGGGGGGTACGACACGTCCTGGGGTGGGGGTACGACTCGAACGTACTTGGGTGTAGGTACACGGGGGGTACGACACGTACTGGGGTGGGGGGGTGTACATTGACGGTGGTACGACACGTACTGGGGTGGGGGGGTGTACATTGACGGTGGTACGACACGTCCTGGGGTGGGGGTACGACTGGAACGTACTTGGGTGTAGGTACACGGGGGGTACGACACGTCCAGGGGTGGGGGTACGACTGGAACGTACTGGGGTGTAGGTACACGGGGGGTACGACACGTACAGGGGTGGGGGGTGTACATTGACGGTGGTACGACACGTACTGGGGTGGGGGTACGACTGGAACGTACTGGGGTGTAGGTACACGGGGGGTACGACACGTCCTGGGGTGGGGGTACGACTCGAACGTACTTGGGTGTAGGTACACGGGGGGTACGACACGTACAGGGGTGGGGGTACGACTGGAACGTACTTGGGTGTAGGTACACGGGGGGTACGACACGTACTGGGGTGGGGGGGTGTACATTGACGGTGGTACGACACGTACTGGGGTGGGGGGGTGTACATTGACGGTGGTACGACACGTACTGGGGTGGGGGTACGACTGGAACGTACTGGGGTGTAGGTACACGGGGGGTACGACACGTACAGGGGTGGGGGGTGTACATTGACGGTGGTACGACACGTACTGGGGTGGGGGTACGACTGGAACGTACTGGGGTGTAGGTACACGGGGGGTACGACACGTCCTGGGGTGGGGGTACGACTCGAACGTACTTGGGTGTAGGTACACGGGGGGTACGACACGTCCTGGGGTGGGGGTACGACTCGAACGTACTTGGGTGTAGGTACACGGGGGGTACGACACGTACTGGGGTGGGGGGGTGTACATTGACGGTGGTACGACACGTACTGGGGTGGGGGGGTGTACATTGACGGTGGTACGACACGTCCTGGGGTGGGGGTACGACTGGAACGTACTTGGGTGTAGGTACACGGGGGGTACGACACGTCCAGGGGTGGGGGTACGACTGGAACGTACTGGGGTGTAGGTACACGGGGGGTACGACACGTACAGGGGTGGGGGGTGTACATTGACGGTGGTACGACACGTACTGGGGTGGGGGTACGACTGGAACGTACTGGGGTGTAGGTACACGGGGGGTACGACACGTACAGGGGTGGGGGGTGTACATTGACGGTGGTACGACACGTACTGGGGTGGGGGTACGACTGGAACGTACTGGGGTGTAGGTACACGGGGGGTACGACACGTCCTGGGGTGGGGGTACGACTCGAACGTACTTGGGTGTAGGTACACGGGGGGTACGACACGTACAGGGGTGGGGGTACGACTGGAACGTACTTGGGTGTAGGTACACGGGGGGGTACGACACGTCCTGGGGTGGGGGTACGACTCGAACGTACTTGGGTGTAGGTACACGGGGGGTACGACACGTACTGGGGTGGGGGGGTGTACATTGACGGTGGTACGACACGTACTGGGGTGGGGGGGTGTACATTGACGGTGGTACGACACGTCCTGGGGTGGGGGTACGACTGGAACGTACTTGGGTGTAGGTACACGGGGGGTACGACACGTCCAGGGGTGGGGGTACGACTGGAACGTACTGGGGTGTAGGTACACGGGGGGTACGACACGTACAGGGGTGGGGGGTGTACATTGACGGTGGTACGACACGTACTGGGGTGGGGGTACGACTGGAACGTACTGGGGTGTAGGTACACGGGGGGTACGACACGTCCTGGGGTGGGGGTACGACTCGAACGTACTTGGGTGTAGGTACACAGGGGGTACGACACGTACAGGGGTGGGGGTACGACTGGAACGTACTTGGGTGTAGGTACACGGGGGGGTACGACACGTCCTGGGGTGGGGGTACGACTCGAACGTACTTGGGTGTAGGTACACGGGGGGTACGACACGTACTGGGGTGGGGGGGTGTACATTGACGGTGGTACGACACGTACTGGGGTGGGGGGGTGTACATTGACGGTGGTACGACACGTCCTGGGGTGGGGGTACGACTGGAACGTACTTGGGTGTAGGTACACGGGGGGTACGACACGTCCAGGGGTGGGGGTACGACTGGAACGTACTGGGGTGTAGGTACACGGGGGGTACGACACGTACAGGGGTGGGGGGTGTACATTGACGGTGGTACGACACGTACTGGGGTGGGGGTACGACTGGAACGTACTGGGGTGTAGGTACACGGGGGGTACGACACGTCCTGGGGTGGGGGTACGACTCGAACGTACTTGGGTGTAGGTACACGGGGGATACGACACGTACAGGGGTGGAGGTACGACTGGAACGTACTTGGGTGTAGGTACACGGGGGGGTACTTCACGTCCTGGGGTGGGGGTACGACTCGAACGTACTTGGGTGTAGGTACACGGGGGGTACGACACGTACTGGGGTGGGGGGGTGTACATTGACGGTGGTACGACACGTACTGGGGTGGGGGGGTGTACATTGACGGTGGTACGACACGTCCTGGGGTGGGGGTACGACTGGAACGTACTGGGGTGTAGGTACACGGGGGGTATGACACGTACTGGGGTGGGGGTACGACTGGAATGTACTGGGGTGTACATAGACGGTGGTACGACACGTACAGGGGTGGGGGGGTGTACATTGACGGGGGTATGACACGTCCAGGGGTGGGGGTACGACTGGAACGTACTGGGGTGGGGGTACACGGGGGTACGACACGTACAGGGGTGGGGGGGTGTACATTGACGGGGGTATGACACGTACTGGGGTGGGGGTTCGACTGGAACGTACTGGGGTGTACCTAGACGGTGGTACGACACGTACTGGGGTGGGGGGGTGTACATTGACGGTGGTACGACACGTACTGGGGTGGGGGGGTGTACATTGACGGTGGTACGACACGTCCTGGGGTGGGGGTACGACTGGAACGTACTTGGGTGTAGGTACACGGGGGGTACGACACGTCCAGGGGTGGGGGTACGACTGGAACGTACTGGGGTGTAGGTACACGGGGGGTACGACACGTACAGGGGTGGGGGGTGTACATTGACGGTGGTACGACACGTACTGGGGTGGGGGTACGACTGGAACGTACTGAGGTGTAGGTACACGGGGGGTATGACACGTACTGGGGTGGGGGTACGACTGGAATGTACTGGGGTGTACATAGACGGTGGTACGACACGTACAGGGGTGGGGGGGTGTACATTGACGGTGGTACGACACGTCCTGGGGTGGGGGTACGACTGGAACGTACTTCGGTGTAGGTACACGGGGGGTACGACACGTCCAGGGGTGGGGGTACGACTGGAACGTACTGGGGTGGGGGTACACGGGGGTACGACACGTACAGGGGTGGGGGGGTGTACATTGACGGGGGTATGACACGTACTGGGGTGGGGGTTCGACTGGAACGTACTGGGGTGTACCTAGACGGGTGGGGGTATACATACACGGGGGGTACGTGTCGGACGTACGGGGGCTGGGGGGAGTGTTGGGCGCGTATGCGGGCACATGTCTCCATGGTTGCTATGGGTGTTCGGTGCGGACGGTGTTTTTTCCATACGGTTGTACGCTCGGACGCACGGGATGGATCGTGATTCCTCGGTCGGACTTGGCTTTTCACGTTTGTAAGGTAAATCGTCCGAGGACGTGTCGGACACATTTTCCGACCCGAGGACGTGTGGGGAATGATTCCCAGTGCGGTTCGTATGGACTTTTTACCATGCGAATCGTGATTGCCAGTTCGTACGGCACTTGTACGATTCGTACGGTAAAAAGACCCGATACGAGTCGCACGGGGGAATTTTTTACCGGATCGTGATCGGCACCCTGGTCTCCTGCAATCCGCCCCCACCACTCTCTGAGCATTCCCTTCCCTCCCATCTAGAAGCTGTGCTCTCTGCTTTCCCCCACTGCTCAGACAGGCTCTCAGGGAGCCCAGCCAGAGCGGCTTCGAATTCCTTTATCATTTCTCTCTAAGAGCCATGCATAATGTTGCAGTAAATTTATATAGTTGGGGTAATAAGCGACTATGGATATGTCAAAATATATGTAGTATGCACTGGCACAACTGGCTCTTCACCATCAGCATAAACTATATTATCCATGCTAGGGAATTTATATGCCAAAAGCATATCTATCATTGAATACTACAGAAATATTTTCTGCATTTTAAAAATACCCTCTTTAAATGCTTAGTTAGATTGATTTTCCTGTTGACTTTTTAATATTTGTTTTAGACTAATTGCAAACAAGCTTCACAGGTCAAATATCATCCATCAAACACATATAATCCGGCAGCAAATATCAAATGCTTTGCTTAATGATTAAATACAGGAAGGCTTGCTCTGCCATAAAACTCTCATAGGAAATGAATTAAATCCTTAAACAGTGGTCAAAAATAAACTTTCCTATTGCTGTGTTAAATAAAGGAATGAATATGTGAATATTATGATAACCTTAATATGTGTTTCAGCACAAAAAAAAGAGAAGGAAACACATGGCAATGCAAATGTTGGAGTGGGTCCTGAATATGAGTAGGGAATATCATTATACTTTAATATCAAATCTAAAATATCAAGAGCAAAAATATCAACAGGTAAGTATTTATAGGCTTTCTATACCTAACACCACATATATGTATCGTGACAATATGGATATTTTCAAGCTAGCTCTGTTGATGAGGAGTTAAGAATAGTAAATTTATATTTCCCTCTTTGCACTTACCTTTCGATATTTTTGTCCTCAATATTTTGTCCTTGATGTTAAGGTATAACTATATGCCCTACTCGATATTACAGACTACAATATGTCAAGAGCCTGTGCTGCCTCAATATCTTTTGTGAAATGCATTTAACTTGTATGGATGATTTAAAAAGGAACAGGTAAAGTTTTGTATCCAGGGCAAAAAATGAAAATGTAGGTTACTTTCTTTACAAACACAGCACTTTAGATGAGATTAAATGAATCTTGAGGAGGCAGGACTTGGGAAAAGAAGGATTTTTTCCTTGCATTATCATGGAGATTGACTAGTGCACAATAACGTACTTTGGGTAATGTTTGTACAATATATTTGGAAAAAGTTTGTGATACAAAAATATTGTGTCAAGAATATAGGGATGTCAAAAATATCATTGATAGGAATATTGAAGGTAAAAATATAGTTTTAAATGTTTTCAATATTGTTGGTAAAAATATCAATTTATAAAATATTGTTGTGTGTGATATTGTTTTCAAATGTTAATTGGTAATTTATTGTAGTTTGTTTTATTCAATGTTTGTGTTTTGTATATATTTGTGTTTTTAGTAAGATAATTTATTAATAATGAAATTGTTGAAATTTGTATTTTTAATTGTTTTAATGGATAAAATAATGTATTTCTCATTTTTTTAGCAGTGGGATTTTGGCTTTTTAAGGGATAAGGTTGGGGAGAGTTTTAAAAACTGTATATTTAAAATATATATATTTGTATTTTCATGATATAAAAATTTACATTGTAACGTTTATATAATTTTAATAAATCAAAATTTATAACTGATTAAAATATATGTTGCTGGTTTTAGTTTTTAAATATATATCTATGTTTAAAACATGTTGGGAAAAAAAAGTAAAGTATAAATGTACTAAAAAATAATTTTAATAAAGTACATTTATTTAAATGTTTTTCATATATAAACAGTTAACATTTATACATTTGTTGAAAAAATTCATAATAGAATTATTTTATGTTTTTATTATTTAAAATGTACATTTCAAATTAAAATCTTATTGTTCATTTTTTAATATAAAATAGATTGAATAAATGTTTTATTTTCATGTTAGTTGCTTTTGGATTATTGATTGTTTTCTTCTATGGTTTAAAGTTCAGCAATTGCAGTAAATATTTATTTAAATACATTAATTATTGATAGTAATAAAATATTCTTTTATATGTTAATGTTTAAATATGAATGTATAGGTTTGTAGTTTTGGTTAGTGTGTTTTTAGATTACATTTTAGTTTATTTTATAAATAAAAAAGTATATGTGAATATGCAATACTGACCGTGTATATAACATGTTTAAATTATTTGAAACTAGTATGAAATGTTTTAGGACACAGTAGAAATAGTATATTACACTCCCTTAGTGTCCAGCACCTTGTTTAATTATGCCTAGATTGGAGTGCAAATAGGCAATGTCACCCTTTTAGTGTCCAACACCTTCCACAAATTGGTTTGGATTGGAGTGGGAACAGGAAATGTCATACTTTTAGTGCCCAATACATTCCCCACATTATTTTAGATTGGAGAGCAAATAGTAAACATAACCATTTTAGTGCCCAACCCTTTCCGAAAATTGGATTAGATTTTAGTGTGATTAGTAAAAGGCACTACTTTACTGTACAACACAATTCACAAATTGGTTTATATTGGAGTGGGAATAGTAAATGCCACCCCTTTAGTATCTAAAACATTACCTAAGGTGGTACAGATTGGAATAGGAATAGTAAAAGACATCCCTTAACTGTCCAACACCCTCCACTAATTAGTTTAGATTGGATAATGAACAGCATATGGCACCCTCTTAGTGTACAACACCTTACCCCAAAATGGCATAGATTCCAGTGGAATCGTATTTTTCACCCCTTTGGGGCCGATTCCGATTCCGGCCGCAAAACAAACCGACCGACAGAGACCCAGACCAGAGACCAACCGACACGGACCAGCGCCGTACGACCCTTGCAGTGTAGTGGAGAAGTGTGGCTCAGGGGTTAGAGGCGGCAGACCCGGAAGCTGAGATCGGTCCTGGACCAGGGTTCAATTCCCCGCCTCGGCGGGTCTTGGGCTAAAAATTCCATGGACTCGATAATTCTCGCCCCGGTGCCTCCTCGACTCACGGGTTCACACTCTGCGACTCTGGGTAATAGCTTGCTTAATCTCCACAACGGCCCCTCGCGGCGGGATGCCTGACTTTCACCTTGTGGATACCCTGCTATCTCACAGGGGAATACCAGGACGGGTTCCCTAAGCAAGCGCCGGGAAACCCACAGCGGGTAGCTGTGCGCTATATAAGCTCAACCACATTTACATTTACATTTTACGATGCAATGCATGTGAATTACAACCGACACGTACGGAATACAAGCCGTACGACCGAGCCGTAGGGAAAATAGTGATCCGTCCGGAAAACTGACGCGAGTTTCACCGACCGACAAGAACTCGGAATGAACCCGACCGACACGTACCCGCGATGTCAGATCCGCGCAGTACGATGCAATGCGTGTAAAACCAGACCGACTCGCATGGAGCCCAAACCGCATGACTGACACGCACAGAAAACCAGGCCCACAAGTAATAGAGATCTCCGCGACCGACGCGTATGAAACACAGAAGATAGTCAGCGTGAACGAGGCAGAGAAGCCCGCACGAGCCAACATCAGCATCCATCTCGGTCAGAAGAACATCTCCTTCATGCCTAGAAAACCCAAAGGAAAAAAGACAAAAAAAGGACCAAACAAGCAATGACAAAGCCAATAAATATCACAAAAAAAACCTGGGACAAAGACACACCCACAGCTCCACCTATATAAAGGACAGCAGCAAACACCATCACACAGCAACCACAGACACACTCACAATTCACCCATCACACAACTCACACACCATCAGCACCTCATCAAAAGCACTCACACATACAGCTAGCTAAACCAACACAAACCCACCCTTACTTGCACCCTCACACACACATCACTCACCACCACCACCCATCACCATGCCCCCTAAGAAGAATCAAAAGTTCACAGATAGTGAGTTAGAAGTGCTGGTAGACGAGATCATTAGAGTAGAGCCACATTTGTTTGGTACAGTGGTCCAAAGGACCCCCATGTCACAGAAAACCAAGATGTGGGCAAGGATTGTGGACAAGGTGAACGCACAAGCACCAGCAAGTCGCACAAAGGATGATATCCAGAACAGGTGATATGACGTGCGCAGTAGGGTTAAGAAACTCATTGACTAAGATCATGCCTTGACTCAGTGCATCGGCGGTGGCCCTCCTGACAAACCAGTCTACTTCAGGACCTGAGAGGAGAAGGTGCGGGACATCCTACCACCAGAGAGCGTCCATGGTCTAACAGACATACCAGAGCCTGATGAGTACACAAACAACATACCCAATATTTTGTGGCAAGGGGACAGTGAAACCATGCACCACAAACAAAGCCACAGTAACCAATAGATAATCATCCCAAGATGTGTATGCTAGTCAGACAAACACAATACCTGCCATTTCATGGTGACTTGGAACTGTGTCATGACATGTACCAACCTACAAACAAATAGAGCAAGGCCTTGGCACAAAATCAAATAAACACTGCCAGACAGTTTGCCACCACAAACACACTACCTCACAGTACAGCTGATTGACAGGAAGGAATAGTGGGGATGCAGGTGAAGTGAGTGTAGCCAAGTGCATGATGGGAGTTGCAGTCACAGACAATCCACACCCACCCACATGGCCCAGCAAGCTCACACTGAAACATGCTCGCCCCACAGGGAGTGGGAAGGGACTGTCAAGATGTCTGACACTTGCCTCTGTTGTGGGGAGCACAAGGCCATGCTGGGAACTGGGCAACAAGAAACACCAGGACTCCACAGTCAGCCATCTTGCCATTGCTGTCACACCCCCTCACAGGGAAGCAGAGTCAAGAGGGAGGAAGTATGGGCATGCTGTGAAGGGGGGTGTAGGCAAGAGAATGATGGGAGTTGCAGTCACAGACAATCCACACCCACCCACATGGCCCAGCAAGCTCACACTGACAGATGCTTGCCCCACAGGGAGTGGGAAGGGACTGTCAAGTTGTCTGACACTGGGCTCTGTTCTGGGGAGCACAAGGCCATGCTGAGAACTGGGCAACAGCAAACACCAGGACTCCACAGTCAGCCATCTTGACATTGCTGTCACACCCCCTCACAGGGAAGCAGAGTCAAGAGGGAGGAAGTATGGGCATGCTGGGAAGGGGGGTGTAGCCAAGAGCATGATGGGATTTCCAGTCACAGACAATCCACACCCACCCACATGGCCCAGCAAGCTCACACTGACACATGCTCGCCCCACAGGGAGTGGGAAGGGACTGTCAAGATGTCTGACACTGGGCTCTGTTGTGGGGAGCACAAGGCCATGCTGGGAACTGGACAACAACAAACACCAGGACTCCACAGTCAGCCATCTTGCCATTGCTGTCACACCCCCTCATGGGGAAGCAAAGTCAAGAGGGAGGAAGTATGGGCATGCTGGGAAGGGGGGTGTAGCCAAGAACATGATGGGAGTTGCAGTCACAGACAATCCACACCCACCCACATGGCCTAGTAAGCTCACACTGAGCCATGCTCGCCTCACAGGGAGTGGGAAGGGACTGTGAAGATGTCTGACACTGGGCTCTGTTGCGGGGAGCACAAGGCCATGCTGGGAACTGGGCAACAACAAACACCAGGACTCCACAGTCAGCCATCTTGCCATTGCTGTCACACCCCCGTACAGGGAAGCATAGTCAAGAGGGAGGAAGTATGGGCATGCTGGGAAGGGGGGTGTAGGTAAAAGCATGATGGGAGTTGCAGTCACAGACAATCCACATCCACCCACATGGCCCAGCAAGCTCACACTGACACATGCGCGCCCCACAGGGAGTGGGAAGGGACTGTCAAGATATCTGACACTGGGCCTGAGAAATGATGTGGCTGACAATCACACATATGCACTGACCAAACAAAACCAGGTCGGACACACAGCCATTGCAACCATATGTTCAAAATCATTGTCTGGGGATACAGTGTCCAGGGGTGCCCCTTGGCCAGGCAGGGGAGGTGTGTCTTGCAGATGTCAAATGTGGAGAGTCATATATATGGTACATTGTACAAAACACACAGGAACTCGCAGATACATCATTGACAGGGGACATCTGACAGTGAATGGAATGGACACACCAATATAGCCGACACCATATCATGGTCTCATCCACACTCGGTACTGTTGTGAGCTGCATTCCACCCCTACTTCGTGCTGAAACATAGGCATCCTTCACACAACACACCACTCACTGGCATAGACACTGTAGACACAAGGTCAAACATGGACAGCATTGGAAGAAACATGCTACTCACAGCAGCCAAACTGCAAAACACACACCACCGGCCCTCATTGTCATGAACATTGAAAAGTCAGAGTGCTACCTTGCCCAATCCATGTCAACATGTGGAACATTGACAAGTCAAATCCCATATGCACGTACAAAACTCAGCACCAGACTCATTAACGATGGTGTCATCATCACTTGTATGAAATGAGATGGGAACTAGGAAAACTGGAAGAAAACACTTCCTCCAAAATGATCACAGGCATACCGGACTGTGACCATGTTGTACCAATACACCAATGTGTCACACAAAGACTAGCAAACTCTGCTACCAAACATGCTCCAATAGTACAACATATCCCCAGTGGAATAGCACGTATGTCCTTGTTAAAGCTCACATGTGTACAGGGATGACACACCTGTGTCAGCAACGTGATGGCCCTTGAGTAGCAATGGACAAATCTATCCATGAGCTGGGCATGCACACACTTCGACATGTACATTGAAATGTTTCTTTATGGCTAGGCAATGTGCAACAACAATATCAATCTCTGTCCGTGACAAGCCGGAACAAAGCAGTGTACAGGCAGGCATCCGTACGTACAGTAGAATATGTCATGTTTGTGAACCATTGATGCCTGTAGAAACATAACTTACATTGTGTGTCTCTTCCAAACACAGGTGGCACTGGGGACCCAGCACCAAATGAAGAGGATTCCCAGTCCCAGACTCTGGTGGACACTGAGCTCTCTGGTTTGACTCTGTCTCTGTGCTCTTAGGATGATGACGACCAACCTGGCCCCTCCGGTGTGAGTCATCATGCAGCACCAGCAGCATCAACATCTGCACCCCCTGTACCCATGCCTCCAGCATCTGGAAACCAACAGGGCACCCCCGCCAACACGGACAGACCAAGGCCACTGAACACCCACAGCACAGGGACACAGGACCCCCTGGAAGCTACAGCCAACACCACCAGCAACACCACCCAAGGGGTCCCTGTGTCACATGTGCAGCCCGCCGCTGGTCCTGCCCGTGTGGATAGGGGTGCTGGGAGGGGTGGGAGGCAGAGGGCGCACCTTGCAGAGGGGTCTGGACTGCATGATGACCCCCAACTGGCACGCATCATAGATGCGTACCAGGATAGCACCGGAGGATTTGGCCAGGTAGTGTGGATCCTCAAGGACATACAACAGGAGCAGGCTGCCCACCATGCCCGCATGGAGGCAAAGTGGGATGCCCTTACTGCGGTGCATCGGGACATACTCCAATGCCTCTGCCAGATCAGCACAAACCTGTCCACACTTCCCTGTGTGGCCACAACATCTTTTGCAACAACATCTGCACGTGCCACAGGGAGGGAGGAGGACTCTGGCGGAGAGTCCCCTGCACCGCAGAGGCCTGCACCTGAGGTTCCCCCCAAGAAGAAGAGGGATCGTCCGAAGAAGGACATGTGAGAGGCAGATGTCCTAGCACATCCCCCAGGGCCACTAAACCTGTTCTGGACAATGTTCTTTGTGCGCAACCCGTTCACCTTGTTCAATCGCACACAACTTGCCCACATGACATGGAGGGTTCATGTTGGTCCAATGTAGCAGATGACTGTGGACTTTACTCTGGACATTTCATCTACCAGCACTTCCAACTCTAATGTGAACTTTGGATTCAAAACCCAATGTACAGCACCCACCATCCTGTCCACTTTCCTCACACCTGTTCGAAAATAAACTCACCAGTACACCATACTTGCCTCTGTTGTGATTCCAACTTGTCATGTGTCACGGAGATGTCGATCTGCTAAACAACACAGTGCATGCCAAATACTACAACAATGTGACCACCGCTAGGTGAGTCATGGTAATGTGACACATGTGAGGGAGAAACACCACTATGGCAACACAACACATACTCACCATGGCCATGTTACTCATCTCCCACAATGATGTTGACCTGAAACACATAGGTATGCACAGACACAACACCTATCCACAGTCAGTGGTAACAAGTCCAGAGGTGAGGTAAGCAAATGTCACTCAGATGTGATAAGAGAGACAACGCACCTAACAAAGCATAGCACAGGTTCATTACACATCAGCAACATGTTTATTCTAAAATAGTTGCAAGGCAATTGTAGGTTACGGTGGATACCCAGTCACAAAGTGTCTGAGAATTGAAGTCCAGGGGTGTGTGGCACTTCACTTGATGGCAATTGACTACTCCCACACTGGTGTTGGATTCTGGGTGTTGGGGGTCATTGTTGACCAAACAACAGGCAAATTACCCTGGGAAGGACAGACACAGTCAAAAGCATAGCAGAACAGGAGATAAATGCAATACACATGCACAAAACATGTCACAAGAAACCTACACAGAAGCAAGTTAGCAGTACTACCCTATTGTGGAGTACATACCACCTGAATGGACACATCACTGCACACATCCAGTCAAGTGGCACACAGACACACTCAGACAGCAACAGAGCAGCCACAACACATTCCAGGTTAATTCCATACATTGACATAACAACCCTGGAAACTCACATTCAGGTGAAGAAGTTGTTAATGAGCTGTGAGCAGACGTCACCCTCATCCTCATCATCACTGGTATCGTGGTCCATGCCGGGATCCTCCACAGGTGGCGGAGGTTGGTCATCGTCACCCTGGATGAGAGGCACCTTCTTCCGCACTGCCATGTTGTGTAGCATGCAGCATACAAGGATACTTTTGCACACCTTTGCAGGCTCATATGGGAGGGCCCCTCCGGTCTTGTCCAGGCAGCGAAAGTGGCTTTTCAGGAGGCCAAATGTCCGCTCAATCACCCTCCTGCTCCGACCATGTGCCTCATTGTAGCACATCTCGGCTGGTGTCACAGGTATCCTGAGGGGTGTCAGCAAACATGGCATGTTGGGGTATCTGGAGTCAACTAAACACAAAAAAATGAACAAGTAGCTGAGTTTTGTAGGAGTGCGGAATACAACATTGCCAAACTCACACAATGGTAAACAGTCAGTACACACCAACAAGCCAGGCACGCTGATCTGGCATCTGTAACATCAGCAATGCGACTACTCATTATGTAGGTATCGTGCGCAGAACCAGGGAACTATGCACACACGTGTGATACACATGTCTGCAAGACATACCAGCAGAGCATTGATCGAGTGGAAATGTGTCCTGTTCGGTATGCCTGCTCATGTGCCTGTGGTGGTATCAGGGCCACATGTGTCCCATCAATAGAACCGATGACGTTCGGCATCCTCCCCAGTGTATAAAAGGCATCCTTTATTTCAGGGAGTTCAGCTGGGCTAGGGAACTTGATGTACAGGTCAAGAAAGTGCAACATCCCCTCCAAGACATTGCGTAGCACACAACTAAACATAGTTTGAGACATCCCACCTGCTGTAGCCACAGTGTACTGGAAGGTACCAGTAGCAAAGAAGTGCAGGGCTGCCATCACCTTCACCTCTGGGGTCAGTGCTGTAGGGTATGTCCGGCCAGGTAGCAGATGTGGCACCAACTGCTCCGCCAACTCCTCAATCAGTGGCTGGTGAAGCGGTACCGTCGATGCAGTCGCGTTCCTGCATGGTTTCAAGGTCTGGGAACGGTCGATGGACAGCTGGTGCCCTACAGAACAGAGATGAACAAAGGAAGATTGTCAGTTCATCCACCCATGTTGCCATGACCAGGCTCAATATCACATGATACATCATGACATTACATGTACTGAGGTGTGTGCTGTTGGGCATGGACACATATGTCACCTGCATGACCATCACCTCACATCCCAATTCCACATGTCTACATAAGTCCCATGTAGTGCAATGGCCAATCATTGGGCTGTGTCATCCGACCTATGTACTGCTGTGACGTTACAAACACACACCACAGTGACAAGAGAGGCCTGACGTCTCCCAGGCATTACAGATCTTTGCCATGCAGATACCCAGGCTCCCTGTATTGCCACATCGACACTGGCATGACATGGCGTATCACGTACATGCCACAAGGCAAGCGTGAGTCCCACAGGTAGTGGCCACTGTTATCCCTGTAGGCCCTACATGTACGTATCTTAGACACACACACACCATCAAGGTTGCTGCATATACCACATGGATGCGGAGACTGTCTCCCATTGGACACATTTGATCATCCACATCTGAGACACAACATGCACACAGACTGTGGGTGCACATCAGAATTGTGGCTACAGGTCTCACTGTGACGTACATGCCATCACCCCCAGGACTCAGGGTGTATGTGATGTCCTAAACATATCCAACCTGCAACTGTGTCCGTGACTCATGCCCATTACTGTACAGCTGCACATGACAGTGGTAATGTGAACAACACACAAAGGATTATGCCCCGATGAACACGTGCACAGCCTGGGAGTGGCTGAACAAAAGTGCCTCACAACAAACCAAATTTTGCCCCCCCCAACACACAGGGAATGCAGCCTTACATGCCATGGGACACTGTGTGGCCAATGCTGTAGTGTGGCAGGTGTGCACATGTGTCCCTGGCAAGTAATTGTGTGTTGAAGCCATCAAATAGTCACACCAATGAGGTCCAACGTGGGTGACAATGCATACGCATTGCACGGTTCATGACCGAGCTGTGCGTACGCTTTGCCATTGACTGCAATGAGGTCCGACGCGGGTGACAATGCATACGCATTGCACGGTTCATGACCGAGCCGTGTGTACGCTTTGCCATTGACTGCAATGAGGTCCGACGCGGGTGACAATGCGTACGCATTGCACGGTTCATGACCGAGACGTGCGTTTGCTTTGCCATTGACTGCAATGAGGTCCGACGCGGGTGACTATAATGCATGCGCGTCAGGCAGGCATGGTCCGAGACAGGCGTATGCCTTAGCCATTGAATCATATGGAGACGGGTGCATGTGTATTTTCAAACTACGCGTTGTACAGTCAGTTGACCGAGCCGGGCACACCCATTGGCTCTGGACTGTCATGGAGACGGATGCGGATTCAAAACTGGTACGAGTTGTGTGCTGGAAATTCAGTTGGATACAGACAACAATGTTGCAATTCCTACGGTTTTATGAAGGGGAAGATTTGAACGATGCGGAAGACGTGTACAAGTCGTACATTTCCATGGATTGGCCAGATTCATAGAATGCAACCGTGTTGGACCTATCACTGGGGACACATGGCACAGAGTCTGCCTCTGCAGCACAGATATAACGCTGGATGGCCTTCAGGGAGTTCACTTGCCTGCACTACATGCTACTGGACGACATCCCTGCTATCACTGCTGCTGTCTCTGCATCCTCTGGCTCCTGCTATGGCACGTACTCTGGAGAGGGCCCCAGCCTTCACTGAGGAGGAGAACCTAGCCCTGTTGGACGGGCTCCTTCCACAGTACAGCAAGCTGTATGGGAAACCAGGGGAGCAGGTGAGTGTGCAGTCCACTGCCTTCCTAATTATGCATGTTGTCTGACTAGCAGTACTAGCAGTATGTACACCAGTGCCAAGCATTCTCACTGAGTACTTTCATCCCCCAAAGTGTGTAGGTACATGTAATGAACAGGTGTTCTGCTGCTAAAGTGCATTTGTGCTTGCTTAAACTTCCCAGGCATTGTTAACATGTCAGACATGCAGGTTATTTGTCCTTTTCCATGGTTGCACTACCTGTGTAACTCATTTCCCTTTGTGATGATGACATGTATATCCAACTGTGTGCAGCACAAATATGGGGCATGTGTGTTAATGTAGTTTTAACGTTGTCATCCTCACAGGTTGATGCCCACCAGAAACAGGAGATATGGCTGACCATCGCCCGGGCAGTTCGTTCGGTGGGTTCTACAAGCGCCAGATCCGCATCTGCCAGAAGAGGTGGCAGGACCTTCGGGCTGGACCCGGAGGATCGTAAGAGTCCAGCTGAAGCGGTCACCTCCTTGCAGGAGGGGCGGACACCGGACCCTGACCCCCCACATGCTCCGGATACTGGCGGTGGCCTTCCCGGACCTGGATAGGCAGTTGAAGGCCAGACAGCAGCAAGGAGGGGGTAAGTCCATGCCTAATCTGTGTACTATGTCTGACATGCAATTGCAGTCTTTTGGCCTGGTCACACTTCCACATTACGTAGGTCTTGTAGTCCAATACTCAGGTCCCTCAATTGTGTGATGCACCCTCCTCATCTGTTCCACAGGTGTTGCCCCTACAGTCTGTTGCTTGTGTCACTAGGGCACTGTGTCCCTGCAGTCAGCTATGCTTCAGCTTCCGGACAGCATCTGTTCCTGTGACTCTGTTGTGTGATTCATGGGTAGTTCAATTGTTTACCAAATGCCTGGGATCTGACATGTGATCTGTGTGTGCACTTGATATGTGTTCCAATTACTGGTCTAACTCGCCACATGTGGCTGGGGTATTTCAAACAAAACCATGCAGCAGGGGACTTCAATTTGTGGGCCTCAGGAGTATATATATAAAGTATGTCACACTTGCTTAGCCACCTGACTACTGTCCAGGGCCAAACACTGTTTCACGTAGACCTGGGCAGTCATGCCTACTCAAGGGCATTTAGAAACACTCTGTTATCCCACTCCTGTGTATCAACTTACAGGTTGTGCTTAGTGACATGTGCTTTCAGGTGTCTGCCTCTGTGTCATTATGGTGTGGCTTCCTGTTACGTACAACTGGGGTGTCCATGATTTTGAGGGTCAGCTGGACATCTGAGATGTGACTGTGAGAGACAAGACCTGTGTGACATATAGGTGTGTGATCATTTTCAGCGCACAATGGTGTATCCAACTGTGTACTTCAGGCAGCTGGGTTACGTGCACAGCAGACTGTGATGTGCTAATGTACAGGGAGTTGTGTTCACAGAGACTTATATGTCTGATTTGCATGATGTGGGGTCTTCTGGGTCCTGGATATGTTGCTTGCAGGGGATGGGCAAGTGCACTTGTCATCTGCAGAGTTTGCTTTACCCCTGAGCTATGATTGTGACACAGTGCATACTGTTGTTGTCTGGATGCCCTGCCCCTGTGACACGAGACCGTGTTGACTGACTTTCCAGGCATGCCAGTGGCATGGCATTTAACTTGTTATGAGTGATCATGCATTGTGCTCAAGTGTGCACCATGCACCCCAGTGTGGCATTGACTATCAGGACATGAGAACATCATAGTGTGTGTTGCTGGCATGCATCACAAGCATGTGAAATGAGTCTCTGCCCATCCCTTCATCCAGACACCTGTACTGAGTCAGTGGTAAGAAATGTGCTGTGTGTATAGTGACATACTCCTAAATGTTCACTTGCATGTCCAACAAATATGTGGGTGGTGCATGCCGGCACATTGGGGTATTAGCATCCAACATGCACCAGACATATGGGTGCAAGTCAAGGAGGGATATGTGTGCCATGGTTGATGGTGAGAATGACAATTGGCTTATTCTAAACAGTGTTGGCACTTTGAGCAGTGTTCAGCTGATGATGCCAGACCTTGCCCTGTGATGTGATGTACTCACTGTGGTGTGTGCAGTCAGTGCAGGTGACTGATGTTGTTCTCTTTCTTCCTATTTCTATCCAAATACATCCACGGCCACAGGAGGGGACAGCTCCACGGACCAGGAGGAGCCACAAAGCCTGACAGGGACAGAAGGAGAGGAGTCGAGGGGACCCAGCGGCACGGAAGGCGAGTGGAGCCACACTGAGGAGTCCTCAGCACCATCCACCCCAGCTGAGGGCCACAGCAGCTCTGAGGATGACTCCCTTGTGGAGGCGGGTGTCAGCAGCCACCAAACCCCAGCTAGCGAGGCTGTCCCCACAACCGCCACCACCTCCATCATCACCACCCTCCCATCGACTCCCATCCCAGAGGTCCGTGGAGGCTCCTGTGTTTGGGAGCATGTCTCCTTTGTACCAGGCACCGCACCCCCTGCCCCTGTGTCCCCTGCAGCCCTGAGTGAGGAGTCTGTGGACTTACTTAGACAGATCCATGTAAGGCAGACATCAATGCTGAGTGTCCTCCATGCACACACCAGTCTGTTGACGCAACTGGTGTCGTTCAGGGAGGGCATTTCATCGGGAATGTCTGCCCTACAGAGGACCAATCAGCCTGTGGCCTCCTCCCGAACGGCAGCGGTGTCCCTTCTCCAACAGTCCCACACCCCTCCTACCCCTGCACCACCCACGATTCCTAGCAGCCTACCTGTCCCAAGCACACACACGCCTGCACATTCTCACAAAGCCACAGACACGGGCAGCACACAAACACCCAAACCAAGGTCTAGACGTGCACACAAGCAAGCGCAGAGGACTGATACCACACTCACAGGGGATGGTTTGCAGACACACACACAGTCATCCACAACCACTCCGCAGTCCTCCGATACTCTCCTCACTGCCCCCTTCCCTTGCCTCACCTGCAACCGCATCTCCACAGAATCTCTTCCTCTGTGACCTTGGCCTCTTCCCCATCGACCCAGCAGATCAAGATTACAAGGGGAAGAAGAAGTCCCCACACACAGAGGGGAGTGCCCCTCACACCCAGACACCCTCCTCCAGGTGCAGTCAGACTGAGGCCCCTACCTGCAAGTTCCCCCGGAGCTGGAAGAGCAAGACCCCACCCCCGCCACGCAGCTCCAAGACAAAGTCTCCATCCTCCATCCCCCAGGCCACCACTCCAGAGGTTCCCCCGCCACACCCTGCCCTGGTTCCCCCACTCACAGATACACCATCCCCAAAATGCTGAGGCCCTCCCCCCTACCACTTGCTCCTCCACACCCGGTCAGACGGTTAGTGCCACTGATGTGGGGACCGTGTCCCCCCCTCTCTCCTGCCGACCTCACCTGAACCCCATTTCAATCACATGGATTTAGGCACTGCAGTGGAGTCCACGACCACCCCGTCTGACTTGGGCACTGCAGTGGGGACCCAATCCACTCCATCTGACCTGCCCACTGAAGTTATGCCGGCACCAACCCCATCTGACTTGTGCCCCACAGTTGTGACTGCACACACCACTTCAATCAGCTCCACTGCAGTTGCAAGTGACTCTCCTGCACCCACCACCCCTTCACTGCCTCCTTCTGCTGCACCCTGATCCTGTCCCTGCGGTGCCTGGCCTGCCCCCATATATGCCCCTCTGAGGGGATGTCCCCTGTCCTTACCAGTGCAGGCAAGCAACGTGTGACAGTTGTCACTCAAGTTCACTCCTTGTCATTTGATAATGGACTGGCCATTGGCCTTTTTTTTAACGGACATTTACATTTTCATATGCTGAATAAAGCTTTTTTCTTCATCTTTGTGAACTTGATTTAGCTGTACATTAGGTTGATGATGTTTAGCATGCCCTTGCACCTGTAATGCTTGGTTTCAAATGTTGAATACTGAGGTGTTGATGTGAGGTACTCCATGTGGTCCATGAGATATGTATCCTATTCTGGTCGGTATCCATGTCATCCTTTGCAGCTAACCGGGTGTGTCATGATCAACAATCTGTGGACATCTCTGTGAACATTTAATTTGCATGGTTACATCTGTGGCTTGCACCCATGCACATATGATGTACTTCCCATTGTCCAATTTATCTATTTCCCTGACTTTGGGACTTTGGATGCATCACCACTGGACCTACAGGTGTGGGCATAATTGGTATAGGAGCAACTGGGTCCTCTCTGCAACTTGCTGTACATATGTGTTGAGTATGTGCAGATGACTTAGGGGAGACTCCTGTACCCAGGCTGTTGTGACCAGAGCCTTCATTGTATGGTAACTGATGGCTGACTGACCAAGTGTTCTGCTGACATGAGTGAGACGTGCTGTGACTACGTTTGGCACAGCTGGGCTTCCACAGGAGTTGGGTCCCCTCAAGTAAGTGTGTTGTTCTGTGACATAGCCTGGGCCCATTGTGTGTGTTGTGTGAGCATGTGTGTGTGTGTCCACATCCCTTTTCATACACAGGCAGTGTTCCCTTGATATGTCCCTGTTGTTGATGCTTGCTGAGTGGTACTGTGTTCATCCCACAACTTTGCCATGGGCTACCAGATGTGTGGGTGCATGACACACTACTGTTAATTGGTGTTTCATCATTAGGATTTGTCAGTTCTGAGTGATGATGATGTTGTGAGACACAGATGGGACACAGTCAGGGGTCCCCAAGGCACTTGTTTGTTCGCAATATCATGTAGTTGTCCCTAGGTGATACCTTTCAGTGATTGAGACATGTGTATGTGTGTGTGACTGCTCCCACTTGTCCGGTTCAGGGCTGCAATGTTTGCAGGTATCAGCATGGGTGCCTTGTGGCTCGCCTTGGCTTCTGCATTGTCCTGGGACTGTGGCAGGTAGTCGAAAGGTTACGTGAGCTTTGACATCTTGGCCATGTACCGCATACTGTGCAGTATGTCTGTCATTCACCAGGGTTGTAAACTGTCCCTGTGTGATGAGTCTGTGCACCTTAGTTCCTCCCAACATTCCTTTATTTGTCATGGGTGCATGTGCAATCAATGTCACCTGTCCATGTGGGCTTCACAGATGCACATTGTTGCAGTTCAGGGTGTGTGGTGTTGAGGGTGTACTGATGTAAATGTTTGCATGGATGGGCCCCTAGCTCCTGTTTGTCCATGGATGACGGGCCATGCTGAGTGATTTGTGTTTGTGTAGATGTGATGTATGTTTGTGGCACAGGACACATGTCTGGTTTTCACAATTTGTACGACATCTACCTTTGTCATCACAGTGGAGGTGTCATGCATGCTTGTGTCACCTCAATGTCTGTTCCCTGGGGGTAGTGCTGTTGTGTGTCAGTCTCTTGATGTGTTATTTTGTGTTCATTCCAGCTTGTGTCACATGTGTCTGTTGTGCTCCCTCTCATCTCACAATGCCTGATTGCCCACCTAGGGGGTCCCAATGATGGGTTACTTTTGTATGGCACTGTGTCAACGTCTGTGTCACTGTGGTTCAGCCCCCCTCATGTGTTGTGTTGTTGCCTGGGCGTACTGAGACACACACACACACATGTTGTGTCAGATGTGCAGTGTGAGGTTGCCTGTTTGTGTTTGTGCATCTGCACCAGTGCATTGGTATTGATGTTGTGGGCCATTGTCTGGATGATGTTTTTGTGATTTACTCTGCTGTCTCTGTGATTCATCTCACATCATTGTGCACATTCATCCTGGTTGTTAGGTGCCATTGCTGGCATGGAATGGGAGATTGTGACCTGACAACTACAGTCTACACAGGTTGTTTTGATTTGTTTGTCTATTTTTGAGATGTGTGTATGTTTTGTGATGGTCACTTCTGCTTTTGTGTCATTGTACACTGTATGCATTGTCAGCCATGTTAGCCTCACCACAACTCTGTGGGTATGGGACACAACCACTAGTTGGCCCCAATAGTTTTTCATGTGTTGGGACCGGGAATCATACATGCTGTTTGGCGTTTGCAGCTTTGACCATGATGACACTTACCTTTTGGTCACTGTGATGAGGGGGGTTTAGACCCCATCACCACAATGCTCGACATTTGCTGCAGTTTGGAACCCCACACTTAACTTTTGTTCTACACAGTGAGGGGGTGTTATTTGTACATTGACACAGTGCTATTGTGATGCTTGCCTTGTGTGGGACACACTCATTTTTTGGTCACACATGTGCTGGTAGTTACATTGTATTTTCAAAGTCATAATCACTGTTGTGGGCATTTGTCACAGACTACACACTGTTGTCATGAAGTTGGGGGGATGTATTTTGCTGACATACCTAATGTTGGAGTATGATGGATGTGTGGCGCATCACCCATCCTATGGGTGGGGATGGCAGTAGTGATGGGCAACAGGTCCCCTATGGGTGGGGATGGCAGGGCACAAAAAGCAGGTTGTATGTTTGTAATCAATATCATTATGAATTAAACTTCTTTATAGAATAAAGACATGTAACACATTTTTATCATTCTATTTATTTCAAAGTTTATTTCATGTATATTATTACATTTTAAACATTTATATTCCAACTTAAAAGTCAACAGTTATATATTGATAAATAAAGAAAACATATTTAATTACTTTTTATCGTTAAATAAAAATGTATATTATATTTAAAGGGTATTGTATCTTGTACATTTTACACTTTCTTCCCCACAGTTTGCCATTGTTTTAACATTTTATATACAGTTTTATATACATATTTTCACCAATAATTAAACATATTTATTTTAGTTTATAGTAAATAATTGTATACATTTTATACTAATATTTAATTTATAATTTCCAATCTTTTTAACATTCTGTACAATATTTTTTAACATGTACAGCACAGTTTTCCCATAACTATTTTCACTTCAACTGTTGCAATTATGTTTTTAATGATCCCATTGAAGATGTCATGAGTGATGTAATATGTGGGGTAACTAGCAAGGCATGGTGAAGGCACAAGTTATAGTTACCTTAGGGAATGAGTTGTAGTTACTTGAGATAACTATATCTATAACTGCTGAATTTCTATGGTTCAGGGGTGTAAAATCTGTACCTAACTATAATGTGCCTGTAACTTTTGATTTTACTGAATTTTTAAAGTCTTTTTATAATTTTATTTCTTAACTAGTGCGTCCCTGTAACCTTTGTTTTTTTCAGTGAATTTCTATGGCTTTTTAATGCTATTTCCTAACTATAACAACGTGGGTGTTTGAGTGGCTGTATGCATGTGTGAGTGGGTGTGTGAGTGGTTGTGTGGGTGTATAAGTAGGTGTGCGAGTGAGATGTGGGAGGGTCTGTGAGTGTGTGTATTTTTATTTATTGGGATCTGGATCTGCAGATCCATCACAGATTCACACAGGGGCTGTGCTTGGCACCGCGGAGGATAAGCGAATCCTCATGCACCCCGAAAAATATTTGGGGATAATTTCTTGCCCATGACGAGGCCCTCACAGACCCCTAAATCAGCCTCATGGTTCAGCATACCACTATCTTGACCCCTTATATCTACATGTTAATCCACACCCAGGAACAGTGTCCTGATTTACAAAATGGCAATCATGACCTTTACTCAGGTTGCAGCCAGCTAATCACAGCATTGATGTCGATGCATGGATCCGCAGATTCATCAGTGATGTCATCAGTCATGTCATCTGAGATGCCATCAGTGATGTCATGAGTGATGTCACTGACCATGTCATGAGTGATGTAATATGTGATGTCATCAGCAGTGCATTGCGGGCGCAAGAGTTATAGTTAGCTGAACTAACTATAACGGGGGAATTTCAATGGTTTTGTATGAGTGAAAAGTCCAGCTAACTATAACGCCCCTGAAACCTATGGTTTTTTCAGTGAATTTTTAAGGTTTTTTAAATGCTAATTCCTAACTATAACGTGCCTGAAACCTATGGTTTTTTCAATGAATTTCAAAGGTTTTTTAAATGCTAATTTCTAATCATGCCTACAGAGATAGGACATGTGAAGAAAGAAGAAATAACGCACAGAAAGTGCTATGTTAAAAGACATTCAGAATACAGTGAAAACACCTACATACACGAGGGAACACTATGCATTGGGGTCCCCCTGTGATTAGCATGACCTCCTCTGTAAGCCCCTAGTATATAATAGGGGAGGGGATTAAAACTACCTCTTAAAACGCGCCACAGGGCGTGTTTGCACATGTCACCTCAGGCCCGCCCCCTCCCTTCCCCACTGTGTAAACACGCCCTGTTGCAGTTTTAAGTTGGGAGATTAAGTCCCCTTGAATCCTGAGGGCCCCTAGGGTCCAACTAGACCACTAGGTACCTCCAGTAAGCGCCACAGAGCTGCGTTGCAGAGAGATGTAAAAAGGGGCACGGCCTAGACCACCTCTCTGCAACGCAGCCCAGTGGCACTTACTGGAAGCACCTGGTGGGCCAGTTGGCCCCCAGGGTCCCTCAGGATTGAAGAGGAATTATTTCCCCAACTTAAAACACGCCACAGGGCGTGTTTGCACACGTTAACTCAGGCCCCATCCCTCCCTTCACCACTGTGTAAACACGCCCTGTGGCCGTTTTTAGTTGGGAGATTAAGTTCATTTGAATCCTGAGGGTCCCTAGGGTCCAACTATCCCACTAGGTACCTCCAGTAAGTGCCACAGAGCTGTGTTGCAGAGAGGTGTAAAAAGTGGCACGGCCTGGACCACCTCTCTGCAACGCAGCTCAGTGGCGCTTACTGGAAGCACCTGGTGGGCTATTTAGCCCCCAGGGGCCCTCAGGATTGAAGGGGAAATATTTCCCCAACTTATAACGCGCCATAGGACGTGTTTGCACACGTCACCTCAGGCTCCGTCCCCTCCCTTCCCCACTGTGGAAACACGCCCTGTGGCCGTTTTAAGTTGGGAGATTAAGTCCCCTTGAATCCTGAGGGTCCCTAGGGGCAAAATAACCCACTAGGTACGTCCAGTAAGCGCCATTGCAGAGAGGTGTAAAAAGGGGCACGGCCTGCACCACCTCTCTGCAAAGCAGAGCAGTGGCGCTTTCTGGAAGCACCTGGTGGGCTAATTGGCCCCCAGGGTCCCTCAGGATTGAAAGGGAACCATTTCCCCAACTTAAAACGTGCCACAGGGCGTGTTTGCACACGTCACCTCATGTCCCGTCCCCTCCCTTCACGACTGTGTAAACACGCCCTGTGGCCATTCTAAGTTGAGAAATTAAGTCCCCTTGAATATCCCAAGCGTCCCTAGGGTCAAACTAGCCCACTAGGTACCTCCAGTAATCGCCACAGAGCTGCGTTGCATAGAGGTGTAAAAAGGGGCGTGGCCTCAGAACACCTGTCTGCAATGCAGCTCCCTGGTGCATACTGGAGATACCTGTTGGGCTAGTTGGCCTCAGTATTGAAGGGGAATTAATTCCCCAACTTAAAACTGGCCAGGGGGCGCGTTTGCAGAGTGCTGCAAGGAGGGGGCGTGGCCTCCTGCGCGATGCCGGTCTTTTATTTCTTTAATTTTTTTAAGAAGGAGGGCTGTGTGGACACCATTGTTTTTCTAATTTATGGGCCCTGGGGACCCCATCCCCCAGGGCCTGCACCCTCATTTTTTTTGTTGAAAAAAATAAATTTGGAAGGGGGCTGCGTGGCCTCCCTCCCAAGGCCTTAATCGGCCCCAGGGACCCCAACCCCCGGGTCATGGCGTTTTTTTTTTAATTCTTTAGGAGGGGGTCTGCGTTGCCCCCCTCCTCAGGCCACTTATGACCCCAGGGACCCCATCCCCCAGGGCCGGCCTTTGTTTTTTATTATTTAAAAAATATATATATTTATAGAAACACCTAGGACATGCTGGACAAACCGCATGTACCTATCACCATGACGATTTACGTGAAATTCATTAAAAGGCGACTATGCATACAATGAATCCACGTGGAATGTATTTACACCGCTAGTGAAGCTCTGACGTGTCTGACGCCCTACCGTGCCTAATCCCGGTGCCCCCGCCAGTGGGTACTCTCCAAGTAGACACCCTTGTCACTTATTTATGCAAACATGGGTAGCTATTGACGGGCACATTTAATACACACGCACACCAAGCCATTCAAAGGGAATTCGATAAAAATTTGACCAAACTATGCAAGAAACCCCCCTCACGGTTAATAAAACACACATCCACCGCCAGATGTGTAATACTTTTTATTTTACTCTCTGGAAAGGAGACAAACCTCACTTGAGAGTCACAGCGTGCTCCTGGCTGAGCCCAATGCTGTGTTACACACACCAGTGACCGCCGACTGCCACACACCTCTGTGTTGTATTCCACAAGCTAGTGCGTATGCTATGACACTCTCTAGCCCATGTGCACTGTAACACCACCCCATGAATATGTCATACCATACTTGTCTTTGCACGGGTTATATTGCCCCATCTAACGTGCCTTCCTTGATGCCTATGTCATAACGCACAGCGCTATGCCATACATATTACAATCTGGGATCCATATCTTTGTCACAGTGCATATGCAACGTTACACTCCCCAGCACATATTTTATATTACAACTTTAGAGACTAGTTAGGTTACACAACACTGCTGTGTGCATATTACACTCCAAGGGGCATATCGCATAGCACGCGCTAGTGCCTGTGCTATTTCGCGCTCTCCAATGAATCTGTCATTGCGCACAATGTATTACATATTATATTTCACGCCCCGATTCATCTTATATCACACTTTTTGGTGCATAGTTTATACCATATACTATATCTAGTTTTGATTTTCAATCGTGCTCTCAGGACTATGTTCTATATAAGACTTCGTCCACCTACCCTTTTCTCGGGCATTACATTTTGCGATGGGGTGGAGGGTCAGGGGGTGTTTCTGCCAAGTGAGCCCTGAGTCACAGTCACAAACGTCCTGTTCTTCCTGAATAAAAGTGAGATTATGCTGCATACTTGTTCATATTTTAAGTAGTTCGCACAGACACACATTTTAAAAACAATAAAGTTCCTAATACCCACCTTCTCTGAACAGTTAGATTGCTGCCCCATCCACCTCCTCCCTATCCTCTGTTGTCTGAATCCATGGACTAGCCTCCTCCCTCCTGCCATGCATAGTCTGATGTGCTGCCACTGCCCTCCATTTAGCATGATGTACCAGTCCACTCCTCCTGCCCTCCATTGCCCAATACTATTGCCCATCATTGACCTCCTGCTTAGCCTCTTTGCTTAGCTTGCTGCCCCTATTCTCCTTCCCCCTGCTCTCTGATGTCTTTGTGCATGCCCCTGCTCCATCCTTCCATGGACCTGCCACTCCTATCTACTCTGAGTGTTCTGTTGAGCTGCCACTCCCCTCCCACCTGCCTAGCATTGTCAGATGACTGTAACTTGTCCCTGCCAACTCCACCCTGCCTGTCCACATGCCATGCCCCTATCCCTTTCCTCCTGTCCTCCATGGTCCATTTTACTGCCACACCCTTCTGCCCTGCCTGGTCTGTTGTGCTGCAACTGCTCCTCCTGCCTGCCCGTGTGGTCTGTTGTGAGGCCCCTACCCTAAACTCTCTTGTCTGTGCCCAGGTCCTGACCCTCCCTTCTATCCTCCATGGTCCTTTGTGCATGCCCCTGCACCCTCCTTCTTGCCCATCATAGCCATTGTGCTGCCACTAACCCTCCCGCTTGCCATGCATGGTCTTCTGTGCTGCCATGGCCCCTCCCACCTTCCCTGTGTGGTCAGCTAGCTGCCCCTGACCCCCTCCCACCTTCCCTCCATGGTCTGTGTGTATGCCATCATAGTCTCACTGTTGCTCTCCATGGTATGTCTTGATTCTAGTGCCCATCCTGCCTGACCTCCATGGTCATCTTGCTGCTCCTGCCCTTCCCCTTTGCCCCCAGCCCTCTGTTTCCATGTGCAGACCCCTATTCCCTCCCTCCTCGCTTGTCTGTTCCATTGTAATGCCCCTGATCCGTCCCTTCTGCCCTTTATGGTCTGTTATGCTGCAGATTTCTCTCCTGTCTGTCCATTATGGTCAGCTAGCTACCATTGCCTCGTTCCCCTCTGTACTCTGTTGTCCATGTGCATGGTCCTGTCCCCTCCCTATTGCTTTCTATGGATTGTTGTGCAGCACTCCTGTCCCACATGCCCTGTGTGGTATATTGTGCTGCTGCAAACCCTGATGCCTGCCCTGTAGGGTCAGTTTGTGCACCTCTCCATGTCCCTCCTGTCCTGTGTTATCTGAGTCGATGTCCCTACCCCAATTCCTCCTGCCTACCATGATCCAATGTACCATACTTGCGAACATTTTGAACATTTTGAACTTGATAAGAGGGAGATTTTGAAAAAAAACCTGGGGTATTGAGTTACATTGAACAAGAGGAGATTGTAGACAGGAGACAGATCAAATAAAGCCCATTTGCGCTTAAAAACATTGGACGTTTCCTGACTGAAACGGGTCTGTTGGCATGTATGGTTGCACTACCACTGCCTCTTCCTTCTGCTCTAAATGGTCTATTATATTGCCACAGCCTCTCTTGCCAGGCCTGTATTGTTGGTTTGTTGCCCCTGCCCCCCTTTCCACTGCCCTCCATAGTCTGTTGTGCTGCCACTACCGTTCCTGCCTCCCATGTGGTCAAATTGTTGCCTCTGCACTCTCCTACCTGCCTTCAATTTTCAGAGTCCGTGCCCCTGGCCTCTGCCTCTCAACAGTATCCCAATGAACAAATTGATTGCTAACATTCTATATTTATTACAAAAGTGTGGAACGCCTGACAACATCTTGATGTAATCAAAACTGTAATACCTAGAGCATTACATATATGAGAGGGTCTTATTTGCATCAAAATTATGGGTAGTGCTCTAAAAAACTAAAATGAGGACATATTTTCTGAGTTTTCAAATAGCGACAAAGAACTTTTAAATTATTTGTAATCTTTATGTTTTTTTATCCAGTTGACCACTTGATTAAATGTTGCACTTAGGGGAGAGGATGTGGTGTTACTTCCAGAGCTGCAGACTTTGCAACTGGGGAACCAGGTTGGAGTTTCTTCTTCAGCTCAACATTCTGTGATTCTGGTCAAATTATTCTCCCCATGTCTACAACCGAAATGAATTTGATCTTGTGTGATGTAACCAATGCTCATGTAAAGCACTCCAATACCTGACAAGTCTGCACTATAGAAAACTGCAAATACACAAGAAATAAGTGTTTTGCACACTTCTGTCATTGGGCTACATGTGGGCTACATCTGGGTGATATTTGTGCAGCATGTGGGCTCGTTTGTCTCTGGTGGCGATCTTGGGAGATTTATTTGTTATGAAGTTTCCTAATTTCCTCATTTACTTCAGTCCCTTCAGTAGGAAATGCTTTCAGTGCGAAAATCCGACTTCGGAGCTCACTAAGAAAAATATATACATCTATAAACATTAAAAGAGACAAACACAAGATAAAATCAAATCAAAATATTAGCAAATAAATAGAATACTTGGTCATATTTCTCACACACATATATATATATATATATTACCTACTGGCGGTCGCCAGTAGGTAGTTATAGTTAGGACCCCTTTTCCATAGGAAATCCGCAACATTCTATTTTGAATAACTTTGGCGCCGGTCGACGAATCCTCGCGAATTTCTCAAAATAGGTGGGGCGCTACGCTCCGCTCCTACCCTGAAAGTCTCGGGGGGATTCGTCAAGCGGGGGCTGAGATAAAAGGGGGGTCCCAAAACGCGTTTTTCCCATGCATTTTTCCATAGGACCTTTAGACAGAGCTACAGCCCGAACAGCTGAACAGAATTACTAGAAATTTGGCAGAGAGGTAGTCCCTAGGTCAAGGAAGTGCCTTTTGTAGGTTTGGTGTAAATCTGTTCAGTAGATTCTGAGAAAATAGCCTTTAAATCAATATATATATCTGAGCCCGCTTACGGTACGCTTACCGTACGCGTACGGTGGCATGCGCGAGCGCGATTCTGATTGGCTGTTAGATCTTAGTAAACATTCGAATCGGCCGAAACCAGGAAGCGGCGTCCGCCATTTTGTCTCTCGCACTGATTGTTATTTATCAAATATGAAGCCCAAAAACATGTAAAGGGGCTGTTTTGACAACTCCCACCCACATAGTCATGTTGAGGGAGTCCCCAAAGATCCCCCAAGAGCAAAAACAGTTTTTATTTTTTTTCGGCAATTTCGCCGAGTACGCTTACCGTACGCATACGGTAAAAAAATAGAAAATAAAAAAACACTATCCACACTCACCCCACCCCCTGTGCTTTGGTGGCCGCAGGCCCCCAAATGTACAGGGCTGAATACAGCGTAAAAAAAAATCTAAATTTTGTCAACATGAAATTATAAAATCTAAATAAAAAAAACACTATCCACATTGACCCCACCCCGTGTGCTTTTGGTGGCCGAAGGCCACCAAATGTACAGGGCTTATTAAAGTTGATAAAAACCGTGCACGGAACGAATTGCGTTAAGTGGGCGCGCACGCCTCGAATGGCGTAAAGTAACTTAGCATTTAAAAAACCGTACAAATTCACTGAAAAAACCATAGGTTTCACACACGTTATAGTTAGGAATTAGCATTTAAAAAAACCTTGCAAATTCACTGAAAAAACCATAGGTTTCACACATGTTATAGTTAGCGGAAATTTTACTGATAAAAAACCAATGAAATTGCCCCGTTATAGTTAGTGCTGGCAACTATAACTCACGCGACCGCAATCTTCTGCTGATGACATATGTGTCTTTATAAAAAAAAATATTTGTAATATATGTATAGCTAAAAATGTATGGAAGAAGACATGGGCAAATAAGCGTCTAAATACAGTATTAGCATCAGCAGAGGATTGCGGTCGCGTGAGTTATAGTTGCCAGCACTAACTATAACGGGGCAATTTCATTGGTTTTTTATCAGTAAAATTTCTGCTAACTATAACATGTGTGAAACCTATGTTTTTTTCAGTGAATATATATATATATATTATCTACTGGCAGTCGCCAGTAGATAGTTATAGTTAGGACCGTGTTCCCATAGGAAATCTCAAAATTCTATTTTGAATAACTTTGGCGCCGGTTGACGAATCTTCGCGAAATTTTCAAAACTAATGGGGCGCTCAGCTCAGCTCCTACCCTGAAAGTCTCGGGGTGATTCGTCAAGGGGGGTCCCAAAACGCGTTTTCCCCATGCATTTTTCCATAGGACCTATAGTCGAAGGTACAGCCCGAACGGCTGAACAGAATTACTTGAAATTTGGCAGAGAGGTAGTCCTCAGGTCAGGGAAGTGCTTTTTGCATATATGGAGTCAATCTGTTCAGTATTTCCTGAGTAAATTGCATTTAAAAGCACATACATATCTATACCCGCGCACCGTGTGCGCACCGTGCGCGCACGGTGCGCGCACCCTTACGTGCGCGAGCGTAATTCTGATTGGTTGTTACATGTCAGTCAACGTTCGAATCGGTCGAAATCAGGAAGTGTCGGCCGCCATTTTGATTGTTTTCAGTGTGAGAGTGGAAAAGGAAGGTGGCGAACGTGAAAAGGGGGCAGGGTAGAGAGTTCCTGACCCCCTAGCCTTGGTCAGGGGGTCCCTGAAGGACCCCGAAGGCAGAAAAAAACATTTGAATGTTTTTTTTTTAATTCGCGGGGGTGCGCCATTAATCCATTAAAAAAATAATAATAATTTAATACGTAGTTTATTGAAAAATAAATATTTAAAAAAAATAATAAGACATACATAACTTATCATTTAAAAAACCATACAAATTCACAGAAAAAACCATAGGTTTCACACACGTTATAGTTAGGAATTAGCATTTAAAAAACCTTGCAAATTCAATAAAAAAAACATAGGTTTCACACATGTTATAGTTAGGTGGATATTTCACTCGTAAAAAACCAGTGAAATTCCCCCGTTATAGTTAGTTGAGATAACTATAACTTGCACGATTGCCACTCTATCACAAGGATGATGTCATCAGTGATGTCATGAGTGATGCCACTGACCATGCCATGAGTGATGTAATATGTGACGTCATGAGCAGAGGATTGCGGGCGCGCGAGTTATAGTTATCTCAACTAACTATAACGGGGGAATTTCATTGGTTTTTTACGAGTGAAATATCCACCTAACTATAACATGTGTGAAACCTATGGTTTTTTAATTGAATATATATATATATTACCTTCTGGCAGTCGCCAGTATGTAGTTATAGTTAGGACCTATTTTCCATAGGAAATCTGCAACATTCTATTTGGAATAACGTTGGCGCCGATAGACGAATCGTCGCGAAATTTTCCAAACCTTTTGCCAGCTCCGGTCCGCTCATATCCTGAAAATTTCACGGTGATTCATCAAGCGGGGGCTGAGAAAAAAGGGGGGTCCCAAAACGCGTATTCCCCATGCATTTTCCCATAGGACCTGTTGACGCAACTACAGCCCGAACGGCTGAACGGAATTACACCAAATTTGGCAAAGAGGTAGTCCTAAAAAAAATAGATATATTTGGGCAGAGCGTAACCACACATCTCATCGTGAGATCTGATTGGCTGTCAGTACTTCATCCAAGAAGTGTTGGCAGCCATCTTGGGACCAATATACATGATAGCTCCTCATTAAAAAGCATTGCAGTTCATATAAGGTTTTAAGACTTTAGTTACATTATAATCATTTGTTGATGGTACCATACTCATTTTAGGAATTGTGGTGTGTTCTAAGGTGATTTTACCATGTGAAAAAGCCTTCTGCTGTGATATCATGAATCATGTTTGAGAGAAAACTATTTTCTCATGCTTTTCCCACAGAGGTTTGGAAGGTCATCTATAAGCTAAACTGAGAGCATATTTTCTGTAAATTCACATTATCTTTCTCAGTCAAGTGAGAATGAAGTCTCACATTCTCAGTAAAACATGTACATCCAACAAGGGCAGAGACTGTCAGTTGATTCCTTTGTGTTCTAGTGCAGCTTCCCAGAGTGTTCTAAAGAACAACTAGAGCGCTAACAGTCCTTCTTATGACAAACGTATTGCACACCTGAAGCCATCTTAATTGGAATAAAGTGGTAACTCTTAAAACATTTAATTTAAAAAGGAACAAAATGAGGGGGTTCATTTTGCCATAGAAAGTATGATTAGTGTTGCAGAAAGAAAAATTAGGGCACATTTTGACTTCTCAAATCCTTTTCTATTTCATAAAAGAATTCTGACATGCAGACTGAAACATGCACTTTGAATACCAGCAGCAGACTTCCCTGGTGAGCAGTAGCTTTACTACAGTGATCTAATGAGCAACTAGAGTGCTAACATTCAGAATTTATGACAAGTGTGTGACACATCTGAATGCCTTCTTTTTTTTGGACCATGATGAAATTTACTTGGTTTTAAGGAAATTCACCATATCAGAGGGCCAGTGGGGGAAGGGGAGGCCCGCTACAGGCCCCCAAGTCACTTTCTGCCTGCCTTTTCATGGCGGGTTTACAGCC
This sequence comes from Triturus cristatus, assembly GCF_964204655.1. Lineage (NCBI taxonomy): Eukaryota > Metazoa > Chordata > Amphibia > Caudata > Salamandridae > Triturus > Triturus cristatus. The sequence goes on from NC_140595.1 coordinate 358,136,542, forward strand.
GTGAAACGGCCGGCAGAAAGGAACATTGTAATCCCTACGGCGGTGCCTGAGCAGGAATCGCCACTGTTGTAGGGATTGCAGTCCCTTCGACACACTGACAGGCTCCTTGAGCTCGTCGAATGTGTGGTGGTTGGTCTCTCCGCCTGCCCTCCATATGCCTGCCATCCTAATGCGGCGGGCGGTCATGCGGGGTCCGATGGCAGTGGGACCGCCACCAGCGGCCTGATGGTGGCAGTCCACAATGAAGCACAGCTCAAATTGGAAAATATCTCTTACAATTTCTATTAGTCATCCATGTGTACTCCCAAGGTGAATTTCCTTAAAACCAAGTAAATTTCATCATGGCCCAAAAATGTAATTAAAAGCTAAGTACGCAGAACTCCTGTCAAGCTTCACGTCCGAAAAAGTATCGCCATTCTTCCTCCTATCCATGGATAATTTTTGGGCCATGATGAAATTTACTTGGTTTTAAGGAAATTCACCTTGGGAGAGCACATGGATGAATAATATAAACTGTAAGAGATATTTTCCAATTTGAGCTGTGCTTCATTGTCCCCATAGCGACCTGACACATTGTTCCAGTCCTGGAGTGGCAGGGGTGATCACTACAGATTCACTCTGTTCTTTGAGTTGTGTCTCATCTTCGCCTTATCGACTCAATACGTCCTCCAACCCTGAAGTGGCCTGTGTGATCGCTACAGCTACCTCCAGGTCAGTGACTTCTATTGGTGTGATCAACTTATTATGGTTGGATCCCTCCACTTTGCCTGAGCAACTGATTAAAATTTGCTTCTATCAAAAACAGGATCTAATAGGAATATATTGTTCCCTGTGAACGGCTATCGGTTTTGGACAACAAGCTCCAGTAATTTTGACAGTTTCATTCTTCAATTTGTACCTTTACACGTGGCACTTTGTTTGCCCTGAGGAAGATCCCTATATGGGAATGAAACGCGTTGGCTGGAATGTCTCAAGTTAATGTTTTAAAAAAAAGAAATATTTTCAAATAGAGAAGTTACTATTCCATCCATATTGGCCTATTGGACTTTTTTGAGCTGTGCACCCCCATTTGGCATAAGAATCTATGTATAATTTTTCTCTTTTTCTGCTAGTTTATGTAATGGTTTTCTATGTTTAATTGAAAGGTGTTCCTGATCTGCCACATGGCCACCCCAGTGATGAGAAAGAGGTCTGTGACTGATGAACTAAGGCTATATGTATTATGCTGTTAGGCACATTCAGCAATGTAACTTTGCAATTTTTATTATTAGTGGTTTGTTACTTGATTCTGCAATGCCATCCGCAACTCCAGGGCTAGAAACCATAATCCCATACGCCTCTAAATTACCATCTAGTGTATCAATCCTATATGGCCCTCGATTGGCTCTGCGTTGCTCTTGATTCCCGATGTAAAGTTCATATATTAGAGATTTCTTGTGCTAGCCCAGTGATTTATACTGCTGGTTTCCAACTGAGGAAAAGAAGCAAAAGCTGCATCAGTGACAGGGTCCAAATCTCTTGCAACAGCAAAGCCCGTAATTCTGTTAGTGTCATCATTTTATCTAAAAGTGAGGAAGAAACACAGTCCTTATCTTTCCTAACAAAAGATTGACTATTATTTTGTTCTTCTAGCCAGGCTCAATGTACTCTTACGGAAAGGATACCACGTTTAGAATCAATTGCTACAGGATAAATGGCCAGAGTTTGCAAGAGGCCAGCTTGAATCTCATCTTTTGCACACTGAAAAGAGAATGCCTTTACAACAGCATCTGTGCATGAAGCCCAGAAGGCCAGGGTCCTTTGTACTATTGTCCTCCAATCGGAGGAGGCTTCTCAGCTAAGTCTTTTACCTTTTGGCTAGATTCACCACAGTGAAATATGAAACTCATCTTAGGGCCCCACCCAGCATGTAGGATCACACAAGGGAACAGGCAAATATTTTTAAACCAATATTGTGCACTTGTGCGATGTAAAGATACTGACAGTCTCTGAATAGGATCTGTAGCCCCGTTTATAGGAATGAGGTCCATGGGAGAGTGCTAATCAGATAACTCCACCCCCTTTTGCTAACTTCACCATCCTTCAATAAGAAACTCCTCATATGCAAGCAATCACTAGGCAGATTAACCCAAAATGCAAGCCAAGATTTTGTCAACACATTTAGGGCCGGTTGTATATAGACTTCCGTTTGCGATTTCCTAATAGTAAATCGCAGACAGCTATGCACAACAGTGTGTTTTATACTGTTAGTGATTCCCAATAGGTAGCAAGCGACCTGCCTCATTAATATTCATGAGGCAAATTGCAATTTGTGACCCATTGGGAATGGCTAGCACTCACAGGAATGGTGGCCTGCTGGGGTCAGCAGACCACCATGTCTGTGATTGCTTAGTTTTTAATTTTGAAACACAGCCCATTTTCCTTAAAAGGTGCATTGAAAAAGGAACACTGTAGAAGTTCCTTTTCTTTTTTTAAGAGTAGGCAGTGGTCCCTGGGACCACTGCCCTCTCTTACAAATGTTAGCTCTCACATTCACAAAGGGAAAGGGGTCCCTCGGAGACTCCTTCCCGATTGCAAATGGGTTCCCATCTCCTTCACGGAGCCAGTTAAGTATGAATGTTTTGCAACCGCAGTCCAGTCACAAAACATTTATACATGCCCCTGCAACTCGCTATCAGAAAGAGACGCCCTTGGCACGCCCCTTCCTAATAGCCACTCGTGAACCCAATTCACGATTCAGTAATAGCTTATTGAATCACAAATAGGGCTTGTAAATTTAAAAATTCTCTTTACAGGCCGCAAACGGCAATCGGACCGTTTGCGAGCTGAAAAAAGCTTCATACATCATGCCCATAGTGCCCTTGTACAATGTACAGATGCCAATACAAACTGAAATATATGAAGCAAAATAGTTACTATTTCCTTCGGGAGTCCAAAAATACTTGAACTATGAAACCTGCATTGTTAAAATGTACATATCTATGTCAATGTCTTTGCAATCCACTTCAAGCTTGAAATTGAGTCTGGTAGAGCCAATAATTAATCTCGTGTTTGTGACGGGAGTTTGGGGAGTGAAGCTTTCACAGATTCCATACTATCATTGCTGTTATACGCTAAAGTTCAATACTGGTAATTGCAATGGTCCTGATAAAGCAGAGTTCCAGCTATTAATCGTTGACTCACTGTATATTAGGGTGGGAAATGATGTAATATCATGCTTATTCATGATGTAATATCATACTTATTTTCCAGGAATACATAAATATCAGGACATATCTCTGATTTGTACTTTGTGGAAACAATTCTTTCTTTGATATCAATACATAATCTTCATTATAAACAACAATGATAACTATTGTCTGGGACATCAAAAAATAAAGGGGCAGATTTACAAGCCCCATGTGCCACTTTGGCGCCGCCGTTGCGTCACTTTTGTGATGCAGCGGCGGCGCAAAGCTAGCGCCATGCTGCGACAGATTTACAATGGGACGCATCTAGGGAGATGCGTCACGTTGTAAAGCCCTGCGCCACATTAAACCCACGTAAGGTTTAATATATGCAGGGTGAGCGTCACATCGGAAAAAGCCTCGGAAAAGTGACGCAGTGAAATCTACAAGATTTCACGCAGTCACTTTTCCGACGCTGGTGCGTCAAATTCTTACGCCTGCTTCAAGCAGGCGTAAGGCGTGACGCACCATGTTAGGGATAGCGCAGGTTGGAACAGTCTTGGAGTTGCATCGCGCTTGCGACACAACTTCAGCACTGCGCCAACCTTACGCCGGCAGATGCGTCACGCATCTGCTTGTCCTTGCGCCACGATGCACCGCATTGTAAATGCGGCGCATCTGCGGTGGCGCAAGGGCAAACTTGCGTAACGCATCTTCCCTGGCGCATCCCTGCTGATTTGCAGGGATGCGCCAGGGAACGTAAATCTGCCCCAAAGAGTGTAACTTTTTCTTAGTTATTTATTTATTTACTTATTTATTTACGGATTGTTTAATCCAGAACACTAGCAACTTCAACAAGGCAATAACATTCTAAGCAAATAGGAGCGATGTGATTTCGATTTTGCCACTCTCCTATCAGTAAAAAAAAAATGAAAGTGCACTACGAATAAACCGGCTCATTAATTTGTTTTCCTTGTTGATTTCCTCTATTGAATGACTTGATTTGCATTAAAATGAAATGGTAATTAGATCAAATTCTCCATAATGACTTTCTCCACAGCCACAATGAAAGTAATTAACAGAATGCTTTTATTTCTCGATGATGTAAATATTTTGGGCCTCATTTATGAAAAGTGACGCATCACTGCGTGAAAACAGTGATGCGCCACTTTTCACTGCGCCCTCCCTGCGACTCCAATGATGCGTCATATTTACAGTATGACGCATCATGTCGCAAGGAGTCACAGATACGTCAGTATTTCTGACGTATCTGTAGGCGTAAAAGTGACGCATCGCTGGAGTGTGTCACAAAAGTGACGCAACTCCAGCAATGTGTCCTTTCACATGGGGCAAGCCCCATGTGAAAGGGCCTGTGTCAGTCTTACGCCTGCTGTGAGGCAGGCGCAAGAAATTGACGCATTTGCACACTAGAAGTGGCGCAGTGAAATCTAGTAGATTTCACTGCGTCACTTCTACGACCCTTTTTTGCGTCAAAACGCCCCCCTTGCATACATTATACCTGGCGCAGGTAAAATGTGGCGCAGGGGTTTACAAAGTGACGCATCTACCTAGATGCGTCACTTTGTAAATATGGTGCAACATGGCGCATGTTTTATGCCACTGGTGCGTCACAAAAAGTGACGCACCGGCGGCGCAAAAGTGACGCAGGGGCTCATAAATGAGGCCCTTTGAGACTAAGGGGTTCAGTGTTTCATAGTCTTGTCTTTCAGTTTCAATGTGGACAAAGCTCCTTTGAAGCAATGACTTTTAATGACTTTTCTTGAATTTTACATTAGAGGCTATTATCTCTTTGCCACCTTCCCCGCAAAAACACATCAAGGAAATGAAGTATGTTATTTGCATATTTTAGATAGCTTTACTGTCCTTACTGATTTCGAAATTATGGCCTTTATTTTTAATTCTATGGAAGGACTCCTACAAAACTTTATAAAGTTGCATTTCAGCATATTTGACATGCCAAGGTGTTTTTCCTTTATTCTCTGAAAAACGTATCGTCTTGCTTAAGCTTCTCATTAAAATACATCAATATCAATACTTCACATTCTTCTTCTCGTCATTATTAAGAATTGTGCAGATATTACCTATCTTGCCCGCATATATTCATTTCAAAGTTGATTTTTCTTTTTTTTACAAAAGCCCTGTGGCTGCTGCACTTTGAGCTGCCAGCAGTGTTTGGTTCTGTTGTTCAGTTCTTCATATTTTAAAATGATCAAATGCGCAAATCGCAAGAGAAATGAAATCCAGAGTTAAGGGCCATAGAGGCAGATTCACGGTGGAGAATTCGTGGTTTTCAATTGTTCCAAGTCTGAAAAAGATCCTAGGTTAATGGTGTTCGTTAAAATAGCGTTGAATTGGTGTGGAAAACGTTACACAAAATAATTAACATGAAATATCCAGGAACAAATAGTAAAAATAGCAAAATCGCAGGTGCCATGTTGGTTATGCAACTTGACATTTTAAAGACAGATCTAGTTACCACATTCAAGTCAATACATGATCCGTATTAACTATTCGACTATGCAGGAAAATCAAACCCAACTATACACATAGTGCAAGACGTGTTATGCACAGAATACTGGCAATAAAAGAACTATGCCCATTACATTCCCTTGAAAACTTGTATCTCACACCACGGATTGTTCCCATCCCACTGTTCATGAGACATGCTTAATGGAATAATGGTTAGGTGATAGGAAAGTATTATTGGCGTTGTTGAGAATTAGGATACACTCCAAACTCCTAACATGAATGGAGTTCAAACAGGTTTTATAAAATTTTTCTGGTTATTTTAGCCAGGCCTAAGATAAAATTCCAATTTATTGGAGCGAAGTTGTGAAGGAATTGAAATGAAGCATATAGTGCCAGAATGGCTAGAGAAAGAAGAGGTTTGTTGTAGGAAACTTTATATTTCAGACAAAAATGTGTGGTAATTTCAAAGTCATGTTCATTATTTGAATTTATGAAACTGGAATGAGTGCAAAAAGGTATGTCACTTTCCAACATTTGTTGTAGCTTACGTGCCTCTTTTTGTGAATTCCTCCCATATATAGCGCACGTACTTCACTCATAAGTCAGTCGAATATTATACTTCATTTACTTGCCTAGTATTATAAATATAATAATGTTGTGCAGCTTATACTTTCTCAAGTTAAACTGTGCATTTATTGGACAACATATACGTTGGACTAGTGCGAAACTGATTCTGATCTACTGAGCTACAGATTTATTAATATGAATCCAAGGATCATCTTTGGGGTAAACTGATAGTATGTAGTGAGGAGGTCTAACCCCCACACCACATAATACTCCACATTCCTACACATATAGCTGAACATTTTTATAATTCTTTACACTGCTACAGTCTAACCCCCACACCACATAATACTCCACATTCCTACACATATAGCTGAACATTTTTATAATTCTTTACACTGCTACAGTCAGAGTCAATAATGTGACAACTATTTAGTTCACGCTACTCACAAATTATTTAATCTATGCCCAATAAACAGAATCCCAGTGTCATCTGCATGATAGCCAGTATTAGGAGCATATCTAGGTATGAACAGCTTAAAATTAAGATACAAGGTAGTTCCTGGGTTTCTATGGGATTGCAGTGCTGGCACGCAATGGAGTCTTTCAGTGCACACAGAAACTGAGTGTGTATAAACTAAAAACCCATCATTTATTGACCAATATTATGGGGACAACTTAGTATTACCTTCCAAGATTATCTGTGCTCATAGAAATAACTAGAAATGGGACATGTGGGGGGGGGGCTAGTACCATGCTTTCCTATCCAGTGATGTAAACATTGGAGTATAGGTAGGGCGAGGAAGGCACATGTTCAAATCGATCAGTGAGGGGAGCGTGTTTGCAGAGGTACGGGTCCCTGATTAAGTACGTAAACTAGGACAAGCATATATGCCAGATGCTGCGCGCTGTGTGGCCAGATCTCTGAGGAACTGGAGCCCGACTGGTTGCGTTGGGCACTGCAGAGCTTACCTCTAAGAAGTCCGGGTCTTCCTGGTTTGGGTGTCCTGGCAAGAGGATGGGACAGCTGCGGGGAAGGGATAAAATAGTAAAGGCACTCTTACATCATGAATCATGCTTAGAGTGTCGGAGGCACTCACATGTATGGGAGATGTAGTCCCCCGTCACAGCGAATCGCGTGAAATAAGTTATTAGTGTTTCCATATTGTAAAGGTGCAAAAATGGTGTCTTGAGTGAAGACATTATGGAAATGAGAAATAATGTTATTATAAAGAGTGAGATGATCACTAGAAGGTAGCATGCTTCTGGTGTCACTCCAGGTATATCAGGAATCTTGGGAAATGCAGTCCCCAATGTGCAAGAGCTACAAAAGATTGGGCTCTGAAGTGTTCCAGAATGTGTGAGATGTTGGCAGGTTCCCATGATCAAATCCTGTGTTAAAAGAAAGGGGGGGGCTGTCTCTTAAAAACAGGGCAGCCTTGTATTATTCCAAAAGGGTAGAGCTACAAGGGGCGGGATGTGCTCCCCATAATACGATGATCTGACGATATAATGGAGAGAGGGTATTATAAAGGAAGGGTATAATGAAGAAAGGGGCTTGAGGTATGCCCACATATGTATAGTGTTTGTAAAAAGGATGGTGTTTTCCAGTGAGGGAGAGGGGGTAGTCAGGCCTCATGTAGACAGAGCAACATGGTGCAGGGTCTCAGTTACGAGGAGAGAGAGAGGCAAACAGAGAAGGGGGAAGAGAAACAGCAACCAGCTTGTTTGTGCTCCTGGAAGGGGCCCATGTGTAATCGGGTCAGAGCACGACATTCAATAGGGTATTTGGTATTTGGTCAGGTGAATGGCTTGATCTGTAGAAAGCGTGTAGTGGGTTTTTAGAGTCCCAGGCTCATCCAGGGGATCTCATCATTCAGCACTTGTTTGTCACAATGGAGCGTGAAGATCCATCATTGTTCTCTGTGGAGCAAAACTGATTCATGGGTACCCATAATCAAGAGATAGTGGGTTTGTCTATGACTACCCATTTGAGATCATCTTCTTTATGGCCTGCGTCCAGGTACTGTCTAGTGAGCTTGGTGTTGTATTTCTTACATCGTATTGAGCTGGGGTGTTCCATTATTCTTAGTCTTAACTTACGGGTGGTCATCCCCACATAGATCAGGTTCCAGGGACATATTAGCATGTAAATGAATCCTTCTGTGTTGCAATTGTTTAGGGTCTGTAGTTCCCATGAAGTTGTGAGCCCTAAATCTACCTGTGATGTGGGATTCGTAAAAAGGCAAACTGAACATGACCCACATGGATGGTAGCCTTTAGCAGACGAGACTGACCATAGAGTATTCCCACATGCCTATCGTTAGGTATGGAGTGGTGGTTTTGGTCTTATATGTATCAAGATATCCCCAATATCCTTGCTGCATTTAAGAGCAAAAAGTGGTTTGGGTAACTGAGTGTCCCCTGTGTTAAGAATGGGCCATTGTTTGTTTATTGATCTCTTCACTTTGTTGGTTTTGTGAATGTATGTACTGACACAGACTAATCTATCCATGGAGCATTTGGTGTAAGTCTCAAGAGGGCTTCTCTGTTGTTGTTCCTTGCCCGTTTGGCTGCTTTGTGATTGGCAGGGTATGAGCGTTCAGACAGGTGGGAGCATAGTGTATTGGCATGCTCCTCGAATGTTGTCATTTCCGTGCAATTCCTCCTTATCCTTTGGAATTGTCCCACTGGTAAATTGTCTCTAAGGGCACGTGGATGGAAACTGGTGTAACACAACAGTGAGTTACATGCCATGGGTTTTCTATATAGCTCTGAACATATACCTTCATCCTTGGGATACAAACAGAGGTAAAGAAAGGGATGTCTTGCTGGATTCACAAGTGAATTTCAATTGGGGATTCCTTGTGTTGAGCCAAACAGAAAAAGTCCTAAGGACTCTTCAGTGCCTGCACTTGCCACTAGTGTGTTGTCAATATATCTCCTCCATACTTTGAGACTGGCGGAGTGTGGGTTATCCATCGGATAGATGAGATGGGACTCAAAATCTTGCATGTAGAGGTTCATCATGCTCGGGGCAAAGGTTCTGCCCATCGAAGTAACAGTCATTTGCTAGTACAGATTGTTCTCAAAATTGTAAAATGTTTTCTTTCATGGCGATAGCGGCACAGTCCATCACGAATGAGGTGGGGGGTCATGTCGGACCGTGTTCTGTAATTAAAAAGCTCTCTCACTGTTAGTAGTGACTCGTCTTGTGGAATATTGGTATATAGGGATTCCACATCAAAAAAGGCCAATGGGTGTATCTCAGGGTCGAAGGCGATGGCTGCGAGAACATTCAGTATGTGTTTAGAATCCTAAAGATAGGATGGCATCTCAACAACTATCAGACATAGGAACCAGTCTACGAATTGGGAGAGATAATTAAGTAATGATCCTATTCCGGAGACAATAGGTCTGCCTGGGTGCGGTCTTGTGGGTTTGTGTTCTTTTGGTAAGATGTAGAAATAGGGTGTCCTTGGGTGATTCTGTATCAAAAGTTCAGATTCACCTTCGGTGATCCAACCTGCATCCTTCCCTTGTTCCACCAGTGTTTCAATAGTGGCAAGTAGTTTCCAGATGGGATCCACTAGTATTGGTTGGTAATATCTCTCATTATAGAGTTGTCAGTAGTATCCATCTTGGTAACTCCATTGATCCATGATGACCATCACTGCTCCATTGTCCGCCAGTTTGATGACAATATCTTTTTCAGATCCTAGTTGTTGAAGACAGTATAGTTCAGCCTTTGACACGTTAAAAAAGGAGAGTCTAGTCGAAGGTCTCAGTCTTTCAAAATCTTTTATCACTGCTTTCTCAAAGGGGGCCACCTCCAGTGAAATTAACTGCAGTGGTGGGTTGAAGGTGGACTTGTTCTTCAGAACTGTATTAGTCTCTCTCTGCAGCCTATTGTCTTCCACTTTGTCAAAGAAAACAGAGAGGTGAATCTTCCTGAAAAATTGAGACAGCTCAATATGTGTGGTGAAATCATCACTCAGATGGGTGGAAACGTAGCCCAGGCCCTTATCAAGTACATCCAGCTCCAGGAGGGTCAAAGCCTTTTTAGTAAAATTAACAACTACGTTGCAGTAGTGCTTGTTGATGGGGAGCGATCCCTTGTCATTCTCCGCGTCAGGCATTGTTAGATTGCTGGGTCCCACTGGCCTCTCTGGGCATTTGGTTGGTTCCCTTGTGTCAGTCTGTTTCCTCTTCTTCTCCCTCCCCTTCGGCCCTGGCCCTGTCCTAAAAAAGGTTGGCAGATGGGGCCTTCAAAAGGGGGTGGGTGAAATGGATGGATCATGTGGACCATGTAGTACCTGGCACACGGTGCATGGATGTTTGCAGACATGCCCTTTTCTGCTGCAGCTTGTGCAGCAGCCTTTTTCCAGGCCGAAGCACAAGCTGCAATAGAAAAGGTCATGTTTACGACTGCCTGCACGGAAGTCGCATTGGAATATGTTGGGTAAAACCACTTACTACTAGTCAGGTGGTTACCATCCCATAGTGATGGCGGTTAGACACTCGTCTGACACCCATCATAATAAGGCCCTATGTTTTAATTCTTCAATTTATTTTGGGCAGGAAATGTGATATTACATTGCTTATATTAAATATATGTGATTGTTACGTGGAATTGTTTGGATTATGTGTTGGTATTATTTTATGTGATGGATTGAATTTCATTTTATCTATTTTGATTGGTGATAGTTACATTTAAAAGTGTGTATATATATATATATATATATATATATATATATATATATATATATATATATATATATATATATATATATATATAAATTCACTGAAAAAACCATAGGTTTCACACATGTTATAGTTAGCTGTACATTTCACTCGTAAAAAACCAATAAAATTCCCCCGTTATAGTTAGTGCAGGCAACTATAACTCACGCGACCGCAATCCTCTGCTGATGATGTCAAATATTACATCACTGATGACATATGTGTCTTTATGAAAAATAAATATTTGTAATATATGTATAGCTAAAGATACAGTATTAGCATCACCAGAGAATTGCGGTCGCGTGAGTTATAGTTGCCTGCACTAACTATAACGGGGGAATTTCATTGTTTTTTTACGAGTGAAATGTACAGCTAACTATAACATGTGTGAAACCTATGGTTTTTTCAGTGAATTTGCAAGGTTTTTTAAATGCTAATTCCTAACTATAACGTGTGTGAAACCCATGGTTTTTTCAGTGAATTTGTACGGTTTTTTAAATGCAAATTTTTTTTTGAGATTTTTTGTAAACCTATGTATAAAATAATATATGTACTATATCCTGCATTATGGAAAGTTTTTTTTTTTTTTAATGCATTTTTTTCCGTGCGCGCACGGTAAGCTGACGGTACGCGCTCCGTACGTCATAAGTACGGTGCACGTACGTAATAGGATACGCGTACGGTAAGCTGACGCTACGCGCTCCGCACGTCATAAGTACAGCGCGCTTACGTGATACGTACGTGACGTACGCGTACACGCGGAAGCAACGTCGTGGTTACGCAGGGGCGTGTAATGCGCATGCGCGAGTGCATCTTACGTACGCGCTCCGTAAGCGCTCCGTAAGCGTCACGTTTGCGCATGCGTACTTGTTTACGAGCGCGTACCGTAAGCTTCCGGAGCGCGCACGGTAGGTCATGTGATCCACAAAGAACACTTTTCATTGGTTGAAATTACTTTCAGTTCCAGAAACTTCCCACACCACACCCATTCCCCTCATTACTGCTTGAAAGAACACTTTTCATTAGTTGAAACTACTTTCATTTCCAGAAACTTCCCACACCACACCCATTTCCCTCATTACTGCTTGTGATTCTCTAGGAGCAGGAGCTGAATTGTCTTTGGGATACAATGGCAGAACAGCAGACCTCTTCTGAGAGTGAGGCTAGCAGCACCACCATCATCCAGAGAAGGAGGAAACAGAAGAATTCTTTTGTATGGGAGTATTTTACTTTTCCAGAGGGGGAGAAAAAGGTCAATGCTCCACTGGTCACTTGCACACTTTGTGACCGTGTTTTATCAAGAGGAAATCCTAGGAAAAAGTATCCCTTTGGAAATCACTCTATGATGAGACACCTTAGGGATAAACATCCCAGGACCTTTGCTCGACATACTGGAGAAAACTCTTCAGTAAGTCACCAGAGCCCAGCCTCAGAAGCTCAGCCGAGTACATCATCGGCAGCTCAGCTGAGCCCTTCCTCTGAGGTGGGAGCATCACCTTCTTCTGCTCCTCTGGACGTCAACCCTCGATTTGGGAGGGTTGTAATGAGGTGTATAACGTGTTGTGGTCTTATTGTTTTTGGGGAGACCAGTGTTCCCCTTATTAACAATAAGATAAACCAGCACGTTTGTAGACGCTCATAATATTCCCAATCTTTATTTCCTCCATCCCTCTATGAACCCAACGGCTCTTTTAAGAGCCAACCTTACCTCACAATTTTTTTTTTTTTTTTTTAAGCTTTCCTTTTTGAAAAAAAATGTTTGCCGCACGGTACACGTAATTACGCGAATTTCGCGGAATTTCTCCGTTTACGCCGTGCGCATGCGCTGCGCGCATTCGGCGATTTTTTTAAAAAAAATGTAAATTAATTTTTTGCCCTTGGGGGTCCTTCTGAGACCCCCTGACAAAGGCTAGGGGGTCAGGAACTGTCCAGCCTGCCCCCTTTTCACGTTATCCACCTTTGTTTTACACCCCCTCAGACTGCGAGAGACAAAATGGCGGCCGACACTTCCTGATTTTAACCGATTCGAATGTTTACTTTGATCTAACAACCAATCAGAATCGCGCTCGCGCACGGCACCTTGCGCGTACGGTAAGCGCACGGAGCGCGCCCACAGATATATATATTGATTTAAATGCTATTTTCTCAGGAAATACTGAACAGATTTACACAAGACCTCCAAAAGGCACATCCCTGACCTGAGGACTACCTCTCTGCCAAATTTCACATAATTCTGTTCAGCCGTTCGGGCTGTAGCTCGGACTAAAGGTCCTATGGAAAAATGCATGGGGAAAACGCGTTTTGGGACCCCCCTTTTTTCTCAGCCCCCGCTTGACGAATCACCCCGAAACTTTCAGGGTAGGAGCGGAGCGTAGCGCCCCATTAGTTTTGAAAAATTCGCGAGGATTCGTCAACCGACGCCAAAGTTATTCCAAATAGAATGTTGCGGATTTCCTATGGAAACACGGTCCTAACTATAACTATCTACTGGCGACCGCCAGTAGATAATATATATATATATTTAAAACACGTGATTTTGTTTGCTTTTATTTTTAAGCATTCTGGCACTGGAACAATATTAAAACTGTGGAACAATTGACGCTATTTCAGCATGACCTATATTGTGCTCTACAGTTTATGAGATGCATAACATCTTTCCAGGTGCATTCTGGGCACTGTAGGAGGCAGTGGCATCACGTGGGGTTGGACTTAAAAGCACATGATTATTGCACAAGGCATTTGCTTTCCTGTGATCAAGGCTTAATGGAGAAGCTGAAACGCGTAAGGAAGAAGAGAGTGTGCCTGCTTTAAAATAAGAATAAAACGCCCTGTTTGTCTACAGAATCTGGCTTCAGCGCTTTTCTTCTGTTGTGAATGCACAAGTAACAGGATGCTCCGTCCCTGTTAACCAGCTGAGGTCGCCCTGCAGGGTTGGCGGCTCCCGACGATGGAGGTGTTTCGTTTGCATTTGAATTGGGGAGCATGACTCACTTTCCTCCGGCCAGTGAAAGGATTAAACCTAAAACTTCTGAAGCACGGAGGTGAGGAAGGGAAAAGAGAAAGGAATTGTCCTCGTCTCTGGGATTCTTGACACTGTGCGTCTTGAAAAGACACTGAAATAATTATGGCAACACTTGAATAGCAATGACTTTATTATGAAAGCACGCATTGGGTTCAACTTTAAAACACGTGATTTTGTTTGCTTTTATTTTTAAGCATTCTGGCACTGGAACAATATTAAAACTGTGGAACAATTGACGCTATTTCAGCATGACCTATATTGTGCTCTACAGTTTATGAGATGCATAACATCTTTCCAGGTGCATTCTGGGCACTGTAGGAGGCAGTGGCATCACGTGGGGTTGGACTTAAAAGCACATGATTATTGCACAAGGCATTTGCTTTCCTGTGATCAAGGCTTAATGGAGAAGCTGAAACGCGTAAGGAAGAAGAGAGTGTGCCTGCTTTAAAATAAGAATAAAACGCCCTGTTTGTCTACAGAATCTGGCTTCAGCGCTTTTCTTCTGTTGTGAATGCACAAGTAACAGGATGCTCCGTCCCTGTTAACCAGCTGAGGTCGCCCTGCAGGGTTGGCGGCTCCCGACGATGGAGGTGTTTCGTTTGCATTTGAATTGGGGAGCATGACTCACTTTCCTCCGGCCAGTGAAAGGATTAAACCTAAAACTTCTGAAGCACGGAGGTGAGGAAGGGAAAAGAGAAAGGAATTGTCCTCGTCTCTGGGATTCTTGACACTGTGCGTCTTGAAAAGACACTGAAATAATTATGGCAACACTTGAATAGCAATGACTTTATTATGAAAGCACGCATTGGGTTCAACTTTAAAACACGTGATTTTGTTTGCTTTTATTTTTAAGCATTCTGGCACTGGAACAATATTAAAACTGTGGAACAATTGACGCTATTTCAGCATGACCTATATTGTGCTCTACAGTTTATGAGATGCATAACATCTTTCCAGGTGCATTCTGGGCACTGTAGGAGGCAGTGGCATCACGTGGGGTTGGACTTAAAAGCACATGATTATTGCACAAGGCATTTGCTTTCCTGTGATCAAGGCTTAATGGAGAAGCTGAAACGCGTAAGGAAGAAGAGAGTGTGCCTGCTTTAAAATAAGAATAAAACGCCCTGTTTGTCTACAGAATCTGGCTTCAGCGCTTTTCTTCTGTTGTGAATGCACAAGTAACAGGATGCTCCGTCCCTGTTAACCAGCTGAGGTCGCCCTGCAGGGTTGGCGGCTCCCGACGATGGAGGTGTTTCGTTTGCATTTGAATTGGGGAGCATGACTCACTTTCCTCCGGCCAGTGAAAGGATTAAACCTAAAACTTCTGAAGCACGGAGGTGAGGAAGGGAAAATAGAAAGGAATTGTCCTCGTCTCAGGGATTCTTGACACTGTGCGTCTTGAAAAGACACTGAAATAATTATGGCAACACTTGAATAGCAATGACTTTATTATGAAAGCACGCATTGGGTTCAACTTTAAAACACGTGATTTTGTTTGCTTTTATTTTTAAGCATTCTGGCACTGGAACAATATTAAAACTGTGGAACAATTGACGCTATTTCAGCATGACCTATATTGTGCTCTACAGTTTATGAGATGCATAACATCTTTCCAGGTGCATTCTGGGCACTGTAGGAGGCAGTGGCATCACGTGGGGTTGGACTTAAAAGCACATGATTATTGCACAAGGCATTTGCTTTCCTGTGATCAAGGCTTAATGGAGAAGCTGAAACGCGTAAGGAAGAAGAGAGTGTGCCTGCTTTAAAATAAGAATAAAACGCCCTGTTTGTCTACAGAATCTGGCTTCAGCGCTTTTCTTCTGTTGTGAATGCACAAGTAACAGGATGCTCCGTCCCTGTTAACCAGCTGAGGTCGCCCTGCAGGGTTGGCGGCTCCCGAAGATGGAGGTGTTTCGTTTGCATATATATATATATATATATATATATATTCACTGAAAAAACCATAGGTTTCAGGGGTGTTATAGTTAGCTGGACATTTCCCTCATACAAAACCCTAGAAATTCCCCTGTTATAGTTAGTTCAGCTAACTATAACTCGCGCCCTCGCAATGCACTGCTGATGACGTCACATATTACATCACTCATGACATGGTCAGTGACATCACTGATGACATCACTGATGACATCTCAAATGATATCACTGATTACATCACTGATGACATCATCCATTGAGTATGTGTTTCTGAACAGTTTTATTATGTTTAATATATATAGAGAAAGGCCTGTTGAAAAATAAGTGGGTGTACAAGTGTGTGAATGGATGATTTTCTAGGTGCGTAACTGAGTCTATAAGTGAGTCATTAAATGTATCTTACTGCAGACTAGTGACTAAACTGTGTGAATGTCTGTATGTGTCTGTGTGTTGGTGTATAAGTGGCTGCATGCTTTTGTGAATAGCTATATGAGTGTCTATATGGGTTATTGATTGGTTGTCTGAGTATCTGTATGGGTGCCTCAGTGTTTGTGTGGGTAGGGTGTGTGTGACTCTGTGACTAGATGTGTGAGTGGGTGATTCAGTGGGTGCATGTTTTTAAGAGTGCATTTGTGATGGACTGTATGGTTGGGTGAGTGTATGTATGGGTGTGTTAGTGATTGAATGTATATCTCAGTTGTACATTTGTCAGTAACTACATATGTGAAACGCAGTGTATATGTGTGTAAGAGTATATAACTATCTATATGTGAGAGTGTGTGATTTTGGGAGTGGCTGTATGCGCCATAGTGCAAGGATATCTGTGTCATGTACTGTTTGTTTTTCTGCAGGAAGACACAGAATTTGTTAGTATTTTTATGAGTAAGTGAACTTGAGTGTTTTTAACTGTATAGGTGAGTAACTTTTACTGTGATTAATTATTTGCATGACTGACTAGATGTGTCAGTACCTCAATGGATGATTGGCGGTGTGAGTGTCTATATAGGTGTATAAATGCACAGAGTGACTGTAAGTATGAGTGACTGTACAGGTGAGTGAGTGGAGATGTATGTAGACCTAAAAGTCAATGAGTGGGTGAGTAGTTATTGGTATTGGAGTATCTATGGTTGTCAAAATGGCCGTCTGAAATTTTGAGTTGGTGTATCAAAGGTCATATTAGGGTGTGAGAAGATGCACTAATTTATCACATGGATGACGTCATCAGTGATGTCATCAGTGATGTCATTTGAGATGTCCGCAGTGATGTCATCAGTTATGTCACTGACCATGTCATGAGTGATGTAATATGTGACGTCATCAGCAGTGCATTGCGGGGGTGCGAGTTATAGTTAGCTGAACTAACTATAACAGAGGAATTTCTAGGGTTTTGTATGAGGGAAATGTCCAGCTAACTACAACACCCCTGAAACCTATGGTTTTTTCAGTGAATTTCTAAGGTTTTTTAAATGCCAATTCCTAACTATAACACCCCTGAAACCTTTGGTTTTTTCAGTGAATTTCAAAGGTTTTTTAAATGCCAATTCCTAACTACAACGTGCATAAAATCTATGGTTTTTCAGTGAATTTCAAGGGTTTTTTAAATGCTAATTCCTATCTATAACTTATCTCTGAAGATATCATGAAAACCATTCTTTTTTAAAAGTAGGGTGCACATTAGTTTTGTGGAAAAGCATCTTTGTGATTGGTTAAGAAAAAGCAGTTTCAACGTGGAGTACATATCATAGGATAAAATTTGCTCAGCTCAACCACACCTGCTACTTGCATTTGGGAGGGCACTGTTCGAACTTAAAACAATCGTCAACTTTTAACCTGCACGTGTTGTTAAATGTTCAAGAAAATGTTACAAAAAAAATATTGTAAAGTTTTAAAAAATGTATGAACATTTAACCTGCACGTATTGTAGAATGTTCTAGAAAGTGTGTTGATAGAATACGTTGCACTTCTGACTTCTATGTGTTGTTGAATATTAAAAAAAACGGTTCATATGGAAAATTAAAAAGAAACCAATAGAGAAGTTTTGAAACCTAAAAGAATCAAGGAACTATTCTAATTTATTCTTTACATGTATTTATGTGTGCAGCAACAAAATTATAGACACAACAGCACTAGGAAGAGGAAGAAGCAGGGAGTGGGGGGAGGGGGGGGGGGAGATGGGCAGAATAGCACACATGCACAATTAGGTACAACACACATATAGACTAACAATGGCCAAAATGAAACAAACCAACAAGGAGCACAAGTCACACAACCTGCCAACATCACACCACTGAACCAGCATAGAAGTGAAAACCACGCTGCATTCATACAGGATGTGTACAAAGGCCAGTCGTTGGTGTTGTGGGATGTCTGCGACCGTGGTCATCATGGATGAGATGCCCAGCATGTGGCACATGGTCGAGTTCACTGTGTGTTATGTTGCCAAACGGCTGCTCCTCCTTCCCACGAGCCCCCACACTTTTGTACGGTGAGCTGTTGTATCTTGTGCACTCGTACGGCACGCCATTGTAATGCCTATTTGCGCATGTCCTGCTACATCCCAACTACAACATCACAGTGCCGTTTGGAGGTGGTGCATGCCACTTTACAACATCAAATGCTGCGGCTCTTGTAACAGGCCACACCAGAACATAGAGACACACTTACCGCACTTCCTGTACACGGACATGTCCGAGACACCCTGTTCCCCTTGCCGGATAGCCACACCCCTGCACTGACCTGTGAACGACAGAGCAGCACACGCCAGTTGTGCATGCAGGAGGATGCGTACGTAGCTACACATCCAGGCTCACTGCCAACGCTGAGGTGACAGCACACTGTGATGTTGCAGGGCTCGTGCCTATCATGCTAAGACAATGACCAGAGGGACACACTTACTAAGATGTGGGTTTGGGGGGCATTGGCAGTCCTGGAGTTGTTGAGATGAGTCTTCTGGCCCTCATGGGTATCCCTGTATCATGCTCATTGACTCTATGGCACCTGTGGGTGTTCTGGTGTGGCTCTTGGCTCTGTTCCTTTTCATGGTGCGGGTAGTTGTCCTGCTTTACACCAGCAGAAAGCAGGTGTAAAATCCCTGGTGCTAACGTGTCTTATTGCCGGAATTTGTTTCGCATTGCAATTGGTGTGAAAGTTGTGATTTTTTTCGTGTGCACAACAATATACGAACTGAGCAGTGTATCTCGTCAGGATACAGCACCTGACGCACTATTCCCAATCAATATAAATACAATGAGATTTCTTAATGGATTTTGTGTGTACACTGTAAGTGCAGCCAATACCTCAGTGCAATACAATACAGGATTTTAGTATTTAGAATAAATCGCAAAGGTGCACCTCGTGTCTTTTTGCACGGGAACGGCTACTCTCCATTTCATTATCAGCACTTTAACGGAAGTGAAGTTGAAATAAATCTAACACACTATTCAGAAGTTGGTGCAAACTGCAGATATCACCACTATTCCAGCGATAAGTGCCCCGTGGAGAAGTGTGGCTCAATGATTAGAGTGGCAGACCCTGATGCAGAGGTAAAGCCCGGGACCAGGGTTCATTTCCTCGCCTCGGTGGGTCTTGGTCTCAAAAATTCCACGGACCTGATAATTCTCGCCTCGGTGCCATTCCAATCATGGAGTCCCACTCTGCAACTCTGGGTAATAGCTTGCTTAATCTCCACAACGGCCCCCACAACGCTAAGGATGCCTGGCCTCCACCTTGGGGGTGCCCAGGAGTGGATGCCTCACAGGGAAAGCCAGGATGGGTTCCACAGCGGTATTCATACAAGCGCCTTGAGACCCTTGCGGGTGAGTAGTGTGCTATACAAGTATCAATTTACATTTACTCCATCAAATAACAGTAATAAGAACAAGAAAGAGTCACACAGCAGAGAACAACCAAAAACATTATTAATTTTTTTTCAAACTTTATTTTTATAATAATAAATATATAAACGATAAACTATTTTCAAACTTTATTTTTTATTAACATAAATATAAACAATAAACTAATAAACAAAATGTAACAACAATAATACAAAACAACAAGGCGGAACACTCCTGTGGGAACCACGGATGTCGACGACAGACCTGGAAAATCAGAAAGATTGTTCAAAAAAACCCAACATGGTATTCTCAACAAAATACCACAAGAAACAAATCACAGATATATAAAATATATACAGCTAACAAAATTTTATAAGTGTAACTTACAAAAACTGTAAATGTTGCCGCTTTAAAATTTTTACCGAATCTGAGGACATTTTTTTGCAGAAGGCACCACGCCCACAACGTTTTTCTTCAGTGGTTAAGAAATTTTTAACTTTTTCCAAGGGGCAAACAAAGACCAATGCCACCTTCTTCATTCGCAAGATTTGCCAAAGAGTTCTGTTACGAGGGGATCCTAACAAAAAATACACGTGCGGCACAGCAAGTATGATGAAACACCTAAGGACCCTTCATCCAAACAATCTTGCACGAGAAGAGTGCAAACAGATGAGAAACACTCCTGTTCTGTATCTGTAAAAAAGAATCACAAATAAATGTATATTAATAACTTTCAAATGTATACTATTCCATTACTGTACAAACACATTTTATATAAAAACTGACTAAGAAACTATAGCCCTGAACCACAAGTGTGACGATCGTTAAAACACTACATGCATAGTGCATACTACTTTGAAGCAGTTCATGCTCTAAAGCCTAACTCACTAAAAGACTGCATGCTAACTGACTAAATGATTACAGTACTATAAGGAGACACACTGGGTGAGTGACAGGGTGTTTGCTAGAAGAGTATGAATACTAACTAGGGAATTGAAGGTGTGAAACACAACTGTGTAGGTGATTAGAGGACTGCATCCATAGTGCATAGGCATTTAAAGCAGTCCATGTGCTAAGGCCTGGCTCACTGCATGACTTCTTGGGTACTGACTGAATGATTAGAGTACAGCAAGGAGAGTGCCTAGGTGAATTTATAAGTGCTAGGCTTTTCGCACAGGGAATAGATACTAGTACTTGGTACTGAATGGGTCACTAGAGGAGTGCAAAGGCAGTCACAAGTGCTGGACTGTTTGGATACTGACTAGGAAATTGAAAGTGTGAAAGACAAGTGTCTAGGTGGTTAGAAGACTGCATGCATAGTGCATAGGGGTTTGAAGCAGTCCATGTGCTAAGGCCTGGCTCAATGTATGAATAATGAATACTTAGGCGCTGACTGAATGATTAGAGTACTGCAAAAATAGTATCTTGGTGAATTTATAAGTGTTTGGGTTTTAGCACAGTGAATGGATTAGTACATGGTGCTGAATGGGTCACTAGAGGACTGCAAAGGGAGTGACAGGGTATTTCCTGGAAGTGTATGGATACTGACTAGGGAATTGAAGGTGAGAAAGACAATTGTGTAGGTGGTTAGAGGACTGCATGCATAGTGGATAAGGGTTTGAAGCAGTCCATATACTAAGGCCTGGGTCACTGGATGAGTACTTGGGTACTGACTGAATGATTAGAGTACTGCAAGGAGAGTGCCTGGGTGAATTTATTAGGGTTTGGCGCAGTGAATGGATTAGTACATGATGCTGAATGGGTCACTAGAGGAGTGCAAATGGAGTGACAGGGTGTTTGCTGGAAGTGAACGGATACTGACTGGGGAATTGAAGGTGTGAAAGACAAGTGTGTAGGTGCTTAGAGGGCTGCATGCATAGTGGATAGGGGTTTGAAGAAGTCCATGTGCTAAGACCTGGCTCAGTGCATGAATACTTAGGCAGTGACTGAATCATTAGAGTACTGGAAACAGAGTGTCTTGGTGAATTTATAAGTGTTTGGGTTTTGGCACAGTGAATGGATTAGTACATGCTGTTGAATGGGTCTCTAGAGGACTGCAAAGGAAGTGACAGGATGTTTCCTGGAAGTGTATGGATACTGACTAGGGAATTTAAGGTGTAAAAGACAAGTGTATAGTATGTTAGAACACTACATGCATACTGCATAGACATTTGAAGCAGTCTATTTGGTTCTTAGAAACTGACTAAATAATCAGACTACTTCTAGGACAGTGCTTATGTAAAACTTTTAAATTTTCAGTTCTGCCACAGTGAACAGAATAGTACATGGTACTGCACCTTAGTGTCAAACCCTGACTCATTTTATCAATGCATAAGCAAAGACTAGCTTCTAATGCTACTAAAACTTGACAACATGAGAGGTTTTAAATTAGTTATCTGTCAGCAAATACACGATGTTACCAAATGCTTCTCTCACAGTGGTTCTCAAATGCACACAGACTCACAGTGTGATTCTAGACAACAACCACTATACCTAGTTTAACAAACATCATTCACTACAGTGGAAGTGGTAAGCGAACTACACACAATCTTCATATTTCAGGACTGCACTTTTATGTCAAAGCCTGACTCATATAATCAAAGCATAAGCAAAGACTGGCTTCTAATGCTACTAAAACTTCACAACATGACCGGTTTTAAAACAGGTATATGTCAGCAAATACACGATGTTACCAAATGCTTCTCTCACAATCCTTACCCAAATGCACACAGACTCACAGTGTGATTTTAGACAAGCAACACTATCCTAGGAGTTTACCAAAACTCATTCACTACTCCCGAAGAGTTAATGGTACTGCACACAATCTACATATTTAAGTACACCACATCAGTGTCAAAGCATGACTCATTTAATCAACGCATAAGCAAAGACTGGATTCTAATCCTACTAAAACTTCACAACATGACAGGTTTTAAAACAGTTATCTGTCAGTAAATACATGATGTTACCAAATGCTTCTCTCACAGTGATCCCAAATACACACTAACTCACAGTGTGATTCTAGACAAGCACCACTATCCCTATGAGTTAACCAACACTCATTCACTACAGTGCAAGTGGTAAGGGAACTGCACACGATATACATATTTCACAACTGCAATTTACTGTCAATGCCTGACTCATATAATGAAAGCATAAGCCATAACTGTCTTCTAATGCTGCTAAAACTTGACAACATGACATGTTTTACAACACTTATCGGTCAGCAAATACACGATGTTACCAAACACTTCTCTCACAGTGGTTCCCAAATGCACACAGATTCACAGTGTGATTCTATACAAACAACACTATCCCTAGGAGTTTACCAAAACTCATTCACAACAGTGGAAGTGGTAAAGGAACTGCACACAATCTACATATTTCACGACTACACTTTAATGTCAATGCCTGACTAATTTAATCAACGCATAAGCAAAGACTGGCTTCTAATGCTACTAAAACTTGACAACATGACAGGTTTTAAAACAGTTATCTGTCAGTAAATACACGATGTTACCAAATGCTTCTCTCACAATCCTTACCCAAATGCACACAGACTCACAGTGTGATTTTAGACAATCAACACTATCCTAGGACTTTACCAAAACTCATTCACTACTGTGGAAGGGGTAAGGGGACTGCACACAATCTACATATTTAAGTACAGCACATCAGTGTCAAGGCATGACTCATTTAATCAACATATAAGCAAAGACTGGATTCTAATGCTACTAAAACTTCACAACATGACAGATTTTAAAACAGTTATCTGTCAGCAAATACATGATGTTACCAAATGATTCTCTTGCACTGATCCCAAATACACACTAACTCACAGTGTGATTCTAGACAAGCACCACTATCCCTATGAGTTTACCAAAACTCATTCACTACAGTGCAAGTGGTAAGGGAACTGCACACAATCTACATATTTCACGACTGCAGTTTACTGTCAATGCCTGACTCATTTAATGAAAGCATATGCCATAACTGTCTTCTAATGCAACTAAAACTTGACAACCTGACTGGTTTTAAAACAGTTATCTGTCAGCAAATACACGATGTTACCAAATGCTTCTCTCACAATCCTTACCCAAATGCACACAGACTCACAGTGTGATTTTAGACAATCAACACTATCCTAGGAGTTTACCAAAACTCATTCACTAGTCTAGAAGAGTTAATGGTACTGAACACAATCTACATATTTATGTACAGCACATCAGTGTCAAAGCATGACTCATTTAATCAACGCATAAGCAAAGACTGGATTCTAATGCTACTAAAACTTCACAACATGACAGGTTTTAAAAAAGTTATCTGTAAGCAAATACATGATATCACCAAATGCTTCTCTCACACTGATCCCAAATACACACTAACTCACACTGTGATTCTAGACATGCACCACTATCCCTAGGAGTTTACCAAAACTCATTAACTACTGTGCAACTGGTAAGGGAACTGCACACAATCTACATATTTCAGGACTTCACTTTTCTGTCAAAGCCTGACTCATTTAATCAAATCATAAGCCATAACTGTCTTCTAATGCTACTAAAACTTCACAACATGACAAGTTAAAACAGTTATCTGTCAGCAAATACACGATTTTACCAAATGCTTCTCTCGCAGTGGTTTCCAAATGCACACAGACTTACTGTGTGATTCTAGACAAACAACACTATCCCTTGCACTATATGAAAACACATTTCTTTATCTAGAAGTAGTACTACATTTTAGTATAGAAACATAACATAACTCATTTCACAAATTCATAAACAATAACTGGTTTCTAATTCTACCAAAATATAAAAACTGCACAGTAATCTGTTTACAAACACATGAAAAACACAAATGCTTATCACAGAATGGTTTCTACATGCACACACATTGTAGAGAAAAAAAGTACTCCCTACACTTTAGCAGGAAAAATACATTAGTCTGATTACAATCAAAATAGTCTACATACATCCCCTCACAATTAAATAACTTATCTTTCAAGTTCTTTTGTAGATTAAGAAGTATATCAATCACTCACCATATTTTCTTTTACAGAATCGCTGCACTGTGCACCTCTCAGCAAAAGCAAAGAATGAAAAAGTTTCCCTTTCATTTTCCACACATATACATGTAAACATCAAATCACAATCCTTCGCACATAAACTCAAAAGCAAACACACATTTCTATTGGTTAAACATTTCAACCCTTTCCAACTGAAATACATTTCAACCCTTCCCCCAATCTGCCTTCTGCCTGTTACCATAGAAACAGGTCATGGAACACTGCACTGAGCTCACAGGTCACAAGTTCAGCACACAATGTTCCTACACAAGACAGGAAGTGTGCTTGACTTTTCAACATATCAGCTTATCATATATAATGTTCCTTACAATCTGTTTTTGTTAACCAATAACAATCATACCTTTAAAAAACAGAAATATACACCCTACCTTTCAGTGTAGAAAGTTGTCATACAACCAATGATTTCTTGTCGTTTTTCAAAAAACGTTGCCGTGGATCCGCGCACCCACCGCAAGAGAATCCGTGCATCCATCGCGATATGATGCGCGCACCGTGCGCGCATTTCCTCGTGTTTTTTTTTTTAAAAAGGGGGCCCCAGGGGGTCCTTCTGGGACCCCCTAAGCTCCTCTAGAGGGTCAGAGTATTTCCACTCTGCCCACTTTATATGTTTTACACAATTATTCCCCTTGCATCTTCAGCCTCGATTCTACCGAGGCAGAAAATGGCCGCCAACAGTTCCTGGTTTCTAATGTAGAGAGACACTCGACAGCCAATTAGCATTCAGTGCGCGATCGGGAAGGTGCGCGCTCGGTTCGGGGAGGGTGCACTTACGGTGCGGGTACGGTCCGCGGATCCTCTGCGGCCATAGATATCACAAATTTTTTTACCCTAATTTTCTCAGGAACTACTGAACAGATTCACACCATATGTACAAAAGGCATGAGTCCGAACTGAGGACTACCTGTCTGCCAAATTTGGTGTCATTCCGTTCAGCGGTTCGGGCTGTAGCTGCGACAACAGATCCTATGGGAAATTGCATGGGGAAAATGTGTTTTGGGACCCTCCTTTTTCCTCGGCCCCCGCTTGACGGATCACCGCAAAACTTTCAGGGTAGGAGCGGAGCGGAGCTGGCCAAACATTTGGAAAATTTTACGAGGATTCGTCAACCGACGCCAACGTTATTCCAAATAGAATGTTGCAGATTTCCTATGGAAAATAGATCCTAACTATAACTATCTACTGGCGACCGCCATTAGATAATATATATATATATTTGTTTTTTTTTGTTTTCCCAATAACTTTGGCGCCGGATGACGAATCATTGCGAAAATATCAAAACTAGTGGGGCACCCCCATCAGCTCCTGTCTTGAAAGTTTCGGGGTAATTCGCCAAGCGGGGGCCAAGAAAAAAGGGGGGTCCCAAAATGTGTTTTCTCCATAGGAAACTTTAGAGATGGCTACAGCTCGAACTGCTGAACGGAATTACACCAAATTTGGCGAAAAGGTAGCCCTTGGTTCAGAAAGAGCCCTTTTTCTTAAATGGTGTAAATCCGTTCAGTAGTTCCTGAGAAATAAAAAAAACAAAAAGTTTCGATATCTGGGCAGGGTCTAATCCCCGAGCACGAGCTTGGCTCTAATTGGCTACCAACACTTCAAACCAGGAAGTGTTGGCAGCCATCTTGTGCCTCACATCGAGTGAAAGTTGGTATGTGCAGTGCAAGAAGCGGCTCTCTGGGAGCCTATTTTGGGCTGGATATTTCTAATAATATTAAGCTTCCTCTGCGGGGTCGTGGCTGGGGAGGGGGCGGGAGCCCAGCTGGCTTGCTGGAAAAGAGACAGCACATCGCAGGCAGCTCTCTCGCCCGGATTGGGCGTTGTCACTCGAGGTCTTCCGGAGAGGCTGTCGGACCTGACCCCCCTCTAGAGCGCGGCAGGGACTGCTCTCCGCCGGAGCGACACTGTGTATCCCGGGAGGCAGAGGCTCAAGTTTCCTTCCTGGACCCTCCGGACGGGTCTGGCGGTGCAAAGACTCGGAACCAGAGAGAGAGAGACATAGTACAGTATTCCTGTGGGTCCCAATCTAGCAGCTAAATAAAATGTGGCCTGCACTGTACAGTTTGGTCCTCTGGGACGGCAAACATTAGAAAACGGCCCCGGTTCTACAGCTGGCCTGCCTCCCCAGTGAGAGTGGGAGGAAAGAAGAAATGGTCAGAGGATGGGGAAGTGGGGGTGGGTGAACCACCAAGACACGCGTGGGACATCGTGGTAATATTATAGAGTATTTCCTGGCTATCACCCACGGTCCAGGGGTCACCATTTCCTGACATCCTACCCCATGCATTATTTCCAGCGGTGAGTGACAGGAGCAGGTTGACAAGACGTTTCAATGCATTAGCACCTGACACGCAAGAAAAACCCCAAAGCAAATAAGCGGCGACGTTAAGGCAAAGTGCACCCCTGCAGTGCGAACAGTAGTTTTGTGCACCTTGTAAGTGAGAGACCCAGCACCCTTAGGGGGAGACATGTGTGCACCCACCCTCGCATCAGGCACCCAGAAGTAACTGCACGCAGGGCATGCGCAGCCACACCTTCTGTGCGCCAACGCAGATGCTTCGGCTGTTTGATGACATTTCAAAACAAAAGAGCGGGAACTGCAGAAGGTGCCACCTGTGCCCCGAGGAGACAGCCCGGGGACCGTCCACTCACCAATTATTCACACCTCTCATATCAGCATCAACTGCGGTATTATCTGAATGCTTTGGTTTGAGTGTGCGCTGTGCCGCTCTTTAGGGTTACACAAGAAAAAATTGTTGATTAAAAAAATAAAAGCAAAACCCAAAGCAATAAATAACACCTCCTAGATCGGCCATAATTTCGAGACTGCCCCACGAACACTTGGATCACTTCGTCCAAACGTCTTCTTGTCTACAACTGTGCTCAGACTCAAGGTGGAAAGGACAATTGCTGATTTTCACTGTTTTTAAAATCAGAGGTATTGGGCTGTACGTGGCCAAGTCAAAAGAAACTAGCATTTTTAAAGCATTTTTTAAAGCATTTTTAAAGAGAGGCTTTTTCAGTGATGCCGACGGGTAGATTTATGTTTGACACAACACGTCGTAAGCCCCCATAGCACGGCAGGGCCACACCACCCATGCCCACACAGGTACACACTTTCCGGTCACCTTACAGCGCCTTTCCAACTCATGCCTACGTGTGTGCGCACCACAGACCCACTCATGTCCAGTGAAAGCCGGGTACTTCACCCCACCAGAATTAGGTCAGATATGCGCCAGAGCCTTACCTCCTGCGTGCTGCGAGCACAATCTGCAAATGAAAGAAATGCTGTTCAGCAGCCCCACAAAAGCGTTGACATATTGGAGAAAACCTGCAAAAGTCATTTACCCCAGGAGCGGCTCAGTTTCTGTCCCAGACCAAGAGCTTCCACATTTATCGGAAAGCACACGTTTTTATTACTAAACAAGTGTGCCATTCAGACGCAGCTCCCTGCAGATAAATAAATACGCTTTCTTTGGTTGTAATGTGATACGCACCTGATGCTCATGGTGAGGCAGCTTCTTTCTCTGCACACTTTTCCAAGTCACTTCGAGCCGAGAGTTTACGCCTGACCGGTGACCGGCTGGAACTCTAAGACAAAGGTGTGTGCTTTGCGCACATGTGTAACTGCCTGCGGTTGCATCGTGTGTGCTGTGTGCGTGCGTTATTGAGCATGTGTTGGATGTGTTTGTGTGTGTTTCAGCATGCCTGCTTGTATACTGGTGTGCACCTCTTGTGTTTGAGCATGTGTATGTTGTGTATGCGTGATAGTGTGTGCCTGTGTGAGTTTTGGATTGTAATGTGTTGTGCTCATGATTGTCAGTGGATGTGTTTGTGCCTGTTTCTGTTTGTAAGCTTGTGTACAGGTGTGCACCTTTTGCGTCTGTTTGAACAAGTGTGATATTTGCCAATGGGTACGAATGCTGCCCTTAAAGAATGTGAGGTCCGACAGCACCAGAAGGCAAGACTCTTCAGCCTTTTCATGAATAAAATAAAAAATTAGGTAACCTAATATAGCAGGGATGGCCACCTTTGTGCGTATCTGGAACGTGTCAAGTGCAGAAGCACACACAAGCATCCTATAGATGTAAACAATCAGTTTTGGTGGCATGCGCGCACACATTCACCTGCCCGCTATGAATCGATCGGCCTGTGTGTTATTTTAACATTGCTGACTCTAGGTCTACCCACACAAGTGAGGTACCATTTTTGTCAGGAGACTAGGGAAATTCAGAATAGTTGGACAATTGTTATTAGCCATTGTCGTTCTATGCATTTTTGCCTTCCAAATATACGATAGTGGACAGAAAATAAGTAATTTTGAAAAATGCCCTCTAATTTACCTGCTAGTATGTGTATGCACAAATTCAAAGATGTGCAAACTACCATTGCTTCTAAACTCTGCATCTTGTCTCCATTTAGAAAATGCATAGGTATACTTGATACCTGTTTTTCATTCTTTATATCTTACCAATTGAGTTGCTGTATACCCCGTACACTATAAAAAACCATTGCAAGGTGCAGCTCAGTTATTGTCTCTGAGTACTTTGGGTTCTTAGCGAGCCTACAAGTCGTATACATCTTCGCAGCCTGAAGGGTCTTGAAAACGAAACAGTATATTGCTTTGAAAAATCTGCCATATTTAGAAGAAGTTACAGGTGAAAACATAGGCACAAATGGCTGTTTTGTTCAATTCTAATTCAATATATTTTTTTATTTCAACTGTTACTTTCTATAGGAAAACCTTGAGGGAGCTACTCAAATGACCCCTTTCTGAATTTAGAACTTTGGCTACTTTTCAGAACTATATAGCTTTCCAGGATCCATTATTGATTTCCTACCCATTTCTACAACTAACTGGAAGGAGCTTGAAAGCACCAAAAAATAGGAAAAATAGGCTATGTCCCAGTAAAACGCCAAAACTATGTAGAAAAGTGTGGTTTTCATACAAAAGCCTGCCTGTTTCTCAAAGCTGGGAAGATGTTGAGTTTAGTATGACAAATTATTTACTGATACCATTTGCAGGGGTAAAAAATAGATATTTTCTTCTGCAGCACTTTTTTCCTATTTTTCTCCAAACATCCAAAATGTACCTGGAGTTTGGCTAATTTCTCAGGCCCTCAAGGGGAATCCACAAACCCTGGGAAACTTTGCAATCCTCAGGCTTTTCGAATAAAAGCAAGCAAATTTGGCGTTGATACCTTATGTGGACATAAAGTTACGGGGGCCTAAGATCAAACTATCCCAAAGAGCCAAAAAAAGGTTTAGCACAGGGGTGGAAAAGGCCTATCAGCGAAGGGGTTAAGACTTTGTTTGTGTGTTCCTGGTAGCTAGTGTTTGCCTCTCTTATATCTTGCAATATTTGTTGTACTTCAATTTCTGTCACATTTGGGGGTGGGTATGCTCTCTTACATGGATTACTATATCATCTTTTGAAGTTGCCCTCCCATAGCATGCATTAGAATAATATTTAGGACATTAACATTTTACAGTTTCTGATGATTCACTTTCTTGGCTGTAGATTCACTTTCTTGGCTGTGGTTGTAGCGAAAGTGATTTAGGAACTGTTTTCCTTTTTGTGAAGTGATACATTTGGTGGGCTCTGTCATCGTGTCTTATCTTGAAACTTTTGTAAGTTTGTCAATACCATGTTTAAAAAAGCATTTACTAATATTTTGTATAATTACATGTAAGTTCTGGTGAGATGCTCACCCGGTTTTTCAGCTCTTCTCTTGGAGATGCTTTAAGGTGTAGCAGATGCTTTTGTTTCTGTTGATTGAAAAAAGAAAAAAGTTACATTTTAAATGTACTTTGTTGATAGATTGTAGGGACTGACGATGTTAGGTTTCTTTGTGTTTGCTCTTTGAGGAGTTTATCATTAGTTATTTCTTTATGTATACTTTTTTTATGTGTTTTTTCTGGTTTGTAATATTTGATATTTTCTGGTAGTTTATTGGTTTTCAAGCTGTAGAGGTTTTCTTTTAGGAGGTTGGTGTAAAAAATATAAAAGTTGGAAAGTGTGATAATATTTATTTGCTATATTATGTTTTTAAGTTAATTAACAGTTTTAGTTTGAATATAAGTTTATTTACTTCAGCAGAGCTTTGTCATCTTGCAGCTTTTGTCATTTTTGAAGTATTTTGGTTTTATAATTAGTGTGCCTTTTATAATGTTGAATTAATTGTTTGTTTGATTCTATTGGTTAAAGTTGTTTATAGTTTAGTTTTATTGGTTGGTTTACCATAGATAGAATTTTATTTATCAGTTGAATCCTTCTATGTTAAATGCTAATTTATGTTTTCCTATTTATGTTCAAAATATTGTTCCATATTTGTGTTATAAAATGATGTATATATGTATTTGTATTAATATCTTGGTTGGTGTTTACTTGTTTGTATTTAATCATAAATTTGTGGGGGGTTTTATTGTATATATTTAACATTTGCAAACTTTTGGGTTTAATGGTAAATATTTCACTGATGCAATATATTTTTATTTAAAATGAATGTGAGTATCACATTTTAGGTTTATTTAAAAAATTGTTTTATGTGAAAAGTGTTTTTTACTGTTTTATTAATGATTAATTAGTTAATATGGCGATATTATTGTACTCAGTATTTTGACATATTCTATGTTTATTTAATGGTAACAATATATTTGTTTTCGATATATGTACAAGCAATATTTTCAAAAACAATATCTGTGTTCTTGGTATTTGTGGTTTTTATAGTTAAGGTGTGTCTTTGAAGTCTCCCCCACTTCAAAGGCACCACTGTGTATAAGTACTGGAACTCATGCACCCCCACTTCAGTACACTTCTGGACTTGAGGATACTGTTCCAGAAAGAAGGACTGATGTGCTGCTAAAGAGCTGCCACTTTTTTTTTTTAGTCTTGCCTTGCTGTGCTAATCTGCTGCCCTCTTGCCTGGGCAAGAAGGACTTGTATCTCTTGAACCCTGAACCTAGATTGAGTCCAAGGGATAGATGAATGGTCTCATGAGCTGAAGCCTCAGGGCCATAACAGGCTTCCAACCCCTGCACCTGGACTCTGTCATCTGTGAGTCTACCCTTCCAAGTGGTGCCACCCCAGTCCGGACCCTTGGAAGTGGGCCAAAGGTGCTTGCCAGCAGAAACAACACATTGCCGCTGCTGCGTGGATTGGACCTATCACAAAATACTTGCATTGCTACCTCCTCCAGAATCCTGGAGCCAACACATTGCCTTCGAAACTTTTGCTGCACAATGCTTTTCTCAGAGCAAGCGCCTCACATCCCTCTTCGATGGCAGCCTCGACGATGATGGGAAAACTCTGCATCGTAGCTTCACCTCTCATAGGAAACAATGTATCACCTTGGATGAACATCACATGCATGACACCAGACTTTAGATCGCAAGCCCCCTCAACAGGATCTGCAACGTTGACACATCAGGATCTCTTACCGCAGCCTTGCTGCATCTCGGAACCAAAGCATCCCCTTGACTGTGTGAACCATCTTCAATGTGGATCCATGCAACGCTCTGCACCCAGAATTTAAGGTGCTGTGTTCAGCGGGCCTAACTGGGTCCCTGTAGCTGGCCAGGACTCTATCACGGTCGGCCTCAACTTGTGACTTTGTCCTGGTCCGGCAGAACCAGACATCCCCAATTGCGTTTTGCACTTTTAGGTGTTATTTTTCACTATAAACATTAAAAGCCAATGTCTCCGGTTCTCCTAATTGGCATTTTGTCGTTTCACGTCTAGTTTTATTAATTAAAGCAAGATCTATTTTTTAAACATGGTGTGGGATCTTTATGTGTGGTGTTTTCACTGTTTTACTGTTTTGAAATGTTGCACAAATACTTTACACACTGCCTCTAAGTTAGGACTGACTGCTCTGTGCCAAACTACCAGAGGGTGACCACAGATTAATTTAGGGTTTGCCTGCCCCTTACCCTTACTAGGATTGTGGTTGCTGCTTGACCAGGACTTACACCCCAGTCAATCAACAACCCAATTTCTAACAATGACCATTATAAAATGTCTACTATGGTTTTCCTTTTTGTTTAAGGACAGTTGTTAGTGGCAAGCACCATAGTTTACGCTTAGTGAGCAATATAGATTGGTTTGCCTCAAATAATCTATAAAAATAACTAATCATCCTTAGGGATAGTTGAATTTGGTGCAAAACAGTACAAGACATTTTGACAGACATTAAATCCTGAACCCGTTTTTAATATAAGGAGTGTTTAATGTAACAGAAGAACTGAAAAAGAACACAACGTTCCAAACCTACATGGATGCCATGGAGATGGCAGCAAACATGTATCAAATGCATTAAGGGAATCATGCTGTTTTCCATAATAGATTTTGGCACAAAAAGATTTATAGGAAATGAAATCCATCAAATGGAGCAAAATACTACTTGGTCCGAACCTCTTCAAAGGGTATGCCTCATTGCTCATGAATTTGCACCTCAGCATGTGATCTGTAGAAAGGAAATAGGTTTTTACTGGATTACCTCTGCCATAAGAAAAAAATATTTGTATCCAAAATCCATATAGAAGGAAGAATCAAAATAAACCAATTTCACACTCAGGTTACCAATTGTTTATTTTGTTTTTATTCTTTATTATGCATTTACAAGAATGTGTAGGCTTGTAATTGCCTAGGGATGGTGATTTGTGCGATACATGCTTGTAGTATAATGCCATTTAATTCATTTCACTGGCGGAGTAGTTTGAACGTTACAAAAGATTGCCTTTTATTGTACACAAAATTATGAACATCTTTATCTTATTGAAAGGATATTAAAATCCGTTTGTGACTAGTATCGATATAATGCATCTAAAGGTGCAAAAGTAGTAGTGGGTGTTTTAGCATTGTTCACAGCTTACATTTTCCATTTCACTTGTTTTGCTCTAGCTACATAGTAAATGAAAATCTATGATGGAAATGTTTACAGCTTCTCCTTTCTTTGCACAAGGGTGCATTTGAATTTGAACTGTGCAAGCTGCCCCCTCTCTCCAAACATTAAAACAACTAAACTCCCTATATTGGCTACAAACAGCTTCCTGGACATATCTTCATTACCATATAGTACACAATTGAGTTCTAAACAATAATGCTGGTTGTTGGCTGTGGTGTCAGACCTGTCAGCAGTATTTGTGGCCTTGGATCAAAACAATTGAAGCCCCGCCAACATTCTTGAGAAACTACAGCTGATCCCGCTTCAATCACCGTGTAGTGGCCAGGCCTTGTTTAGCTGCTCTTTCCTTAATTAACTGCGATCATTATGTAGAATCTCTAAATCATGTTCCCAGAAGAAACATATGGCCATGAAAAAGCACCAGGGCCTGCAGCATAGTGCTTCACCTTGTCACAGCTCTGTTGGTAAAAGATTTCAGTCATAAACAACTGAGGAAGCACATATCAAAAGGAAGATCTACCTACAATGACGAAAACATGTTTGCTCTCTCTTCAAGGGAGAAGCTTCGTACTGGGTGCACTCAGCTCATCAAGAAGAGTCATCAAAAACATCCTGATGTATGTCTATTGGGTGACTTATTTAAATTAGCTGTCTTTAAAATGTTTGGGTGCCTGTGTGGTGAGGTGGGACAGTTGAAGATGGACTGAGCAGCCGGGAGGCTTCTCCTGGCGGGGCTGCTTTACATGGATGCTAACCTGTAACTAAGACTTAGTAACTTAAAGATACTCCTCGGCTACTTTTTTTTCACTACTCAAGCCACATAATTCAGTCATAATACAAATCACAACAGGTTGCTACATTCTAAGCTGAAGAGTTAAAGCTCCCAATTTGGGGATGCCTAAAAATATTGCAAAATGTCCTTTGGGTCATGTTCTACATACCCAGGAAAAGGAGAGTTTGTTTTGATTTTATTATTTCTGAGGGTTACTCTAGGCCCTGTAGTCCCCATAGCACTTAAAGGGTATTATGAGGTGCTCCTTCCTGGAGCAGTTAACATTATATGAGTGGCTCCGGTCGCTCATTTATTTTTCTTTCTCGTTTTGTCTGTGGGTGTCCCCGTCCCACCTGGGACACCTACAGTTTTTTTTGTTGGAGGCCACAGGGGCCTCTTCAGGCCCCTGTGGCTCAACAGATTCTCCAGCCAGCACACATTGTGGGTGCTGGTGGGAGCCGGTGACTTGTTGTTTCTGAGGGGTAACCCGGTGCTCACTAGAGGTGCCCACATCTCTAAAATACATTGTGGCCCGCAGGGGAGCGCCAAGGCCCTGCTTGCCCCATGCAAGTATTAGGCCACTTCCCATTCTGTGTGCCATGGGAGCCAGCTACTTTATTTTTTGTGTTCTAGTGTCCACCTGGGGAACCCACACCTTTAAAATAAATTGGGAGATCTCAAGTCTCTTGTAGACCCTGCCCGCTCCCCAGCCAGCACTTATCCTGGGCACACAAAAAGTGTGCTCCCACTCCGTGCAAGCATTTCTTAACTCTGCTCATACTCCCTGCCGACATGAGCATTACTTCTCCCACCAGAGCCTAGAGACATGGAGGATGGGGTCCCCAAGGTCCTATGCGTGGGGGCCCATTACCCACCCCAAAAAAAGAATTTGGCTCCAGGGGATAAGGTTCCCTGGACCTTCAGGAGGCTCATGGAGGAGTCTACATGATTATCATTAGCCTCAGCGATGGGACCCCACAGTGTAAAAATGGGACAGGTCACCATGTTTGAGAGAGGCGGGAAACATGATTCCAGTATTGAAGATTTTTTTTAAAGAGGAAAGCTTTTTCCAGCTTTATGTGGTTGTCAACGGAGATGTAAATGAGTATGAATAGAAAGTAATTACAAATAGCAACAAAGAGAGAGTAAGGAATACGTGGAACGTCCATCTCCCTGAAAATGATCAATATGCAACAACATGGACAAACCCATGGGGGATCCAAAATATAGGGATGACGCACTGTCATTCACAAGGATGCGAAGAATTCATTTGGTTTTTTAAAAGAACCCTCACCCACCAACCTAGTTGGTGGCATACTTCATTATTAGGTTTCCAGCTGGGCTGCCAAGTGCACCCCTGTGTAGCTGTGCTATGATGCCTGAATTACAGCGGAGCGGGTTTTTTTGAGTGAATGTGTGAAAAAGATAAGTGCAGATTAAAAGTACCTCCAGAGTATCCAATAGTTGATTTTTATTCTTGAGTCTCTGGTGCACGTTGTTACATATAGAAAGTAATTACAATAGTGCCAAAGACAAAGCTAGTGTCAAGAAACAAGTAATAAATAGTTAGAGAGTAAGTGTTGCAAAGATGTCCTCCAGCTTCTGTCTTTGAGTAGCTGTGCATCAATCTGTAAAATAAGAAACTCAGATTTTTCTTAAACAAATATAGCAGTGGAACTATAAAGCAAAATATTAGACTTCTACAAATTCTTGATCCATGAAGAGATATAAAACTGTTAAGTTTGCAAGTGCATCCTTTAGCTTGCTCATGAAAACAGATGTGGGAAAATACTTTCATTGTATTCAAATGCTGTCAGTTCATCACATTAAAGATGTGCAATTTAGTAAAAAAGTTGTACTTCAGAAAAAGTCCAGCTCTTCTTCTAGAACAAATGAATAGTGCTTTGTTAGGTCGGACTCACTTTGATGTAACAAGAATTTCAGAGGAAATGCAATTTATATAAGTTGCAGCAGAAAGAGAGAGTGAGGAAAATGAGGTCGCAGTGCAGGTTACCAATTAGATAAGCATTGGTTGTATCATGTTGGACAGTTTTACGAAAGAAATCAATGAGTTTACAGCCACACCAGCAAAAACTCCAAATAAAGTATGTGTTTGTTGCCAGTGCACAAACTGCAAGCATAGATTAAAACATAGAAGCATAGACGAAAACAGAGACCTAGAACAGTGCTTTAAGAGTAGATTCTGCTAAAGTGGAAGATATCTATGAGCACTACAGTATTCCTCCGCTACATTCTAAAGATGTCATGGGTGATGGTTTAGAGTTGTGTCATATGAGGCAGGCAACACAGGAGCTACTTATGTGTGGGAAAGAGTTTTAAATCCTCTTGTTATCCACTTCTTTCCTACAGGAAGAAGTTGTTACAATGATCGTAGGGAACAGATTCTTGATTCTGAGTACTGGTCAACTAGACTACATTCTGAAGATCCAAAATCTAGACCAAATGTTGAATATCTTTACATCCTCTATTTGACCTTGAGCTATAACTTAAGACATATTCTCAAAACAGGAACACGATTACTAAATCTAAGTGGCAGAGTATTTCTTGAGAACGGTTTCAGTAGAGATGAAAGTGCAAACTCATGCAATATATGGTATGTAAATATGGTACAAATAAGTACTGGTTTCGACTGCATGCTTAGTTAAAGTGCATGTTGGATAATTTGGGTGACCCTACCTGGTTTGTGACTCTATATCTGTAAATACTGCTGACATCAATTTTAAGACTCCTGGAGAATTGTGTGCCATGGATCCAGCATATAGCATAAGATTTAAGCCATAATTCACTTAATTTGCAACAAAGAAATTCCTCTACTTGCTGAGGTTGTTCACTACTTTTGGAGGAGGTTTATCAAGCAAGATGCACCCCAGATATTAACCTGCCGCTTTAGGTAATTGGTACTCACAATTCGGACTGCACAGTGATATATTGGTTTTGCTATTTATTGAACAGTGCATTCTTTGTGAGATTCCAAATGATTCTCACAATAATAACCACAGACAGCAAGTGGTGCAATTTTTGTTGCACAAATACAAAAGCACTTCCATAGCAGACAAAGAAGGAACAGGAAATAATACACTAAGTATTTGAACATAGAGCCAGGCCCAGTGAATGGAGTGATGGAAAAGGTGGCAGACTTCAGCACATATCCCAATAAAACTGATGTTAAGTCAGTTTTGGTGAGGTTTGAACATAGAGAGGAATCCAAACAGATGGGTAGGTGCAGTGCATGATTCTTGTTAGTGAAAGATCTGTATGTGCATAGAGTACAGTTTCCTCTGTGTCCAGCGTCGACTGTCACCATAAAACTTTGGACGTGACAATGATAAATATAGGTCAAAAAAGTATTTAAGAGAGGAATGTCTTACATTGCACTGACATAAGTTAGGTCACTTTATGGACTGTACCTTCTTGATTTTGATGAGAGTAAATTAAATGCAGACATCTCGTGTATTATAGATTACAATCAATTTAGAAGCTTGTATGCTCCTCATCTGGGTCAATACACAATTCCTCAAAATCATGTAGTCTCCTGCAAATGGAAATTTGAGAAAAATATAGTTTTGAAACCCACAAAACTCACAAAGGCAGAGCGGCATCAACAGAAAAAGGTGAAACTGGATGAAGTTAAGGTTATGTAGGATCTAATGTTCTAATTTCTCTGGAGTAAACTGCTACTGTAATGTAATTGTAAATGTTGTTTTTCAGTTTACTCCACATATACACAATATTGAGGAGAACACAAATAAGACACTATGTACAGCACTGTCTACTCTACTGAGGTGAGCAAATGTTGCCAAATTGGTCACATTCTACCCTGGTTTTTTGCGATGCTGTTGACTTGGTTACAGGTAAATTGCAATTTAATTTTAAAACTCTCCAGAAGAGGCCCAGGAATTTCTCATGAAAGTTCTTGATATTCTAGAAAATTAATGCATTCCAAATTGATGAATTCTTTTGAATTAGCTATTTGTGGGATAAAGAAAGTGTGAACTGTCACCTTTCTTCAAGAACTGACATTGGTTGAGGTCAATTTGTGTATTCAACTATATCAGATTGTGAATCATGCTGTACTGAGTATAGAGTGAAATACTGGTGAATAACTTGTAGTGTGGATACATTTCTCAATATTCATGCATTCAGTATATGGTAGCATATAGGAGAGGTTCTTGATTTAAATATCTTACGATTCGTTTATTGTTTGGCTTCTCCTCTTTAGATCGGATCGTGTGTTTCTCCATATAATTGAGTGGATTACTTCCCCTTATTAACTTTATTGAATAATAATTCTTGAATAAAACCCTTGAAAAATCACAGTTTTGGACATCCCATATACTGATAAGGTATGTTATACATGGACTAACCATGTGCCTTCATTACAAATTTATAAATTAAATTAAACAATTTGTTCAATAGAGATTAACATGTTTCTATGTGGACATCGTCTATAATGAATATAACTAAACGAATTAATTATACATATCGTGCCCACTTATAATATATATTAGATAAATACATATATTATGTATATTCTGTTTTACTTACAGTATCTGTTTCACATCACAGACAAAACTATATGGATGATAAGAAATTGGACAGGAGACTCTCAGCCTCTATCGCATAAACTCTGATTATTATCTATAGGAGTGATCTAATCTTCGTTTACAATTAGGTAGGTATAATATACACTTACTATAGTTTATGGTTCGGTTTGGATCTCTAGGTGTATCACACACTAAAATCTGCAACTTCTGGATTACCCTATTTAAAAGACATAATGTAGATCGAAGAAACAAAATAAATGACAGTATAAATCTATTTCCCCATTCCTCCCCTTCCGCTCCCAGCTTCTCTTCTTTCTTCCTTTTTTCTCCTTGTTACTTGATGCTTATGCAAGATGATTATCAATATGAACATTCCATATAGAAAATGTAAGATTGTTTAGCTGTGTTTTCAATGTGGGGTCCATTGAGAGATTATGGACATGAGGTATAACGCAACAACTTTCATTATACCTGTATTGGATCGTAAATCATTTCTCTGAACTTAGAGATTTTATGAAAAATGTTTGTCGCAATGTAGGCTTTGTGTATTAGATTATCATCTAGTGTATGATATTTTTAATTGTTAAACTTTTTTGTAATTGTAATTATATATCTATGTATTTTTAACAGCCCTGAAGAAGTCCTGTGTCAGGACGAAACACGTCGGCTGTATCGCACTGTATTGTCCATTGAACTTGGAATAAAGAGACTGAAATCAAGGAATACTCTGTCTTCTTGAATTGAATTTGACATATATATATTGTTATTATTGGATTGTTTTATAAATTTGTGGTGCATC
Source organism: Triturus cristatus (assembly GCF_964204655.1). Lineage (NCBI taxonomy): Eukaryota > Metazoa > Chordata > Amphibia > Caudata > Salamandridae > Triturus > Triturus cristatus. The sequence continues at coordinate 358,176,418 of NC_140595.1, forward strand.
TTAGCTTTTGTCTGATTCTGCGAATCAGGGTTGTTTAATAGGTTTTTGAAAAAAGCTGCCCAAAGTGTAGAGCAGAAGTAGTTTCAAATTTGATTGTTCAGGATAGTAGACAATTTGTTCTCCTAATTGTTACAAAGATGTAGACCAGATGGCACAAAAGTAAACACTGACTGCATCAAAATATGGTTCGATATTAATATGTAGGAAAACTTACACTACACACTTTATCATTTTTCTGAAGGCAGTGTGCAGCAGTGGTTGACTGCCCACAGGGGGGTTCACAACATGTATAAATAATCATTTAACTGACTATCTGTAGCTATGGATAAGCCCTATTTTCTTAACACTGTACTTTCTTCTTAGGATCACAGATGTTGCGCTCTAGCGTCCTTTGAATTGTACTCTTATGCATTATAAGATTTGATGGTTTTTTGGTAAGTGCATCTTACCACTACAGGATTATGTTTAGATTGCATGGCTTTTACTTTTATTATGGCTGATTTGGTTTATTCACGTTATGCTAGTTTCTTTCCTTTGATTTTCGCAAGCTTTTCTGAGTGCACACGTTCTTATTACGAACATATTATATGTCATTGCGACTTACCTTTCAGGTTTTTTCTTTTTTCTTTTGCTTCCTTTGCATTTTCACATATGTTACGTTGGGATGTACTGTATATATACACATATACATTCTACTTATATTTTTTTCTTCTCACATTTTTCTTCCGCGGTGTGGTTCCCTTTTTTCCGAATATTAGGTATTTTTCACTTATACTTCGGTGACACTTATAATTTTTCTTTCTCCTTTTCTGATTAGTTTGTCCTTTTCAACTTATGGAATATTAATGAAGAGGTTGTTTCACCACTTTTTCAGATGTATGGGACTAACTAATGTTTAATCCATAACATGGAATTTTTGTATTTAATTTAGAAACATGTTGCCAATTTAGTTATTTCTTTTGCCTCTAGCCCTGATGAAGTCCATGACTCATAACTGTCAGGACGAAACACGTGTTGGCTTGGCCTGATGGCATACAGTGAAGATTGTACTTCGGAATAAAGACAAGACATGAACAACTTGCATTAAAAAAGGACTACTTTATTGAACTGTAATTTGGACTTTGATTCGTGCTTTACCACTGAACCACTTTGCTCGGTTTTCAATTTTGGTTTCTGTATGAGGTGTCCTTTGTTCACCAATTACGACGTAAAGTGGTCGTCGTATTGTCCACTTTGCAGCAATGGTTCAATTTTGATTTTTGTTCTTATATAGTCACTTCCCTGCGCAATTTGTCCCTACCACTGTGTCTAACATGTACTAGTGGGTTGGCTGTAGGGCCTGGTCTTCAGCTGTATGCAGCTGTGGATTGGCTACTATTGGGGGTGTTGGTCACATTCCACAGGGGTTGGCCACAGGGCCTGGCTTGAGGTGAGGCCCTGCAGTCAGTCTCCTGCTGCACATGGCCAATGGTTGTGCACGATGGGGATGGCTGCCGGCAAATGGTTGGGCACAAGGCCTGGCTGGAGGGCAGGCCCTGCAGCCAACCCCCACTGTGATGAGTGAAGGCTATGAGCAGTGAAGAGGATGGCCGCTAACAGGTGTTTTTTGAGATGTCATCAGCGATGTCATCAATTATGTCAATCAAAATGTCATATGTACTATGTGAGATCATAAGCCATGCTGGCAGGGGCACATTTTATTGTTAGACCAGTAAAGTAGAATTGGTGAATCTTAGTCTGTTTTTTTATTTTTAAATGTTAGTTTTTACCTTATTTCAACACATAACTATATATAGTTGGGTTACATGTATATTACACATTACATTTGCAGTTAGGACTGTGTTTCCGTAGGAAATAGATGTTTTGGTCTCATCCACCTCAGCTCCTACGTTTTCCCCATGCAATTTCCAATAGGAACTTTAGACATATCTACATCCAAAAAAGCAGAAAGAATTTGCACCAAATTTGTCAGAAAGATAAATCTTTACCAAGAAAGTGTTATTTTTTATTACTGGTACTGTGGATCCGAGGTACATCAGGGGATCTGTGGCAGCATTTTTTTAAAAACAGGGCAGGTTCAAATAAAAGCCCCCTAACGGTGGACAGGACCTGGGTGGGGTCTGTGCATTGTGAAAGAAGTCCCCTCCTGAGATTTTGGCAGGCCCTGGGGACCCCATATCCAAGGGATGTAGTCTTTCTCTAATGAGCTGGGTGTGCGGCTCCCCTGCCCAAGCCTTTTGAAGGCCCCAGAGACCCCAACCCCAGAGGGGATTTCATTTTTTGGGGAGGGGCCCCTACCAAAGCAATGGCACAAGGGGCCCCCATCCCCTGGGACCTGAAGACAGCCATTGTCCCAGGAACCTCTTCCCCGGGACACTGTCTTGTCCCCTGCCCAGGAATGTATGGGCATGGAATATACATCTACTTTCCTGCCCACACTCTCCAGGGCAGGTAAACTAGCCTCTCTTCCACCGGGCAGGAGTAGTAGCAATAGCTGCTCCTACCAGGTAGTAGCAAACCAATGAAACCGCCTTCCTCTGGCACAATGGATGGGTGCTGGCAGGAGAGCTGACAGGACCTCGGGCAATGGGTCTCCCCCTGAAACTCCCAATGATTTTATATTCTTGAGTGCCCCTGGTGAGACCGGGGCACCCTTAAAAAGAACAGAATGGCTGGCTCCCGCTCACAGGCAAGCACGGAGCTGGAAGGGCAGAGGGAGCCTTGGGCCTACCCCCGCAGCACCCAATCTATGAAATACTTCTTGGATGCACCAGGTGGAACCGGGTCACCCAAAAAATAAATGAGAAAATGTAGAAAGCAAACATGGGCAGGAACATAAAATAAGTAGAACAGCCACTCATTTCGTGCCCCATAGTGCCCTGTGAGGACTATTTACTTATAATTGTACATTCTTGTGGTGCCCTAGAACAGGTAGGGCCACTACAAAGCATTTTTTGTAAATGTTGTGTGGTGCTACAGCAAACGCAGCTGCCCCCACAAACATTTTTTTTAAAGTTGTATTAAGTCTCCTAGGTAATTGAATTCATGAGCCCCGGAGAGCCTAATATATATTTTTAAGCAGTCTGAGTTGGAGGTTATGCTGTTCAGCTGGACATCAGGGATTCCTTGTAGATTTTGTATTACTTCTAAAACCTATAACTCCGGTTATATGTATGCTATTAGGCTCCTTCAGTTCAATAAATTAGGATAAAAACACACTTTATTTTTGTTAATTGGGTGTTAATTACTTATCGTCCATGTTGGTAATCTGAAATGTTTAACATATCTTCCTCTGCTAAAGCCTGACTGTTCTTTGACACTCTACCAGGACTGAGCTAAGTATTTATTAGAGTGAATCCAAGGACCATCTTTGGGGTTTGTTACAGTATTGCATGGTGAAGCCTAACCAGCATCATCACACAATACTCCACGTTCCTACAACAACTGATAATGATGTTCCCATCAAGAGGAGGAAAAGATGCCAGGATGGAAGACTCGTGGGATAAGCTGACTATACCAGTCTGTCCAGTATAACAACTCAAGGACATAGCCATGCACAGACCATTGTAATAACAGGAGAACAAGGAGAGTATACCTGCTCCCAGACTTTAGAGAAAACTGATTGGTTCTTGACAGTGGAAACAGCAGAAATGTTGCAAATCATGATGTTGTTGAATTACAATAGTGTGTGTTCCTTAGATGCGAGAGGTCAGACTAGACCCCTTACACTTTCACTCACACTCTTGTGTGCTAGAGAGAGGCTTGCTGCCTTCAACGGAGAAGACCATTCTCACCTCTGCTGATCTCCACTGCTTGAGGGCAAAGGCTTCATGCCTCAGCATTCTTATTCTCTCATCAGAAACCTTTATTTGGTTTTCTGAAGCTGACACCTTAGGGTATTTGCCTAACCAAAATGCCCTTTTATGAACCATTCTTCCTTAATAAGAGTTGGGATTTTCCTTTATGGAACTCATTTGTTTCATATTTTGTACTCTTTTTTTGAATGCCCTATATTACCTTATTTTGAAATATCTACTTTTACATAATTTAAATATGCAATGATAAATGTTCTAATTTGAATACTTATTGAGCTAACGGTTTAAGTTGCATTCATCTATAAGAAATCCCTTTTAATCTCACTCGATCTCTGTTTGTCGTTTCCTATGGAGCCCTGTTGGTATGCACTTTTTTATAGCTTCTAACTTACTTTCCATATGGACTCGAAAAAGTCCATTAGACCAATGGCGTTTGTTTTTATGAACATACCCGATTTTGAGACGGAAGAATCCCTGTTCTGTCAGTTTCATTTTCGGCACGAGTTTGCTGTTTACGCAAGCATTTGCAGGATAACAAGTCGAGTGTAAAAATATCATTTGATTGTAGCTTTTCATTTCTGCTTCACAGCAAAGATGAAAAGTAAATAATGAATAGGAAATGAGTCATTACTGCTCATAATCCTTTTTTTCTTTTAATTACATTAATTTATATTGCTTCTTTCATTCAAAGATGGTAATTAATCAGATGGAGGACGACAATTTCACATTCCTTTGTATCTTTTAAAAACCCTCTGCATAATGCTGTTGAATTTTTACAATGCTTAGATTAGTGTTTTTAGTCTTAAAATAGTTTAATAGGCCAGCCCACAAGTGACTAATGCTGGTCTAAAATCAATTATGCCTCACATTTCTCAAATATGGCATATGGCAACGTTTACATCCATCATTAGCGGAGACACGTTTTGTGCTTAAATTACCAGGGTTAGCAGGTTGGGAGGCATGTCCTAAAACATTAAAAAAAATGTTAAATGGAAGACATTTAAAACAAAAGTTCCAAAGCAAATACCATGCCTTTCCATGTTTTTTTACTGTTCTTAATCGTGTAATTCAAACCAAAACTATACAAGCAGACATATACAACTAGCACTACGAAGTCAATAGGTCTGGCTCTCATCTGATCAAACATGCAAACACAGGACGGTACAAAGGTTTGGAGGGTGGTAATCGTGACAATGCTGGTGGTAGACCGAAGTAGCTGGTGGTAATGGTGATCCTAATGATGATGACGGCATAGGTGGCTATTATATTGATGGTTAGGATCATGGTGGTGGTGGTGTTAATGATAGTTATGGTAGTAACAGTTGTAGTAAAAGTGGTGGAAGTAATGGTTCACTAAAAATAAATAAAAAAAGTTACTTCAAAAATTGATTGTTCTCTGCATCCAATTCATATATGAGTTAAAGATTGGGTGATAGATGAGCGTATTTTTCAGATAAAAATTAGTCTATCATGCACTGCAATGCAAGCACTTCGGGGGGTGGGGGGGGGGGTGAGAAGATACACCAAACAATCAATTGCATAAGGGGAGAAAGTAATATTTCTTTGGGTGGAGTCAAATCCCACTTGATGTATATTTAAAATAATGCGAACAATACTTCTTGCAGACAATTGCGTTGTCACACCTAAAGATATTAGTGGCCTTGAACAAAAGTAAACTAAAGGAGAATTGGTGAAGCCCATTGGCACAATTGTTTTGCATTTGAAAATGCTTCTCCTCTGATTAGAGAATTGGTGTGAGTGAGCGCGTGATTGTCTGGATAGCTGAATGTGAGTCCCTAATAGAATGAATGAGTGAGTCAATTAATGGGTGAAAGAATGACTTAGCAACAGAGGGCATAATGAAAGAATGAACGAATGAGTGAATGGTTGAAAATGTGAGTGCATGGATTGGTGGCTTAATGAATGGGTGCGTGAGTGCATGGACTGATGCAGGCAGTTTACTTTTATCTCCGAGGCTAACAGATAAAGAGGTCTCTTTTCAAACCAAAGGAAAGTTAGTGTTGACCCCCCGATTTGTTATTTTTTCTAATATTCGTATAAAGTGTGTTGTAAATAATCATTTTAAAGAAGGTCTAATATAATTTCTGCTCTCCCAATATTGGAAAGCTCTGCATATAGTCTGGACTTTGATTAAGGTGATGGACAAAGTCATTATGACGAGTGTCTGGGGTCAGTGTCAGGCAAATATCTAAACATACTTTGCAAGTTTTAGGATTTTGACGTGTTGGCTCAAACATATAGTATTCATTCAAATAAAAAGGGTTTATCAAATCGAAACATTTTTTTTGTTTAAACAAGTTAATATGTGACCCTATCGGAGAAACAAAAAGCACATTAGGAAATGTATTTCACTATTTATGATCCAGCCAAAGGAAAGTTAAGCAAACCATCACGTAGCCGTTGGCAAGGGAACAACTACTGGCCTGCTACCAGGTGTCCAGTTATAAACTACAGAGTTCTGTTGAGTAACACAATTCTTTAACGAGAATTGTGCAAGATGTTGAACATTCAACATCCATGACAAAGAGTTGATCCCTTTGTTCAATTTAGGAAAAAGAGCGGGATGTTTTCTTACAAAATTTCTTCATCATCCCCTATCAACAAATGAGAAATCGTGCGTACCAACTTGTGAAAACAAATTTAAAAAACACACAAATTGAAAAAACCACAAACACGACACAAATTACTCTTTGTAATTTGGTCTATTCAACATCATATCTCAATTCCTACATCTAGCAAAAAAATGTTTTCCTTTCTGTTTTTCACAATAAGCTGCCCATAATATGTTCAAGGCAAACGTTAAAACCTTTCGGACACTCTCCCCAGTTGCAGATCTGGGTTGAATCCTTCATCATTCTTTTTCTCACTTCACCACGTCAGTTCAGACCCGGCTATATGCAAATGAGTCTTGACCCTGTGCCTCATGGGAACAGCCCAGCCCAAACTGCCAAGTCAGGTCTTCCCTGAACCGGAAACAAGCATCCTGGAACTGGTTTCGGGGTAACACCCCTCATCAGTCAGGCTAGCTTGAGTCCAGTGGAAAAATAAGCAAGGGAACCACGTCTGCGCATACCCTGCCAACTTAGGGTGAGCAAAGCAAGCCATGCAGGTGATGGACGGAGCGCTGAAACTTTTCAGACACTCATTCCCAGTCACAGATCTGGGTTGAGTCCATCATTGTTCTTTAGTTCACTTTGCCACCACAGTTCAGACCCAGCTATATGCAAATCAGTCTGCAGTCAGCACACATAGGAAAAGGAAAAAGCCAGAGAGGACAGTTTTTGTGTAGGAAAGTATCCCTCCCAGCACAAAAACAATCCTACATGCAATGCAGGCACGCTTGCACCAAGGCGTGAGGGTGCCCATATTCTCAATAGGCAGCCAAAAGTGCGACCGCACAAGGAGAGAACAGGAATACACTATATAATATTAAATATTAATATTAAAGTGTCTTGCCGCATTGCATTGTGTGACAAAACTGCACCCATGTGTTCAGTTATCAGTTTGACAGACTGTGCATCAGACACAGCTCATGGGGACCAGTAACAGGTTCCACTCATTGTTCATTCAATGTTCGGAAGGGAGTGCTAAAAGTGCCACACTATGGTTGACCACATACTTTATGATCCCCATATATACGAAAACATAGGGGCTTGTCTTTCACAAATGGCTGGTATTGGTTGATATTTTTAGTGATGTGCTCACTCATGGGGCTGGATTCAACCACTTGACCCACTAATTACAACAGCTCATCTGGAGGGGGTCGGTTAGGGTTTGGATCCTAGCACACAAAGGAATCTCCCGAAAAATCAGAGGGAGATAGTTGAAACAATCCTGGAATCGGAGCACCCATCCTCATTCAAAAGGACTCCCCACAAAAACTAGGCTGAAAGGGAAAAAGCTGTGTACCACCCTCGGGACCACAAAATGACAGCAGAGACACCCATAAAAATCATCCCTTCAAGAGCAGTTCAGGTTCACTGGTATGCACAGTGATTTGATGGTCAATATCTTTTCCAAACAGTGTTTTGACAAAATATTGAAAATAATATCGGGATGTGAAAAATCTCATCAACGGAAAATGTTGCTGTATGTAATATTGTTGGTAAGTGTTATTTTGTATGTAATTTATTGTAGTTTATTTGATTCTGTATGTTTATTAGCTTTTTTCATTTATGTTTTCAGTAAGATAATTTATTAATTATGAAATTGTTAACATTTGTGTATTTAGTTGTCTTAATCTATACAAAACTATGGATTTATAAAAAATTTTGGCAGCATGGTATTGGGTTTTAGGGGATTAGGGAGAAGAGAGTTTTAAAAAGTGAATAATTGAATGTAAATGTAATATTAATTATTTTAATGATATGGGCATTAATATTGTAAAATGTATACATTTATTTTGTTACAATAATTATTAAAAAATGTATAAATAAGTAAAATAATTTTTGATTGTAATAAATGTAACAATGTATACTTTTATTATAATATTAAAATGCATATTTAAATAAAAATAAAGTAAAACATATATAAAAATGTAAATTTAATAAAGTAAATTAATATAAACATTTTCTTCGGATTCAATTGGATTCATTTTATTTGTACATGTTTTAGGGGCTTTTTAGAAAATATTTTTCCTATTTTTGACTATGTGGATACAGAAGAAGATCTGCAGCTATGGGACCGTAAGTTGTGCAAATATCATTTGGAAATATGTGATTTATCTGTTTATATTTATTTAAATGATTTGTTATTTGAGCTCTTTGGTTGGTGAGGCTTACATTTTTCATGTAAACAGTTTATTTATTATTTCTAACATCTCATTCTTTTTTAATATTCCGAAGGGCTCAAGGAACCCATCAGTCAGTCGGAAACCGCTCGAAATCCCAAAGGGTTGGCCTTTCCGCCTTTGGGATTATGATGCATGGTTTCCAGCTTGGTTTACATGCCAGCCTGTCCAACATGGAAACCTTGTTGTAAAGCATGTTTGGGGGCCCCTAGCAGGGCCCCCTTGGGTGCGCAGCTGCCAAAGGGGGTTGAGGGGGCACCTTCAGGTGCCGGCCACTCGGTGCAGGGGTGAACAGCACCTCCCATTTCCCTATGGGGGTATGTATTACGGCCTGTTTACGGCCGGCATGCATGCTCCCATAGGGAAATGTAGGAATATCGACAAACAGTGTTTGGTCGCATCCTAATAAGGTGGTTGAGACCACCAACCAGAGGTCGGTCTGTCCCAGGACCAAGACAGTGTTGGGCGGACTTAAGTCAGCCCAACATCGTAATTAGCCCTTAAATGTTTAGACTGATGTAATAAAATATTACGTTTACTATTTATATTACAAATGATTTGTCGTTTTGGTTTGGATTTTTTTCAACAAAGGTGGGGTTGGGAGCTGTTAAGGTCCAGCATACACACTACCTTATATGGACTAATCAATATACAAAGAGTATACAGTTACTAAATTCTTCTAATGAAGGAACACCATTAGTGTTTTTTACCATGACAAGGGTGGATGGTGCAATAAGAATATTTAGGAGCCAGAGGCCTCACCCACCCAAATGGGTGCCATGGTTTATCATCAAGCAGCTCCTACTTGGGCCTGCACTAAAATACCCAAATGGCCCCTCAAGGGGGCTCTTTGCCGGAAATCTTTTAAGGTGATTCGTTACAGCAAGCCTATAATGAGGGTGCTGAATGTGTAGATTGGAGAAACATGTTTCTTGTCAAAAACGGAGTTATGAATGATCTGTGGCAATTCATGAGGATCAACACATAGCCTAATCTATGTGCAATTGGTACAGGAGTCCAAATTGGTGAAGTACCCAATCCAGAAAACCACATGTGTAGTGTGAGTAAACCAATACATCATATACATGATGGAGAGATGAGGAAGAATCCGACCTCGGAAAGAAAATATAGATGCATGTCTTTTTGACATCTTTTATCAAGCACCTAGTATACTAATCTAACTTTTGTAGTAGGTTAGCATATATGCTGAACAATCCTAAACTCTAAGAAAATACACTTACTAGATGATGTCATCAGTGATGTAATTTGAGATGTCCTCAGTGATTTCATCAGTGATGTCACTGACCATGTCATGAGTGATGTAATATGTGAGGTCATAAGCAGTGCATAGCGGGCTTAAGTTATAGTTAGCTCAGGTAACTATAACTGCTGCATTTCACTGATTTTGTACAAGTGAAATCTGAACCTAGGGAGAGGAGTTGGCCTAACGGCTAGGGCGCTCGACCTCGGACCTGGGGAACTGGGTTCAAGTCTCGGTAATGACACTGAACATCCTGTGATTCTGGGCAAATCACTTAGTCCCCCCGTGCCTAACAAAGAATGAATGTGTGTCCTCATGTAACGTAACTGGTGCTGTGTAAAGCGCTCTGATACCTGATTGGATTCGGGTCAAGTTTGCGCTATATAAAACTCTGCAAAAAAAAAAAAAAAACGATTTATAACATCCCTGTAACCTTTGTTTTTTCAGTGAATTTCTTATGTTTTTTAAATTCTGTGTCCTAACTATAACGTTCCTGTCACTTTTGTTTTTTTAAGTGAATTTTTAAAGATTTGTAACCTAACTATAAAGTCACTGTAACGTTTGTTTTTTAAGTGAATCTCAGTGGTTTTTTAACTAATAGTCGCATTTGCAGAGGGGTGGAGAAAGTTAGCGGGCCTCTGACTAGCTCTCAGAAATCCTGCTGTATGGGACTTACTGTAGGTAAAAGGAGGGGGTAGCTGGCACACCAGGACCCTCAGCAGCCAAGGGGACTTCATCCCCCAAACAGTTGTGTGCCAGGAGGCGCAATTGCAGAGTGGTGAATAAAGGGGACATGGCCTCGGACTACCTCAGAGCAATCCCACTGTGTGGAACTTACAGGAGGCAAAAGGAGAGGTAGTTGGCCCCCAAGGACCCACAAGAACCAAGGGGACTTCATCCCCAAACTAAGAGCGTCCCAGTAGGTGATTTTGCAGAGTGGTGGAGAAAGGTGGAATGTCCTCTAGTAACCTCTCAACAATGCCACTGTTTGGAACTTACTGGAGGTAACATGAAGGGTAGTTGGTCCCCAAGGAGCCTCAGCAGCTAACGGGACTTCGTCCCCCAACCAATTGTGCATCAGGAAGTTTTTTTATTTTTTATTTTTTATTTTATTAAGGGGAGTTTTATATAGCACAAACTAGACCCGATAAATTGGGTATCAGAGCGCTTTACATAGCACAAGAACACATTCATTTTTGTTAGGCACTGGGAGTTTAAGTGATTTGCCCAGAATCACAGAATGTTGAGCATTGTAGCCGACATTCGAAACCGGATCCTCAGCTTCAACAGCTCTAGCTGTAAGGTTACATCCTCTCCCCAAAGTGCGTTTGCAGAGTCATGGAGAAAGTCTCTGGTGCCTTGTTGGTCTGGTTTTTATGTTTTTTAAATGTATGAGCTAGGGGATGGGGGCTGTGTGGCCCTCCTCCCTGTGCTGATTTCAGCCCTGAGTTCCCATCCTCTGTTACCTGGCCTCTCTGTTGGGGACCACAGGGAGATTGTCAAGGCCCCTGTGATCCCTGCAGGAGCTGGCATTGCTTTGAGACTCAGGGAGCTGCTAAACATGCAACCCCCTGGATCTCAAAGCAATTTGTCTGTTTCCTTGCTCACTTGACAGCGGGCAGGAAAACAGAAAAATGCTCCACTTTCAGCAAGCAAGAGCCTTTGTGAGCTCTTACTCACTAAAAGCCGAGTGTTTGCTGTGGCTTGGCTCCCGCCAATCCACAGCAAACTGAAATGTCCCAGGGTTGGGTCCCCAAGGACATTGCAGGAACTAGCCCTGGGGGGTGGTGGTCCATAGGTCCATGTGTGGCCACAGGAGTAAGACCACACATCCTCCCTACAATATTTACCTTAGCCCCGGGGAGGTAGAGGTCCACGGGCTGCGGGAGGGCTGCACAGGTGCCCACATTTCTTTAAGTTATTTGCACCAGGGAGGAGACGGGGCCTGGGGCTGCGGGGGTGGGGGGTCTGTGTAGCCTTCGTACTGTATTTAATTAAACTCCCAGTGAGGTGGCAGTCCCTCGGACTGTGGGGGGTCTGCAAGCCCCTGAACTATATTCAATTAAAGCCCCTGGGAGGTGGCAGTCCCCAGGGCCGTGGGGTGTCCGTACAGCCCCTGTTCACTTATTTGTATGAAAGCCTCGAGGAGGTGGTGGTCACTGGGGCTACTATAAGCCCTAAAACGGGGGCCCCATTTGTCCCTCCTCCTTTTCCATCCCCCAATGTCCCTTGGACCTGGCCTACCCGGGGGCCAAATAAAGTAAAAGTGGGTGAGACATTGTTTTTTTCAAAATCTCTGAAAGATTTGCGGTTTCAGCACTGGAATTTCTCTCAGATTATTTTTTAAAATGTTGTATCCATGGCAGAGTCTCTGGGAGACCCCTGCACCATGGCCAGGGGCTCAGTGTAACTCTAACCTTGCCCCGTTTCTTTTATTTTGGTCACAAAAAACATGATCTGCATAACAAAATCTACCTTTCTGACAAATTTGGTATAATTCCATTTAGCAGTTCGGGTTGTAACTTTGTTCAAAGGTCCTGCAGGAATTAACATGGGGGAAATGGGTTTGGGACCCCCATTTTTCTCAGTCCCGCCTTGAAGGATCACCCCAAAATGCTCAACCTAGTAGCTGGACCCACTAAAGAATGATTTTTTAAAATTCTGTGAAAATTCATCAAGCACAAAAAAGTTATTGACAAAATTAAAATGGTCTTCCTATGTAAACTAGGTCTTAACTATAACTACCTACTGGTGACCGCCTAACCAAGTGACAATAGCCAGTAGGTAGTTATAGTTAGCACCAAAGTTTCCATAGGAAAAGCTTTTTTTTGTTTTACCAATGACTTTGGTGATGCTTGAAGAATCATCATGACATTTTCACAAAGTTTCCCCGTTTTGGTTAAACTGCTGTATTGAAACTTTTGAGGTAATCAGTCGAGTGGGACCAAGAAAAAAGGGGGTCCAAAATCAAATTTTTCCCCATGTTATGTGTATGGGGATTGTACATTGTTTGAACATGACTATAGCCCTAAATGCTGAACGAAATCACACCAAATTTGACAGATGTTCATCCAGACAGCTTGATCTGTGTAACCAGAACTACCTTTCTGCCAAATTTGGTGTAGTTCTGTCCAGTGGTTCCAGCTGTAATCGTGTTCAAAGGTCCTATGGGATTTAACATGAGAAAATGGGTTTTGGACCCCCCTTTAAAAAAAATATAGATATCTGGGGACGCAAGTCCTGGCAGTAGACTCGCGGATCCTACTGAAATTTGATTGGATGCCAACACTTCAACCAGACAGTGTTGGCAGCCAACTTGGGACAAAAATGTTTAAAAAAAGAAAACAGGGCAGGATAGGAATAACTCTGACCGCCCAGATATGGTAGGGTTGTTCCATAGGGTATGTTTTTAAAAATATATGGGGTGCCCATACAGAACCCCTGTGCACCCGGGGACCACCAGCTCCCTGGGGCTATTCACTAAATTTGCACAGGGGAGGCCCATATGGCCTCCTCCACTGCACCGAGGACTGCCACCTTCCCAGGGCTAATGTATTTGGGGGCCTTGCAAACCACCCCTGCCCCGGTGACCATCACCTCGCAGGGGCTGTTATTTATTTATATGGGGGGCCACCACCTCCCAGTGCCAGAGTTTATTTTAAAGAAATGGGGCCTCATGGAACCCCTCCTAGACCATTCTCGCCCAAAGGATTGCCACCTCCTGGGGCAGGCCCTTCATCAAGGAAGGAGGGAAGCACGTGGCCCCCCTCCAGAGCCATGCATGGACCTGAGGACCACAACCCCCCAGGGCCAGCTCCTGATACGTCCCAGGGTCCCCACCCCTGGTACATAGCTGTTTGCTATAGCTTGGCTGAAGCAACACCACTCCTGCCAAGCCATAGCAAACTGTGCTCTGTTTTCAGCAAGCGAGAGCATTTTGCTCTTGCTTGCTCAAATCAGAGCACAATTGCTTTTACACACAGAGAACTGCATGTTAGCAGCTCCCTATATGTAAAAGCATTGCCTGCTCTCGCAGGAGGCAGGGAGCCAGGGAGCCGGCCAGGACCATGGGTGCCTTCATGACCTCCACGTTCCCCTTCTTTGGTGTGTGGGTGCCTAGACAGGGCACCAACATTAAAGACTGGGCCCAGGGGGATTGGTTCCCAGGGCCAAAATTGGCCCAGGGGGGGGGGGGGCAGCCTGGGAGGTGGCCCCTCAGCTCCCTCCCTTTAATGAAGTAAAACATATTTTTTAAAAGCCGGGCCTCAGATGATGGGGTTCCCTGAATACAGAAAAAATAAAAAAAAGACCGGCAAGTCGCTGGAGGCCCTGCTCCCTTTCTCCACCACTCTGCAAAAGGACCTCCTGGTGCACTGCTGGTTGGGGGGTGAAGTACTCTTGGGTCTAGAGAGTCCTTGGGGGACTACAAGCCCTCTGGTTACCTCCAGTAAGTCCCACACAGTGGGATTGGTGAGAGGTCTTTGGAGGCAATGCCTCCTTTCTTCACCACTCTGCAAACGTGCCTCCTGGTTCACTGCTTGTTGGGAGGTGAAGTCCCCTTCAATGCTGATGGTCTTTGTGGGGCAAGAAGCCCTCTTGTTATCTCCAGTGAGTCCCACACAGCCTGATTGCTGAGAGGACTTTGGAGGCCATGACCTCTTTCTCCACCACTCTGCAAATGAGCCTCCTGGTGCACTGCTGGTTGGGGGATGAAGCCCTCTTAGCTCCAGGGGTTCTAGGGGGCCACAGGCAGACCTGTTACCTCCAGTAAGTCCCACACAGCCTGATTGCTGAGAGGATTTTGGAGGTCACACCACCTTTCTCCAACACTCTGCAAACACAGAGGGTCCTTAGGGGCCAACTACCCCTACTGTTACCTCCACTAAGCTCCACACAGACTGATTACTGAGAGGGCTTTGGAGTCCACACCCCCTTCCTCCACTACTCTGCAAGCGCATCTGTTGGCACACTACTGTTTGGGGAATGAAGTCCTCATGGCTGCTGAGGGACATTGGGGGCCAAGAAGCCCTCCTGTTACCTCCAGTATGTTCCGTAAAGCAGGATTCCTAAGAGCTGGTCTGAGGTACCACCCCCTTTCTCCACCACTCTGCAAATGTGACTACAAATAAAAAACATAGAAATTTACTGAAAGAAACAAAGGTTACAGGGACTTTATAGTTAGGAAATAGTATTGAAAAAGCCTTTGAAATTCACAGTAAAAAACAAATGTTTCAGGGACGTTATAATTAGGCTGAGATTTCACTTGTACAAATCCATTGAAATTCAGCAGTTAGAGTTACCTGAGCTAACTATAACATATGGCCCTGCAATGCACTGCTTATGACCTCACATATTACATCACTGGTCAGTGACATCACTGATGACATCTCAAATTACATCACTGATGAGAACAGCAACATTATAAATTTGCTGAGTGCCGCAGATAATAACCGTGGCCATTTTCACCATTTCAGAAAAACATGTGCCTTTGAGTAAGCACTGAATGAACTCACGTACTCCAGGTACTAGAACTTGTGCCAGATTTCCCAAAAGAGGAAAGTTAGACGTTTGTTTGTCTGAAAGACAATTCAATCAAAACCAGGCAGTCAAACCTATATCATGTTGCACACAGAGTCGGATGATGCTATCTATTATACAGCATAGTGGGTAATTAGGTATGTTTGTATGGTGTGATATATGCCTAATAAATCTATTCTCTAGCAAATGTTTGTGTATAGATGTTTTGTATTGAGTATGGTGAGGAGTCTGTCAAATGTTATTCAGGAGTTTTACACACACGCACACACACACACTCTTCTTTCTCTCTTGTCTCTCATGTTGTGTTTTTAGTATCTCTTAACGGCACTCTGCTCCCTTTGCACAACCCCTTAAATTCCCCTTCTGCACTACTTCTCTTGTAATGATTTTTAACATGATATGCCAGCATGTTTGTTGGAAACCATGAAGCCCCCTAATCCTAATGATCAGACTACACCCCTGAACATGCCTTTCTGAAGTGAGCAAAACCACTGATCTGACATCTAAAAGCTGAGAGGCCCTTTGGTGCATTTCATGGCAGAGACGACATAGCTGGTATAGATCTCACTGAGGGAAGGCTATAGTTATTTTTAAATTCTTACAGATTTAACAACTTGTTTCAGACAGAGCACTGCCAGCTGCCAATTCCCCTCAATTGTCATGTTGAAGTGACGCAGCTTCAAAGGTCACAGGAAGAGTTCTGTGATGAAATCCTGCTTGTTTTCAGCAGAGTTTCAAGACACTGATTTTTTTGCTGAAAGGAATATGGAATATGGCTAACTCACTATAAGCAAGTAAGCAGTGGCATTTCCAACCATTTCTACACAGTACTATTAGCACAGAGTTCACTCTCAGTAAAACAGTCTGCAACAGACACAAAAACGCTACCTGGGAAAGGGGATATTTTGAACAGAATGATGGCAAGTTCTCTAAAGATAATAGAGGTGGTCTGTCAATGGAGCCTTCCAGCTATGTTAAAGAAGGGTCACAAGTCCAGACACTGATATAATGCATTTGGAGCTTTTAGATGCTGCACAGTCCTGGCCTTTTCATGTCATAAACACAATAGTATTCTACCTTCCAACCAATGTTTTCTTCTACTAGGTATTCAGCGTGGAAAAAAAAGAGTTGGGTCAAAGTGTTGTGGTGTAGTTTAGATTCCAGAGTAAAGCTGTCTGGACAAAATATCTGGAAAAAAATATTGTGATGCAAAAATACAGTGTCAAGAATATCAGGATGACCGAAATATCTTTTTCAGAAATATCAATGGTAAAAATATAGTTTTCAGAGAATATCGTTTTATTTAATATTGTTTGTAAATGTTAATTAGTATGTAAAGTATCGTAGTGTGTTTGATTGTATATGTTGATTACTTTCTTCTACATGTGTTTTAAGTAAGATGATTTATTAGTTAGGAAAATGTTGGAATTTGTATTTTTAGTTGTATTCATGTGTAAAAATAATGCTTTTATACTTTTTTTGATAGCTGAATATTGGGTTTTTCGGGGATAAGGGTGGAGAGATGTTGATCTTGAGAGTACTCTGAAACTGTTTTGCAGTGATAACTTAAGAGAATTTTATACTAAAGTGCTCATCTTGATTATGTTTCACATGGAAGTGAATTCACACAAATTATACTGACGTACAATATGGTTGACCTAATATCAATTTTTCATGCAAAAGCAACCGCATCCACATATATCGTCGCGGTGAGTGGTTTTCACAGTTTTTATAAGAGATACAGGTACTTTACATGGAGAAAAATGGTGTGAATTTGCACACACATAGTTAAAATCACATTAATCTGCAAGAGGAGTTAACACAGAAATCAGAGCACTTGCATATAAAGCTATTCCACTGAAGCAACAGTTTTCAGATTGAAGAGTGAGTGGTTTATGGAGTAAATGTTTGACTGAGAGCATTTCTAATGTGTTAAGTCACAAACTGATTCGTCCTAATACAATGATCCGATCTTCTGACAGGCTGAAGAACTCTTCAAGATGTTCTTTGAGCCTACTGGTTAATAGGAGGCGACATCTACTTTCATATTCACCCAAAAGTATTATTTATTTTTTTAGCTTAAGTGGTAATAATTTCTATAGTCACATACCATTCTCATTTAAAAACCTCTGTAAATTCCAATATTTTATTAATGAATTTTGAAGTTGTAAGCAGAGTACGACCTCCAAATTGCAGGGTACACTCTGGGGACAAAAAGGTCTTTAAAAGATGCATTTTAATGGAAAGCAAAAAAGGCCATTAAATATCAGTTTAATTGTTTCTTGGTGTCCACAGAAAGCCAGTGCTGTTCCTATGAACTCTTAGAAATGTGACGTGACTACATGAGCATCCACCATTTCATTAATCCCGGACGGAGACCTCCGCTCCACACGCAGAGTGTGTGGAGATTTGCCTCCTCTGCGTTCTGCATAGAATGCAAATCTCAGCACACTCGCAGCGGAGCGCCGTTGGCAAGCCCCCCTCCACCTCCACCCCCTATATTAAAATTTACTTCTACATGACTTAAAATTAAATTACAACCACTTATCTGGCATGCGGCGTCCCCGGGCTGCCCTCCTCCACTTCCTCGCCGTCCTGGTAGTTCTTTGAGAAAAATTATTTGAGAACAATGCGCAGGCGCGCACGCCCGCATTTGCGCATTTCTCACAAGAAATGCGCGGGCGCACGCGCATGCACATTTTTCGCAAAGAATTACCCAGATGGCGAGGAAGAGGAGGAGGGCAGCCCAGGGATGCCGCATGCCAGGTAAGTGGTTTTAATTTAATTTAAAGTAACGTAGAAGTACATTTTAATATAGGGTGTGGAGGCAGGTGGCGTAACGTAGCTCCACAGAGTTTATTCGCAACTCCGTGGATCTCCACGTAGCCCCGCTACACCCACTACGCCCGGGGTTACATTTCATCAGATGGAAATGGGACCACGCTTCTAAATAAAGACAGAGCAAATGAAAATATAGCCCACTGGTGATTGTCCCGAATTAATATCTAAGTTTGACAACCCAACCCTACTAAAACCTAAACTCTAATCTATGTGAAATTCCACTCTCAAAAGAAAAATCTGTTTGGAGAAAAGAGTGATTATATGAATATTAGTTAGTTACAGAAAGTATTACCTCAGTTGTTTATCCATTAGACTGAAAATAGATTTTCATGACAGATACATAGACCAGTATTACCAGTGGTGTTCTAATCAATTTGCCCTTTAAAGGCTGAAGTTGTGATGCCAATTATCACCATAGCAATACCAAAGGGGATGATGGACGGAGTGTTAAACATTGCAAGCACTCACCCCCAGTCAACTGATCTGGGTTTAATCCATCATCATTCTTTAGCTCACTCCGCCACCCCAGTTCAGACATGGCCATATGCAAATCAATATGACCCTGTGCCTCATGGGAACAGTCCAGCCCGAACAGCCAAGCCATGTCTTCCCTGGACCGGAAACAAGCATCCTGGGACTGGTTTCGGGTTCATAACCCTCATCAGCCAGGCTATCTTGAATTCAGTGGCAAAGTGAGCAAGGGACCCACGTCTGGGCATACCCTGCCAAGTTAGGGTGATCAAAGCAATACCAAAGGGGATGAGGGTTTAATCCATCATCATTCTTTAGCTGACTCCGCCACCCCAGTTCAGACATGGCCATATGCAAATCAGTATGACCCTGTGCCTCATGGGAACAGTCTAGCCCGAACTGCCAAGCCATGTCTTCCCTGGACCGGAAACAAGCATCCTGGGACCGGTCCTAGGATGCTTGTTTCCAGTCCAGGGAGGACCTCGCCTGACAGCTCGGGCTGGACTGTTCCCATGGGGCATAGGGTCAAGACTGATTTGCATATGGCTGGGTCCAAACTGGAATGGCATGGTGAGCAAAAAAATGATGGATTTAGGCCCAGATCTCTGTACTGGGGTGAATGTATGACATTGTTCTGCATTCTGTCCATCAATAGTTCTTTTTGTATTTGTCACCCCGAGTGGGATGGGTATGCTCAGACGTGAGTCCCATGCTCTCCATGCCACTGGAATCAAGCTATCCTGACTGATGAGGGGTGAAACTCCGAAACCGTTCCTAGGCTGCTTGTTTCCAGTCCAGGGATGACCTGGCCTGGCAGTTCGGGCTGGACTGTTCCCATGGGGCACAGGGTCAAGACTGATTTGCATATGGCTGGGTCCAAACTGGAATGGCATGGTGAGCAAAAAAATGATGGATTTAGGCCCAGATCTCTGTACTGGGGTGAATGTATGACATTGTTCTGCATTCTGTCCATCAATAGTTCTTTTTGCAACTATCACCATAGGACTGCTATCAAAGTCCCTTCTTGGAAGTCTGGATAATTGAGGTAATTAATAGGTCAAGTAGTATAGTGGAGACTATTGATCACTGTGGAAACCTGCAGTGAAGTTAATATATTGAGGGGAAAAATGTTCAGTGGTAACCATATGAGACTAATATTATAAAGCAGATGTAAAAAGTACCAACTTTTACACCCACTGTTTGTCTACTAAATCTTTAATGTTGCCTCCAAAATGAATGAGGGTGGTACATGTACCATTGCTTGGCCTGGGCATACTATTTTAACAGACAAGAAGGTGGCATAGAAAATCCTTGGCTTCTACCATGTGGTGTTTTTCTGGCAGAGCCTGGGTGATGCCTACTGGATGGTAATACCAGAGACCTAGGTACCTTGAAAGCGTCCATATTGACTTTGGCCAATGTCAACGTAATCCGGATGATGTAAACCGCCGTCCATTTGGATTACGTGCCGGTTCCAACTGGCCGATGGGCTCCACGAGCACGTTGGAAGTCAGCCGGAATGACTGGCCCGTTTCAATTCTGACTGGCTGAATCAAAATCAGCTGGTTGGAATTGAAACTGATGATGTCGGTCAGAGAACTTATGACTGACATTGTAATAGGCCCCATACTGTTTACGTTAGGGTCAAGAGTTTTGATGGACAAAAGTATAAAAACTACCCAAGAGGTTCAGAAGGAAGCCTTTGGATAATACTGCTTTGTTTTTGCCATTTTATAATGCCCAATGTACCAACCTCAGGAGGATGGAAAGCTAAGTCCATCTTGTCAAGTTTCAAATTTGAAACCTGAAGATCATTGCATGTTTTAGAGGCAAATGTAAAACTGACAGGGCTAAAATGAAGGGCAGTTGCAGTGTGTGGAGTTGATGGAGCCAGAGAATTGGGATGTGCCCTTTCAGTGAAGTGGTTGGTAAAGTTCTTGATTAAAGGTATTTGTTTATTTTATTTGAAAGGTTTTATATAGCGCTGGCTAGACCTGAAGGTATCAGAGCGCTTTACGTGAGTATTGGACCATAGTTGCATGTTATATCATTACAAGATTACACAGTTTCAGAGCATTGTTACATAATTACATGTTAGGTCGAGAAAACAATAAGGACATATACGTAAGGGAAAGAGCAGGCATAGGGGAGATTCAGGGGAGAGGGGGTAGGAGTGGGGGAAGTAGACAAAGAATGAAGGAGGGAAAGAGGTGCGGGAGGGTGAGAGACAGAGCATGAAAGAGGAGGGGGAGGGTGATGGGGGCACAAACCGGTGGATGAGTAAAAGCTGCGTCCAAAGTCCGGTAAGCTGTGATCCCAGGGGAAGTGGAATCATTCCCACATCTCCGTTGCGCGAGGCTCCCTTGACAGAGTGGACTCTCTCAGAGGGGTCTCTGAGACTCCAAGGCCTAACTACTGGATCCTTCCCCAACAAGGGGAGTGGGAGTGCTTGGCAAGGGGGGCCATACCATAACCTCAACTGTGAGTGGTTCCCTTGACACTGTGGACTCTCTCAGAGGGGTAACTGAGACTCCAGAGTATGAATAATGGATCTTTCCCCAACAAGGGGAGAAGGAGTGCTTAGACAAAGGGCACAAGGAACAGGGGGCTAGGCAGCGTAGATACATGTTATGTTGAGAAAAAAATAAAGACATATACGTAAAGAAAAAAAGCAGGCAAGGGGAGAGATTCAGGGGAGAGGGGCTCGGAGCAGGGGAAGTGGACAAAGAATAAAGAGGGAAAGCGGTAGGGGAGGGTGAGAGACAAAGCATGAAAGAGGAGGGGGCCCAAACCGGTAGACAAGTAAAAGCCGAGTCCAAGGTCCGGTTAGCTGAGATCCCAGGGGAAGTGGTGTCAATCCCACATCTCCATTGCGAGAGGCTCCCTTTACGCAGTTGCCTCTCTCAGAGGGGTCTCTGAGACTCCAAGGCCAACCTACTGGATCCTTCCCTAACAAGGGGAGAGTGAGTGCTTTGGCAAGGGGTGCTATACCTTACCTCAACTGTGAGTGGCTCCCTTGGTGCGATGGACTCTCTCAGAGGGGTCACTGAGACTCCAGGGTATGAATATTGGATCTTTCCCCGACAGGGGGAGAAGGAGTGCTTAGTCAAAGGGCACAAGGGACAGGGGGTTAGGAGGAGGGTCGGAACTGGCACGTCAACAGAGGGGGAACATAAGGCAGAAAAAGACAGGGTCCTCGAAAAGGATGGGTCAGGGAAAACCGGGAGACAAAGGGAGGGAGTCAGCGAGATGTAGAGTCCCACAAGGAAGAGATACAGATAGAAGAAAAGAAAATGTATAAGTTGTGGTTTCACTCAGGGGAGAAATGCAGACGGGTAAGCTCAAAATCACAAAATAGGGATAGTAAGTACAAAGAACTAACTACATATACTGGTGGTTAGAGTTGTGTCTCTGCAAATAGAAAATTCACTCAGGATTCCATTATCACAACGTTTAGGCTAAAAATGATTATAGAATACTTATCTACAGAGTGCACGGAGAAACAAGACAACCAAGAGGGTAGAGAGAGGGAGGAGGGGGGAGATGAGATAGGTGATAGGAGGGACGGTATCTACAGAGTGAACAGAGAAACAAGACATCCAAGGGGGTAGAGAGAGGGAGGGAGGGGGAGATGAGATAGGTGATAGGAGAGATGGGGGCCTGGGGGGGCAGAAAGAGATACATCCAGCCAAGGAGCAATGTCTGAGGGCCGGCAGGATGAGGTCCAACGGACCAAGGGAGAGGAGAAGAAACAACAAAATGGTGGCTCCGTGCTGTGGATATCAAAGGACAGCTATGATAGGATGCTCAATACAGAATATCACCAGTGTGTACAGCACAGTCTCTTCGGTTTCAGAATACGTACCGCATTAAGGCACGATTGCATTCATATTTAGATTAGTGATCGCGGGTGGCCGGCAATTTTAAGTGTTCCGCTTACTAGCATTGGGTGGAGTAGCCGGCAGCAGTTGGCGTTGAATAGTGGTATAAGCTTGCTCTCGCAGCCATGCAACCCGATACGGAGCACCCACACTGCGGGATATCGCCAGCGAGTTAAGCACCATCACTTCGGTTTTGGAAGCCGCACCACATTTGAAGCCGGGTAATGTTTCCTGATAATGATCGCGAGTAGCCGCCATTTTGTGAGTGGGGTTTGAATCGCTGAAAGGTCACAGCCAGTGTTCTTAACTCCCAGCAAGCGACAGGGATACAAGGACAGTAGCACAGATATCCCTGGGGAGGTTAAGAGTCACATGCAGAATACGATAATCTGCAGAAGAAAAAAGCTTAAAATGGGAGTGATCAAGGACGATCATCATGGTCTGATCCTCCATGTCCCACTCTTGCAGCAAGGTACTGCTTGAGTTTGTCGAAAACATCCTTTACAATATTTTGGAAAAGGAAAGTGAGGAGGGAGACAGGGCATAATTTGGAAGATATAAAGGTTTACAAACAGGTTTTTTTTTAAAGTGCACTCATGATTGAGAGGTGGATCAAATACTTGTTAAGGATGTGGGCAGTAATTGGATACAGGGATTTCTTAATTTAGCATTGATCTGGGTAGCTCGTAGGCATTTTTTGGCCAGTTGAAGAATGGGAATTACATTTATGTATTGGCGAGATGGAAGGTAAAATCAAGTTTAGTGAGTGTCAAGAAATACAAATTGAGAAAACTAGGTTTAAAATCTAAGATTTGCATTGTATGAAATGCCATGTTTCATTAATGTTTTGCTGTGGAAGTTATAGTAGTTGTTGGTAGTGAACATTATAGAGTAATGGAAATATGCAGTGACAAAAATTACCTTAATCATAATTCGATGGTCTTGGAGAATTTATGATTGTGTGAATAAAGGAAGACATTCAGTGACTGCGAGGAGTAAGTATTAGCAATATGAAAGACAAAGGACCTGCTAAATGTTATCCTATTTTCAAAAAAGTATGATAACAACACTGTTCCTCAATTTTTATAAGTCAGTAGACATACTGCTGTACGTGATGGGGTGAACCAGATTTGTTGGTAGAGGCAAAGGTACAACTGTGCAGAGTGTGGGTTTAGTTGAGAGGGTGTTTAGGGCATGGTTGAATGGTTTGGTGGGTTCAAAGAAAGGTAAATATGTAGAGATAGGACTATTTGGAGTACACACTTTATTGGGGAATGATATTTGAGGGAAATGTGAACTTAGATATTGTGGTTCTTTGATATAATGAAACAAAATGACCACTTTTTGATTTTTTTGTCTCTATAGTGACTGTCAGGGCATAGACTGTTCCCTAAACATCTCATTTGTGTCAATAGAAGAGAATATGGAGGTTGACATATCGAAGTTGAAATCTCATGTCACTGTAACGAACAAGGCATTGGGAGGGAACCATAAACTAGTTTGAGTACTATTAGAGATAAGAGAAAAAAAGGGTTTAGTGGAGCTGATAAAATGCGGCTGAGATAAAATATATATTCACGTCTCAGCATTGTAGCTTTCTTGCTTAAGGACTGTGGTTTTTAATTTTCTCAAAATAGGAGCCAAAACATGTACTGATGACTGAAATGTCAAAATGCATCAGAACGAAGAAGCACTTGTAAAATAGTACCTCTTTTCTAATAATCAGCTGACAATAATTTCATTTATCTAAATTTTATGCATGTTCTTTAAACTATGGGAAAATAGATGCAAGTAGACAAACATGATTTACCTCAATTTGGAAGGTTAGGTAAAGGAAGAACAATTTTCTGCTGCAGTATACTAAAGCTTTCAAATCAGAGACAGACTATAATGTCTTCATTGTATATAAATTGTGTCAATTTTATTAAGATATGACATGTGATATAGCACTTAGAATATTTACTCTATACTGTTTGCTAGAAACAAAGCTGGTAAAATAAAGCATAAGTGATGCTCCTATGCTGAAAATAATTTCAGAAAAGGAACAGATGCTCATGTGCAGTGAGATTCAAATGTAAGGGCCCAAATACAACCCTGGCGGACACACCCCCACACCGCCAAGCCGGCCGCATCCCGACCACGCCATTACAAAATTACCACGGGGCTGGCGGGGCATCTGCAGCACCGTCTTGGCAGTGGGATGCTGTGGCTGTGGGAAAGAACCTGCATCCAATGCTGGCCATGTTGCAATGGCCGTGTGGCACACCGTTTCCCTGCAGCACTGTCTGCAGGAGAAACAGTGCGAGCAACAGTACAGATGGCATCGGGGTAAAGTCAGCTGGCACCAGTAAAATGTCTCAAGGGCACACTTGCCCTAGTGACATGTTTGCACCCCAAAACCTGCCTTTCTGCTGACTTTCACATGGCGGTGTCCCACCATGAAAAGGTCGGTGGAAAGGCAGGTTATGATCAGCCGAGCAGCGGAAATGCCAGGACCACCAATATGGGCCTTCACTGACACTGCCACCTTGAAAGCAGACATGTTGACGGTGGTGGCAGTTTTGCCGTGGTCCGCCCGCCCTGATTGTGATCAAGCAGTTAGACCTCCAGGGTAGTTGGCGGTCTGACTGCCAAAATGCAACAGCAGTTCAAAGGCCACCAGGGTCATAATTGGGCCTTAAGACAGAAGTGCGTGACATAGATGAGTGAGTTTCCCATACATTTGCTGAGCTTAGTAAAATACATGTAAAGAAATGAAAACTGTGCACCATTCACTTGGAAGGTGAGTGAATTTAATCATAATGGACACACTCCCAGGTTTATTAGGATTTAACATAAACAAGATATAATTCACTCTACCGATAGGTGAACAAATTTGATACTGTTGTTAAGAAAAAAAACACCTGCTACGAAGTTAAAAACAGTATGCTGCTCACCCTGCAATTCTTTGATTCATTTTTTCAATACTGTGAAAATATTTTGATGTAATACTGAACCTGAACTAGAAAAAGTTACTGGAAACAATTTTAAATATTGTGCCTTAAGAATGGAAAAGTATTCAGCATTCAATATACCTGACTTCCAGCAACAATGTCAATGTCAATTTGAAATCCACAACTGGTATTTTAAAAATGAATGAAATACCATTTAATTAAGAAGCGTTCCAGTGCTAACCAGTAAATGACTTCTATCTAAAACTAGCAACTACAAGAAGAGTAAGGATTTCAAACTTTTTTTTAAAATAGATCTTCTGAGTTGAGCATTTGGGAGGATTGATATCGACAGAAGGATCGACTGTCCCTCCTGACTTTGCAGACTCTTGATATACATAACAGTCCCTGATTTGAGGAACTCAGAGCTCTGATGGGTCCATACTCCCTAAATCTACTTCTGAGCTAGATAGGCCCCTTATTTTGGATCGCTCTGAAGGTGATCAATGAGCATTGAAGATGACCCTTTTGATTGCTGGCAGCCAGTGAAGATGTTTCAGAAAGGGGAAAATCGCCTGCCTTCTGAGTCAATTAAGAATCAGGTGAGCAGTAGCATTTTGGATCATCTGTAATTTGTTGATAAGAGCAGTGGTGACCCCTAGATATAGACAATAGGCCTAATCAAATGTATAGGTCACCAGAGCATGTGCAATTGTTTTCTGTTTATTAATTGAAAGGAAGTTTAAGGCTTCTTTTAGAGATTTGAGCATCTCAAAGCAAGTCGCTGCTATCGCATGGATTTGGGGTTTGAAGGACAGATCCTGATGACATTTTATGCCAAGGTTTCTTAGCATAATGGTGGAATCTGGGAGTAGCACTAGATCTTTTGGCCACCTACTCTGTAAATCAACTGGAGAGGAGTTGCCAAAAAAGAGTAGCTCATACTTGTCAGAGTTGAGTTTTAAAGAGCTCAGCGACATCTATCTAGCATTCTAGCCCCTGTGGATAGACATCCTTGGAACCTCTTTTCTACAGTATTATCAATCTGGTGGCAGGAAATAATTATTTGAGTGTCATCAGAGCTAAGGCACAATGCTGAATACCCAAGGTTGCACCACCTTGGCCAGGGCATCATATTTATATTGAACAAGGTGGCACTAAGGGCTAATCCTTGTATGCCACCCTATCTCAACTTCTTATAGCTTGAAGTGTACGGGAGCGATGTAAGGCCTGTGCACTATCCGACAAAAAAAGATTCTAACTATTTTCTGGCCAGGTCACCCACTGTAGATGCCTCTAAGCACTGTGTCAAAATAGGATAAGACACAGTATTGCATGCAGTGGAGAAAAATAAAAAGAATACCACCGCTTTTTTCCCTGGTCTAAATTAGTTTTTATGAACACAGATGCCTTCAATAAGGCAACCTCGCTACTAATTCACGGACAGAAGTAAGATTGAGTTGCATTATGTCTCTGGTTATCCTAAAAAAAATGAAACAGCTGTTTATTCACCAGTTTCTGCAGTATCTTTATGAACTCTAGTAAGAGCGAGATTAGACTATAATTGCTTGCTTTCGAGGATTCAACCTTAGGCTACATCAATAAAGGCAGAACTTTCACTTTCTTTCAACTGAGGGGAAGGTCCCATAACTCCAATGATTGATTAAACAAGCCATTAATAGTTTGATGTACAGTTGAGAATACTAGTTATAGGATCCAAGGAGGACAATATCCAAAAGCATTAAGCTGTTTGCCACCCCCCACCCCTCCTAGGACCTTGGCAATCAAGGTCTGGGGTCATAGAAGCATTTAGGTTGCCAAAATTCTTCTAAATGTCCTTCACCCTCTCATAAACATACTCTGACAGATTGTCTCATAAGAGCTGCAACACTGTGACTTTTTGTTCACATAACAAAAGGCATGAAGAAGAGCATACAATCTTAATGATTTCCCTTGGAGCAGTGCCTGATTTGGCTGTTTTTTTAATATTGTGCCTAGCTTCTAACTAATGTAAATTAAGCTTGAACTTGGGACTCACTGTACATGGCAATCAGATGTGGAACTGATTTAGCTCGTCAGTTGCACCTAAAGTGCATGAAATATAAACATAATTTTATCATTAATATGATAAAATATGACAGCGGGATTAAAAACTATTATTTCCAAGACATAGCCCTCATTCTGATGTTGGTCGGACTGCAACCGATGGCTTGATGGTTGCAGTCCGACAGATGCATTACAATGCGTGTGGTAGGAGGCAGCAGGCATAGGGATTTTCCGACGCTTTCCGTCGGGCTCAAAAATGTCAGAGGGATAGTAATCACTACAATAGAGGCGGTGCCTGCTCAGGCACCATCGTAGGATAACAATGTCCCCATGAAAAGACAGGTAGAAAATGATTTTGGGGTCCCTTAGCAGGGCCCCCTCCCTTCTGGCCCTCCCAATGGTGCCTGCCACATCGTGCAGGGATGTTTTGAGAGTGTATATCTTCTATTGTGGCTTGTGCTGCAGCGTCCAGAACAAGGTGCAATAGAAACTTTACACTTGGCGACCTCCGTGAAGGCAGTCACATTATAATAATGGCAGAGGGACCGCCGCCTCATTTTTGGCAGTCCCGTTTCCGCAACGATTGACCGACATCATAATGACCCCTATAGCTTAATAAATAGTTACATTATAGACTGTCCAACGCAAACATAAAACACAAAGACACAAATCCACTTAGAATTCATAATCCATTCATTCATTAAGTATAGCTACATTATATAAGACTGCTATCAATTAGAGTTCTCCTACTCTTCATGGCAGACCACAGGAATGATGCCAGGAAATAGCATACAAAGTTGTCCGCAAACATTTGGAGAAAATATAAAGCTACCCTAAATTGCTTAAAATTATATTAACGCAAAAGAGATAAGATAAATCTTTTCCTTTGTACAGTAGAAAATCTGCAGAAAAATTAAATGTGTAAATCTCTTTGACGTGATATGCCATCACAGGAGCATGGGGATAAATATTCTACAGAGTACACGTTACTCGGATAACCCAACATCAGCGGGATATAGTTTAGGCGGAATGTCACTAAATTAAGGTATGCTGGGGGTTCGACACTATAGCTAGATATGAATGCAAATCCTGTGAAATGGAAGGGCGCAATTGATATAGCATCATGGAGGATTTCATTAAATTAGCCTTCCTTTCTGTCTTGCAGCGTTTAGTATGAAAATGCCCTTCATTCTTACCTTAGAAATCAACATACAGCTATGTGGGTTCTCATATAACACCAGTAAGCCCAACGACCTCAGTGAACTTTTGACATATTGTAGCCACCTGATCTTGTGTGCAAAATCCAGGTTTAGACAATCCTTCAAAATACTCTGATTCAAGCTAACCATCTCCCTTCTCCAGATTGTATGCCACGATATGATTGGCGCTACCTGAATCATATCAGAGTGTAAGGGGACCCCAAGTTCATTATTTCAATTGAAATTCGCACAACTTCAAGGGAGGGCTAACAATCATATTATATCAGAGTGTAAGGGGACCCCAAGTTCATTATTTCAATTGAAATTCACACAACTTCGAGGGAGGGCTAACAATCTTTTGTAAAAACATCCTCTGTACTCTGCAGGGGATCTCTTTGCACCATTCCTCAAACCCCTGCCCCGTAACTGGCGATAGATATGGCTTTAGCATTCTATACTTTCTGGATTTCCAGAATAGGTTTAGTTCCAATTTTCTTGATAAAGCTCAAAATTACTGTTATGCTTTTTTACAACAAAAGAAAACTCCATTGACTAACATGCTTTTCAAAGTGTGCTTTTCATCAAAAAGAATTCCCAAGTAAGGAGAATACATGCACCACTTACAAGCTTTGTGTGTCTATGTGGAATACTGCTAGTTTATTTGGGCAATTCCCTGCCATAAGTATATAGGTTTTCGCTTCATGAACATGAACATATTTTTCATAAAACAAGTATATGCCTTAATACGTCTCTGCAGCACCTTTCCTGTTCTAGTGATTAAAACAGCGTTGTCTGCTTATTAGCAGGGGGAACGGAGTTAATATACGGGACATCAGATGTTGATCCAATCAATGCGGCCACCATTGAAAATAAAAATGGGGGAAGGATGTATTCCTGTCTGACGCCCCTCTGGCTCTCAAAGGGCCTCGTATGTTCCCCATCCCTACCATATTGAATGCAGGTAGATGCCTGTGAATACATCTGGAGACTAAAACCTGTAATGAACTCATCTATGCTCATGGCTTCCATTACAGACCATAGTTTAGAATGTGTGACACAGTCGAAAGTGGCTGAGAGGTCCATTAAAGCTGTATAAATTTGGCCTTTCTTAGCCGCAGGTTATTTGGCCATTATCAGACTCAGATTGAGGCATTGGTCTGTAGCCCCATTCCCCTACTTGGTATCAAGAGATTCCGCTCCCCGGTCCATTCCTCTAGCCTGTTTAACAATAGGGGCTCCATCAGTTTGATTGTCCCGTCTATCAATGAGATCGGTCTATAGTTACTGGGCAAAGCCTTGTCTCTTTTTTGGATATGGGGATCATTATTTTTTTTCCAGGATTCTGGGGGTCCCACCTTGTCTTTTACATTAAAAATGTTGGTCAGTGATGGAGCCCACAAACCTTGGTACTCTAAAAAGAAATCTATTGGGACCCTGTCTGACCCTGGGGCCTTTGCGGAAGTACACAGTGCTATCTCACACCTAACTTCTGCAAGATCAAAAAACAGGCCATCCTTTTGTTTAGCCTGGTGTAAGTTGCTTGGGGGAGCCACTTCCTCACCAGATGAGTCAAATGCTTTCCTAAAATGAGCCACCCATGCTTTTTCCTCCACATGTACGTCTAAAGTCGGGTCACTTTCGTTTTTAAGAAAGGGGGCATTAATAACTTCCAGGAAATCCTGGCTATTTTTCTTCAGTGCTGCTAAACGGAGATTCTCCCAAGCTTCCTTTCTCAAACACCTTAATCTATCACTCCATGCTTCCTTGTGTTGCATCTGCACACTCTGCACTAGACCCTTATTTCTTGGGAATGTCATGAGAGCAGCATTTTCATTTTTTAAGATCCTTGAGCAAGCAGCAACGAACCAACATAATGCTGGTGTTTGGTTATGGGAACTAGTTTCCATCAGATTACTTCTAATAAAACACAAAATTCCCTCAAAAGCTCTTGTCGACCATACCAGGTTGGGATTGGGGTCTAAACAGGTCAGGACTTCAGTCTGTTTATGGGCTAAAATCAAAAGGAAAAATTCCCCCTTGTTAACCTTCTTCCACTTACGAATAAATCCATTCTTCCTTGTTAGCTCTGGCTTTGAGGCTTTTCCCCCTAGGTATTTAAATGTGTCATCCCATTTCTAGTTACAAAAAAGAGCAGCACGACAGCTGACGTTTAGGTGTTTCACCTCTACATGAGTGATCTGATCACAGAGAACTCCAGACGCCAGAATGTAATCTATAGTCGAGCCATTATCCGAACTCCCATACGTCTTTTCCATTTGTCATGTATGGGTATCTATCTTATTTACTATGGCTAGGTTCCTTGTTATTAAAAGTCTATTGAGCACATTTCCGTATTCATTATGAGTGAAATGGGGTGTTGCCTCCCTGTTAACTAATCTGCACGCTGACCTGAACAACTTATTACAACAATGAGCTTTAAAATGGCCTAACCAAAGAATGTGAAGGTAGTTAGGATATAATGTAAAAAGGGCAATCAATCTCCTTTTCCACTGAGACAACCGCCAATGCCATATTCCTTTCAAAATTATTATTATAGTTAGTTATAATCCAGTCTCAATTATTGAGACGGTCACATAGTAATATGTGGCAATAGGGGGATTTGTTCTGGAATCTTAGAACCTTAGTTCTGAATGTATCGGCGATCAGAATTAAAATACCCCCTCTCACTCTCCCCGCCTTAGAGAGCCTCGCAAGGGTCTGGAAGGATTGATAACCATCTATAAAGATGGGGCCTGTTAGTCATGTTTCCTGGAAACATATGATGTCCTGATTTGCCACTAACCCTAACCAGTCTGGGGTCCCCAGCTTCGCCTTAGGCTTGCAACATTCCATGAAATAATATTCAACATAGATGTACCCTCCTCCTTCGGCACTATCACACTCCGGTTCCTTAATTCAGATTGTGTTGGGGAGCATTCTCAATAAGTCCCCTAGTATTCTATGATCATTGATATTTATAACAATACAATTCCCCCCTATTGTTTGGGGGGGCAAGCAAAACCAATCCACTCTCCTGGCCATGCTAATATGACTACTAAGATCGTAATCCATTCTAGCAAATCTATTCACCTAGTGTAGGACTTTTGCCATACGTTGTTTGTTGTCTCCATTTGTGGCCAACACAGCTCTGGTATGTTCACCAAGATTAGGACTTATGGACACGCTGCTGAGGGGAGATCTAGCTTTTGACTCCTCTTCCCCCTTGCCTCATCTGAGCACTGACGTCCTCCCATAACCCCTGCCCTACCATTCCTGACTTACTGTCAGTAACTCACTTAGGGTGGGATCTTCTTGCCTCCATCAACCTTACCGCTGCCACTAGCAGTTTGCTTGCCCTACCTCTGTGGGTGGTGGAATGATGGAACAAGCCTTGCAGGTTCCCTGTGGATGGTCGATTGTTGGGGTTGGATAATAGGAACCCCGCCCTCTCCTCACCAGCTATTGTTTCGGACTGCCCTCAGCGGTTGACCTGTGGAGTGCGCAAACAACTCCCCAGTTCCACCCTATGTTCCAGTGACATCTCTGGCTACCATTGAGGGTGCCAAGGAAAGATGTGGATTAAAAGGCCTATTACGATTAATAAGGCAAGATAAACCCTCTTCGTTTTTTGTTAATCAAAGCATTATTGGTTGTAACATTAATTTATGAATATGTTCCAATCTTTGGCATAAATCATCATTACTATGAGGTATGCTATTAATTAAATCGTCCCTTAATGACATCGCTGTACACATGGCCTTGCTTTCCTTTACGGCTTTCTTATTCTGTGCACCACCCAATTGCCTCTTCACTGGTGGTTCAAGTGGGGAGGTTTGGTGGACGTCACAGTGGTTGAGAGGATGGGAGATCTGTCTGGTAGATGAAGCCTCTCTTCCCATTAGCACAGCAGATTTCATAGGATCGGCTGCCTGGGGGGGCCACATTCGCATCTGTAAATGATCTTACCTCCTCTAAAAGGAGCCCTCATTCTGTCAATTCAATTCTTTTAACACCACGTTTGGCAGCCCTTGTCAGAAATGAGTCCATGGTATTTATTGATTCACCCCAATGATTGGGTTACTTAGCTTTCCGGTGTTTATATCAAGCACAGGATCTAACAGGTTAGAGGGGGGCTGAGCCTCTTACAGGCGATGACAGGCATGGACTGGCTGGGCGCACTCAAGCCCCACGCCGTAGGTTGGCTTCACGCATATCAGTGCATGTTAGTGGCACAGGGGGTGATGGGGATTGTGGTCTTTCTCCCAGCGGTGCGAGCATTCCTCTCTGACAAACCTCCTAATCTGCAGGTAAAATGCAGTAAGAAGCGGAACAGATTCTTTGCACGGATGTATGACATTACAACGCGTGTCATTACAACGCGTGCAGTTACATCGCATGCGTTACAACGCTATGCCATTACAACGCAAGTCTTTACATCGACTTGCGCTAGATGGCGTGCTAACATTAGAAAAGTGTAATTTACTATTCCAACTCCAGTCCACTTAACAGTAGGGAAGGTGTTGGGATAGTAAACTACACTATTTGTAATGTTAGCACGCCATCTAGCGCAAGTCGATGTAAAGACTTGCGTTGTTATGGCATTGCGTTGTAACATCGCATGCGTTGTAACACATGCGATGTAAAAGCTGCGCGTGGTAAAAACCGCGTTGTAATGGCTGTTCCCCCTTTGCACTACCCCACTTGCTTTCTGAATAATGCAAGAGCTTGTTTTAAAACACACTTGTGTCCATATCATTACCCGTGTCCAACAGGTACCAAGGAGGAAAATGCTTGTATTATTGCCTCCTCACCTCAAGGTAGGTGCTTCTTTGTGAAAATGACGTTATAGGCATCCTACAGGAGTGAAGAAACTTATACTTTACTTTTGCACACTATATGTCCTTCAATCAATATTTCTACCTCAAAATTAAATCTGGCGAGTTTACAAGTTCATCCACTGCTTCAACCTGTATATGTGCTTCACTGGAGTAATCACCTGATGTCTTATGATGTTAAATGCAAGAATTAGTCTTGTTGCACCTTCATGTATATCTATAAAGCATTATAATTGTGCCAATACATACATTAATCATTGATGAACTACCAATCTGTAGTAAAGCAGATATTAGAGGTCATACATATGCAAACATTATTAAATGCAAAGTGTATTTATGAAGAGACATGTGAGCTCAAATTATTAAATATTAAATATATGTAATGCAATAGGGGTGCACAAGCAGAAAATGTAAAGATTACATTGGTGTGAAAGTTGCACCGATGTAGTATATATGTTGGAAACAAGCAGACGTGGATTAGTGTAAGTGGCAAGTCTCAATGAAAAGAAGTAATACAAATTGCATGGAGCTTAAAACCACACAAGTAGTTATAACTTGATAACCATTTAGTTGTATTTTGAAGGCTCAAACCTAGCAGGAGAGCAATGGAACAGTAAACATAGTGATAAGATGACAAAGTAACTATTGCAAGAGAGGAAAGGGAGTGAGCCATGTACAATATGAACGGATGGTCAATGCCTTTCCTATTGCTCGGCATGTTTCCCACTAAGCTGGGAGTATCTTTCTGAAAATAATTATTTGGTGCTTCTTGAAGAGGAGACCTGAAGCGTGTTCTAAATTGCAGGAGTGGTGGTGCAAGCCTCATAGGTGGAGTCTAGATCCTCAGAAACCAAAGGAGATAATGTGTCCCCTTGTTTTTACTATGTTTTACTTCTTGGTTTTGAGCATTTCCATATCTAGACTCTATATGTGGTGGGGTATCCGGAAAGCGGCTAGTTGTCTGACCCAGTATACGTGTGCACCAGTTCATACTCCATTGTTGATGATGCAGGTGTTGTGGACTTTGCAAGGTAGTCCCTGTGGTTCCTTCAGTACGTGAGTGAATTTGTCTTATTTCTTTTAATATTTTTGATTAGTTAGGTGACTGTGTTTGAATCTTGAGTCACTTGTGTTCATATACAGGGATATGCATTATGTCCAGTTTTCTGGGCAACACAGAACTTACTGAGTTCAGTGGTACTGAAGAGAATAGATTCAGTGTATTAATGGCTTTTGATACCATTTCAAGTGAAAAGAACTCAGAGAGGATACCATAAAGGTTGAAGATGACAAAGACGGGAAGGTTGGAAAGTGGTGACCAACAACACTGTTCTAATCTAGACCTAAATATACCACTCTCCAGTGCATGTTTTCAACACTATCCCACTCCTAAGCAACATAGGGACACTACCAAACCAGACTGCATTTATCCTTGGGATCCTGCCCTGCTGCACTGCATCTTAGACCACAGCACCACACCTTAAGGAACACAACCATCTACAGTGCAGGCTGTCTGTAGAGGTTGAACCAACATTTCAAGTTTCATCCATTAAACACTAACTTCCTAATCACTCTACATTCTAAAAACATGAATCCATTACATTTACATTTACATTCTAGAGGCACTAACCCACCACACTTATGTAATGGAACCTCCTCTCCTTAGCAGATTGCAGTCCAGCAAGGGAGAGACTTCTTGCCACACTGCACACTATTGCATCCTATGGACATACACCTAATACACTCCACTTTATTCAGTGGGCGCTTACCTACCATACTATACTGAAACCTAGGGTCTCTGGACATCTAGGACACTAAATCTGTTAAATGTATTTAACGGCATCAACTAGTCAAACACATACATACTTGGAACATAACTTCTTACAACATTCCAAGGACAATTAGCAATCACACTGCACTGGTGCATACAAATATACTATACTGTACTGCATGCTGTAGACCACAGCTAAACATGCAAACCATCATGTGATTGAAACTAACTCCTTAACATTCCGTTTAATCCTAGGTCCACCGTTCTGTAATCTAAAGCACAAAAACCCACTACCTGGAACTCCTTGCTGATCTCATTAGCTATTCTGCCTCCAATGTACCTTAATTGACCTAACCTGCAATATTGTATCCTAGCGACAGAAGATCACCATCTATGTTTTATCTTACATACAGACTCTACACTATACAATACCACATCACATTGCAAAACATGCTGAGGATATTAACTACCCCAGCTGTTTTTTACACAACATATAGAATTTCATCCTGAGGACGCAAACCCACCAAACTGCACGGCATCCTATAAGCCTTTCACAAACTCCTTGTGTGCACCCTATAAATATTACCCACTGCTCTACTTTGAACCCTTAAGATTCCATCCCTGCACAATGCAATCCATCATTACTGCACAAGCATATCACACAGCATTTAATCCTGGGCACACTAAATTACCCATCTTCACTGAAGGCATTATTGTCTGACAATCCACTGTAGAAAGAATAAGGACATATAAACTTATGCTTAATACATGTATTCATAGCTTTTCACAATGTTTGGTTGTGTAATCCCTATGTCATATGAATATTCACATTTGTCTATGTTTTGTTAAAATATACAATATTTTTCCACTGTAACAGTCATGTTCAAATTAATATGTAAAAAGAAACATCACACAGCACACATAGAAAGAGCAAAACACTGTTAATGATTGTTTATGTGCAGGAAGGTGTCCAAAAATTAAATGTTGACAATTTGCTACTTCTATTTGTGCTGCAGAAGGGATACCTTCCTGCACATAAAGAATAATGTCCTGCAATGCAGGCACCCCTGCACTATGGCACAAGGGTGTTTGTGTTGGCACTAGGCAGCTATTTTAAAACATAGGGGTGCACCATATTTTTGTAAATATGGCACATCCCTGCATTTTGGAAATATCAGAGCGTGGCGCTGTGAAATATGCCGCAACACCGCACTCCATTTCCTTGTGAATATGCCCTTTATTGTTTCAAATAGATGACTGATAGTGAGGCCTGCGGTGAGAAAGCTGGCAACAAACTTGGAGAAATAATGATCAAAAAAGACCTGTTTTTCACTTACCAGAATGGTGGGTTGTTCAGGCCAGCAACTGCAGTCCTAGTTTCAATGAGATGAGAACTTAGGGGCATATTATCAACGGCCAGCGATAATTATCGCTGGCCGTGCTTAGCGATAATAATATTATCGCAGGCTATCTCTAGAATTTATCGCCCTGGTAGCTCGTTATTAACAACGCGTTTCTCCAGGGCGATAAAAGTTCCAGAGATAGCGAGGTTATCGCCCTTTTGCAGGGAACATCGCTGGTTTGCCAGCGATGTTCCCTGCAAAACGGTGATAACCTTGCTGATACGACCCACAGGGTCGTATCAGCATAATCCACACCCTATGTTAGGGATGGCTAAATCAGGATTTTAGCAGACGTTATATTTTGGCGAAAACGTTCATTTTCGCCAAAATCTAACGTCTACTAAAATCATGTGGGCTGCCTTGTAAATATCACAATGTAAACATCAGCGATATTTGCAAGGTAGTCCATCCGGGTAGGCCCAGTAACACCCACTTTGCATCTCATTGGAGATGCAAAGGGAGGCGTTGGGAAAAAGGGTGCTAACATGCGATTATGCATGTTAGCACCCTCTTGTAAATAGGACGCTGGTTTTATCTCCGCTTTTTTGGCTTTGTACTGCCAAAGAAGCGGAGATAAAGCCCTTGTAAATATGCCCCTTAGCGAGTATGTTTACTCCTCTCATGGGCAGTTGCTTGGGTGGTTCTTGGTGGTGAGAAAGAGATATGGATGCTTTCCAAGAAACTGTTATATTTCAGAGGTGTTTCCACACCTAGTTAGGCAGACTTTCTCTTGGCTTCGAGAGGGAACATATCGCTCTCTGTTGGGCTTGTATCTAAGTCTAAAGCTTCATGCTGAACAGTTCTTTTATTTTCCTAAACTTCTATGGAAGTTCCATTCCATGCTGACACCTTCTATGCTCCCTGGATATAAATCCCCAGTAGCTAATTCTGGTCCTCAATCTATGTTTAGACTAAAGAAGGGAAGTTTCTTTATGGAACACATTATTGCAACAATCTGCTTTGTTTGCGTTATGGCTATTACTATTTAGTATCTAATTTTATTGTGATCTAACTTACTGGCGCATTTCAGTCTTCAAGCTATATTGCTCTATTTTTGGAATTTATTTTTACTCATTTATACTGGGTGGATTAATAGCCTAAATTAAATCTACTTAATTTGAGTTAACAACTCTTGAACTTCATTGTGAAGTCACATTCACAAATTGAAACTGCAATTCTGATGTTTATCCCTTACTGCACTCCATGCGACCAATAGGGAAATATATTTGATGATTTTGCTAAAAGATTGAGGTGCAGATACGAACATGCCATCAAGTGTGGCAGGTCACATGCCACCAAAAGATACCCAATCAGGTATTCTACTGATGGCCAGCAGAACTTTTAGGGGCATATTCACAAGGAGCCATCGCCGGGTTAGTGGCACATTATCGCAGCCAAAGTTGCGATAAAGTTATCGCCCCAATCACAAGCTGGTGTTAACAGCCCACAGCACCAGTTTACCCGCTATAGCAGCTGCTAAAAACATCGCCACAGATCACCCCCACAACTATCGCTAATGGGATGCAGAGTAGGTGTTCCCGTGCCAAAAGCCGCGACAACACCAATCCACAACATTCACAACGGCCAGCCAGAACTGCGATAAGAACACAAAACAGGTGATAAGGCGCGTTAGCAGCAGGAAAATAACACCTGCTGTGACCTGGTGCAAAGTCAGACCACAGCCTGCACCACAAAAGGGAGGCCAGCCCAGAGCCACACCTGAAGAACAACAGATGCACCCGGGCAACTGAACATGCAGCCCGGAGGGCCGAAAGGGCAACAACACCCGCCGCCACCACCCCCAGGACCCCCCATCCTTGCACCCGCCGACCACAGACATGCCAAATCAGCAACACCTAAACATGTACAAAATAATCCGCATGATGTCACACAATCACAACTGGTGACATGCATGTGTCATCACAAAAATGAGCATCACACATTCACTTCCGAAGCAACAAATGAAACTTTATTAAAAGGAACACAGAACTGAAATAAAGACACATGGCAGCTCCTCTCGGGACAATCCGTAGGTAACAGCCTGCAAGACAAAAATCATGATGAGAAGGTGTGTCCTGCGCACATCAAATGTCAGAGAGAGAGCTAAGGAGAGAGAGAGGGAGAGAGGGTGAGAGAGAGAGAGAAGAGAGGGGGAGAGAGAGAGAGAAGAAGAGAGGGAGAGAGCGAGAGAGAAGAAGAGAGGGTGAGAGAGAGATAGAAGGAGAGAGAGGGAGAGAGAGAGAGAGAGAGAGAGAGAGAGAGTGCCGCTCCTGTGCACCTAGGCCACACTGCTCACCTGCTGCCACCGGTGTGTCTCTAACCACTTGCCGGTATGTATTGCAGTCCACCAGGTCACACATCTGAGATAGACCCGTCATCTGAAACAGAGTCCTGATACGTGATTGGCACAGTACACACAATTGCACAAGCCAACATCGCCTGCCTGCCCTTTCGCAGCCAGGTAGATGTACCCCAGCCCCCCCCCCCGCCGTCCATCGGAGCATGCCGCCCATGCACACCCAGGCCTCACTGCTCACCTTCCGCCACCAGTGTGCATGAAAGAGGTTCCACCACGTGCCACTGCAAGCCACAAGCCCGGGCCCGCTGACATGGCACCCTCCGCATCATGCAGCCCCGCTCCGCAGGCCACCAGGTCTCACGTTTGGTTCTGAGTCTTGATTGCTCCATGGCAGTGGACATACCAGTGCATGGGGCATCAACGCAGGCTGCACACCCACTCAGCCCAATAGGTGCCACTAACTCTGTGATCCCGGAAGTGGCGCAACTTGGCGGTAGGCCCGTGCTGCCTGCTGGCTCTGGCCTACACGGCTCTCCAGCAGGGCACACAAAACCTGAGCTGTCCAGACCGCCGAGATGGGGCATCATCACAGGCTGCACACCCGCTCAGCACTTCAGATGCCCCTACCTCAGTGCACCCAAAGTCATTGTCCCGTGGTGGGGTGACTGTACCCGGCCACAAAGCGGCTGGTGCCACTAACCCTGTGCAACCCCAGTCGGAGCCATGTGGTGGTAGGCCCATGCTGGCCGCAAGGCCTTGGGTGCCAATAACCCTGTGCACAACAACTCATGGGACCTTCATGATTGAGAACCGTGAAGCGTCCATCATCCAGTCACCACCGGCAGAGGGGAATGTGACATCATCGGCCCCTTATGTTGGAGGAGTCACATGGCCTGAGACGCCTGTGCCGGATGGGTGTGGTGTGTGTGCAAACCTGCCCCCAGGGAGTGCCTGTGACATGTTGACAACTAGACCAGTGACCTGCACACCACCAGCAAGTATGCCTGCGATGAGTAGCAATGAGGGCCCCCCCTTGGGGCGTAAGCAGAGTGGTCTGGCCTGCTGTACACCAGACCAGCACAGGGCTTGTAACAATGATTCATGAGCTCTGGGCATGGTTCACTCCATGTCCGGACAAGGAAGTGACTGATGCGTGTGTCCCTGTTGCAGTGTCCACGGCACCCAGAACACAATAGGCAATGTAGCACCCTCTGACTGGCATCCCACAGGATGAGCATCGTTGACGCAAGGGAAATCACTGTCCCTACATTCATCCACACATTCATACATGGTCGATGAAAGACATGACACAGCAGCACGTTACTGGATGTTTATTGCACATCCAGTGCAGTTTTGCACCTGGAGCGGTACTGGGCCATGCCAAGCACACTACACAATATGGGCATGTGGAGGGCCAGTCAGAGTCCATCCAGGGATGACAATTACTGCAAGAGAGGAAGGGTACAGTCCGCAGCCTAGTCGCCATGTCATTGGTCATCA
Organism: Triturus cristatus; assembly: GCF_964204655.1. Classification (NCBI taxonomy): domain Eukaryota; kingdom Metazoa; phylum Chordata; class Amphibia; order Caudata; family Salamandridae; genus Triturus; species Triturus cristatus. The sequence continues at coordinate 358,217,018 of NC_140595.1, forward strand.
AACAGGATATGGCAGTACATGTCGCTGTCCAAGGTGAGTGCATCGGAGTGTATCGGGGTCTGTGGAAGGTCATGGGGCCATGTGCGGCACCAAGCAGAAACAGGCCAGGTGGCGGAAATGAATGCTAGTGCCTCCTTCTGAACACAAACCCATCCACGTCCTTGTCCCCGGATGTGTGCTCTGCCCTACCTGTGGGTGTTGCAGTACTGGCTGAGGCACTGTATGCCACTGACACATCAGGGGCCAGAGGAGGATTGTCAGCCACACTATGTGGCAGTGACACATCAGGTGCCGGAGTGAATACGCCTGCTGTACTGTGAGGCACTGGCACCCCGGGGGGTGGAGATGTGGATGGTGTGGGGGCAGCAGCATTCATCAGCACCACGCCTTGTGGCAGAAATATCATGATGAGGATCTGCAGGGCATGGTAGATGCCAGCTACATTTCGCTGATGTGCAGCGGTAGCTGCCATCCTTTCCACCTCCATCCGCACCATGTCCTCCATGAGCCTCCGCACGTGTGCCATCTTACGTCTGGCATCGCTGGAGCCCCTCTGATCGGGTAGGTGTTCTTCTCTCCGTGTCATGACTCCAGCCATCCGATAATGTGACTCGCAAATCACGGGTCAACCAAGTTGGACAGCCGCATGTACATAGGTATGCTAATTAATCCACCTCAGCCATAGTGTATCCAATTTCATCCAAATGTTATTCCTTTAGTTTATCCAAGTCTTTGTGTCATGTCAAAGGTTACAAAATTCAACATTCTTGTGCTAGTTTATTACTTCATGATTGGCCATCCAGGCATATCATGCAGCAGTTTACGAATGTTGCTTGCTCTCAAAGAATCCAAACATTACACCCAATGCATTTCGGCTCTTTAGCCTTCGTCAGGGGTTATCTATGATTTCAAAATAATTGTCAGCCACGTTTGTTTCACATCCCACGTAACATAAAATTAAACTATAACATGTGCCCCCTTTTTTTTCCTCACATTAATAACTGAACAACCCCATTGTCCCGAAACCCTCCCATGCCTTACATCACCCATTTGCTTTTAGAAAAAGTAATTACATAAACTCACACACCCATGATGCAAACACTGTTTTCAAAACCCAGACTCATGCCCAACTGCTTATGCATTTACCTCTGTGTTCAAAAATAATTTTCAACAACCCCAGTTTCACGCTACCCAAATCCACTATCTGAATCCCATTACCCAAAAAATATTATAAACCACCCATGCCTTATCTCCCACTAATCAATGTAACCAACTAAATCCCCTCCGCTTACCTAATCTAAATCTGCCACACGTAGCTCTTCTCGTGCTCCTTTAATCTCCGTGCAACCCAACCTCCCACTAACGCATTTTAAACTCACATGATCCATCTCGCCCGTATACCATTGGTGGAAAATATCACGTGTCTTCTCATCACCCGCATTCACTTTTATAAATTACAATGCTATTCAGCCCATCTGTGCAATAATCAAACCGTACTGTGCAAATACATATACATGTGAAAAACAATCAGACTGCATTTGCAAAATAATCGAACTCCATATAAAATCCCAAACAACTCAAAAGTCCGCTTTCAGTTATTCCACCATGGCACACATTCCAAGAGGTATCCTTCGACGTGATTAGAAAGTTTTCCGATTGTTTGTTGTGCTTTTGAGCGCGGGGTGCTAACCAGGGTTGAAACGGTTTGTACAATTCAAAAAGTCAGTAAGCTGGAGCACACCCTTATCTTATGTATGTAAAATTCCTTAAGATGAAAACTTAATGACTCCAGCAATGTCAGTCAGGGCTGTCGGAGACCATGGAGCGGGCCTAGAATCTCAAGGATGGCGTCCATATTGGTAGCCATGAGGTCGAACCCTACCGCACCTGTTCAGCCGTCTCCCTCTCACCCTCCAGCACATGGCCTTGGAGGGCCATGTGTTGTTCATGGGGTTCTTGGGAGACTGCCGGGGCTGTGGGTGCCACCTGCTGGGTGTTTTGGGTGGTGGGTGGGGTCTCCTCGATGCAGCCGGGCTGCCCTGATCCTGGAGGTGAGTTGCAGATGATGTCAATGATGTCTAGGAGGGCTTGTGCGTCGATGCTGGGGTTGTCCTCATCATCAGTGAAGAGTGGCTGGGACTGCTTTGCAGGGGGTGTTGACGGTAGCCCTGCAATGTGAAGGGGAGATGGTGTATTACAATGTATCCACATGTATGTAGCTGCATGGTACATGTTGACATTCAGACAGCATGGCATTGTACATTGTGACAGTCTGTAGATCTGGGCGACGATGACCCAGAGTCAATGAGGGTGTGCACTGTGCTCTGCTTGAATGTGCATGTGTGCCATCGTGGCCATCTCCACCCGTCCCCCCAGTACCTGGTGGTCACTCACCCTGTTGCAGTTGTGTTGTGTCCTTTCGAGCAGTGTCCGATCCCCAGACTCCGGCCACAGTATCCACACTGATGACCGCGACACCAGCTACTCCATGTCATCCAGCACGAGCTGTGGCGCTGGGCACCCACCTCCAGTCTGCATTGCTGCCTTCTGGTTGGCTGCGAATTTCTCCTTGGCCTTTCGCTTGATGTCATTCCATCACCTCTTGACCTCGTCCTTTGTCCTCTTGTGCTCTCCAATGGCATTCACCTTGTCCACGATGTCCCGCCATATTCCATTTTTGGTGGCCAATGACACGTTGGAGGTACGAACAGTTGTTGATGGTGTTCCATCACCTCCGTGACTATGATCCTGTTTGCCTGCGGACGGAACTTCGTCTTCCTCTTCTTCTTGTCCTTGCCCTTTCCTGTCCCCGAGGTCCTGGGCTGGTCATCCGGGGTGCTTGTGGGGTTGCGCTCGTCCTCTGTGCCTGCTCCGGCTGCCTCCATGGTGCTTGGCTGTTGGTCAGTTTGTGTTTGGGTGTTTTGTCTACCTTTATGGTGATTTTTCCCGCCTGCCAGGTGTGTGTTGCAGGCCTGCCACTGCCTATCGCTGATTTCCTCATTGCGCTTTAGCCCATCGCAGGTTTTTTTGTGTTTTGGTTTGTGTTTTTATCTCAATCGAGGTGGTTGTATCGCGGCCTTTGTCCGCGGTGTCGGCAGACTATTGCATGGTACCGCCTTCCACGTTGACGCAGGGTTATTTTCCCGCGATAGGCTGCGATGTGTAAAGTTGCGTTAACATTTTTTGGTGATTTGTTCAAATGCTAATTTTCTAAAGATGCATCTAATGTATTTTGTGTACAATACAGCTGCCTGATCTTATGGAACTGTTGCCATTCTCCCTGCTTCGGTCATGGCAGATAATAACACACTGCAAATGATTTGGTTTGTGAACCAATTCATACTTTTCTGTAGGTCATCAGAGCATGCTCCATTTAATACTCTAAGTGACCTTACTGATTTATTTGATTATACACTCTGTTTACTTTATGTTTTTTGTATTTGGATGGTTGGTGACATCCTGCTGTCCCGCTGTAGACAGGTCAATAATTTTTCAGCTCATATGCCTCACGTTGTTTGCCATGTTAACTTTAATTTTTAAATCTATTGTGGACTGCATGACTACTGCCAGTATTATTGTCTACATGTTTGCTCTGGCTGTTGTTACACCGCACTGCTGTAGTTAATCAGATTGTATTCAATGGTTCTGCAACAGTCCATTGGCTCATGAGCACATTGGTTTATTGCATTACTCTCATGAGCACGGTCAGCTTGTTTTGTCCTTGGGTGTCCTTTGTCCTTACTTTGCTTGTTGAGGCCTGAATTGCTTTTCGTTTTCCATGGTGCATCTTGGCCTGCTGTGCATTTGGGTTCTTATTTAGTCTTTTTAGTCACACTGTGGAACAGATTGTAACTGTATATTTTTTTTCGATTTTCACACATACGTGTTAAGATTTTAGATCGGTATTTTCTACAGATTTCAGTTTTCCCATAAGTTACGTGATTTCAAGTTGTGCGTCATAATGTTCAATTTCTTGTAATTATGTTTTTATAAATTATAAACGCCCTCTGCTCAATAGAGGGAATAGGGAAAAAAAGGTTCACATTGTTTAACAGTACTCTCAGCTTAATCATTGGGGTTAATTGTGGGAAAATGACACAGTAATGATATATCTATCCATGAACTGTAACCATACACTATTTGCCAGAATCCTATACAACCATAACAAAATTCATAATGGTTATTTAACTTCGCCCAATGACTTTAATCATAAGTGGCTGTTCTAGTTAAAAATGTGACTTTAAAAAAGTCTGAGGATAAGCATTGCTAAAGTTATATAAGAAAAATGACGAAATGACTCTATACAATTATGACAGGTGCAGCCTTTGTGTACTCATGATGGTATAGGGCTGCCCTTGGAAACATTGTTCTTCCCGTTTAAAAAATACAATGTGCACATGAGAGTACTCATTTTCTCTAATAGAGTAAGAAGATACAAGAGCAGTGAGTGTAATGGCAGGTACTGAGGTGCTCGGTGACAAAGGTACATTTACTCATTTGTAATCCTATTCCTACACCTAGGCATAAATCTAAACTTTTCAGCTGGTAATCATTTTCGAGTGTAGATTCACATCAAAGTTTAGGCTTACATGTCCACATCTCCTCATTTCAGTGAGTGAAGATATCAAAGACTGAATTTATGAATGCAAATCTACTTTTAGTAACTTTTAACACATAGGTGGAAATATCCACCACTGTGTTGGGGATCTCTATGTTTGGAAACATACTTTAGTTTATTCATTAAAAATAATAATTAGAAACATTATATATAAGATGTAATCATTTTTCATCTGTAACTAATAAAATAAGATGTAACGGTATATTATTTTTTCAAAATAAATGTTTATTACAATTAAATATATTAATATTTTTTATGAATATCATTTATTCCCCAAAACATGGAAACCCCATCAAATATTTTAATAAAATTGCCCCCCAGGAGATCCTCACAAGGTTTAGGGTGTCACAGTACACATACCCAGCTCCCATATACCTTTTTTTAATTTTCAGACACTGGGACCGAGTCACCATAACCTTAAATGGCAGCTGCATCATTTCTCATATTACAGCCAGCCAATCAGAGCGTGAGCTCACTGGAGCCTTTCTCTCCTGCAGGAGTGAGGCAGTCAATGGGATAGAAAAGCCCCCTCAGCTAATCAGATTGCTCTATTGTTTGAAGTTGCGTGATCTCAGGACTTTTGCAAGCCTCCCACAAACCCAACCATCCAAATATACAAGGTTTTTTAACCTTAATTTCTTTAAAAGTACTGAACAAATGTACACCAAAGCACAAAGCAGTCTTTCTGCACCAAGATCTAGCTTTCTGCCAAAGTTTGTGTTCTTCCATTCAGCCGTTTTTGTAGCATAGCAATTCAATTATCCTATGGAAAACTGCATGGGGAAATTGCACTTCGGGATCACAGTTTTTTCTCTGCCATTGCATGATGCATCACCTCAAAACTTTTCATGAAGAAGCTGAAGTGGACAAACGATTTTTGTGGGATGTTTTGCGAAGATTCGTAAAAGGTATAAAAGTTATTAGCAAACCAAAAAATGGTCTTCCTATGGTAACTAGGAGCTAAATGTATCTACACAGGGCGACTGCAACTGTATAATGTATATACATATATATATTCCCTGAAAAAACCATAGGTTTCAGGCACGTTATAGTTAGAAATTAGCATTTAAAAAACCATAGAAATTAACTGAAAAAAACCCCATAGGGTTCAGGAACGTTATAGTTAGTTGGACATTTCACTCGTACAAAACCATAGAAATTCCGGCGTTATCGTTAGTTCAGCTAACTATAACTCGCGCCCCCACAATGCACTGCTGATGACGTCACATATTACATCATTCATGACATGGTCAGTGACATCACTGATGACATCACTGATGACATCTCAAATGACATCACTGATGACATTATCCAGTGACTGTGTGTTTCTGTAAATTTTAATTTTGTTTTATATATATGCCAAGCTGTATTGAGGAATGAGTGGGTGTATAAGTGTCTGTATGGAGGATTTAGTAGGTACTTGACTGACTGTATAAGTGAGTGATTAAATGTGTCTTACTGAATGCATGGGTTAGTGACTAAACTGTGTGAAAGTCTGTAACAGTCTGTCTGTTGTTGTGTAAGCTGCTGCATGGGATGGTGAGTAGATGCATGAGTGTCTATATGGGTTATTGATTGCTTTCATGATTATTTGTATGGCTGCCTGAGTGTGTTTGTGGGTGGGTGGGTGGGTGGGAGGTGTGTGACTCTGTGCATAGATGTGTGAGTGGTTGATTCACTGGGTTTATGGGTGCAAGAGTGCATGTGGATACAGCTGTATAGGTGGGTGAGTGTGTGTATGGGTGTGTTGGTGAGTGAATGGATGTCTCAGTGGTACATGTGCAAGTAACTACATATGTAAAAGGCAGTATATGTGAGTGATGGTGTATATAAATAACTATATGCGAGAGTCAGTAATTGTGATATTGGCTGCATGGATGAGTGTGTATTTGTATCAGTGATTCTATAAGAGAGTAATTATGTGTTAGTATCTGTATGAATAAGTGAGGTTGTGTCTGTATAACTGCATAGGTGAGTAAATGGAAGTATGATTGATTCTTTGCATGACTGACTCAGTGTGTGAGTAATTCTGGATATGTGGCAGTGTGTGAGTGTCTATATAGGTGTATGAGTGCATATGATAGTGTTGTATTGATGAGTGACTGCATGTATGAGTGAATGTATGGGTGAATGAGTGGATGTGTGTATAGACCTAGGAATCAGTCAGTGCATATTTAGTAACTGGTATTGATGTGTCTATTTTATCGAAAATGGTAGTCAGTATTTTAGTGGGTGTATCACAGGTTATATTCAGGTGTGAGGAGGAGCATCAGATTTTCACGTGGATGATGTCATCAGTGATGTCATTTGAGATGTCATCAGTGATGTCATCAGTGATGTCACTGACCATGTCATGAATGATGTAATATGTGACATCATCAGCAGTGCATTGCGAGGGCGCGAGTTATAGTTAGCTGAACTAACTATTTAGGGCAGTGCAGTGGTGTTCGGGAAGTGTAGGGGGTCATGCTGGGGGTGGTGTTTCAGGGTTTAGGGCAGTGCAGTGGTGTTCGGGCAGTGTAGGGGGTCGTGCAGGGGCTGTGTTTCAGGGTTTAGGGCAGTGCAGTGGTGTTCGGGCAGTGTAGGGGGTCGTGCGGGGGTGGTGTTTCAGGGTTTAGGGCAGAGCAGTGGTGTACGGGCAGTGTAGGGGGTCGTGCAGGGGAGTGGTGTTTCAGGGTTTAGGGCAGTGCAGTGGTGTTCGAGCAGTGTAGGAGGTCGTGCAGGGGGTGTTGTTTCAGGGTTTAGGGCAGTGCAGAAGTGTTCGGGCAGTGTACGGTGTTGTGCAGGGGGTGGTGTTTCAGTGTTTAGGGCAGTGCAGTGGTGTTCGGGCAGTGTAGGGGGTCGTGCTGGGGTGGTCTTTCAGGGTTTAGGGCAGAGAAGTGGTGTTCAGGCACTGTAGGGTCTCATGCTGGGGGTGGAGTTTCAGGGTTTAGGGCAGAGCAGTGCTGTTCGGGCAGTGTAGGGGTCATGCTGGGGCTGGAGTTTCAGGGTTTAGGGCAGTGCAGTGGTGTTCAGGCAGTGTAGGGGTCGTGCTGGGGCTGGTGTTTCAGGGTTTAGTGCAGAGCAGTGGAGTTCGGGTAGTGTAGGGGGTCGTGTTGGGGGTGGAGTTTCAGGGTTTAGGGCAGAGCAGTGCTGTTTGGGCAGTGTAGGGGTCGTGCTGGGGCTGGAGTTTCAAGGTTTAGGGCAGTGCAGTGGTGTTCGGGCAGTGTAGGGGGCCGTGCTGGTGTTTCAGGGTTTAGGACAGTGCAGTGGTGTTCAACAGTGTAGGGGGTTGTGCTGGGGCTGGTGTTTCAGGGTTTAGGGCAGTGCAGTGGTGTTCAGGCAGTGTAGGGGGTCGTGCTGGGGCTGGTGTTTCAGGGTTTAGGGCAGTGCAGTGGTTTTCGGGCAGTGTAGGGGGTCGTGCTGGGGCTGTGTTTCAGGGTTTAGGGCAGTGCAGTGGTGTTCGGGCAGTGTAGGGGGTCGTGCTGGGGGTGGTGTTACAGGGTTTAGGGCAGTGCAGTGGTGTTTGGGCAGTGTAGCGGGTCATGCAGGGGGTGGTGTTTCAGGGTTTAGGGCAGTGCAGTGGTGTTCGGGCAGTGTTGGGGGTCTTACTGGGGATGGTGTTTCAGGGTTTAGGGCAATGGTGTTTGGGCAGTGTAGGCGGTCTTGCTGGGGATGGTGTTTCAGGGTTTAGGGCAGTGATGTTCGGGCAGTTTAGGGGGTCTTGCTGGGGTGGAGTTTCAGGGATTAGCACAGTTCAGTGGTGTTTGGGCAGTGTAGGGGGTCGTGCTGGGGCTGGTGTTTCAGGGTTTAGGGCAGGGCAGTGGTGTTCGGCAATGTAGGAGGTCATGCTGGGGCTGGTGTTTCAGGATTTAGGGCAGTGCAGTGGTGTTCGCGCAGTGTAGGGGATCGTACTGGTGTTTCAGGGTTTAGGGCAGTGCAGTGATGTTCGGGCAGTGTAGGGGGTTGTGCTGGGGCTGGTGTTTCAGGGTTTCGGGCAGTGCAGTGGTGTTTGGGCAGTGTAGGGGGTCATGCTAGGGGTGGTGTTTCAGGGTTTAGGGCAGTACAGTGGTGTTCGGGCAGTGTAGGGGGTCGTGCAGGGGGTGGTGTTTCAGGGTTTAGGGCAGGGCAGTGGTGTTCGGGCAGTGTGGGGGGTCTTGCAGGGGGGGGTGTTTCAGGGTTTAGGGCAGTGGTGTTCGGGCAGTGTAGGGGGTCTTGCTGGGGGTGGTGTTACAGGGTTTAGGGCAGTGCAGTGGTGTTCGGGCAGTGTAGGGGGTTGTGCTGGGGCTGGTGTTTCAGGGTTTCGGGCAGTGCAGTGGTGTTTGGGCAGTGTAGGGGGTCATGCTAGGGGTGGTGTTTCAGGGTTTAGGGCAGTGCAGTGGTGTTCGGGTAGTGTAGGGGGTTGTGCTGGGGGTGGTGTTTCAGGGTTTAGGGTAGTGCAGTGGTGTTCGGGCAGTGTGGGGGGTCTTGCTGGGGGGGGTGTTTCAGAATTTAGGGCAGTGGTGTTCGGGCAGTGTAGGGGGTCTTGCTGTGGTGGTGTTTAGTGCAGTGCAGTGGTGTTTAGGCAGTGTAGGGGGTCGTGCGGGGACGTGGTGTTTCAGGGTTTAGGGCAGTGCAGTGGTGTTCGGGCAGTGTGGGGGGTCATGCTGGGAGAGGTGTTTCAGGGTTTAGGGCAGTGCAGTGGTGTTTGGGCAGTGCAGGGGATCGTGCTGGGGTGGTGTCAGGGTTTAGGGCAGTGCAGTGGTGTTCGGGTAGTGTAGGGGGTTGTGCTGGGGGTGGTGTTTCAGGGTTTAGGGTAGTGCAGTGGTGTTCGGGCAGTATTGGGGTCATGCTGGGGGAGGTGTTTCAGGGTTTAGGGCAGTGCAGTGTTGTTCAGGGAGTTTGGGGGTCGTGGTAGGGGCTGGTATTTCAGGGTTTAGGGCAGTGCAGTGGTGTTCGGGCAGTGTGGGGGGTCATGCTAGGGCTGGTGTTTCAGGGTTTTGGGCAGTGCAGTGGTGTTGGGGCAGTTTAGGGGGTCATCCTGGGGCTGGTGTTTCAGGGTTTAGGGCAGTGCAGTGGTGTTCGGGTAGTGTAGGGGGTTGTGCTGGGGGTGGTGTTTCAGGGTTTAGGGTAGTGCAGTGGTGTTCGGGCAGTACAGGGGGTCGTGCTGGGGGTGGTGTTTCAGGGTTTAGGGCAGTGCAGTGGTGTTCGGGCAGTGTAGGGGGTCGTGCTGGGGGTGGTGTTACAGGGTTTAGGGCAGTGCAGTGGTGTTTGGGCAGTGTAGCGGGTCATGCAGGGGGTGGTGTTTCAGGGTTTAGGGCAGTGCAGTGGTGTTCGGGCAGTGTTGGGGGTCTTACTGGGCATGGTGTTTCAGGGTTTAGGGCAATGGTGTTCGGGCAGTGTAGGGGGTCTTGCTGGGGATGGTGTTTCAGGGTTTAGGGCAGTGATGTTCGGGCAGTTTAGGGGGTCTTGCTGGGGTGGAGTTTCAGGGTTTAGGGCAGAGCAGTGCTGTTCGGGTAGTGTAGGGAGTCGTGCTAGGGCTGGAGTTTCAGGGATTAGCGCAGTTCAGTGGTGTTTGGGCAGTGTAGGGGGTCATGCTAGGGGTGGTGTTTCAGGGTTTAAGGCAGTACAGTGGTGTCCGGGCAGTGTAGGGGGTCGTGCAGGGGGTAGTGTTTCAGGGTTTAGGGCAGTGCAGTGGTGTTCGGGCAGTGTTGGGGTCTTGATGGGGGTGGTGTTTCAGGGTTTAGGGCAGTGGTGTTCGGGCAGTGTAGGGGTTCTTGCTGGGGGTGGTGTTACAGGGTTTAGGGCAGTGCAGTGGTGTTCGGGCAGTGTAGGGGGTCTTGCTGGGGGGGTGTTTCAGAATTTAGGGCAGTGGTGTTCGGGCAGTGTAGGGGGTCTTGCTGTGGTGGTGGTTAGTGCAGTGCAGTAGTGTTTAGGCAGTGTAGGGGGTCGTGCGGGGGCATGGTGTTTCAGGGTTTAGGGCAGTGCAGTGGTGTTCGGGCAGTGTGGGGGGTCATGCTGGGGGAGGTGTTTCAGGGTTTAGGGCAGTGCAGTGGTGTTTGGGCAGTGTAGGGGATTGTGCTGAGGGTGGTGTCAGGGTTTAGGGCAGTGCAGTGGTGTTCGGGTAGTGTAGGGGTTGTGCTGGGGGTGGTGTTTCAGGGTTTAGGGTAGTGCAGTGGTGTTCGGGCAGTATAGGGGTCATGCTGGGGGAGGTGTTTCAGGGTTTAGGGCAGTGCAGTGGTGTTTAGGCAGTGTAGGGGGTCGTGCTGGGGGTGGTGTCATGGTTTACGGCAGTGCAGTGGTGTTCGGGCAGTGTAGGGGGTCATGCTGGGGGTGGTGTTTCAGGGATTAGGGCAGTGCAGTGTTGTTCAGGGAGTTTGGGGGTCGTGGTGGGGCTGGTATTTCAGGGTTTAGGGCAGTGCAGTGGTGTTCGGGCAGTGTGGGGGGTCATGCTAGGGCTGGTGTTTCAGGGTTTTGGGCAGTGCAGTGGTGTTGGGGCAGTTTAGGGGGTCGTGCTGGGGCTGGTGTTTCAGGGTTTAGGGCAGTGCAGTGGTGTTCGGGTAGTGTAGGGGGTTGTGCTAGGGGTGGTGTTTCAGGGTTTAGGGTAGTGCAGTGGTGTTCGGGCAGTACAGGGGGTCGTGCTGGGGGTGGTGTTTCAGGGTTTAGGGCAGTGCAGTGGTGTTCGGGCAGTGTAGGGGGTCGTGCTGGGGGTGGTGTTACAGGGTTTAGGGCAGTGCAGTGGTGTTCGGGCAGTGTAGGGGGTCGTGCAGGGGGTAGTGTTTCAGGGTTTAGGGCAGTGCAGTGGTGTTCGGGCAGTGTTGGGGTCTTGATGGGGGTGGTGTTTCAGGGTTTAGGGCAGTGGTGTTCGTGCAGTGTAGGGGTTCTTGCTGGGGGTGGTGTTACAGGGTTTAGGGCAGTGCAGTGGTGTTCGGGCAGTGTAGGGGGTCTTGCTGGGGGGTGTTTCAGAATTTAGGGCAGTGGTGTTCGGGCAGTGTAGGGGGTCTTGCTGTGGTGGTGGTTAGTGCAGTGCAGTAGTGTTTAGGCAGTGTAGGGGGTCGTGCGGGGGCGTGGTGTTTCAGGGTTTAGGGCAGTGCAGTGGTGTTCGGGCAGTGTGGGGGGTCATGCTGGGGGAGGTGTTTCAGGATTTAGGGCAGTGCAGTGGTGTTTGGGCAGTGTAGGGGATCGTGCTGAGGGTGGTGTCAGGGTTTAGGGCAGTGCAGTGGTGTTCGGGTAGTGTAGGGGTTGTGCTGGGGGTGGTGTTTCAGGGTTTAGGGTAGTGCAGTGGTGTTCGGGCAGTATAGGGGTCATGCTGGGGGAGGTGTTTCAGGGTTTAGGGCAGTGCAATTGTGTTTAGGCAGTGTAGGGGGTCGTGCTGGGGGTGGTGTCATGGTTTACGGCAGTGCAGTGGTGTTCGGGCAGTGTAGGGGGTCATGCTGGGGGTGGTGTTTCAGGGATTAGGGCAGTGCAGTGTTGTTCAGGGAGTTTGGCGGTTGTGGTGGGGCTGGTGTTTCAGGGTTTAGGGCAGTGCAGTTGTGTTCAGGCAGTGTGGGGGGTCGTGCTAGGGCTGGTGTTTCAGGGTTTTGGGCAGTGCAGTGGTATTGGGGCAGTTTAGGGGGTCGTGCTGGGGCTGGTGTTTCAGGGTTTAGGGCAGTCCAGTGGTGTTCGGGTAGTGTAGGGGGTTGTGCTCGGGGTGGTGTTTCAGGGTTTATGGTAGTGCAGTGGTGTTCGGGCAGTATAGGGGGTCGTGCTGGGGTGGTGTTTTTGGGTTTAGGGCAGTGCAGTGGTGTTCGGGCAGTGTAGTGGGTCATACTGGGGGTGGTGTTTCAGGGTTTAGGGCAGTGCAGTGGTGTTCGGGCAGTGTAGGGGGACGTGCTGGGGCTGGTGTTTCAGGGTTTAGGGCAGTGCAGTGGTGTTCGGGCAGTGAAGGGGTCGTGCTGGGGGTGGTGTTTCAGGGTTTAGGGCAGTGCAGTGGTGTTCGGGCAGTGGAGGGGGTCTTGCTGGGGGTGGTGTTTCAGGTTTTAGTGCAGTGCAGTGGTGTTCAGGCAGTGTAGGGGTCGTGCTGGGGCTGGTATTTCAGGGTTTAGGGTAGTGCAGTGGTGTTCAGGCAGTGTAGGGGGTCGTGCTGGGGCTGGTGTTTTATGGTTTAGGGTAATGCAGTGGTGTTCTGGCCATCTAGGGGGTCATGCTGTGGGTAGTGTTTTATGGTTTAGGGCAGTGCAGTGGTGTTCGGGCAGTGTAGGGGGTCTTGCTGGGGGGGTGTTTCAGAATTTAGGGCAGTGGTGTTCGGGTAGTGTAGGGGGTCTTGCTGTGGTGGTGGTTAGTGCAGTGCAGTAGTGTTTAGGCAGTGTAGGGGGTCGTGCGGGGGCGTGGTGTTTCAGGGTTTAGGGCAGTGCAGTGGTGTTTGGGCACTGTGGGGGGTCATGCTGGGGGAGGTGTTTCAGGATTTAGGGCAGTGCAGTGGTGTTTGGGCAGTGTAGGGGATCGTGCTGAGGGTGGTGTCAGGGTTTAGGGCAGTGCAGTGGTGTTCGGGTAGTGTAGGGGTTGTGCTGGGGGTGGTGTTTCAGGGTTTAGGGTAGTGCAGTGGTGTTCGGGCAGTATAGGGGTCATGCTGGGGGAGGTGTTTCAGGGTTTAGGGCAGTGCAGTGGTGTTTAGGCAGTGTAGGGGGTCGTGCTGGGGGTGGTGTCATGGTTTACGGCAGTGCAGTGGTGTTCGGGCAGTGTAGGGGGTCATGCTGGGGGTGGTGTTTCAGGGATTAGGGCAGTGCAGTGTTGTTCAGGGAGTTTGGGGGTTGTGGTGGGGCTGGTGTTTCAGGGTTTAGGGCAGTGCAGTGGTGTTCGGGCAGTGTGGGGGGTCGTGCTAGGGCTGGTGTTTCAGGATTTTGGGCAGTGCAGTGGTGTTGGGGCAGTTTAGGGGGTCGTGCTGGGGCTGGTGTTTCAGGGTTTAGGGCAGTCCAGTGGTGTTCGGGTAGTGTACGGGGTTGTGCTGGGGGTGGTGTTTCAGGGTTTATGGTAGTGCAGTGGTTTTCGGGCAGTATAGGGGGTCGTGCTGGGGTGGTGTTTTTGGGTTTAGGGCAGTGCAGTGGTGTTCGGGCAGTGTAGTGGGTCATACTGGGGGTGGTGTTTCAGGGTTTAGGGCAGTGCAGTGGTGTTCGGGCAGTGTAGGGGGACGTGCTGGGGCTGGTGTTTCAGGGTTTAGGGCAGTGCAGTGGTGTTCGGGCAGTGAAGGGGGTCGTGCTGGGGGTGGTGTTTCAGGGTTTAGGGCAGTGTAGTGGTGTTCGGGCAGTGTAGGGGGTCTTGCTGGGGGTGGTGTTTCAGGGTTTAGTGCAGTGCAGTGGTGTTCAGGCAGTGTAGGGGTCGTGCTGGGGCTGGTATTTCAGGGTTTAGGGTAGTGCAGTGGTGTTCAGGCAGTGTAGGGGGTCGTGCTGGGGCTGGTGTTTTATGGTTTAGGGTAATGCAGTGGTGTTCTGGCCATCTAGGGGGTCATGCTGGGGGTAGTGTTTTAGGGTTCATGGCAGTGCACAGAACTGTAGATGAACCCCTCTACGTCATGGGTCTCCCACTTATAGGCCTCACCCATCCTAGAGGGGGGTGCCATTTGATCCAATAGATGACTGAATGGATGGAAGCTGGGATCCTCACCATCTCAGACTGTTATATGAACGATGCACTGTGCAGCTTTGAAGACATGATGACCGAGGAAAACTTACCTCGTTCCCAGTTCCTCATGTACGAAGCCCTACGGGGCTTAGTTCGAGCCATGTGGAGGGAGGGCCAGACAGAACTTCAGGTGACTGACGTTTTACAAACTCGCCTTATGCTTGAGGCGGTAGGAAACTGGAGCCCTGGCTCCATACATCTAGCCTCGCTATGACAATGGCAAACATAGATGGGGTCAAGACGCAATGGAAGGGCAAACTGGGAGATAAACTCATAGATAGGAAATTGGCAATGGTTTTAAAGCATTTGCGCAGGGTCTCTAGAAATACTAGGTTTAAATATACTCAACTTAACTACTTGTATACCACATACCTCATACCACGTAGGCTGAATGTCACAATGGGTACCGTGGATAAGTCATGCCCTTGCTGCTCCTTCATTGATGAAGGATTCCTGCACTGGGTAAGTGAATTTCCAATGATCACTGCATATTGGCATCGAGTGGTGCATGACCTGGAATGGGTCACATAATGCCCAAACCTCGAAACGTTAGAAGTCTGTATGCTGTGTCTCTACCATAGAGTCCCAGTTACCAGAGTGAGCTCCACAATTCTTGTCCTGGGACTAGTACTGGCTAAACAGAAACCTTCTATGCACTGATGGTCACCCGATGGTCCACCGCACAGTGGGTGAAAGGAGGAGCTCTGGAGATGGGCAGCAGCTGAGGAGGTGGCTGTGCAACAGGAAGCACAAAGAGGAATTCGCTGTCACCCTATATCAGATGACTGGGTGTCCCTCATTGCGTTTTTCGACCACAGTCTCCGGAGGGGAACACTGCACACTCTGGCTGAAGACAAGCAGCTCTGGCCAACACTTACTTGTATATAATTCACACTGGGGATCTTGGGATCGTGATAACCGGTTGCGTAATGGTCTTATAATTGACTAAATTCACACTAGCGTAAGTCCGGTACAGTTGGGTTTTGAGGATTATGGGCTAGTATCATGCCTGCAGGAGTTTCCCTTCAGAACTGGTAGATTGGTCTGTGAGGTGAGAAAGTTGCTTCTCTGGGAGGAGTCCTTTTTAGCACGAGAACCCTCACTCACCCAATCGTGACATGCTTCATCATTGGATAGCTTCCTCACACCTGGACCGTGAGGTCCGTGGCTTGGGCTACAACTCTCAAAGTGGGAGGAGCAGAGGTGTTTTTAGATGAGCAATGGAGATAGAGTCAGTGAGGGACAGAGTGCATTCAGAAATTATGATGTACTGTGTAGGTTAAAACTACTTTCACAGGGCCAAAATATTTTATTCAGTAGGTCTGGAGGAGTAGGATTAAAAAGAGAACTGGGGTTTTCTAACAAATATAACCCTTTAGTTGGTCGTGGTCAACATGTTTCTGCCCACCAGCGGACCCCACAAGGAATTCCACGGCATTCATCAGTTACTCTGTTAATTGTGCTTGTATGGAAAGATTCCAAAAATTGCAATAATAAATAGAAAATGATTCTTTACACTGGCCCATCAAAAGATCGAAAGAGCCAGGTTAGTGGCCCGAGTATGAGGAAGGGTCCACAGTTGTTTTTCCTCAAAGTGTTAGTTGTATCCACCCTCAAGCCAATAGATACATCCAGGAGCGCCCCACTGAAGTTGAGTGTCTTTCCGGTGTTTCGACCCTCTATTAGCTTGAGGGTGGATACGACTGTATTTATGAAACACGGTGCAACCCTGTCCTTTCCCCCTGCACTGGCACACAATTTGCTCCCTAGCTCCATCATAGGCACCCTTACACCATTGAGCAAGGGTGCCTCCGTTGCAGGCAGGATTGTTTTTGTGCAGGAATGGGCACCTTCCTGTACAAAAATTATCCTGAGAGGCATGTTCTTTTTTCTATATGTGCTGCAGAATGCAGCACACATGGAAAGAGGAAAAAATGAGAAGAAATAAAGATATTTCTCCTTGTTACTTCTGCTCTGGGGAGGCGTAAGGTTTTGGCGCTGCCCCAGGTTTACATGATTAAGTAAACTTGGGCATCGTCAAAATCCATGGGTGTTGCATGAGAAACCCCACTGTAGCAGGCACTGAACACCTCCATGATGCAGAGGAAGGCAAAACAGTGACATGTACTGCTTTGTCTTATTCCATATCTATGAGGCCAGGCAGAGTCACACAGAGAAGCTTTGCATCACCTCAAAGATATGATTGAGAGGCTTGGGCTACCTAAGCGTCAAAAAAATGACGCCCCAGCAGCGCAAGCCTCTCATAAATAAGTCCCTAACTCCCCCAACATTGCAAATACAGGGCTTCATTTATGAGGGACTTGCGTCATGTTTGCACCACACAATGTGGTACATATGTGATGCAAACCTCTAAGTTAGACTTTTGAAGCCACGCAAGTGACTGCAAAAATCTGGAATAACGCAGTGCAGCGCAAATCGGTGCGTCGCTTTACTCGGCGCTGGGCAGGTGTTCCATGGGCACTGCTTGGGTGATCCTATGTAACTTCCATGGATTTGTAAACCTGATGATGCGCCAGAATCTTACACCCTCCTAGGGGAGATGCAACGAGTAAAATAATCTCTAGTTCTCCTCATTCTTCCTCTTTCTATGTGTGCGGCAGAGTTCATCACACATAGAAAGAGGAATATGCCTCCCAGAATTGCGTTCAGCCGCAGTCCGTGCAGGAAACAGCAGTAGGGTGGTGGGGGCGCGTGGCGGGGTGATTTCGAGGGGCAATGCCGAGGGAAATTTAATTATTTATTTAATTTTCCCTCGGCATCGTCCCTCGAAAACCTCCCCCCCACACGCGGCCTCACCACTGTTACCTGCACACACCTCAGCTGATTGCTTTTGTGCCCTTCTTTCACAAAAACAATCTTTCATGCAACACAGGCACCCTCCACCATGGTGCAAGGGTGTTTGCCTTGGTGCAAGGGTGCCTGCGTTGGCGCTAGGCTGCCAAAAGTGCTCGAGCGCAAGGGAAAGGACAGGAACGTGCCTTAAATACGGCGCATTCCTGCCCTTTCCCTGTTACACAGAGCAGCGCAGCTAGGTGACTTGCTGCGCCCCGCGCCTTCCTCATAAACGAGGCTCATAGTGTTTTTAAACTTGGCACTGAAAAACCTACTCAGTTAGAAAATGTGGTAATACCTCTGCTACAAATCCAAAAGTAAAATCTATTCAATCATGGCTTAGGATCAAGGAACACATTTTTAAACGGTACGATTCCTGTTTTATCTCAGCATCCATTTAACTTTACTGGCAGTTAAAATCCTTAGGGCAAACTTTTAATTTAATGCTCCACATTAAAAAACTATTCTTGTGTAGCGCATTTGCCTGCTGGCCCTTGCAAATAAATAAAAGTGTGTCATATATCACTGTGAAGAGAGCTGCCCTGCCAAATGGATAAAATTGCTGCAGCCATATTTTGTCGGACTGGAATACAGTAGCGTTTATTACTTCCTTTATAGACAGAAAGGTGATTTAGTGGCCAACAATATAATGCTTGTAAACCCGCAGTACTTCTCAACCTGAAAGGCATCAGAGAAATGTCACTTAAGCCCCAATTCCGGGTTCATTACAAATAAGGTAAGCACGAGGCAAATATAATAAGTACATACGTTCACCTTGAAACAAAGTTTAATAACATTGTCAACTTGAAAATATTCATTTTGTGGTGAGCAGTGTATAAATCGCTCATAGTCTTGGATTTGACAGCAGTTTTTCTTTGTGTTTGAATGTACCGAACACATTTACAATTGTAACAAAATCGCAGACCTGACAGAAACCAGTAAATCACTCAGCACTTCAGATGTAGCTCATAAAGGAAGTAATTCATATGTCGGTTTCTACGTTTTGTAAATCCTAACCACAAAGGAATTTTTTTTTTCTTCAACTGTATTTTTTTCTATTTGAGTACATCGTTATTTTTTCTAAAACAAGCTCCCACTGCGCTAAACAAAAAAACGCATTTGTTTGCCTGTGACTGTACTTAATTTTGTTTCCAATTCAAATGACAACAAAAGCAGTACTGAGAAGTAGAGCTGTTTTTCAGTTGTATAGAAAGGATTTGATTTTTAGTTTACCAAATGAAGAAAAAGCAGAAAATGTTATTCACAAACACAATTTTATTTTCACCACTGCTGCCCTCTACTGGTATAACCATGCTGAGCAACATGGAAGGCGACATGGTCAAATGACAAAGCATATAAGTCAGAAGTTATTGGGTTAGATACAATGGTAAACATTTTTGTTAGGACTTGTAATAGAAGCGTGATAAGTTTACAATGAAGGTGGGGTCTTGTAGCCTCAGATGGAGTCTCATGTTATTCCCTAGAAAAGGCTGGGGCAAAAAGAAACTCTAGTGCTGTCAGTAGTCTCTCCCTGTAGCTCATTAAATACAACATGTTCTCCACTCGAGACCTGGATATCTTTGCACCTAATAATAATGATGTCCTATTTAATGTTTCTCTTTAAGTAAAAAAAAGGGCGCTGACCACTGACCCACCATAGGTGGCATCCATCATCCACACACTCACCTCATATCTACATGCAATGTTCCTGTGGGGTCAGCCACACGCTCTTGTCTCGGGTGTGTTTGTGTGTGAGTTGCCTTACTCTACTATTATTATTGCTGTAGATATTGCTCCCAGATGTTGTTTATTTTCACCTAAGTGCGGTCAAATCTTGGTTAACATTATGGATTAACTTTTTGTGCATATTGAAACCGCAGCGTGGGACTCAGTTTTGAATGCAATAGTCTGAATTTTAATTAAGAAGATGCATCAACAGACTTACCTTTAGTGGGTAAAATCTGTGGATCATCAGGATATCCAGCTCATTGCCTAGTCCACCACCTCTTTGGCCAACCTTCATAGTTACAGTCCATCCCATAACATCTCTGCTTGTACAAAGATCTGCTCACTAAAATGGAGCAGGGGTTGAGCATTTTCGGTATCTGGATACAATGTTAGGGATTAATGTGCACCATTGCATTGCAGTTCAACTGAAAAATTGCATTCTTCATGCATCAAGAGGCAGACACTGATATGTGGAGTTGTGTGTACCTGGGTGGGGTAGCTCCAGTCAGTCTACACATCTAACCACTTCTGGTTGATCATCGCTGTGGCTGAAGTGAGATGAGGTTGGTTTCCCTCGTGGCTGGAATCTCCCTGCTGCAGTGCACAGAATGACTGCACCAGAAGAAGTTGTGGCCAGGCAGACAGATACTGGTATTTCAGAGGCTGGAATTCTTCTGCAGTGAACGCGGAGCGAGAAGGGGAAGTCCATGGAAGGGAACAGGTCTTTTCGAGCCCTGCTGCCGGGATAAGAGCGTGATAGCAGAGAGGAGGTGAGCAGCAGGGGAGAGCCTGTAAATGTGGGAAACAGAGCACAGTGACCCACATGATTAAAGCCACAGCTAGGAGTAACAGGTGGAATTGGCTCCTTGAGCAGTGCAGTGGAGGGGCTACATTAAGTGCCCCTACTGCGTCTGGACGTCGTGGTGACTGCGGAAGTGGCCCTCCTAGATGATAGTGTTGCTTGGGGCCACCCAGATTCCAATATTTGCTCTTTGTCTATACCCCTCCAGGGGCCATCCAGGGCTTTTATCCCCCACTCCCTCACTGGAAGCAACCAGAAGCAGCCAAAGAGCCACATCACCCCCAGGAATGTTCAAGCCAATGAAGTGGCTAACTGGGGGAGAAACAACAGCCAAAGGACGTACTCCTGCCAAAACCAGGAATTATAAAATGAGTAAGGCTCGACCTAATGCATCCACAGAAGGCAACACGAAGAATCCAGTATGGGACAATAACCAAGAAAAAGTCAAGAGTGGCCCTTACCTCAAGGGGGCCACCAGATTGGAAAATAGCAGCTCCTATGGGATAGGAGCCTCGTCTGAACCTGGGCTAAGCCCTAGCCCTGGAATACAGGGGCAGGATGAGAAGCCCACATTTATTCCCAGCAAGGAGTCGGCAGAGACCTCTCTAGAAATCTCCTGCAAATCAAGATTCCAGCCCAGGAATATTATATCAAGAGAAGCAATCCTTTGGTACAGATGAGAGACTAACATATCCCTTTTTTAGTAGGCAGGGGCCAGGAGGTAGTAAAGTGACCCCAAATAGCTGGGGGCAGACTTCAACAGGAAGGAGTCCAACTACTGCCACAAGGGACTATTAACTTGATACACCAAACACCTTCATTAAGTAATGAAGCATCTCCAAGGCAATCTACAAGGCATAGAGTTCACTTAGAAACCTCAGAGACTCTGCAGAGGAGTAAACATTTTAACACAGCTACGACTTTAAGTAAAGAATATGCCTGGGTGTATTTGCGGAGTGTTGCTATGCGGAACTCCGTGAAGTTACACAAAAACTCTGCGAAGTTCCGTGAGTGGTGGAGTGCAGTGCGAACTGCAGTTTATGCTGGTATTTCTGCCGCTCGGGTAGAAATTCTACCCGAGCGGCAGCTCGCGCTCGCGAACTTATGGCTCGCGATCGCAAACTTACCGTTCGCAATCGGGGAAAAAACTCCACTGCACATCGCAAAGCAGAGTTTTCTGCAGTCCGCGAGCTCCACAGAGTGCAGAGAACTCCGCAAATTTCACGAAAGGAGCGAATTTCACCGCCCAGGCCTGGTGAAAATTTAGGACCAGAGACAAGTTTTCAGATGGGCTCCCTACTTCAACAGATCTTAGACGAACTAAGCAATATGAGAAATGCTCATGACAAGGCTAATCTGGAAGTACAACCTCAACTTAGCAACATAAATGCCAGCTTCTTTCAGATGAACTCCAGACTGGCGCAAGCTGAACAATGAATATCATATTTTGAAGACAGAAAAAGCAAATCGCAACCGTGAGTCTGCTACATTTAGTTGAGAAATAGCAAACCTCCAGATAAAAGTGGATGAAATGGAAAATAGGGCCAGCCACTCTAATATTAGTTTTGTAAGGATTCCTGAAGGTCAAGAGTCTGGCTAAGACCCTATAAATTTCAATGCTAAAACAATCAAAAAATGTGTATTTCCATAAAAGAAGGACCTGCAGACGATTTCTCAATCATGCGCACACATAGAGTCCTTTTTACGTAATCAGCTAATTCAAGATATCCTCGGGCTTTCCTTGTGCATTTTGAGAATTTTCAAACAAAGGAAAGAATTCTATCTGAGGCCACAAAAATCAAAGGGTTTTCAGACAGAAGAAAAAAGTCACTTAAATGTCTTTGCTGATATGTACATGGCAGCAGCTCGTCGCCGGCGTGAATTCAGATCCATGATCGATCCACTAAGGAAACAAGGCATTCAAGCTATGATATTACCACAATCAAAATTGAAAGTACTGTTGGATAGTAAGGTGCCGATTCGGATCCTAGAAAAATTTCCCCCGTCCGAATTGAATCTGGACTTTTTTCCGTCCTCGGGTCGGAAATTGTGTCCGACACATCCCCGGACGATTCACCGTACGAATCGGAAAAATGAAGTCCGACCGCGCAAGTACGATCACTCCCGTCCTTTCGATTTTACAACTGTATGGAGAAAACACCGTACGGACCGAACTCCTATAGCAACCATGGAGACATGAGCCCGCATACGCGCCGAACACCCCACCCCAGACCCCGCATGTACGTGCAAAACACCCCCCGGCCGCAGATGTACGCACCGAACCCCCACCAGTGTATGCATGGAGCGTACCCCCACCCATGTATGCATGGAGCGTACCAACTCCCCACCCGTGTATGTACGGGCCCTACACCCAGCCCCCCCTGTATGTACGGACCGTACCCCCACCCGTGTTTGCATGGAGCGTACCAACTCCCCACCCGTGTATGTACGGACCGTACCCCCACCCGTGTATGAATGGAGCGTACCAACACCCCACCAGTGTATGTACGGACCGTACCCCCCACCCGTGTATGTACAGACCGTACCCCCACCCGTGTATGTACGGACCATACCCCCACCCCACCCGTGTATGTACGGACCATACCCCCCACCCGTGTATGTACGGACCGTACCCCCACCCCACCCATGTATGTACAGACCGTACCCCCCACCCGTGTATGTACGGACCGTACCCCCACCTATGTATGTACGGGCCATACCCCCACCCCACCCGTGTATGTACGGACCGTACCCCCACCCGTGTATGCATGGAGCGTACCAACTCCCCACCCGTGTATGTACGGACCGTACCCCCACCCCACCAGTGTATGTACGGACCGTACACCCACCCGTGTATGAATGGAGCGTACCAACACCCCACCAGTGTATGTACAGACCGTACCCCCACCCGTGTATGTACGGACCGTACCCCCACCCATGTATGTACGGACCGTACCCCCCACCCGTGTATGTACGGACCATACCCCCACCCCACCCGTGTATGTACGGACTGTACCCCCACCCCACCAGTGTATGTACGGACCCTACACCCAGCCCCCCCTGTATGTATGGACCGTACCCCCACCCGTGTATGCATGGAGCGTACCCACTCCCCACCCGTGTATGTACAGACCCTACACCCAGCCCCCCCTGTATGTACGGTGCGAAACACCACCACCGATGGACTGTGCGGACCAACACCCTGCCCGTGTTCGTACGCACCCTACCCCAGGCCCACACACCAGCACCCTCACCCAACATAGGGCATGTACGAGTCGTACTAAGCCATAGCAAAGGACAGCACTGTACAACAACATGGCCCATGCACGCACCGTACAGACGCAAAAAACACTCCTACTGAACCAGGACAAACCAAACAAACACAAGGAGAGTCAATTTGAGGCACACAATACCACAAAACATATCCAACAAGGCCACATACATCCTATACACTGACCTGCAACTGACAAACAGCTAAACAGAGGCCCAAACCACTACCACTCCTTATAACACACCCACCCAAAGTTCAAACACAGCCACACCCACAAATGGACCAATAAAAAGGCCCAACACACACAAACCATGATCCTTTGCAACAGATCCACTGCTGCCAGACCCCAGAGACAACGCACTGCACCATACTTCAACCATCAATACACCTTACACTTGCACTCCTTCACACAACCACCATCACAAACACACCCTCATCACATTCACACACACACACCCACACACCCACACACCCACAACCATCCACACCCACACCCCCACAACCATCCACACCCACACCCCACACCATGCCCACCAACAAGAATCCAAAGTTCACAAAGGTCGAGCTGGAGGTCCTTGTCGACGAAATCATCAGAGTCGAGCCACAGCTCTTTGGAACATTGGTCAGACGGACCAGCATATCAGAAAAATCAGACATGTGGCAGAGGATAGTCAATTCCGTGAATGCTGTTGGGGCCACCAGAAGGACCAGGCATGAGTGTCAAGCCAGGTGGTACGATCTGCGGAGGACGGTCCGCCGCAAAATGACGGACGAGCACAACCAGGCCAACATCACTGGAGGAGTTCCGTCCCGCAGACCGGTACACTACCATCCCTGGGAGGAGAAGGTGATGGCCACGTTGCCGCTGTTGGGAGTAGACGGACTAGAAGGAGTCCGAGAGCCTGGTGAGTACACAAACAAGTCACCTCACATGGGGGGAACGCCATATACAACCCAAATACCAATCATGCACGCAACCCCCCCAAAGCCAGCACCGGACACAACCACACTCTAAAAACACACACATGCCACTAGCGCCTCCATGCCCCATGCCCCAAGCAAGGCCATGCCAAGTCACAGGCCACACAAAACATCAACACAAGACAGGATGTCCCCGATGCCGGGAGGGTGGGACCGAAAACTAACATAGAGCAACTCTGAAGCACACGACAATACCCTCAGCCCATATGGCTTAGGGCACAGCCATACAAACATTGTGTCCCCACACAGTACTGTTTTGCCTGCTAATGGTGGCCGCGTTGCAGGACGACATGGGTATGAAGGCACAATTTGCACATAACAGCAGCTAATGAAGACTCAGCACACTGAAAGAGTGTCAGCACACACCGCCACAGCAGCAGCGCAGACTCAGACACCCCGCCCAATGGGTGCCGGCAGAGAAGAAACAAACCCACATGAACAAGCCAATGGCCTTTGAAAGACCTGCAAACTGTGTGTGCCCAGGAAGCTGGGCTGAGGTGACAGAGGGTGACACACAGAGGGAGGGAGAGGGGCAGAGAGAGGGACAGAGACAGAGGTGGACACAGGGAGACAGACAGAGGGAGGGAGGAGGCTGACAGAGGGAGGGAGAAAGGGAGACGGACAGAGGAAGGAGGCTGACAGAGGGAGGGAGAAAGGGAGATAGAGGGAGACGGACAGAGGGAGGAGGCTGATAGAGGGAGGGAGAAAGGGAGATGGACAGAGGGAGGAGGCTGACAGAGGGAGGGAGAAAGGGAGACGGACAGAGGGAGGAGGCTGACAGAGGGAGAGAGAAAGGGAGATGGACAGAGGGAGGAGGCTGACAGAGGGAGGGAGAAAGGGAGATGGACAGAGGGAGAAGGCTGACAGAGGGAGGGAGAAAGGGAGACGGACAGAGGGAGGAGGCTGACAGAGGGAGGGAGAAAGGGAGACGGACAGAGGGAGGAGGCTGACAGAGGGAGGGAGAAAGGGAGACGGACAGAGGGAGGAGGCTGACAGAGGGAGGGAGAAAGGGAGACGGACAGAGGGAGGAGGCTGACAGAGGGAGGGAGAAAGGGAGACAGAGGGAGACCAAATCACCCTTGGGTGGTGTGGCCATGTCCGCTCGTCAGCAGGTGGACTGTGTGCATGTAGACAAGGTTTTGCAGTGTGTGAACCCCCCCTTCAACCTTTGATGAACACTAGGCCATGTGTCAATCTGTGCACGAGTACATCCGTGCTGCAGGCCCAAACAGAACCTTTCACCCAGTATACCCACCCACTGTGTTTGTCAGAACCCTGTCACAAATTGTTAAGTTACCTACCTGCATTCTCAAATAGCATGGAAAAAACAACATTTGGCCACGTACAGTGCAACACGTAAGGCGGCTCTGCATGGCTTGCTACGCCCGCTCACTACACTGCTGACTGCGTTCCCAAAAGATGCATCAACTAAGATTGTGTCACACATAGGTAAAGTGTCGAAAGCTGTGGCCAAGGGAAATACCCATGCACAA
Organism: Triturus cristatus; assembly: GCF_964204655.1. Taxonomy (NCBI): domain Eukaryota; kingdom Metazoa; phylum Chordata; class Amphibia; order Caudata; family Salamandridae; genus Triturus; species Triturus cristatus. Next base: position 358,242,379 of record NC_140595.1, read on the forward strand.
GTGCACTGTGAGAGGAATGCTAGCCAAATCCAACCACCCAGAGGAACTGTGCCAAATCAAAAATGAATGAAACATGGATGTCGCATGTAACACAATTAACACTGTCTCTCTCACACACAGGTCAACGTAGTCGATCTCCCCCAACACTGGGGGGGAAGACTCACAGGACCAGGCTCTGCGTGAAGAGGACCCCACCGGCAGCGATGACTCTCACCACTCCGTGGATGACCCAGACCAACCTGGCCCCTCTGGTGTCCAACCACCTGCAGCACCTGCGTCAGGTACAACTGTACCAACCACCACCCCCATTCCTGCCACATCCCAGGAGACACCCAGGAGCCCTGCCCGCACACAACAACGCAGCCAGTCTGTCCAGGAGGGACAAGGTTCTCCGGGCACCCAGGAGGAGGCAGGCGACACTGCAAATGCCATCCCTCAGGGGTCCCGGAGACCCGATGTGCCCACAACGGCAGGCCAGGCGCAAGTGGGCAGGGGTGGTGGGAGTGGAGGACGGCAGAGGCGCGAACCTGCCCAGTTGGCTCAGGACCCGGCTATGTCACATGTCAGAAACATCCTGGACGCATACCGGCGTGACTCCAGAGGCATCGACCAGGTATACACCATTGAGCCCCTAATGGGGAATTCACACACCATGTCAACCCGGTGCAACCCGTATGTTTCCGAGGGCAGTGTTACACACATTGATGGCTCCATCACAATCCACAATCCCATTACAGATGACTGTCACCAAGTCTGACCATCAATTCAGGTGAATTCTGCTCCATGTCATGTGCCCCATGGTGATTCTACGTGTATGTAAAGTATCCAAACATGAACAGGAGCAGTGCACACACATTCAAAACAAATACCACTCCCAAAAAGCGTGCTGCATCCCTTACCCGAAGGTGATTTCCGAACTTGTCCGTGCATGTAACGCTGATTCAGCACATGTTGCTGTGTTCATGAGGAATAGCAGGAGCACAATAATGCCACCAGCAGACAGCATGCGCATGTACCTGTGGATGGGAGACACACCAGAAGTCAGCCAAAAGAAGCACATCCGCATGCATGTGCATGTACTCGACACGTATTAGGTTGTCAACATGCTAGGTGACAATGATGACTCTGGAAAAACATTCTTCTATTGCACCATCACTCGAGTGACACATCTAAACACACCTCTGACTCACTTGGAAGACATGCAGATGGACACACACATTGCAACACTTGCCACACACAGCCCAATGCGTGCACACTCAGACACTGGAACTCACCACTAAGCAAAGAAGTCATGTATGAGCCGACTCCGCATGTCCTCTACCGCCTCCTCCTCCTCCACATCACTTGCCTCGTGACCAAGCCCTTCGTCCTCCACGGGTGGATGGTCCTGCTCATCTGGATCCAGGATGAGTGGCACAGCTTTTTCCACTGCCATGTTGTGCAGCATGCAGCACACGAGGAATATCTTGCAGACCTTCACCGGCGCCTCCGGTCTTGTGGAGGCAACGGAATCGGCTCTTCAGGAGGCCAAACGTCCTCTCTATCACTCACCTGGTCCGCCCATGGGCGTTGTTGTAGCGGTGATCGGCAGTCGTGCTGGGGTTGCGGAGAGGCGTGATCAGCCATGGCATGTTGGGATAGGCAGCGTCCCCTACATGGAAACATCATGGACAAGAGTGGGTCAGGAGAAGCAGTAAGACAGGAGGATGACGTTAAATCCAGGACTGCCAGAGTATACCCACCAACAATACATGCTCGTTCGTTGCGCAGCTGCAGCATCATTTCAGGCACCCTGCTACGCCTCATGATGTACGCATCGTGTGCTGATCCTGGAAAACGAGCACAGACATGTGAAATTACCATGTTGGCAAGACACACCGCAAGGGCATTAATGGAGTGGTAATGCTTGCGGTTACGGAAGGCTACCTCCTGTGCCTGTGGTGGTACCAAAGCCACATGTGTTGCATCTATGGACCCAATGACATGGGGCATCCCTCCCAGGGCATAGAACTCACACTTGACAGCTGTCAACTGCTCAGGAGTTGGGAATTTAATGAACTCATCCAGGTGCTCCAACATGGCCTCTAATAAATCATGCAGAACACGGCTGAACATGGTTTGGGACATGCCACCGACATGGGCAATGGTATGTTGAAAGGTACCCGTGGCCAAGAAATGGAGGGCTGCCATCACCTTCATCTTGGGTGTAAGTGCAGTAGGATACCTGTGTAGCGGTTGGAGGTGTGGTGCCAGCCGTGTCGTCAGGTCCTCAATCAAGCATTGGGGGAAGCGGTAGCGGTGTATACAGTCATTTTCCCGCATGTCAGCCAAGTCCGGAATTGGTCGAAGGAGAGGCGGAGCCCTGCAGTGAATTAGAAGGGACAACGAAGAGTGAGTACAGTACACCACCAATGTCAATGTACAGAGCACATGCTCAACAGGCAATACACATATGCTACATACAGAGTCAGGTCTGTGCCATATGCCCTGGACACGTATGCCAGGCATGTGACACTCCTACCAAGAGCCAGCTACAAACGTTGATTCTCAACCTCAATATGCCATGCCATGAAACTAGCTGTGGGCCAGTGTAAGTGAGCAGGCAGACGCATTACAGGAGTTACAGACATCCAAATATGTGCAGAAGAAGGATGTTTATTGTACAGACAGGTTGCGGAACACTAGAGGCACAGGTCACATGTCATAGAATAAGGACAGACCACACACCTTGCCATGAAGGATTACATGTCAAGACTGATCACACATACATTGAGAGTATGCAGATATGTCCTTGTTTTGGAACTCCGTGTGGATGCATACATACACACCTAACGTCGGATTACACATGTGTGCTGGTGTGCGTAACAGTGTGTCATGCCCATCTACACACAGACATATGTTGGTTGCAGCAACTGCAGATGCTTTTGACCAAACACCTACAGCAAACCTATGGGAACACATGACACACACATGACATAGCTACAGCGTGCAAAGCGGGCATTCACTTGTCAGGGGTAACATTCCGTGTACCTGGCATCAGGGGACATTTGCGGGTGTCGGTGACTGTGCCATGCCAGTGACGCATGGCCTACCAAGTCAGTACTACATGCACACATGTCAAAGGAGTGAAGGGGATGTGTGGCACATAGGGCACCATCACACGTGGCAGGTGTACACAGCTCATCATACTGTAATTCGCTTCACACCTCAGGAGTATGGTGCCACATCACAGCCTGACCCACCTGTGCCCGACACATGTAGTACTGCACCGACAATGCCTTGATGTCCAGCCTTGGCCATGTATGACAGCTCAATTCATTCCTGTGTGCCGCCTGTCACCACTGTCAGGTGTGAATCCCACTGTACATACGCTCCCAGGGCGTGTGTGGGGTCCCTATCACTATGGGGGTGCTGGCGTATGCGTACGCCATAGTGATACGGACCGTACACGTGTGTGTACGGTCCCTATCACTATGGTGGTGCTGGCGTATGCGTACGCCATAGTGATACAGACCGTACACGCGTGTGTACGGTCCCTATCACTATGGGGGTGCTCGCGTACGCCATAGTGATAGGGACCGTACACGTGTGTGTACGGTCCCTATCACTATGGGGGTGCTCGCGTACGTGTTCGCCATAGTAGTCCGGACCCTACACACGCGTGTACGGTCTGTATCACTATGGCGTACACGAGCACACGCATAGTGATAGGGACCGTACACACGTGTGTACGGTCCGTATCACTATGGCGTACGCATACGCCAGCACCACCATAGTAATAGGGACCGTACACACGCGTGTACGGTCCGTATCACTATGGTGTACGCATTCGCCAGCACTCCCATAGTGATGGGGACCGTACACACGCGTGTACGGTCCGTATCACTATGGCGTACACGTACGCGAGCACCCGCATAGTGATAGGGACCGTACACACGCGTGTACGGTCCGTATCACTATGGCGTATGCATACGCCAGCACCACCATAGTGATAGGGACCGTACACACACGTGTACGGTCCGTATCACTATGGCGTACGCATTCGCCAGCACTCCCATAATGATGAGGACCGTACACACGCGTGTACGGTCCGTTGCAATGCATTTGGGGTGCCCTAGGGCTGTGGAACGCACCGTACCTGTGTTGTGACATAGGATTGACATAGGGGACACATGAGGGACAAGTACAGGGGCCTAAATGCATGCTGGTTGTCATGGAGACCGAGTTTCAGGTTTGAATTTTGCATCATATGGCCAGCAGAAGTCGGTTGGAGACAATATACTTTGTTGCAATGTGGTTGTTGACATTACATCATGCTCAATTTTAAAACCATGCAAAGCCTGTCACTGGGGTACTTTTAAAATGATTGGAGGACACGTAGGATGCAAATGTGACTGAGCCAATCACTCTGTACTCCTGTAAATGAAACAGGGCAGCAAGGAAGATATAAGGCAGCCAGGTCCCTTGAGAGAACACTTGCCTGCACATCCTTTCATTCCACAACACTGCTGCTGCTTGTCATTCCTCTGGCACCATGTCCAGGTCTGTGGAGAGGGCCCAGCCATTCACCATGGAGGAGAATATGGCATTGCTGGATGTGATCCTCCCACAGTACACCATGCTGTATGGTCGACCAGGGGAGCAGGTGAGTGCAGACTCCACTAGCTTAAACTGTGCCCCTTTTTGTAACTGTGACTTCTGGCATTGTGTCCAGGTGTGACAGACATGCAGGGTTCTTCATAGTGGTTCCCAGGGGGGGGAAGGGCTCATGCCTCCCATGCAGAGCATGCTGTAGTTCCTGTGTGCACAACGCACTAGCATGGTGCTTACTGTGATGATCACTGCATTGGGCATGCCGCTTTCGGACTGCCTAATCCTCCTGGAAATGTTGTTTCTACAGTCCTGACAGGTGCCAGTACCCACAGATGTGTGTCTGTTCAGTGTACCTGTGGTGAGAGTGTCCAAATGATGTGGTCGTCCCCTGGACATTGGTGTGTGTGTGTGAGTCTCCTGTCATGTGGGTGTGTGCATATGTGGAGTGTTGCACCCCAGCTGCATGTGGGATGGATACACCCTGCCCATCTGATGTGTGCAGGGAGCTGTGCTGGATGTCTGCCGTGCTGAGACAGCCCCACATCTGTGACACCCCCAGTCTAGTGGCACATGTGCAGAGTGAGGTTTGTAGCGGCAGTTGCCAAGGCCAGGTGATTGTTCAGTGCCTGTGTGTGTCTGTGTACTCTGCTGAGGTAGCGTAAGTGGGCTGGGGCATGTGACTGCTTAGGGGTACTGTTCAGATTCCTGTTGTAGCTTGGGATGCACAGTGTGAGCCTGCATCATTGATTGTGTTGCACCCCTCATGCCACCTGTGTACTTTCAATGGCACCTACTGCATTTGCCCATTCCCAGGAGGATGATGTCACTATGACAAAGGTACAATGAGTTGGCTGCATACTATGGCCAGTTCAAACATGCATGATTTGTAATATGTGTGTCTCTGTATCATTGATAAGGTGGATTGATGTATTGTCACTTTTGCATCCTCACAGGTAGGCGTCTGTGCCAAGGGGGAGATCTGGAAGCAAGCCGTCAGTGCCGTGAGGAGGACGGATGGTCGGAAGCGGCGCCTAGCCCAGGTGAGGAAACGCTGGCAGGACATCCGGTGCTGGACGCGGAGGATCGCACGGGTCCTGCTGGGGGACTCACCTGAGAGCCACAAAAACCGTGGGCGCCGGCGTCTGACCAACATCCATAAGCGTGTGCTGGCGGTGGTCTTCCCCGACTTGGACAGGCGCTTACTGGAGAAGCAGCAGCAAGCAGGGGGTAGGTACATGTGTGTTTGTTGTGTGTGACCAGCTTTTTGAAATGCGCAGTTGCATGGATACACTGCCAGGGTTTAAATGTGCAGTGCATATCCTGTTCCCCACAGTAAAGAGGTGCTGTTCTTCCTCCCTTCCCCTCCTTGCCCTGTGTTCCCTGGTCTGTGTGTAGTCACTCTTGCACAAGGTCATCTAGGCTGGCAGTTACTCCAAGTGCCCAATGCTTCCAACATCATGTGTGGGGGTGGTGTGTAACAGGTTTTTGCACGTTGCCTGTGCCCTGGCCAGTCCTGTCATTGTGGGGTCCATGTTAGTTGGCACTGATGCTGAGTCCCGACATGGGAGTGTGTGTTTCATGTGTACTGCCTTACTGCCTGCATGTCGAATGTTGTGCCCTCTGACATGATGTGCTTGAGTGTGAGATATGCATAGTGCAGGGATGGTGGCTTGTGTTCCAGACATATCCATCCAGGGCCATGGAGTAGTGTGGCCACTACAGTCCCCTGGGGCACACAATTTCCTAGGTATCATGTGTGTCATCTGGCAATGTGGACATTCTCTGTGTCTTCAGCATAGTTTGGGCCCTGTGGCATAGTACCCTGGCCTCATTTGTATTCACGTATACTTTGCTACATGTGTCCACTGTACAGGGTGACCTAATTTAGCTGGTGCATACTCACAGGGGCCAGTGCCTGTGTGTCTTGGTACAACTATCTGATGATGGTTGTTTGTCAGTGATATATGTGGACAGGCGCACCAGGGGTAGTTTGTGTGCGATCAGGATTCATTGCAGGCCATGTGTTTTCATCCCAGACTAAGAGGTGTAAGTACTTCCTCTGTCTCAATCACATTGTCTCAGGTAGGGGGGGGTTGGTGCGGGCAAGGCCTACATGTCCAAACCTGAAGTCTCCTTGCTCGGTCTGGCCAGTGTGTGATGTTTGTGTGGCCAAACACTCAAGGTGCAGTGCCCCAGTTATGTTGGCCATGGTTTTCAGTATTACCTTTGCAGCATGTCCCAAGAGTTGATAGACATGGTTCCTGCTCATCCCTTTCTTGGATACACTGTGTGTCGCTGATGCTGTGCTAGATTGTCCCCAGAGCCTGGCTCCTCTGTACAATTTGATATCCAGTTATTTGCTATTGTGTCATGCTCTCCATATTTTAACGGTGGCATGGTGGGTCAACAAACTGTGTGTTGCAGGGACTACATATGTACCTTGTATTGTAGATGTTACTCTTGTTGCTTTTCAGGCTATGCAGTGTGACCTATGTAGAGTTGACTCATGTGACATATGTATACAGGTGTCTGATTTCTCCTGTCTCTTCACCTTGCCCACAGCATCGTCGGGGGACTACGAGGGAGACACTGGCACGGACCGTGAGGAGGGAGCGAGCACCAGTGCCAGCAGTGCTGAGTTGGCTGGCACATCGAGTGGCACGGAGGCCGACGGGAGTGCAGCGGAGGACCTGTCCAGTCAAACCACCACCGACTATGACGCAGACGGGTCCGAGGCTGAGCACTCCGAGGGGGCGGACGCTGCTCCCACAGCTGACACCAGCACTCCATCACTACCCGCCCCCTCCATTCCGATCACCGGCCTCCCACTTGGTCGTGTCCCTTCCCGCCGTGCTAGGTCACCACGTGTCTCCTTCTTGCCAGGCACCGCACCCCCTGCCCCTGTCTCCACTGCTGCCACCAATGCCGAGTTTGTGGACATCCTGCGGCAGTTGCAGGTTGGTCAGACTGCGATGCTTAATGTCCTCCATGACCACAGCCGAGTGCTCAACCTGATGGAGGCATACATGGAGGGCATTTCAGCTGCGCAGTCTGACCAACGCAACTTGCTGAGGTCCATAGACTCGACACTGACTGCAGCAGTGGGTCTCCTGCAACGCTACGTCCCCCTCCCTACCCCTGAACCATCCACACTTCCCACTCCCATGCCTGTCCAAAGCACACCCAGACGTCCCAATGCATGCACACCACCAGACACAGGCACCACACCACCAGGGAAGGCAAAGCGCACACCTCCTGGCACGCACACACAGGGTGAAGTAGGCACACCCACTGGGTCGGGGGGAAACGGAAGACACGCAGCCAGAGTGGGAGTCCACATTCCTCACGACCACCACCCTCCAAATCCACTCCCCTCAGCTCTCCTGGCCAGGATTCCACCAAAGACTCCTTCATGGCCGCTCTGTCCCTGAGCCCCAAAGTGACACCACCCCGCAAGCGGTCAAAGGAGTCCCCGGTCAGGGTGGTTGAGTGCCCCCCTGTCCACACCCTCCCCTGGTAGCGCTACGACCCATCCCTGCGACCCCCCCTCCTCCTTGGGGCCTGTGGTTCCTTCGGGTGCAGGGGAGACGCTGGGCGACCTGGCAGTAGTGTGCAGCGCCGTGCTCGAATCCACCTTTGGCGCTGCCCCACCCCCTGTGTTGGAGTCGTCCGTCCCTGCACCCACAACACCTACCCTTGCCCCTCCTGTCCCTGCGGTGCCTGGTTCTTCCCCCCCACATGATGCCCCCCCCCCTGTGGATGACAAGGTATTCTGAACTGTGCAGGCAAGCTAGGGGACACGCATCCCAATGTGTCCCCCACCTGGATTGGAACTATGGACTGCCCTATGAGCCTTGTGCATATGGAACTCTTCATACAATTAATTTTAGAACATTGCTGAATAAAGCTATTTTATTTTCCTTGGCACACTACTGCTTTTCTGGCATTGCTGTTGGTGGTGCTGCTCCATGATTTGGGGTGGCGATAATGTGTTAGGTGTCTGGGATATGTTGTAGTGTGCTGTTCGTGGGGTGGACCCTGTTATCTGTGTGCCATCACACGGTATTTGCTATCAAACTTTGCTCATGTAAGCTGTTACTGCATGGTGACATTGTCCCAAGGTGTGTACCTTCCTCTGTGGACCCTGACATCTTCCCTGCAGGGTGTTGTGAAGACATTTGTGCAGTGCTGTGTCTACATTTGCTGGGTGTGTGACGGACCCCTTTAACTTTGGCCATGCATGCTGGCCAAGGTCTCCACCTGCATCATTTGTGCCATCCTTGGGGGTCACGGTACTTGTGACTGGAGCATATTGACAGGACTTCATGTGTACATGTTCCCTTTTCCGCACTATGCATGTGTGTACTCCCAGCCTTGCACACATGTGTTTCGTGTTCTGCTGGGTCTTTGAGCACCTGCCTGACAATTGTGGCCATTGTATCTGTGTGTACTCAACCCCTTTCTTTCCATGGGCACAGCTGGGGGGACTCTGCACCCACCCTCCTGCGTCTGGGCACTGCTGGGAGGACTCTGCACACACCCCTCCTGTGTCTGGGCACTGCTGGGAGGACTCTGCACACACCCCTCCTGCACCTGGACACTGCTGGGAGGACTCTGCACACACCCCTCATGCGTCTGGGCACTGCTGGGAGGACTCAGCACACACCCCTCCTGTGTCTGGGCACTGCTGGGAGGACTCTGCACACACCCCACCTATGTCTGGGCACTGCTGGGAGTGATAGGCACACACCCCTCCTGTGTCTGGGCACTGCTGGGAGGACTCTGCACCCACCCCTCCTGCGTCTGGGCACTGCTGGGTGGACTCTTTACATACCCCTCCTGTGTCTGGGCACTGCTGGGAGGACTCTGCACACACCCCTCCTGTGTCTGGGCACTGCTGGGTGGACTCTGTACACACCCCTCCTGTGTCTGGGCACTGCTGGGATGACTCTGCACACACCCCTCCTGTGTCTTGGCACTGCTGGGAGGACTCTGCACACACCCCTCCTGTGTCTGGGCACTGCTGGAAGGACTCTGCACACACCCCTCCTGCGTCTGGGCACTGCTGGGTGGACTCTGTACACACCCCTCCTGTGTCTGGGCACTGCTGGGAGGACTCTGCACACACCACTCCTATATCTGGGCACTGCTGGGAGTGATAGGCACATACCCCTCCTGTATCTGGGCACTGCTGGGAGGACTCTGCACCCACCTCTCCTGCGTCTGGGCACTGCTGGGTGGACTCTGCACACACCCCTCCTGTGTCTGGGCACTGCTGGGAGGACTCAGCACCCACCCCTCCTATGTCTGGGCATTGCTGGGAGTGATAGGCACACACCCCTCCTGCGTCTGGGCACTGCTGGGTGGACTCTGTACACACCCCTCCTGTGTCTGGGCACTGCTGGGTGGACTCTGCACCCACCCCTCCTGCGTCTGGGCACTGCTGGGTGGACTCTGTACACACCCCTCCTGTGTCTGGGCACTGCTGGGAGGACTCTGCACACACCCCTCCTGTGTCTGGGCACTGCTGGGTGGACTCTGTACATACCCCTCCTGTGTCTGGGTACTGCTGGGAGGACTCTGCACACACCCCTCCTGTGTCTGGGCACTGCTGGGAGTACTCTGCACACACCCCTCCTGCATCTGGTCATTGCTGGGTGGACTCTGTACACACCCCTCCTGTGTCTGGGCACTGCTGGGAGGACTCTGCACCCACCCCTCCTGTGTCTGGGCACTGCTGGGAGGACTCTGCACACACCCCTCCTATGTCTGGGCACTGCTGGGAGTGATAGGCACACACCCCTCCTGTGTCTGGGCACTGCTGGGAGGACTCTGTACACACCCCTCCTGTGTCTGGGCACTGCTGGGAGGACTCTGCACACACCCCTCCTATGTCTGGGAACTGCTGGTAGTGATAGGCACACACCCCTCCTGCATCTGGGCACTGCTGGGTGGACTCTGTACACACCCCTCCTTTGTCTGGGCACTGCTGGGAGGACTCTGTACACACCCCTCCTGCGTCTGGGCACTGCTGGGTGGACTCTGTACACACCCCTCCTTTGTCTGGGCACTGCTGGGAGGACTCTGCACCCACCCCTCCTGCGTCTGGGCATGTACAGTCGGGACATACACGGGTGGGGGTACGCTCCATTCATACACGGGTGTGGGTACGCTCCATACATACACTGGTGGGGTGTTGGTTCGCTCCATTCATACACGGGTGGGGGTACGCTCCGTACATACACTGGTGGGGTGTGGGTACGCTCCATTCATACACGGGTGGGGGTACGCTCCGTACATACACTGGTGGGGTGTGGGTACGCTTCATTCATACACGGGTGTGGGTGCGCTCCATTCATACACGGGTGTGGGTACGCTCCGTACATACACTGGTGGGGTGTGGGTACGCTCCATTCATACACGGGTGTGGGTACGCTCCGTACATACACTGGTGGGGTGTTGGTTCGCTCCATTCATACACGGGTGGGGGTACGCTCCGTACATACACTGGTGGGGTGTGGGTCTGCTCCATTCATACACGGGTGGGGGTACGCTCCGTACATACACTGGTGGGGTGTGGGTACGCTTCATTCATACACGGGTGTGGGTGCGCTCCATTCATACACGGGTGTGGGTACGCTCCGTACATACACTGGTGGGGTGTGGGTATGCTCCATTCATATACGGGTGGGGGTACGCTCCGTACATTCCTGTACCCACGATTTGCAGGCCTGGGTACGTACCGTACCCAGGCCTTAAGAGCGTGGGTACGGGCCGTACTACGCCCACCACTATGTCACCCCAACAATGGCGGTACGGCCCATACCCACGTTCTAATTGCCTGGGTACGGGCCGTACCTGCATTGTTGGGGTGATGTGGGGGTACGCGTGGTACGACCCATACCAATGCTCTGAGGACCTGGGTACGGTGCAGAACCCCAATGGGTTGCCGTAGGGGTACGCACCGTACCCAGCCCTTCAGAGCGTGGGTACGGGTCGTACCACGCGTACCCCTACATCACCCCAACAATGCTGGTACGGCCCGTCCCCAGGCCTTTAGAACGTGGGTATGGGCCGTACCGCCATTGTTGGGGTGACGTAGTGGTGGGCGTGGTACGGCCCGTACCCACGCTCTTAAGGCATGGGTATGGTACGTACCGGTATTGTTGTGTTGCCGGTTCACGTCAACATCCACTTCCGTTGTGGCGGACGCTTGCATTGCTGGACACGCCCCCACCCCCACCCCCTTGAGGTGACCAGGTCCTGCAGGTCAGGTATGTCCAGGGCATGTGTAATTTGTGACTTGTGTGGGGGTTATGTGTCCCGCCCCTGCCCCCCCCCCTTTGCCCATGGGTGTTATTCTGACCTTCTGCGGCATCTGCGTCGGTGCCTGTAGAGCAGGTGGACTGCTAAGAGGGCTGGGATGACACGTAGGTTCGGGTCCATGGCTGTCAGTCGCGTACAGGTGCTCCTTGTGCGTGTTCCTGATTTACCGGCAGTTTTTGGCAGCCGGAAAATATAATCCGTGCGGGGTGATGTCGGTGCGGATCGTACTTCCTGGTTCGTGGACTGCAGCCTGAATGCGTCCCGACGTCACGTCGGAGCATTCCCGGATCACATTCGTATGTATATTTTCGTCGGTCGATGTTTTTTACGATTCGTACGGAAATGGTGTTTCCGTGGGAATCGTACTTCCATGTTTGTAATGTTTATTTCCCGGGTACGAGTCAGGCAGAGAAAATGCTCCGACCGACGGTTCGTACCCGGTTCTCCAGGATCCGAATCGGCACCTATATGTCCAATTTTGAGCTCAGTAGAAAAAGCTTGTGAGCTCCTAAACCCACGGGACCAGCTGGATCATGCAAAATGATAAGCAATATTACTCTCTATGATCATGTTTGGCTTCTTTTTAGGATTAAGATGTTTTTTTCTTTTTTTGAATTGTTGACAATGTTATTTTGAAGTATAAGCATTAGCCAAGCGGTGGCAATCCCCCTGAAGATGGTTTCCCTGGGTGCAAATGTAGTGCACCCCTATAGGGGAGGGAAGGGTGCATTGCCATCGTGTCCTGGCACAGGGTGGGGTGCAGCTGCGGTCCTTGCAGGTAACAGAGGTGGAGCGAGGTAAGGGGGGATTTCGAGGGACGATGCAGAGGGAAAATTAAATAATTAAATCTTTTTCCTTTGGCATCGTCCCCTGAAATCCCCTCTTACCCGGCTCCACTGCCCCACCGTTGATTCCCACACAGACCGTGGCTGGTGGGTTGGGGAAGAGGACAGAGGGAGGTTAGGCAAGGGGGGTCACACTGGGAGCAGAGATGGGGAACCTGAAGAACCCCTGATGGGGTTGGTCCCAGAGATACAGGGGGCTTAAGGGAGGGAGGGTGAGTGGAGTTACAGGGGGGTGAGGGCTGAGGAGGGAGGGTGGGCGCAATCAAAAAAATAATGTGGCAACAACAGAAGAAGTACTTATGTTTTGGGAAAATTCAAGGTATGTCCGGTAAGTGCCTAAAAATAATACTGTGCAATATGAAAGGGTTTAATAACAGAGTGAAGCATTGGTCTATGTTGTCTTGTTTTAAATCATTACAGGCAAATATACTTTTAATACAGGAGACACACTATAAGAAAAGAGACTCAATTGTGAAAAGTCCAGGTTTCATCCATCACGTTTTTAATGTCTCATCTAGTGTAGCTATCAGGTGCATAGCTTTGTTAGTAGCAACAAATCTTCAGTGTGTCATTACGATGGTTCATAGAGATTACAGTGCTAGGTGGCTATGGGTTCACTTCAGATGAAGATATCAGAGCACCTAATTAATATGGTGAGCTATTATGCTCCTATTGAGGACTCACTCGAAACTCTGCAATCTCTTTACGATTTTGCAACAGCACAAACTAAGGTTTTTACTGATAGGCGGAATTTTTAATATTCTGATTGATCCAACTTTTTACTCATCACAGGTGCACAAACCACAAACAAAACCTAAGTAAAAAAAGCTTTTGCAAGACTTTATGAACGGTTTTGCCATGGTTGACTGTTGGAGATGTGACTACCCAAGCGAGAGGAAGTATACATGTTATTCGGGGCGTTTTCATTCTTCCATTCGTATCGACTTCTTTCTTATTTCCCATGCACTGTTAAAAACGGAGTCAGAAATAATTGAGAATCCATTTCCAGACCATGCAGTAATTACAGTAACATTTAGAATCACAACTCAAATGAAAGGTGGAGAGTAGATGGATTTTTGATAAATCCTTCTTAATTGATGAGCAAGGGGTTATTCAGATGTGCCAGGCCTTAGAGGAGTTTTAAAAATGAAATATCGATACAGCATCTCTATTCTCAGTATGGGATGCCTTAAAGGCCTTTTTTTAAGAGATGAAGAGATTGCTTACAAGACTAATAAGAGAAAGAAGAAAAACAAAGAAAGATTGTAGTTGCAAAAATAATATAGTCAGGCAACAGCAAATTATCCATCCTCACCAACACAAGAGAGTAAAACTAAACTAACTTATGCCACGAGTAACCTCCAGGATTTTTTTTACATCAAGACAAAGCCTCAATTACAACTCGGTCTTACAAAAAATGTATGAGGAGAGTGCGCATATAGGTCAAAATCTGGGCTGGTCAATTAAACGTAGGGCGAATGCTGACTGTTAAAAAATATTGGACCCAGTCTCTGCAAGACTCACTTCACATCCCCAAGAAATCGCAAAGATTTTTCTTAATCATTATAAGGAACTGTATTCTGTGTCACATAATACCACTCAAGAGGAAGCTGAAAGGTGGCTGGGAGGGCTAAATATTCCAACACTAACTGAGGAACAGAGAGAGAACTTGACCTCATTGATCTCTCTTGCAGAAGTTACATAGGCGGTAAATACATTCCCTTCTACAAAAGCGTGTGGGCTAGATGAAATACCTAGAGAGGTGTATAAGGCTTTCTTACCACAACAGAACACTTTTTTTACTGTTGTTATTTAATAGGATTCTTCAAGAGGGTTTAGTTCCTGACACTTTCATTTAACCAGCAGTGGTTAGCTTCATCAAAAAAGGAAAATCTGAGGAAGAAGTCAATTCCTACCGACCTATAAGCCTATTAAATGCCTATTATAACGATTGCTCAAGTAGCTTCCTCTATCATCCATCTGGATCAAAATTGTTATCCTGCAAGGATAATATTTCCTGTGCCTTCTCTAAAATAAGGGAGTATATAGCAATAGGGGAATACAAAATAAACCATTCAAAATCTGGCGCCCTACTTTTCAACTGCTCAGCACAAATATTACCACCTTCTATGCAGGCACATTAATCAATGACTAGAAGATCTATTTGCCCTAAATTTAATTTCAACACTTAATAAAATGTGCAATCTTCTAAAATAATGGCAACATATTTCTATATCAATTATAGGGTGAGTGGCACTTATTAAAATTAGTATTCTCCATTGTTATTATTTTTGTTTTCTAATATAATTATCGAGGTTCCCCAGTCTCTTTTTGATGCTATTAATTCAGACGTAAGACAATGTATATGGCAAGGGAAAAGGCTGAGATTGAGAATTCAAGCTCTTCAGCAGGACTTGGAAGAAGGAGATCCTGCTCTTCCCAATTTCAAAATATATTACTAGGCTTCACTTCAGAATTGGCTAAATTATAATGTCTTTAGGGGTTCTTAAGCAGCAAATGTATTTTTAAACATAATGCTGAAAGACTAAGAGATCAGCCTCCCCATTCTTACGAATCCTCGGACTATAATGGTCCCCTTCCAAAGAATCTGGGAATTATATGGAATCCCTTGGCTTCATCTACAGTTAATGGTTGGGTTCCATTGGGATTGCGGTGGTCCCAGCAAACGTGACTCCAGTGGTCTCGGTTAGGGTATCATAATATACAGGATTTCTTTGGAAACAAGAACTTTCTATGATGGTATGAACTAGCAGATCGAAACTCTAATATTAAAAAGCATCTTTTCTTTAGTTATGTTCAAATTAAACAGTTCTGCTGAGGAATAACAGGAAGAACTATTATAGACTAGTTAAGCCTGTAGGCAATACGCTGGAGATTCCAGAGAATTGGGACAGAATTCAAACATTTACAGGATGCTGTTTAGCATCCCATGTTGGCAGGGATATAATAAATGGAGTTGCAAGGCAGTAAGAGCAGCTAACCTAAAGGGTATGGCACTGTTTAGCCAACAGATTATTTATTACACCCCACCAAACTCCCAAAAAGTTATCTGGTCGTGGATTCCTAATGCTTCAGATGCAGACAAGGTAATAGAGACTGGTTCCATATTGTTTTTGCATGTAGTCATTTGATGAACTTTTGGCAAAATATTGTTTTAGAAATTAGTAAAAAACTATCTAAGAATTTTTCTCCAGGAGCTTTGGCTGCTCTTTTTAGTATAGCAGAAACAGCAAAAGAAGTAACTATAGGTCAGTGCTAATTTATTTTTTTTGCCACTTTAGTAGCAAGATCACTAATTTGAGCAAACTGGAAATCAGAGACCTTTCCGACAGTTTCCCAATGGCTCGTAAAAATGGAAGAGTTTTTTTCTCCAGAAACCTCATAGGAAAAAAAGGTAGGCTCCTTAGCAAAAGTAAATAAATTATGGAAGAGTTGGAGCTGAATAATTAAAGAAGAGACAACCGATGGGATATATATCAAAACAAAATAAGTCAGATATATGCTATATAGAAATTTGATGAACATATAACTTAATGATCTACTACTGGAATACCTTTGTAGCCAGTTTTAAATCAAGTTTTGAGAAGCACTTCAACATTGATAGTTAACTGCGTAACCACTTTATAAGTAATAGCTCCTAAGCTTAGTAGATAGTGGAGACAATTTAATGAATTTGTTTTAATATGGTTAGATTAAGTTCTGAAGAGCACTTTATTGTCAATGGTTATTTACATATGCACTTTATAAACAATTGTTCCTACTTATTGTATAGTGGAATCTTCTTGATCAATTTGTTTTAATATAGTTAAAAAGAAATCCTAGGAGGGATAATGTCAATCAGAAGTAATTACGTTTTTCATATAGATGGTGAAATTAATTTTGGTGATGAAATTGGGATTAAACGTGAGAAAGGGACTGTATCTTTGCTTTTGTGTTTCTTTCTCTTTAAAAAAAAAATGAATATATTATGTATGTAATTTATTCTCTGCTGCCACATTGTAAATAAATAATGTTTTAACAAAAGTTGTGTGTACCTGTTTTATTTTAAAACTACACAAAATACAAAGGTTGCAATGATACAAAATAAAGACTAGAATGTTTTGATAACACAACTCAATGTAAGAAATATTATTGCCTATCGCATGTAAGTCAATTTCTCTACAGTAAGAGTGTAGAACCAAATGTTGGCCTTTTAATTAAGAATTAATTACTTTAATGCACTGATTAAACATTCTTACACTGTGCCACTAAAGCTGGTGTCCAGGATGCAAATACATGTATATATATTTAAGTGACACTGCTTTTCATTTAAGCTTTTTGCAATTTCCCATAGTGCATGTAGACATAAAAATTCTGATTTGAAAATCTTGAGATTGCCATAGACAAAATCGAGAAAAAAAAGCTAGAACTTGGTGATTAATTGTAGATCCATGATGTATATGTAAGAATGTGGGGAAGCCCCTGATTTAATATCAAAATGTTAATGTTCAATTCAATAATGTGTGCTGCCCATGGCCAGGATGAAAGATGTCTTGGGTTAAGATACTCTATTGTAAAAAATAATAATTGTATTGCAAATGACTGCAGAGTATTTTGGTGTCTTCATTGTAGTTAATAAAGAACCAGTGGTGCTGGAACAATTTCCAGAGTGGGGGCACTGCCATCAATGTTACATCATGGAAGTCATAGAGACTGTGAGAACTCCAAGCCTCACACAAGGAATAAATGTAGCAAATGATCAGCACCCATTCAGCAGTAAAGTGGTAAGGGTGTGGTATGTTTCCGGTGGTGCATTTAGGGGCAAACATATTACTAAAGCATGATGTGGTAGCACATTGTCATTTAAAGACAGCCCGTTTTCTTTGAATGCATTGCACATGTGACAAGATAAAAGTACATTTTGAAAGCATCTTTATTGCTTATCCATTTTCTGAACTCCATGTAGGTATTTTCGGGGTACTGCAGCAGCCCTCCCCACACCTCTACTTCCAAAGCCTATGTAAAGAACAAGAATCACCTTCCACCGTTTGTTGAGCTAATAAAAGTTAATTCAATGGTTGTTGCTAAATATAATGTACCAATCTGACTAAGAAGTTATATGTTTCACATCAACACCTAAGAAAATTAGCTATAGAGAGCAGATGAGACTTTCCGTGTTTGGATATTTTTGCGGCTGCTCAGGAGGGTTAGTATGAGTCTTGATGTAGTACATATTAAGGGGCAGATTTATGTTTCACTTGCGCCACTTTTGCGCCGCCGTTGCGTCACTTTTGTGACGCAGCAGCGGCGCAAATCCTGCGCCATGGTGCGGGGTATTTACAACGTGACGCATCTGGGAGATGCGTCACGTTGTAAAGCCCTGCGCCACATGTAGGCGTTCCAGGGCAGGTGGGGGCGTTCCGGCGCAGGAACGCCTCCTAAAAGTGGCTGAGTGAAATCTACAAGATTTCACTCAGTCACTTTTAGGCCCATGCTGCGTCAAAACCCTGCGCCTGCTTGAAGCAGGCGTAAGGATTGACGCAGCATTGTAAAGATAGGGCCCCCTAGAACATTGCTGGAGCTGCGTCGCGCTTGCGATGCAACTCCAGCAATGCGCCACTTTTACGGCACAGATGCGTCACGCATCTGTGCCGTTTTTTGCCCCATGGTGCGCCGCATTATAAATGCGGCGCATCCATGGTGGCGCAGCTGTGGCGCATAATAATTGGCGCATCCCTGCTGATATGCAGGGATGCGCCAGTTAACATAAATCTGCCCCTAAATGTGTTAAAAATAAGAAAGAAAGAAATAGTTGCACATGATGAGTTTCGATTTACCGTTATAACGAATTGAAGTTGGTGTTCTGCAGAGCTATAAAGCATGCATCAGTACCTCAACGTGTGACTCAAGAGACAAGCAAACTGCAAATGAGGAAAACATTTTTTTCCAGAGTTTTATATAGCGCAAACTTGACCCAAAGGTATCTGAGCGCTTTACATGACCACTAGTTGCGTTACACAAGGGCTCATTCATTTTTAGGCACAGGGCGATTTAGGGCCAGATGTATCAACATTGGATTTTGTGAGTCTATAAAAGTGAATTTTACCGATTCACAATTATTGACTCACAAAATGCAATGTTTGTAGGTTTTTGCAAACATTTTGCGATTTCTACGTATTCCTCAATTGCGACTCGCAAATCTCCAGTCGAAAATAAGGAATGGCTTCCCAATAATTTCTATGGGCCCATAGGTATGAATGGGAATTGCATGAGCAATTTGCGATTACCCAATAGGCATGCAATTTCAAGGGTGCAACGGTGCCAAAAAGACACCCTGTTGTGCCCCTGAAATATGCATGTGTGCATATGTGTCGCACATACATGCCCTAAGGGCATGTATGTGTGCCACATGACACTTAGAATTATGCAAACAATTTGGATTTTTGTAGGAATGTTCAAATTACTGCCAGCTAGAAGTAGGTGGTAATCAGCGATTCCTTAATGCTGATTCGCAATTTGTGATAGCTACAGGAATTGCATTTTGGGAATCGCAAATTATGATTCCTTAACCTTATTCGCAAGTTAGGTAATCGCAAATAATTGCGATTATACATATTGCGAATTCAAAATGTTTCTAACATTGCCGAACGCATTTTTGCGTTCACAAACAGGCCGATTCTGTGAATCGGCCCATTTGCGATCGCAAAAAGCATTAATACATTTGGCCCCGAATGATTTGCTCAGAATGTTGAGCGTCATTGCCCAGACTTGAACCCGGTTCCCCAGGTTTGAGGTCGACCGTCCAAGCTGCTAGACCACATCCTCTATCCAACATTTCTGGTTTATGCCTTGCCTAGTTGGAGAAAAGTCACTTGTCCCTAAGAATTCCAGGGCAGAGGCACACACAAGCAACAAGGGAAACGTGACAGATAATAGATACAGAAGCAAACAATATTCTCACTTAGTAAAATTAAAAATAGCTACAGATTTAATTTGGAAGACTCATCCACTGAAGTGAAGAAACAACAAATAAAGGAGTAGAACTTTCACAGACCCTGTGACAGTCTATTTAGAACAGAAGTGAGTAAATACCTAGTGAAAGCTTTTGAAAAATAAAAAGGATGCTGTCTCAAGTAGAGACATAGCTGAACTAAGAAAAATAAAATTCTAGCTCCTGGGTACCCATCACCAAGCACTACCATTGTCTTGTCAAAATACAGGCATCTATCCCTTAATATATTAACAGAACAATATAAACTACCTGCAGATAAAGAATACATAGAGACATTTAAGAGGCCAACAAGGAATGTATGACGTTACAACGCATACATTTACAACGCATGCCTTTACAATGCATTTTTACATCGCAACATCCTTTACAACGCATACATTTACATCACATACCACTACAACAAATTTTTTAAAACTACATTTACAACACATTCCACAACATCACATTAAATCTTTACAATGCATACCATTACATTGCATTTAATGTAAGTGTTGGATAGTGTAGGGGTAAAAATTACTATTCTAACTCCAGGGGGTGCAACAGTAGGGTAAGTGTTGGATAGTGTAGGGGTATACATTACTATTCTAACTCCAGGGGGTGCAACAGTAGGGTAAGTGCTGGATAGTGTAGGGGTAAAAATTACTATTCTAACTCCAGGGGGTGCAACAGTAGGGTAAGTGTTGGATAGTGTAGGGGTACTATGCGTTGTAATGGTATGCGTTGTAATGACATGCAATGTAATGCCTGCATTGTAGTGACATGCGATGTAGTGTCATGCGTTGTAGTGACATGCAATGTAATGGATGCGTTGTGGTGACATGCAGTGTAAAGGATGTTGCGATGCAATGACTGCGTTGTAAATGTAGTGCGATGTATTAGTTGCATTGTAAAGGTTGTTTACCACCAACAAGCAGCCAATCACCCTCATTTGAACAGGATTACACAGTAAAGGTTCTGACGGAAATACTCTCAGTGTGGTTCGAAATACATTGACTAGCCAAATCTTCAACATATCAAATCTGCAAGCAATTCAAAATGTTGCCCTTAAAGTCGTTTAATGTACCCCTCCAAAGCCACCAACATAGAATTCAAGTCAATCCAGGAGGCACATAGAAATAATTTGTTAAATGTGACTAACAAACCCAACATTTTGTGCTTTATCATTGTAGAATGGTTTATTTTATTCACTAAATATGTGTTGCGCATTGTTTGTTTAATTTTGAAATAACGTTTGACTTTAGAGTAACAATTTTCCGATCAGCACTCCCTGGTGTAATAGGATGATTGCTATGTGGTTTCTTTGTATTTGAAGACCTAAGTCTAGAAAAATGCTTTGGAGAAGTATGTGACATGTTGGGAATGTGTGGAAAATAGAAAAATAATTATAAAGCAACATACAAACTTAAAGCATTAGCATGAAGCTCGGCTATATTGCTGTGCACAAACATGCACAGTTTTATAATTGAATGAGGAACCCTTTATTTTGTTTTTGGTGCTAAGCAGAAAGCTCAACCTCAGATGGTTCGCAAAGGACCATACCATAGAAAAGTATAGAAATGTATCACTCTAAAAGAAAATTCTCAGTCTTGGCTGTTTATTATAGCACCTCTTAATATGTCCATCATACATGTGGAAAAAGTGCATGCACCAAGTATACATGCATTGCTATTTCAGATACACGCAAAATGAGCCCATGCTCCACATTGACGTATTTGGTGTGTCCTTGAGTCAATTGCACAGCCTCTTCCTGACCACACAAAGCCAATGCAAGCAATTAAGGAAACATTTATGAACATACCAAGAGCAAAAAAATCAATTTGGTCAATTCACTGTTGACTTTCTTGCTCATTTTTTATGCAGGGGAATCAAACCTCAATTCTTTGACTGGCATTTGTTTTACTGGGAGGGATAAGTGCTAAGTGAGGAAAGCGTGAAAGAGATGGCCCTCCTCTTTGGGCCACAACAAAACACCATCAAACCTGATCATCAACAGGCACTCGATTCTATCGATTTTATGAGTGGGATAGGGGATTCATTTTATACCCCAACAACAACCCTTCATACTGCATTGGTATTGTCCCTACTCATTCTGGCCCCATATTTACTATGAAAGATATACAACCTTCAAATTATAAGTCACAGTGTTATGAACAAATACCCTCCACTTAAATAGGTGTATATGAGACAAAACATTGCGAAAAAGTAAGCTCTTTGGGCACCTAAGTCATTCATTCTCAACCCCAAATCACCCCAAAAAGCCCACAGTGCTTTGCAAGATTATCAGAGTCAAAAACAGTGCAGGTTCCACCCACTTGAGAGAGATGGATAATAATCAAAAAAGCTGTGGTGAGCTATAAAGAAATGTGAGTGAAAAAGCACATTCTTGTTGTTCTAGTTTGGTAAAAGGTGAAGGCTTCACATCAAAATGTACTGTAAACGATGGAACAAGGAGATCTTGGGGATCTAACACATATCAATCATTGAGAGTGTGACTTGTAGTTTTCAACGCTGGAAGAAGCTTCACAGCCAGTTAGGTGAAATATTTGCATGTAACTCAAAGAGAGTGATACGGCTGTGGGGAAATGGAGTTCCTCAATGTATTGCAGGTAGCATTGGAATATTTATGTAGGAAGACCTAGACAAGGATGACCAGGGGGAGGGAGTAACTTTACATGTTCAACATCACAACATTAGCTTCAGTCTTGGCAGTGTTTGATGTATTTATTACCAAAATCATGCGAATGCATTCTAACAAATGTAAAAAAGGATATTTTTCACAGATTTACCCAGCAAAAGTCCTACAAAAATGCCTACCTTGTAAGGGTTGTTTAAAATATTAATACAAAAAAACAAAGTATAGAGAGCTAGGACAGTTGGACAGACGTCCTTGTCCCTAGAAGTATTTTATAACCAAAGAAGACGGCCAAGATGAATGACTGTCTGACACTAGAGTGTCTGGCACCTCATAGGTGTGATAAGAAAAACCCTCACACACCAACCTAGTTTTTGTCATGCTTTATCATCGGGTTCCAGCCGGGTAGCCGAATGCTACCCAGCTGTGCTACGACACCTGTTTACAGTGGAGCAGGTTGAGGTGTGGGTGAGTGTGATGAAGTGAGTGTAAATGTAAAAATACCTCCAGAATTCTGCCCGTTACTTTATTCCTGATGATCTGGAGTATGTTTAAAAACAGGAGAGTGGGTAATGGGTTACAGATACTATGTGTAGCTTATTATTACCCTATGGTGGTCAACATGTTTCAGCCCTCTAAAAAAATGGGACCCGATGATGAAGCATGACACCAACTAGGTTGGTGTGTGAGGGTTTTCTTATCAAACCTATGAGGTGCCAGACACTCTAGTGTCAGACAGCATTCATCTTGGCCGTCTTCTTTGGTTATAAAATATTAATACCTCCAAAAACACATGCAGAAATGTAGGTGGAAAACAAATTGCATACATAGTACTATTTTGAGGCTTCATCTCTTGAAGCAAATTAAGGCTTGCTGCATACACACCATATTTGGTGAATACAAGTCCATTGTTTCCGCATTATGGACAGCATTTCCTTAATGAGGAGAGACTGATGAAGTGCTGTAAAAACATGCCCAGCACACTAATCAACATCTCCTTTTGCTGGTAAATTTCCCCTAAAGATTCAGATGTAGATGAGGGCCCTTACAGTTTCCCACTACAAGTACTTACCTAGCTGAAGCAATCAGACTCATGGTTTCTCTGTGGGTATGTGAGGAATTCAGTGCTGATCAGTCTCACCCACTTTTTTCTTCAAGGGGGCTTATGTAAGCTACACTCAGGGGACCAAGAGATAAAGGGATTGGGAAAAGGCATATGTGCTGCACAGCTTCCTCGTCTAGACCAGTTATAGCTTGAACTTCTATCCTGTGGTTTACAAATTTCTGATCCTACAAGAAGTAAACAAAGGCAACATTTACTTAACAATCTTATGGGCTAAACTACTTTTAGGATACAGTAATGTGATATACCTTTTAGAGTCTTTGAGATATCGGGTTGAGTCCTTCCCAAATTACAATCCTTGTCAGGGTGAACCACAAAAAATCACTAAATTGACTTATGGTTAATCCTCTGGTTGCTTGGCACAAAAGCTGTCGGACTAACTTAGAATCAATGTGCAAAGTATTAATGCGGGCACTTAAAAAATAATAAAGAGGGAAACCCACCAGATGAAAAATCCTACGCTTATTCAGATCAATAGAGAAAAGAATTATGAATTATCTGACACCAAAACAACAAAAATTCAAGTTTCAGTAGGGGAGTTATGAAATGGTGACATTTTAAGTGAAAAATAGAGCCTTAAAGATCAAAGCGCCAATTTCGGACTTCAAGTCTTGCAAGACCAGGGCAATTCTGAATGTTGTGGCCGACCGCAATGGAGTGCTGTACGGATACACAAAATGGATTTGGCCTGGTCTTCTCTTTCCTTGGACTTTGGAGAAGGTTCTCAGAAAAATGTCAGAGAAAGTATAGTTCAGTGGGGCAAGGCATCCGGCAGTGTCCAAGGAGGAGGTGTTGTCGGGAGTTGCTGGACGAAGTTGCAGCGTAGATTTCTACATTCGGACTTGTTCTCTTTTTTTAAAATAGAAAATTTCCATCGGGAAGAAGCTGCAGGCTGTAGCCGATGAGGGCCTCTTGAGGCTGTATTCCCCTTCAGTGAGGAGCCGCTGAACAGGATTTGATGCTGCAGAGAAGAACGTAGTGGGAGCTACCCTGAAGTTAAGCTGCCCGGCAATGCACCTTGGGCAGATCGGCTAGCTGCTAGGTCTCGTCTCCTCTTGGTTCTTAGGGCACTTTTTGGCTGAAAATATTTTAAGCCCCAAGTTTAGTATTTGGGCTATCTCGACACCTTTAGCACCACCTCCAATGGTCCAGGCCTGTAGACGCACCACTTGGAGGGTCAGGACTCACTCTGCCTGCTTACAGGTGTGGGTTAAAAATGGTTCAAGTCTTGTCAGTCCCTGAGACTTTGATCAGGAGACCAGCACACTAGCCTTTGGAGTCACTCTGGTGGTCCTGGTTTCAAGCAGAAAATCAGGTCTTTAGCAGCAGGGAAGTCTTCTGAGGGCACAAGGCAGGCTTCAGGCAGCTGGGAAGTCCCCTTGGTTCAGCAGGGTAGTCCTCTGAGGTACTCAGCAGGCCACAGGCACTAGGGCAATCCTCTAAGAGCCTTCCACAAGTGAAGAAGAGAACTGAATTGTGGGTCTGAGGGTACTAATAATTATACACTTGGTGCCAGCTTTGAAGTGGAAGAAGCTTCTAGAGTTTTTCACTTATAGAAGTGTCTGGAATCTCCTGCCTCCCTGCCCTGGTCCCAGTCTGCTTACAGCCACAATAGGCTAGTGTGTAGTCCTTTGTGTGTGATCTGAGGCGGTGTCTTTGAAGTGCAAGCCTGACAGGTGACAGCTCTGCCCCTCTCATCAAGTCAGGATGGCCCATCCTGCCAACAACCAGACCCTCTATGGGCTGGCTGTTTGGGAGGATTACTTAAAGACCAACTGGCAACTACACCTAGTTAGATGGCCAAGGAAATAGGCTGCAGACACCAAATGGTTAGGACAAGAAAATGCCAACTTTGTAAAAGTGCCATTTTCAGAATTGTGACTGAAAAACCAACTTTACTATTAAGAGATTTTTAAAGTACTATTATTGAGACACCAATCATGAAATTGCTACCTTGTGCAAAGCAAACGTTATCAATGTAATCCCTTGAGAGAAGTAGGCCTCACAATGGTGGTAAACAAATGTGTGAGTTTTTCACTATCAGGAAATGGGGAACTTAAAACTACATGTCCAACTTTTTGTGAACATTGAATTCTACTCAATTGGCTGTTTAGGTCCTACCTTAACAGTGACTTATATGTATTTAAATTGTAGAGTTTGGGCTTGGAAAAGGGTTTATTTTACCCAGTTGAATTAGAAGTTTAGTTCCGCACACAGGGTGCATTTGAAGGCTTACGTGTTGGTGTAAAGGGCTACTCAAGTGATGACACAACAAGTGCTACAGGCCCACAAGCAGCATTTAATTTACTGGGTATATGGTATACAACTTTACTAGGGGCTTATAAGCAAGTTCAATATGCCAATCACGTGTAAGCAAAATGTACCATGTTTTAGGGAGTCAGCACAAGTAGTTTAGCACTGAGTAGCAGTGCATAGTGTACAGAGTCCTAAGGCCAACAAAAACCAATGCAGCAAGCAGGAAGGGTGAATACAAAAAGATTTGGGTGTGACCCTGCAGAGAGGGCCAAATCCAACTGAGTCGATCATCTCTCTTAAGTTACATGTGCTTTATGCACATTAAGTGATTCTTCTGTAACACCACATTCTTGTTAACAAAGGTATTAATTCCTTCTAGAGTGTCAGTGTAGTAAGCATGCACTATCTATAAATGTGTCATCCAAACTCCCTGACAGTAAAAGAATAACAAATTCAGCTCACAGTATGGCTGTATAGAAAAATACAATATTTTAGCTTCCTTTTTTAGTAGAAAAGGGCTGTTACTTTGAAGGTAGCACTTTTATGTCTCTCCTAATAGGAGGTCAGGTCATCAGAGTACTAATGCCTGGAAAAGAGGCATCACCAATTATGTTTCTGAAGGACAAACTGCAAAAGAGCCTGCTTTCAATAAATTATCCAGTCTTCGTACATGTCAAGAACAGACTCTATTTCAAAAATCTGCTTTTGCAGCATGGATCAATTGCACTTCCACATCCATTCCATTCACCCTCTTCCCCACCCAATGCCACCAGGTGTTCTCCAGGGACAGGTGACAATCAGCTATTGAAGTCCTCTGCCACATGGCAAGACTTGATAGGGCATAAGAGAACCAGAAAGAACTAAAACGATGGAGAAAAAGTCAATGAAGAACACAGTTTTACAGTATCAGAACTTCAACTCCCCAAATCATTTGTGCTGCAAGGCCACAGCAGGGCACTCCATACAGCGATATTTCTGAGTCAAAAAGGGTAGACAGGGTATACAAGGGCCAAAAATGTGCAATTGCAAACTAAATGAAAAGATCAGTTGTGACTTACTCACTTTTCTCTGTAGTTCACATCCAGTTTATTTCATTTGTTCACATTTGTTGTTTCTCCCTCCTGTTTCCCTTGTTTCCTGAGTTTGTTGGTTTCCTGTTACCTACCCAATTTATTGCATGCCAGTTTCCAATTTGTCCTCCTTCCCAGCGATGTAGTAGTGTTCCATGTTTAATTATTTCCTGTTAGATACTCCTGGTACACCTGGGGACTAGCTACAGGCTATTAACTGCTTGCACCAGGTAAGTCCTGACTTAGCTCCTATGGATATGTACCTCATGTCAACTTTGTTTTGGCTCCTTCATTGACCTATTCTCTCTAGCCAATAGCTGAGAAGGTGTTCAGCCCTTGCTTTGGATCAGAGATGCAGTGCTGTGTTTAAATCAATCAACAATGAACCTGTGGGAGAGGGTCTCTCTTTTTTTACTTACCCTCACCCCATTGATCCCAAATTTACAGCTCCTTTTGACAAGCTTTGACATATTTCCAAATAGGTGAGCGTGAGCGGAGGTGGAGAAGGGATTGGTCTCAACATCCTCACGTTCACAGTGATGAAACAGTTCTCAGGGCAGGAGAGCCTCCTCCAAAAACGGATGATTAGCTGAGATATTCAAGTGTAGGCTATAGAGAGCACAGCAGGTGTTGAGGTTATAGCCCATTTGCACACTACCACTGAGGCTGATACACAGTCGCATATTCATAGGAGCAGACTCACACACAACTCAGTGACACTCATTCTCACACCAACTCAGACATGTTTTCATAAACTCTTTTATTTTTTTTATTTTTTTTTAATTAAATTTTTTATTGAGCAAGGCATTCGGTACAGAGAATATATAATCTACTTCAGATCATTAAAAATAAACATTTTGATGAATCAGATACGATAACTTCTAATTAGCGATATACAAACTAAGTAGCCTAAAGTGCAGCAATCCACATGGTTGCAGTGATTCTAAAGTGCAATATCAATTAAAGTGCAAGTGCATTTTTATCTCAAATAACAGCTATCATCCCAACATCAAGATCAATTTTTTTTTTTTTTAAACAATATAGCTGAAGCAGCTGTTATCCTCATTAATCCAGAATAACCGTAAGTAGAACATCTAATAAAGTGCAATTGTGAAATAAGTGCAAATGCTTCTAAAATACAATGCCAAATGGCTACAGCATCAAAAATATAAAACCAGTGTTAAAGTCCCTCTTTTAACTTTTCCAAATCCATAAAAAACTTCCAATTTCTTTCAAATTTTCTAATAGCCCCAATCCGTCTAGCAAAAGCTTCTTCACATTTTCGAGACCTCTTCATTTTATTGAACCATTTCAAATGGGAGGGGGCTTCACTAGATTTCCAATTCTGGAGAATTAAAGAACGGGCTACCGTACAAGAAATGAATAAAAAAGCTTTCTTGGCCCCTGTTGACCTCATTCTGTCCCTGCAAAATCCAAATAAAGCTGCCTCGGCCTCCACCAAAACAGTATTTCCAATTATTAACCTAATATCTGCAAAAATTGCCTCCCAAAAGGGCCTCAACCGTGGACATGAAAAAAAGATATGGTGCCATCCGCCTTCCCCATCAGCCTGGCAGCGGAAGCACTTATTCTCCACTCCTGGAAATCTTTTTTTAAAGTGGCCGGAGTTAAGTAGGAAAGCCACCGAGATAAGAAGGACATCCTTTTAAAATTTGCAGCACGCAACGATTTACTTCCTAGAAGACACAGAGCCTCCCAATCATTCGATGAAAAAGAACATCCTGCCTCACGATCTATTTTAGCCAAGTGGCTCTCAAGCACAGAGGTTTGACCCTGTTTATATAACAACCGGTACCAGTTCCCCACACCACTCAGTCTCGCCCCATAAAGGGCTATCACTAGTTGATTTGGAGCATCAAAAATGCCACTCGTGGTTTTTAGAAAGTGAGCGATTTGCAGATATTCAAAGAAGGAGGGTTTTGGCTGGTTTTCCGCCCTTCCCATTACCTCTGCCCAGGAAATCACCCTGTTTTGAATTATAAAATGTCTTAGCTCAAATAGACCACAGCTTTCCCAATTATTGATATGTCTTAATTGGAACTGGAGGCCAAAACTAGCAGGTTCTCTCAACTTTAAGTATTGGAGACCAGAAGAGCCCGTCTTTTTAAAAAAACGACTGGAGTCTAAAAATAAGATCTTTCAAAGTCTTATACCTAGTTTTTTTAGGAAGTTTGGAAGTTTTTAAAAACACTCGGGTTTGTGAATCCGATTCTTGAATCATTCTATCTAAAAAGAAGCTATCTTTAGTACAATTAGATCCCATCAGTCCAGACACTAGGTCTAGAAAAGCTGCTTTGTAGTAAGTTCTGAAATGAGGCAAAGCTAACCCCCCTTGTGCAATGGGTAGTTGAACCACTGTCAACTTTACCCTTGAAACTTTCTTTCCCCAGACAAATTCTCTAAATAAAGTTTCTAACTCTTTAAAGAAAGACATATTTATTTTGATTGGGACATTAGAAAAGAGAAATGTTAGCAACGGAAGTATAGACATTTTAATTAAGGAAACTCTACCCACTATCGATAAGGGGAGTATCAACCATTGTTCCAAAAGTTTCTTGATTTTCTCCCTCATTCTTAAATAATTAAGTGTATATAGCTGTTGGTACTGGCTAGACACATATATCCCAAGATATCTAATGGGATCAAGGCTAGTTTCTTGCATTCTTAAACAGGATGGAAAAGAATTTACATTTGTATTAAGGGCAAGAACTTCGGTTTTATTTGCATTTATTTTATAACCACCAATTAACTCAAAGTTCTTGAATTCCCTTAAAACGATTTCAAGGTTATCTTTGTCCGGAGACAAATATAAAATTATGTCATCTGCGAAAAGTTTCAGCTTAGACATGCCACATATAGGTGTTTGAATAGCCGCAGTATTTCGTATTTTAATTGCAAGAGGCTCTATAAAAAAAGTAAAAAGCAAGGGCGAAAGCGGACAGCCCTGTCTGGTCCCACGCTTTATTTTTATAGTCCCTGCTTGTTTTGAATTTATAACTACCTGGGTCGTGGCCCCCTGATAGATATTGCGGAGCATGTTAATAACCTGAGCTAGGAAGCCAAACCGTCCAAGGGCAAAAAACAGGGTACTCCAATTCACTAAGTCAAAAGCCTTCTCGGCGTCGACCATAGCGATACTTGCCGGGATAAAATTTGTATTAAAATACTCCAAGGCATGTATTAAAAACTGTGTCTTTGCTGTCATCGATCTACCCCCAATAAAACCACTCTGATCACTATGAATTGTCTCTTGGGCGGCAAACAAAAAGCGCCCTGCCCACACTTTCATTAAAATCTTATCATCTGAATTCAGAAGACTGATGGGCCTATATGAATTAACATCTGCCGGATTTTTGTCTTTTTTAATGAAGGATACAATTATTGATTGTTTAAAACATGTTGGGACCAAGCCTCCCTCTTTTATATAATTAAATAATTTCTTCAGGGGAATAATCACTTCTCCTAAAAAAACTTTATACAATTCAATAGGGAAGCCATCCTGTCCACATGCTTTCGCCCAAGCTGTTGCTCTAATGGCAGCCATAATCTCGGCTGATTCCTCATTGGATCCCATTATACTGATCCGGTTGTCTGAGAGTTTAGGAATGTTCATATTCATGAAGTATTTCTTGATCTGCTCTTCCTCCACAAGGTATTCAGTCGAACAAAGTTGATGGAAATGTGCCAAGAAGACCTGAGGGATCTCGGCACTATTGGCTACGACTTGACGAGTCTGAGGATCGAGCACTTTCGATATTATGGCTGCTTCTTGTTTTTTTCTGGTTGAATTGGCCAGAAATTTACCGATTAGCTGGCTTTCCTCGTAAACTTTTTGTTGAAATATTTCTGAACTACAGATCTCCTCTAGAACAAAAAAATCCCTCAATGCCATTCTTGCCTGCTCCAGTTGATTAGGAAGCAACTGGAGTTGGAGAGCGTATTCTTTTTCAACTTCCACTTGTATATCAACTATCTTGGACCTCCGGATGTTTGATTGGGCAGCAGTAAAGGCAATTATTTGGCTACGGGCCGCCACCTTAAACCCACCCCAAACTGAGAAGGGCTCTGCTGTATTCTCATTGATCTTAAAATATTCGGAGATCCATTCTCTAAAATCTTTCACCCAATCCTGATCCTGTAGAAGGCGCCGGTCCAGCTGCCACCTGGGCCGTTCCCTACTCCCTCCCACAAGCAAAATTTCTAATGTAACATAGGCATGGTCCGAGAAAGGATTGCACCAAATATCAGCCTTTAAGATCTGGAGGGATCTAGATGTAAGAAAAAAATCAATCCGTGACGCGGTCCGAAACCGATAAGAATAGCAAGTATAAAATTCTTTATCCGGATTAATTTCCCTCCATGGATCTATCAGTTGATATTCTTGTCTGATGGCTTCCACTATTTTTTTAGTATTTGGTTTCAATTGTTTTTTGTTTTTATTAAAGTATCTTTTCTTAGGTCCTGAATAAAATTAAAGTCCCCTCCACAAATAATCTGGCCGGGGGCTCCTAGCAAAAACTCATTAATTTGAACCAGAGCTGAAATATCATCCAGCACAGGACCATAATAATTTATAAAATTCAGGATCTTCCCCAGTAGCTTAGTAACCACCCATATCCATCTCCGATATAAATCCCTATGTATTTGTAAAAATTCCCAAGGGAGTTTTCTGGAAAAATAAATGGCCACTCCTTTCATGGCTAAACCTGCCGATGCAAAAAAGGCATTAGAGAAGAACCTAGGTATAAATAACTTAGGGGAGTTGCTTTTTAAATGGGTCTCCTGTAAAAACAACACATGGGGATTAAATTATGTCAACCATCTAATAAGAGCACCATACTTCTTAGGATTTAAAATTCCATTAACATTAACTGATAGGATCTTACATTTACTAGTCTCTATTCTAAGATCTTTAAAGCTTTACGTTGTATGTTTCCTGTACCTTTTGCTCTTGCACTTTTTTCTGCTATAGACTTAATCCCACCACAACCCTTGAAAAAGAAACCCCACCCCCAGGAATGTGACGAAACCCCTACCGACCACGCTATCCACATTCCGCCCCTCCCCTCTAACCTCATGGGTGTCATGGATTTACACCCTAAGTGACCCCGCTGACCCCAGGACCCTCTCAGCAATACAATACTTTATCACTTTGTCGAAATCAGATAAATGACAAGCTGGCAAGCACATCTTTCAATTAAAGAAAAGAGATCCCAATTGTTACCACATCTCAAATCAACATTTGGGCCATCCTTCTAAGCACAAGAACCTTGCAAAAACACCCCCTCCTCTTCATCTGCATCTAAATATTCCTCTAAGCCAGAGATCCTTGTGAGATCTCTTTTAATAGTGCCTGAGCTTCTTCCAAATCAGAAAACATAAAACATTTCCCCTTGACTAAAACTTTCAACTTAGATTGCTGGGCGATTGATGCTTGAGCGCCGTTATCTTTAAACAAATGGAGGATCTTAACAACCTCTTTCCTTCTGAGCGCAGCAGCAGCAGTCATATCAGAAAAAATACGACATTTGTTTCCTTTACTGAAAACTGTCTCTGCTGAATGGCTTTTGTCAATATTCTTTCCTTCACTCGAAAATCTGCAAAGTTTAGCAGTATTGTTCGTGGCATCGTAGAGTTGGGGAAAGGATGGACTGGAACTCGATGAGCTCTGGTAATAGTAAGATCTCCTTCATACTCCTGGAGAACTTTCTGCTTAATAAAAGAATTGACCCATTGCGGGGTTTGAGGGCCTTCAATACCTTCTGGAACCCCAACTATCCGGAGGTTGGATCTCCGAGAATGATTTTCAAGTTCCTCCAGTTTGTTTTCCAGATAGCTCTTATTTTTTACTGCCACTTTTACTTCACACCAATTACCGTGGTCATCTGGTCTTCTAATACTGAGATTCTAGCTTCCGCCTCCTGGAGTTTGATAGGAAAGCATGACATTGCTTCTTCGATTTTCCTTAGCCGTTGGTGCAGAGAGGCAATTTCCTCTTTCTGCGTACTCTTCATCTCGCGAACTTCATCCAATATTAAGTTCAACATATTCTTGATATCCAATTGATATTCACCGGCTGTCTCCATAATTAGGCTAGGATCATTTTGAGTTCTATCGGCACCAGGAGAGCTATTTCTGACCATACTATCTTTATAAGACGGCTGGCTACCTGGCAGTGTCAAATCCTGTGATGACAAAAAGGGTTGTAACTTAGATTGAAGGATTGTCGTGTCAACAGGGGTATTTATTGCAATCTCTCTACATTTGTCTAGTGATTCCTGTAGTCTGGGATTGCTTGTGATGGGGACAGTCGTTTCCATTGATACAATTAATGAAGCTGCCTCCTCATGCCTAGGATCTTGGCCCATACCAGCCTCCAAAACTGCCAAACGTTCCGGTTCCAAATCACATTGTGATTCCTCCCGATTGTTAGATGCCAAAACTAAAACTGATACTGGCAGTGCTGGTATTTCTGAGGAATCTTTAGAAAGTTTCTGAGCTAAACCAGAGCTTGGGCTTGGGAAGGATGATGGTAGGGTAGCTTTCTTCAAGAATAGGGAAAATTGCTTTGCCTCTTTTTTTTCCTTAAGGACCTCTGCCAGCGAGTTGTCTTGTTGGGGCTCGGTTAACATAGCTGCGGTTTCGGACATATTTGTTTTATTGACACATGATTCAACCTGTTTCGGAGATGTAACTGGAAGCAGGTCGTCGTCCGAGCTCTCAAGGGAGCTGTCAAGACCACACAAGTTGATGTTATCTTCCTTACTAGCCAGCCGGGCCAACCGGGCTGCTTCTTTTGCTTGGCTAGTCACGTTTTGGCTTTAAGACGGGCAGCGGAGTCGGTTTTGGCAGCAACATTTAGATGTTTCAGAGGTTTACCCATTTCTCAGCCTTTCCTGTTCTTAATTACCTCTGGCTGTAATGTTCTCTCCTTTTCTTCTCCTTTTCTTTTTTTTTCCTTTTTCTAGCCTTTAGTTGCCTTACCCTGCCTTTATTCGCCTTAATTTACAGCTCCCAAATGCTGTCACACGAGGCCCCCTAACTCGAAATTGCCTATTAGATCATCCGCAACGTAAGATATGACCGTCTGCAAAAAATCCAAAGATTCACCAAAGCGTTCTATTTGTCTCCTAATATGTTTAAACAACCTTCCCTGCAATGCCTTCTTCAATTAATTGTTTCTTCCATCTCTAACAGGCAATCTAAAGGCATTACAGGCGGGAGGGGACCCGCAGTAACTTTGTATCTTAAGGCGTTGGACAACAACCAGCAGCCAGCAGTGTACAGTCTTCCTCGGTCCTTCACAGCGAGCAAAGTAGAGGGGTAGAAGAGCCAGCGCTGCGTACGAGCGAGGCAAGGCAGCAGCAAAGCAACCACGAAGATAAAAAGAAAAAAAAAGCCACAATTTCGCCAATGTCCGCCTCCACCTCACCTCCTCCGCAACACTTCCAGGATGACAAAGCCGCCGCACACTGCTCCAGGGCGCTCGACGGACCACCTGTCTGAACACAGAGCGCCGTCCGCCCCCAAAATCGGCAAAATCAGCCGCCTCTCAGAGGAAATGCATCCAGAACAGAAAAGCCGGCCCGGCGCGAGCAGCCATTGCCGGGGGGCGGGCCCGCGGGTCACCTATGGCTATCTGGAGGCATGGTTCTCCATAGCCACCTTCTGTTTGTGTGTTTTCATAAACTCATGTGCACAGACTGATACAGAAGCACACACAGGGAGACATATTTACACATGCCCTCTGACTCAGACACACTTACATACTGAAAGGTGCCGATTCACACTCATAGACACTCACAAGATCATGCATTTGCACACCATCACTTAGTGAAAATGCATTCACATACACATTAACACATACTAACATATAGAGCTTTACTCAACCACAATTAGCTGACTGCCACTAACATACTCATAGGAGCTCTCTCATAGGAAAATTCATTTATCACTCCCCACTGACTCTGAGACACACTCATACGCTCATAAACACAGACTAATACACAGAGGCACACAGACAGACCCACCTTTGCACACAGACACTCACTGATACACTCCCACACCCCACACACACTATGTTGCAGACATATACTCAGAAACATACACAGGCAGGGGCGTAATGCAGGACCCCTGCAGCCACTGCTGTGCAGGGGGGCCCCAGCCCTGCAAGGGCACCAAACTATTCAAAGGGAGCCCAATTCAGCCCAAGGTCAATGAATATCTGTGAGCTATGGGAGTGTCAGTCCCATCTTTACATTCTGCAGGGGGCCACATGATTTTGTATTATGCAACTGTGCAGAAGGGCTTACTTGAGTATACTGCAACAGACTTGCGCATAGAGACACTTAAAATCACACACTGCTACTGTCTCAGATACAGGTTCACACATCCTCCTAGGTTCAAACTCACACACAGAAGCTCACAAAGAAACACACATTTGCAAAATGCCTCTGGACATGCATTTGTTCAACACCACTGCGTCATACATATACTCACATAATCGTTGTGCACTGAGGCTCATTTAGTAACACACATTTAGACACCTCCACTGACTCAGATATGCACTCTTTTACCCTCTGACTTATACACACACTTACATATTCATATCACAGGCTCAGGCACATATAGACACACATATTTGTGCACCACCACTACTCAAGCACAAGCTCATCTACTTAGAGGCGTTGACTCCTACGCACAGAAAGTAATATAAAGACAGTTTACAAGAGCAAGAAAATCTAAATGTAAGGCTCTTACCTACATAATTGTTTAAAGTCTAAGGATATAAAAGAATGATTGATGGTAGAGCTAAAAATAAAAGAATTTGGAACTACATAGATAGGAAGATTTGTGTTGGTATACAAACACCAAGAAGTATGACTATGTGCACCTTTTCAATTAACCAACAGTAAGCAGCAACTGTTTTTGCTCTGTAACCAACTGCTGTATTTTTGGGTTGAGGATGGGTGTGGGCTCCCTAAGATATGCAAATGGCAAAGAGAAAACCCATGCAAGCCAGCATGTGAACAATGGAGTAAAAAAACAGGAAAATCTAAGTATTTGTCAAAATTTTTTTTTAAAGGAAACTGGTTCTAAAATAATGGAATTAACAAAATAGGCTATGAGTGGCTTCACATACTGCAGCAATTCATTCACTGGTGGATGTAATTCCACAAACTATTATCAGCTCACTTTTTAGGCAGGGTTCTCAAAAATACTGGAACTCCTTCACCCTGTTCCCAATGCTTCCTGATGCTGCTGGAACCAAGCAGAGCTTCGGGTAAACAGATATGGCCACTGGTGGCACATCTGCTAAAATAGCAGACTCTGTCAGAGACAGATAGCGAGGGCAGTGAATCCTGGAGAATGGGGAAGAGAATTTGCCAGTCAACCCACACTCCAAAAGCACTGGGAACTGCTTGCACTGCACTCACTTTGCATGCTAGGCTTTTGTTTTTGGATGGAGCAGGTTATGGACTCACAAACATGAACAAGTCTGATGTCAGTCCAGTAAAGGAAGGGCGTGGGTGGGACAAACTCTTCTTCCTCTTCATCCTCACCAGGCAACACCTTAACCTGCAGTATCTCAGGAGCTGCAGCAGAGGTAACCAAATCAACAAAGCAAACAGCAATACCAACAGCAACCATTGGTGTGGTTGGACACACTCAAGACTGATCTCCAAAGGTGTCAGAGGAAGTGTCAATTAAAATGGGGAGCTCAAAATAAACAAGCAAGTAAAGTAGGAAGCAGAATAATTTCACTGTATGAAAAATGAAAGAGTGAGCACATAATTGATTCTTGGCATTCACTCTGACACACATAGGGTACTTTGAGACATATGACACACACAGTGTCATTTTGTCATTACCTAATAAACTTATAAAGTTGCAAATCAAATTAAAAGAAAATGAGAAGGAAAAGATACGTCAAGCGTCAAATGCTGGCTCTGAAAAAAGTTTTTAGATGGGAGTATGTTATCTATAGTTCCTGAAAAGGAGTCTTGCAGACAGTTTTGAATGTTAGTAAGGAATATACTGTTGTCAACATCAGCAAGGTGAACATCACTTTAGGGGAATACTAGGGGAATTTGAAGAAGATGTTACAGTAAATATCTGCCATATCATGGTCACACAAAAATGAAGTAACTACAGGTATGGCATTGGTTGTCTCATTGTGTCTACAAAGAAAAGAAAATCCTTTTCATAAGACAGGAATGAATCAAAAAGTATCTTGGACACAATTTTAGCTGAAGAGCCGGTGAACATGGAATCCAACCTACCACTGATTGTATTCCTTAAAATGTCCTGTTTCCACGTTCTGGACTTGATTGACGAAGATCCTTTGCAACGTTACCCCACGTGCTCCTAGAAGATACCAAGGTAAAGACATACCAGACCATTTAACAATTACACATATTGAGGAACCCTTCCTTTTACATAACAATCAAAATAATAAAAAAACAAATCCTAATCTCCACAATTCAAAGAGTCTGGCCCAAAGCCAAACATGCATGATGGATGGGACCTTCAAAATGTGTCCCAAGCCATTCACTCAGATATACACCATAATTGTGAATATCAAAACACAATATCCCTTTAATAAATGCTTTACTCCCAAATAAACAAAGCAGTACCTACTATGAACTCCTAAACTACATAAAACAGCAAACAAATACTACCCCAAGAAAAAAATCATAGATTGTGAACAAGCCATGTTTCAAACAATACTAAAATTATAACCCTTCACAGCCATACCAGGCTATTACTATCACTTTAGTCGAAGTATATGGCAACACCACCAGAAATCTACACTAAGGGGCTGATTATGAGTATCATAGTCCAGGAACCACCATGTCCATGGTTACAGTTTGACCGCCGTGCGCTCGATGGTCCAACTGCCATATTTCGAGACATGCAGTTCAATGAAAGAAACACCTCTGCAGTACTGGTGACACCGCCAGCGAACTCTGACCGCATTGGCCATGGAATAGGCCAATGAGTCTGTGGGAGGCTCGGACCACCAGTTACACAGCCAGCCCAATTGTGAGTTACCATACAACCTGCATGACTGTGGTGATCCAACCACCACATATGAGATGGTGGAAATGGAGGGATATAAGGATGAATCTCACCACTACTCACCTCTACATGTCTTATGTTGCCATTGAGCTGATCCTACTTGTCCTGCGGCTGCTGCACCTGCTCAGTCATGTCCAAAACCCAGTCTGTTGTGGACGAAATCGGCAGTAGGTCATTCGACTACCAGTTTCCATAGACTCCTCAGCAAAACAATGCCCCTGCATGAACCAGGCAAGGGAGTTGGGGTCCCTAAGTAAAACAGTTTTACAGGAACCCTGTCTGGGGGTTTGTTTCATATAAATATAAAAAAGTAATTGTAGGATGTCCTCCTAGACCAAACCTCTGTTACTGCACAGTCACACTGTACATCAATGGACATGTGTCTACAAATTAAATTCAGTGATAGTAATCTGCCCATTATTTGTGTTCCACAACAGCACCTCCTCATCTATATTACACCTATTAATGTTTGTGACACACTTCTTTTGCCCCTTCACACTGCCATATCACTCATGCATGTTACCATTTGTCAAGTCTTGGTAAGTCCACATAGAAATCAGTACAAGTACCATGAGGTCCTGTGTCTACACCCAAACTAAGATGCTATATTCCTTTTGCCCTGTCTCACTTGTCTGGCATGTCACTACTGTTTCTCACTTCACATGTAGCTTACAATTTGTTAAGTCCACATAGAAATCACTACCTTGAGGCCCTGTGACAGCAACTCAATCCAAAATGCAATAGTGAAAGTGACACATTCACATTGCACACATCCCAGGTGCTGTCTTAATGTCAAATAAACATCTGTATGGATGTGTCATTTAACTGAAACACACCTTCTCTGCTTCAACTCTGTATTGGACTCTCACCATCACCCACATGAAAAGGCAATGTCAATCAATGGGCTACATAGAATCAATGTGAGAAGCATTCTAATGGCACAATGGAAATACACTCTGCAGTATAGCTATGCCTCCATCAGATGGTACACTAAACGGTTGGGGCCCTGGGGCTTAGCCTGAGAAACTCAATGTTGACTGGACCTGTGAATTGAAGTATATCATGGACAACCAATAGGATTACCAAGTACCATGCATGTGTAGGGAATGTGTAAGTGCAACTCATGAAAGCAAACACAGCACAAACAGCATGTGTTACACATCTATTTAGTGTAGGTGTAAGGTGCATACATGAAATCTGACCCATGTTCATACAGAAATCTACAAATGTATGACAAGTTAACACCCTCCATGTGAGGATAAACAAATATCCAACTTGAACACAGCTAGCACATATCCAACATACATCATGGGGACAACTGCAATCCAAATGATGTGGAAATTGGCCAGGACAAGCTGCAATAGTTACCATATAACATAACCCCCAATGCAATGTCTGCACCAATCCCAGTTCACCCCACATATAAATCCCTCCAACATTACCCCTTGTCCTGTGTAAGTCCAACACTGGGCCCAAGGACACATCATACTAACCACGTCAAATGGATCAGCAATCAGGGATCAAACAAACACAACTGTAGTCACACATTACTAACAATACAAGAACATCAAATAGGTACAATAGTAATGACAGGACCAATGTCTTCGAATATGAAAAAAGTTTATTTATACTCAAACTACCCAGCAAGGGAAAGAAAGGCCAATGGCCACTCCATTCTCCTGTCCATTGCCACAGCACAATGCTGTGAGACGTAACTTGCCCTTACCGACACTGCCAGGGGACTCTAAAAGGGTGACTTTTGTTATTCCCAGTCAAATATAAACCATCTCAGGGAAGGTGTTGGACATTAAAGGGGTGACATTTACTATTCCCACTCCAATCTAAACCAATTTGAGAGAGGTGTTGAACACTAAAAGGGAAAAACCTGCTATTCCCACTGCAATATAAACCAAGTCGGGGAAGGTGTTGTACGCAAAAGGGGTGACATTTACTATTCCCACTTTAATATAAACCAATTCAGGGATGGTGTTGGACACTAAAGGGGTGACATTTGCTATTCCCACTCAAATTTAAACCACCTCTGGGAAGAATTTCGACACTAAGGGGCCGATTCCGATCTCGCTCGGAAGGGCACCGAACGCGATCCGGACGGAAAAAGTACGAGCCGTACGCATGTTTTCTGTCTGACTCGTACAGCTGTACGAGCGAGCAAGTACAATGCGAGCAGCGTGAAATTCACTGACCGAGTCGTTTCAGGGTCCGAACTGCTCCGTACGTCTCGTCCGTAAGTGAACCGTGCCGTGCAATGGATGCGATTTACTACCGAGCCAGTACGATGCACGCGTCGGACAGCCGGTGTGAGGCGAAGTTTCCGGCTCGCAAAACATCTGGTAAATAGCCTTTGGGGGTCCGTGTCAGACCCCCTGTCACCCGCAGCCTTATGACTCATACACAGGGGGAGACAC
Source organism: Triturus cristatus (assembly GCF_964204655.1). Taxonomy (NCBI): domain Eukaryota; kingdom Metazoa; phylum Chordata; class Amphibia; order Caudata; family Salamandridae; genus Triturus; species Triturus cristatus. The sequence continues at coordinate 358,282,765 of NC_140595.1, forward strand.
AAGGGTCTCCCCAACACAGGCATGTACGGTGCAGATGGCACCGACGTGTACCCACTGTAGGGGGCGCCCTTGTGCAAGACGTACCAATTCAGTCAATGGGAGCACATGTACGCGTCGTACGATCGGCTCCCATTGACTTCTATGGGAGTCCGACCGAACCGAGTCCGGCAGCATGCGGCCGCATCGTACTCGTCGGTCGGACTGCAGGACTCCGGCTCGGTCGGAAAACACTCTGGATCCGGCTTGGTCGGAGAGCTTTCCGACCCAGATCGGAATTGGTCCCTACAGGGGTGATAATTATTATTCCCACTCCAATCTAAACCAACATAGGGAAGGTTTTGTACACTAAAGGGGTGAAATGTATCTTTCCCTCTCCAAGCTGAACCAATTTTTGGAAAGTGTTGGGCACTATTGGGGTGACATTTACTATTCCCACTCCAATCTAAACCAATTTGTGGAAGGTGTTGGACACGCAATGGGTGATATTTACTTTTCCCACTCCAATATAAACCAACTCAGGGAAAGTATGGACATTTACTATTCTTACTCATTTTAAACCAACTTATGGGAGGTGTTGGACACTAAAAGTGGGGCATTCATTATTTCCATTCCAATCTAAATCAATTTGTGGAAGGTGTTGGATTGATACAAAGATGACATTTACTATTCCCACTCCAAACTGAACAAACTTGGGGAATGTGTAATAAAAATGTATTAAATCCAATTCAAATTAAACCATTTTACCTAGAATATTAGAATATTAGAATTTAGAAACACAAAATACACAATTAATACTACACATTATCACACTTAAGCAAATTATAAAATTGTCAAAAATATTATGTTATAACACAAATTTAAATTACTATTATTTATACAAAAATATAAAATGTAAAAAAAAATGTTTTTATTTAGTAATAACATTTCCAAAATTGTAATTAATATTTTCTACCATTCATAAAAGAAAAATACATTTGCATTTGTTTCAATTAACCAATTTTCTAAATAAGTTTGCATTAGTTTTACATTGTAACAATTAATAACATCATTTTTTCTCTCTAAATATTAATTTTACAGTTTGTTACATTTTTACCAATGTACAAAAATAGTGTATATGTTTCTAGTTAGTTAATATTTTATTTTAAAAATGTTACATTATGTCTTATTTTACGTTCAATTTTTTAAAATAAAATAAAAATCAAATACAATAAAATACATATTACAAAAAAAGCATATCTTGAAATTTATAAACATAAAACTAACAAATAAAATACACATTTCTTAATAATCTCCCCACCCTTATCCCTCATTAACCCAAGATCCCGCTACTAAAATAAAATAAACAGCATTTAAAAAAAAACATTAAAACAATTAAAAATGACAAGTTATGCCATTTTAATAAATGAAAACATATTAAAAATATATCAAAACAGATTTTAAAAATACAGTACATTATATAGTATTTAACACTGGAAAACTATATTGTATCCAACAATATTTACTGCATCGATATTTTTTACATTGATATTAAAAATAACACTTGAAACTATATTGTTACATTCAATATTCCTGTCCACAATATATTTGAAATCCAGATATACTTAACATGATATTTCTGCAACACAATATTTGTTATCTGATATTTTGTCCAAACACGTTATCAGGGTGAGGAGGAGCTCTATGATAACGCATGCCACTCTTTGGATGGGTGAGGACTTTCCGCCTATGAAAAGGATTTTCTTTCCCTTGTAGACACAACAAAACAACCATTTTAATATTCAGAGTATATTGTGTAAAATGTATGAGTTTGGGAGAGCATGATCATAGGTTTACCTCATTGCTCAACATTATTTCTAGTAAAGTTAGAGTACATTTTGGTTAAAGGGCAAAATGTCATGATTCTTCTAATGGTGTCTATCATGCTAATTGTCAGGATAAATCTGTTGCAAATAACCTAACCAGTTTTTACCACAGTGATCAGGAGAATAACAGGTTACTGACAATTGGACATGTTTCCAAACACATTGAGAACGTCACACAGTTTAATTTCTTGAATAACAACTCATGCAATGTCCACCTTAAAAAAGCCCAAAGAGGTGCTACTATGAAGGTTTTGAACAGAAACATACGGTCACCAGATCCAATTACCACCCAATAGCCAAACTAAAATCTTCTTAAAATCCATTGCAAGAATAGAAGCAATTAAGGAACAGCACTAGTATGGAGTAAGAGAGACAAGAATGTAGAAAGAAACATTTGTAAATGGGGGGCAAAAAAGAAAGGCACGTTCTAATAAGAGATGTTTCGATTAAAAGACTAGGCCACTAACTGAATGGCACAATGAGGAGAACGTAAAACGCAACTGGGAAAAATATATTGCTGTTAAGGAGTGGAGCAAGGGTACCAGGCGCCAGTGGAAAGACAGCCAATCAAATTGTAGCACCAGCAGTTATACAGGAGTGCAATAAACAGGTGACGGTTCTATCCCTAGCTTTCAGCCTCCGTTTTTAGTAAAGTGACTGCCATTCTACCTCAGGTCTTTTGAGAGCCTCACTGCTAACAGAGCTACTGAAGGCAGAGACTGATAAGCAAAGCAGAACAAGATTAGCAGCAAAATGAAAGTCACTAATATTACACTAACGCATTTTAATGTGGTGATCCACATCACCACCTTAAAATGAATTAATCATTCATGTGTAAGGCCTTGACCATCTGTGCACTGTGAGGGTTGAAGCAGAGTGGCAGTAACCGTGGGAGCAGGGCTGTGACCAAGTGCTCACTGACAAATGAGGGACAGCTGTGGTGCTTTGGTGGGGCTATACAACTGGCTCCTGCGACACGGCATCTCTGAAGGGAGACAAGAGCAATGTTGTGGGCCAGGAGTTGGCCCCTGGACTGGCTTGCGGTGCTTCAAGCTGTCTACCTCTCCATATGTTTTGTGTGTGTGTCTCACTGTGCTGTGCAGAGACGGTATGTTGCTGTGCATGACTCAGGTCTTGAGCACTGTTTTTAATTAATAAAATAACTCTCATTCAGTCTTCAATGCGTGACATATGATGGACACACAGATTAACATAGTGTAAGTTCTTGCAGCCTACAAACACTGGCGTCTCACGTCGGTATTGATCTTGGGCTCGTGCCATGGCATGCTGGGCAAAGCTGACTGGAGCAGCTGAGAGCTGCCATGACTGCCTCAGTCTGTCACGTGGCCTGCAATGATCAGTCCCAATACAGTGATTGGGACTTTCACCGATGTTATGTTGAGACTTTGGTCAGACTGAGTCCCGACATGTGAGGTTGCCGCCTGTGACGGCAGCCTATGCATTCAGTAATGCCATGTGGTGTAGGCCCCAAATAACTCACACACACACATGTATTCTTGTTAGTGCAAGCTCACCCGGCCTGGAACAAACTCCCGCCTAGCAGCCACGTCTATTTATTTGGCTCCGCCCACCTGATGTGGACTCGATCACAAGGTGAACACGTTGCTGGGGTGAGCCTCTCTTCACCCCCGGCCCTGAACACATAATGCGCCCGACTCGCAACAACTATCCCGATGAGCGATATAACATTCCTCCCCAAAATAAACGAAGACAACACCAAACCAAAACGATAACCATAAGCATAAGATACAGTGATATAACACTCACATCGGTAATAGGCACCTGGTACCCAAACTGCCACTATGGCTTCAGTACATGCATTTACTTTTCTAGCAATGATAGTCCTTCAATCGACTGGATGGCTCTGGGTTCTTCCTGAGTCCATACTGCGTTTGACTTTCCCTGCTACCTGGGCAGTCTTCACCAGAGCTCGTAGGCGACGGTCTGGGACATTGACTGATTTCATGACTTCGGGGCGAGAGACTGGTACTATCAGGCACGCCATTCTCAAAGTCTTTTTCAAAACATTCTCCATGATCACCCGTGGTATTGTCCCTGCCAGAGCTGTCCTGAGGCAGTCTAGGGCGAGGATAAAACTTTTTGAAAGCCGACACGTGACTAACTCCAGGCCTTTCCGAGCCGTGCCTCTGGTGCCACAGATATAGGTGATTCGCCATGGATCTTTCTCGAAGGGCAACGTGAATTTACTGCCGGGATGCCTGTCTTGAACCAGAACTAGGTGTCCTACATTGAGATGGGACCTTTGCGCTCTGCGCTGCTGGCTGTCTTGCTCATTCAACTTTTTCCTTTGATTGCCTACAGCCTGTTTGTCCACACTCTCCGTAGCCCATTGTCGATGGTGTGGAATTGAGTCACTCACCACCCGTCCCATTGACAGATGTCCAGGGGGACGACCAGTAGTGATATGAGGAGTTTGCCGATAGTCTCGAAGAAACAAATAAATAGATTGTTCTCCATTGGCCACGGCGATTCTTAGAATCTTGTTCAGAGTCCTCATAAAACATTCAGCTACCCCAGTAGCTTGAGGCCATTTAGGTGTGACTTTTTTGTGAACAATTCCTAAGGACGCCAGATAAGATGCAAATCCTTGCCCCTGGAAGGGGGGACCATTATCGGTCCTCAGTTCCTTGATGAGCCCATGAGTAGCCATCACCTTCTCCAATTTAGGGATTACTTCCCCAGCACTCAGGGAGGATAGCACCTCTACCTCTGGGTATTTAAAGTAGTCCTCTATTACCACTAAAGAGTGTCTCCCGTCTGGGAGACTCCCAAAGTTTATGCTAGCGCTTATCCAGGGGCCTTCAGGTCGCCGTTCCGTTATGATCGGTGCAGGATGATTCGGTTCCCACGTCACCTGGCACCAAGGATATGATCTCAGTGTTTCTTCCACTTTTTTGTCCATCAGGGGGAACCAGACTTTTTTCCTGAGGTGACTCTTGGTTTTTACCATGCCCAGATGGCCTGCGTGCACTAGCTGGATCACGCGGTCCACCAGAGTTGTTGGAATGACCAGTCAATGCCCTTGAAGTAGACAGCCATGAGGATCAGTGCTTAGCTCTTGCTTTATTTTGAACAGGTTATCAATCATTCTCCTGGCTTCGGGAGTAAAAATCACCCCTTGGTACCTAAGGAGGTGCCACTTGTTGGTCTTTACTGCTTCAATTGCATTCTGAAAGAATTCGCCTTGGCTGGTGGCGTGGCATAACTCTCCCGGAGAGATGGGTAATGGGCGAGATCTGTCTTCCATTTATCAGACATATTTATCAGACTCCTCTGCATATTACACCTCACTGAGCATAGCCGCCCTGGGATGACGGGACATATAGTCTGCTGGATTACTTGTTCCAGGTTGATATTCAATCGTACAGTTATACTCTTACAACTGGAGCATCCATTTTTCAATGCGAGATGCTGTTCCTGTGAAAAGTTGATTCAGGGGCTTGTGGTCAGTGGTGACCAGAAATGGTTTCCCATATATATATATATATATACAAGTGTAAATGGTGACACCCCCAGTGCACTGCGATGGTCTCTTTTTCTATTTGTGAGTAGCTCTGCTCCGTGGGGGTTAATGATCTGCTCGCAAATTCCACCGGAGCCCATTCATCCTCCTCACTGGGGCTTTGTAACAGGACAGTTCCGAGTCCCTTTGGGCCAGCATCTACAGTGACTTGAGTGTACTGTAGTGGGTCAAAGTATCTCAGCGTGGTAGAGCTCAAGAGTTCATCTTTGGTGGCTTGGAAAGCCACCTCCTGTTCAGGACCCCACACCCAGGGGTTTGGGACTTTGGTGAGTTCTCGTAGCAGGGTGGTTAGTGAGGACAGATCTTTGATAAATCTACAGCAGTAGTTGACCAGCCCCAGAAAACTGCACATTTCTGTGATGTTGGTGGGAGCTGGGGCCTCTTTGATATCTCTCACTTTTCCCGGGTCAGGAGCAACACCTTCCGCGTAAAAAACATACCCAAAGAACTGCAGCCTCTGCTGGAGGAATTCACATTTGTCCCAAAGTAACGTGAGCCCCGAACCCTGTATCCTTTCGAGCACTTGTCTAAATCTCGTGTTGTGTTCTGGGATTGACTTTGCATGGACGAGAATATCATCACTGACATTGACTACTCCTGGGGGGGCAGCGAGGTACTCCTAGATGGTGTTCTGGACCACCTCAGGGGTGCTGGATATTCTGAAGCTCTGCCTCTCGGTCATCATCATCCAGATCACTGCTTTGTTCCTGGGCCTCCGGGCTTATGTTGACATTTGATCTCTTAACCTGTCCTTTACTGGAACTGACACACTTTCATGAAATGGTTCATTTCTAGGTCTCGCCTTGCTATCGCGTAAGCGATCGCAAAGCGAGACTATAGGGGCTTTTAAAATTGCTCCCAAAAAGCGGATTGCATGGCTAGCACGCGCACAATCACGCGCATCGTGCCACCATGCAATCCGCTTTTTGGGAGCACTTCAAAGGGTCCGCTCCCCCGCCTGGAATGCGCTTCCCCGCCCCCAAGCGCGCACGCGCCATGCTCCGCCGGGCTTGTTGTACTTTCACTTTCAACTGGCGATAGTTATATGCCCCACACTGTTTCAGATGCCCATGAGGTGTCTGTTGCGTTTCAGAGATTTAAAGCCACCCGTGCCAATTGTGAATAGCGCTGCTCAATGCTTCCCCAGGTAATCCACTTGCATTCTGCTTCCTGGGATTTTACATGCAATATTATAAAAGCTGAACTACAAGTACCAGAACGCAAGTTTAAACCCAAGGACTGAGAGTACCAAAATCATGACTGGCTTATTTTCTCTGTCTAGATATCAGATACCTTTTTGGTGTGTCTGCTTTTGTTCCTTCACATACCTCAGTGGCAGGCTGTAGGCAAACTACCCAGTGGGTTCTCCCATTCCTGGCACTATTTTTGTATTAACAAGAACAGCATAGCTGGCGTGTTTGTTTTGATGACAAAAGGCCCATTTTAATGCCCTCCCGTCTTGGTTTGCAGCAGCGCCCTTTGCTTTCTTCTGTTTCACTGCCCGGTGGAGTTTTTAGCCCTGTGCGCTCCTTTTACTGCGCTTGGTTTATTTACCATGTAAAGCCATGCACACCGGTAACTCTGGCTTCTACAGGGAGCAGAGCGCCCGGTACTTTAGCAGGGTGCACAGGGGCTGTACACACCCAACCCCGCCCCTCCCGTGGCCTGCCGGGACCGGTGACCTTCAGAGGGCAGCTGACGTGGATTAGGCCGATAAGACATTTACTGGGCTTGTGTTCTTTAGGAAACCTGAAAACCATTTGGCTTGTGTTTTTTGTGTCCATTTAAGCCTCATTGGAAGCCACGAGACAAAACAAACACCCCTGGCACGCAGCACTGCCAGTGTGATCTGCCCACGTGGGCATAAACCGGTTTAGAGGTGACCCGGTTCACCCAAGCACTTATTGCGGAAACTTTACTTAATTTAGAAGTTCCAAGTGTGTAAAATACGACAAAAATAGTTATTTAGACCACAAAAATAACTTGGCAGTGAAGGAACCGGTATAGAAAAGAAATGCGCTGCTTCAATGGTTCCTAACGTGGTCTATAAGCGCATTAACATAACTTTTTATATGCAGTTATTTTAACCCAAGTAAGGTGTAGAGTCCTTTTAAAATCATTTTCCAGATTTCAAGGCCGACTTTGTAGAGATTTGAATCTGTAACCTGCGGTTCTCGTCAGCGAGTGCTTAGCTCGCTGAGCTACCCAATTCGGTAGTCCAGGCTGCTTCTTTTAGAGAGCCCCTGTGGGTGCCCAGGTGTAGGAGCCACTTACATTCATTAAGGGGGTTCTTCTATTCGCTGCCTGTTTCCAGTTACAGCCTGCAGATCATATCTGTGATTTATGTTTGAATGTGCGCTTGCTGGAGCAGGGTTTTCTATTGAAAATTTACTGAGATTTAAACTCCAGTTTACGTTATATGTCATGATTAAAATTACTGATTTATAATCATTAATTACTGACTTTGTTAGAAGTCTTGACTAATCAACATTACTAATGAGAGAAATTACACGCGGGAATGCATATATGTTGCTTTATTAATACGTGAACTAAATTGGTGAGCAAATTAATTAAATGGGTGTTGCAAAAGTGCTATTTGTTTCGTGTTTGAGCTTTAAAATAACGTGCTCTAATGCTTCTTTGTGTTGCAGACGGCTAGGTAATTACATACACATAAGGGTATTAGTGGGGATTAACACTGTATAATCATTACGATGTGGTAACGTTGTTTTATGTTTCTTTTAATTAAGATGGTCCGTTTTGGCCTAAATCAAGATGGCCGCTATTTGCAGCCTGCACTCGAGTGATTGAAATGTGACGAGAGGCCTTGCTGAACATGGTTGGAAGTCACCTGACCACAGCCTCTGTCTGAATTAAAAGTTTCCGTGAGGACAGCGGCTCCAGGCTTGCTGCCAATTGCCCTTGGAGAAGAATAAAGCCACAATGAACTCTGATAAACTTGCGGTGGCTTCACTATGGTTCCGAGGAAAAGCATTCATGAATGTATCGTTTTCCTAGCTTGAGTTTCCTTCTTCCGTGTTTTTATTTTTGTGATTTTTCTGAGCGGAGGTTTTCGAAATGTTGCTAGTTAACATCCTTTCCTGCTCGCTCTGCTCAGCAGCTCAACGGACGTTTAGAGTTTGTTTGTTACTTTTATTTTGTAAGTTTCATTATAAATAATGTTAGACTAGAGAGGGTCTAAGGCCACTTCTTCCCGAATCTATGCTTGTGAGGATCGATGCTGATTGAGAGGACGGCGACTCGGGAGACTTTACTGAGAGACCTGTCCTGACCCAAATGACACTTAGCTAGAATAGGTAACTATGAGAATAATGATTTTGCTTTTGATTGACTTTCCTTGAACTAATTTAGATTAAAGATGATCTTTGTTTGAATTCCAGTGTCGGGTGGTTATTTCTTTGTCGTTTATTGAGTTTCAAAAGTATTTCCTATGTTTAAAATCATGACTCAGGAAAATTTCTTTAAGGTCGCATTGACCTCGTTTAGATGCAGATTGATTTAGGATCTCTCCCATATATTCAGTGTGGATAGAGTAATAGAATGAATGTTAGTGTGATGGGCCCTAGCGTATGATGAGTGTATGTGCGTGCGACTGTGGATTTACTCTGTCCGTGGAAGTAGGGAGAATTTATATGCTCCGATCTGCAGCAGTTTCCTGGTAGCAGAGGATGGTTTCGATCCATCGACCTCTGGGTTATGGGCCCAGCACGCTTCCGCTTCCTGGTAGCAGTATGATGGTTAAGATTATTGGCTTGATCTGATAGATTGCTTGTATATAGGCTTTTTGGATTCATTGATTTATTGATTGATGTTGGTATATGTACTAATACTATATTTTGAGGTCGTTGTATTGAGTTCTATGTAGTGTGTACGGCTTCTGGAACGTAGGGAGCTGGTGACGGTTCCGTAGAAGGGCAGAGGGAAGTGAGTGCTGCTCTCGGGAAAGACGGGATTGTTGGCCCTGTATGTATGCGGGGAAAAACGTGTGACAATTGAAGTTGCGCGTCACATTGTCTGGGTTCGGAATTGGTGACATCGTCGTGTGTTACTATTAGAGATATATTTTCAGTATAAAAGGAGTGCGTATGGTAGTGAAGGTTATCTGTGAAACTCTGGTCTTAAGTCCCAGGGATCCGTAAGGTTTGCCGTTAAAGCTTACTGCTGGAGTAGTAATAGGTATTCTCTGAGCTTGTCTGAAGGACTGGGCAGAGATAAGCGCTGCTTGGTTAACACGTGTTATAATTCTGTAGTGGGACAGACTGTTCGCTGTTCTCGGGAAAAGCAGGATTCTGTGTGCATGTGCTACATTTTCTGGTGTGAAAGTGCGTGAATGTATGAGCATTTAGTTGATTGTGAGACTCTTTGGAGCAGTCCTAGAGGAAACAGTTAATGGATGCATGTTAGAAGGGCAGAGTAGAGGGATGTACTACTGTGTCAACGAAAGTAATTATTCCGTGGTAGAGCAGAGGCAAGCGCTGTTCTAGAGAGAAGCGGGATTCTTGTGAAAAAGACTTTTCTTTACTATTCTGTGGTTAGCGAAGCAGACAATGGAGATGTTTATATGTTGTAACTAATAGATTTTGTAGAATCTGAAACGAAGTCTACTGAGAAGGCTTTGTAAAGGAGGGGTAGACGAGTGACAGGAGACAGAGCAGAAGTGACTGCAGCGACTACTGACGTCATACAGACCGCGCTGTGATTGGGCAGTGGATCAGAACAGTGCTCGCGCTGGGATTGGTGCGTTGGTGTGAGCCGCGCAGGGATTGGAAGGAATACAGGGTGGCGTAGACGCTCCAGGATTGGTGCGTTGGTGTGAATCGCGCTGTTATTGGACAAAAGATCGTACAGTTGAGGAAAGGACTAGAGGGTTGTAGTAAACGCGAAAATGTATTATCAACCGGAGGAAAAGAAAAAGAAATCCTTGTTCGGTAAAATTAAAAGATGGTTCGACAAGGATAAGAGCATAATAACTAGAGAAGGTGAATTGTTACCTCCGACAAGAACTCCTGCATCCTTTATGGTTGCGAAATATGGGTATCATACCTGTATATGGTTAGACAACTGGGCTAAGTATACTAAGGAAGATGGTGTTTTAGCGTTCCCGGAACATGGTTCATTTAATCTGGCCGTGTTAAGAAATTTACGGGAAAAAATGATGTGTCTAGAGCCTAGACCAAGGCCGACACAGTTCGAGGCGTTGGTGGAATGGGAAGATGAGGTGCATGAGCGAGAAAAGCAGAGGAGTGGAGGCAATTATAGGTATATGTTCGGGAGAAAATATGATCGTGAGACTCATCATGATCGAATGAGGAGATGGCGAGATGCTAGTATGTCAGAGGGATTATATCCTATGAGAACTGTTGAAGAAGCGGAAGGGAGGAAAGGTGCAGAAAAGGTGCCTGATGCAGAAATGAGAAGGCATGGAGCTAATGATTATGAGGATGAGGTCTTGGATGACATGATTTACAAGAGACCACCTCCATATAGACCAGAACCAGAAGAGAGCACGCCAGTTGCTACTCCCAAAGAGATACTTTACGAATTGTTAAAACTGAGGTTGTGACACCTGATCTGAAAAGTGGTAGCTCTTTCATGGAAAGGGAAAGAGAGAGAGAGCGGGAGAGAGAGAATCGAATTGGTGACGAGAAAACAAGAGAATTAGCCAGAACCACATCTGAGCTGACTGAGAAAATTAGAGAGCTGACGAAAAATCTAGAAGCTGTTACAGTACCTGTAACCATAGGTCCGGTTGTGCCTATTTTTTATAAACAAAGAATGGGTGAAAATGGTTTGACAGTTCCTTATGTAGGAAATGGTTTGGTTGGTTCTTGCACTTTGGAGGAATCAAGAATGAGGACGGGAGAAAATAATTTGAGACAACTGAGACATGACACATGTAGTGGAGGATCAGATGTACAGCCTAGTTCAGGATTGGATACTGGTTGTTTGGGAGGAACGATTTTGGAACCACAGAGGATGGCAGAACAAGTGGGTGCAGTGAAAAGGTCTACTGAAATAACAGCTGAAGATTTGAATGATTGGTTGAAAGTTCTCCAAAAGAAGGATAAAGATTCACAGGCAATTGATGTAGCCAGGTTGCGCATAGAATTGGAAGAGCTTATTGCAGGAACAATTCCTACAGAAATATTGAAAAACCATCATGATGGAGAGTTGTTATTCATGTGCAAGAGTATCACCTGGAGGGCTAAGAGTACACATGACAGGTTAAAAGCAATAGCGAGTGAACAAGGAGTTGACATGGATAAGGTAAAAGCTTTGCAGAAGCCTTACAGGGTGGATTTCACCGACAAGGACATTGAGAATCTAAATGGTGTTGGCAGAACAGGACAGATTAAGGAAATGATTGCCTTATTGCGAAAATGGGGTGATGTGGAAAAATGGAAGGATAGGTGGTACAAGAAAAGGGAAGATTCAGTGGACAGGACTTACTCAGCTTTCCCTATGAGAGAAAAAGAAAAAACAGTGGATGCTTATCCTATGAGAGAGATTCCTAGAGGAGGATATGTACATGTCCCATGGACTAGACAGGATATTTTGTCATTTACGAATGATTTCCCTCGACTGAGAGAAAAGCCCGTCGAGTGGTATAGGCAGGTAGACAGGTTTGTGAAATTGTCAAAAGTGCTGTGGATTGACCTGAATAGTCTGTTTGATATAATTTTTCCAGCAGACTTGTGGGCAGAGTGTAAAATAGTTGTAGATTGGCCTGCTAAGGAGTATCCAAGAGATCCGAAAACAGGAGCACCAGATCCAGAGGTGATGAAAAAATATGACCAGGTAATTGTGTTCCTGAAAAATAAGGTACCCCCAAAAGAGACAGACTGGGTTAAGATAGATCGAACACATCAGGAAGCAAAAGAATCAGTTCATGCTTTTTACGAAAGGCTGATACTGGCTTTTAAACAGTTTAGTGGAGATGAACATCTGGGTGACAAGGATTTGAGTCATTTTGTATACAGATTTGTATTTGGCTTGAGACCTGAAATTAGTGAAAGGATACGTGAGCACACAGTTGATTGGCAGAGTAAAAAGATTGATGAAATCTTGAGACATGCAAAGTACTTCAGTGATGAGATTGAGGCAAAACAGAGAAAGCTGAAAGAGAAAGCAATGTGGGCACAGGTGAAGGTTGCTGAAAGACAAGAAGCACAGATGGTGGAACAAGCAAATAATCCAGGAAATAGACCCAGATATGCAGGAAAAGGGAAGGGAAATCTAGAAGAAGCAAAGAAAAAGTTCCCTTGTCACAACTGTGGACAATTGGGGCATTGGAGATCCGAGTGTACCAATCCACCATTAGTGAGTAATGAGAATAAACCCTTGAATCAACAGGTGCAGAACGAGGGGTGTAATCATCAGCAGCAACAGCAGAAGGTTGTCAGACAGCAGAGCCAAGAGCCAAAACCGCCCTTGCCGCAGAATAGAGGGTCCCAAAAGTATAACCAGGACTCAGGATTCTACAATGATGAGCAGGTAAACAAACCGAGATGTTCTAACCTGGTACAGCAGTACTGGTTAAAGAATGAGGGGAGTGAGTCTGAAGGGGACCATTGACGGTGCCGAAGAGAGGAGGAAGAGTGCATACTTGGTGCAACTCTAGAAATAGACCAGGCAGGACCATTTGTAGATGGGAAAATAAATGGGGAAGGTGTTACTTTTTTGGTAGACACAGGAGCGACGAGATCAACTGTCAGGTCAGCAGATATAAGAAATCTTCCTCTCTCGGACGAAGCAATCCAAGTGGTTGGTGTAGCCAATACACAGATTAAGACTCGTCTTACCGAACCAGTAAGGGTAAGAATAGGGAAATTTTCAGACATGCACAGGTTTGTAGTCTGTGACACTAGTCCAGTGAATTTGTTAGGTAGGGACTTATTATGTAAGATGAATTGCACAATTTTCTGTACTCTGGATGGAATAGCTTTTGACACACCAGATGAGGATGTCTTGTACAGGATGACTCTAGACAATAGAGAGAGTGAGATTGTTGGTACATATGCTGTGTTTAATCCAGATGATTTGCCTCAGGAGTTGAGACACACAGTGAAAACAGCGGTTTGGGATTTTACTGGAGAAGATGTGGGATTGATGAATAATGTAGATCCAGTGAAGATTTCAGTGAAAGAGGGGATTGTTTATCCTAATATCCCACAGTACAGATTGACACCAGAGATAATTGAGGGAATAACCCCTATAATTGACAAGATGACTCAACAGGGTGTTTTGAGAGAGTTACTGAGTAGCCCGTGTAATTCACCGATAATGGGGCTGAAGAAACCTAATGGAAAGTTCAGGATTGTACAAGATTTGACAAAAGTTAACAAAATTGTGGTGGCATGTTGTCCCATTGTGCCAAATCCTTCAGTGATTTTGTAGCAGATTCCTCATGATGCTGAGTGGTACACAGTAATTGATTTGTGTCATGCTTTCAATTCAATTCAAATAGCTTTATTGCGGTTGAATTTACCATAAAAGCACATAAACAAAACAAAGAAACAGACAGTCCGATTCATAGATGCAGTTACACAACATTACATGATTTAAAAACAATTGATCCGTTAAAAATATAAATAATTCCATGATTTAAAAAGATATCATAACAATACAATCCTAAAAAAGATAAAATATTTCTTGCTCTCTTGAATTCAATTTGGCTAGTCTTAAGTTAAAATAACATTATTAATCAAATTCCTTCGAACAATCCACATTAAGTGTAGGAATTTGGCTGCTGTACAAACTATTAGTGGATTAGTGTCTGTTTTTAGTATCCTAAAAAAGGCCAAATAATGTTTTATGCCCAGGTTCTTACACAACTGTATTATCCATGGCTTCCTGATAAAAGCATAAGCAGGACAGAATAAGATAACATGGACCGGGGTTTCATCCTCAATAGTGCAGCCCGGGCAGGGTCGTACTGCTCCCCCCTTCCACCTATCAGATACAGAAAAAAATGGCAGTGTACCATATCTAAACTGTAGATACAGTTTCTTGGCTAGTGTTGGTTGGATTAAATCAATCGCAGACTCAAAGCTATAAACGGATTTTACATCCAGAAAATTATCAGTTAAGCTTGAGGATTTTACTGAGCGGAAATGGTTACTTAGGTTATTTTCCCTGACTACACTATTCAGAAACTTCTATGGAATAGCTGAGCAGGAAACTTCAGGATTAAACCAGAGTTCCTCAAAGCCATTCGATATAAGTGACTGTTTTACAAAGGCTAGCCAGGGAATCCTTCCAGAACCAATAGAAGCCATGACAATTTGTAGTTCCTCCCTATAGCTCGCCAACTCAGGTGTACTCCAGAGACGCTTCCAATAGAGTAGCGGTCGAATGGCAATAGCGTCTGCAATTGAACGGACATTAAGATCAAGTCTTAATGGGAGTAGAGGAGTGCTTTTAGGGAGGTCCAATAGTTGTCTAAGAAAGTTATTTTCAGTTATAGATAGGGTATTTATTGGTGTGTGACCCCAAAGTTCTGCCCCGTAGAGAGAGGAGGCCCTAGCTTTCACTTTAAAGATTTCAAGCGGGGCACTAACTATTTTTAGTGTACAACTCTTCTGTACTTTAAGAATGCCCCCTGCTACTTGCGTTAGTCTTAAATTAGACTTTGCCACTTGGGGACCCCAAGACATTTTATCATTTAACCCCTTGAGTGCCCATGACGAGATGGTCTCGTCATGGGCCGCGGTTGCGCTGTGCCCATGACGAGACTATCTCGTCATGAACCCCGCCCGCTAATGAAAGGCGTGGCACAGGGCGGGGAAAGGGCAGGGCACTCAAGGGGTTAAAATCACACCCAGATATTCAAATGTTGAAACCCTTTCAAGAGGTCTACCACCCATTGTTGGGTGGGGGCAGTTAACAGTTTTTGCATTAAAAGCCATGTACTTAGTCTTGTCTATGTTAATCACCAGGTTTCTTTTTAAACAGAAATTGGAAAATTGGTCTAACACGCGCTGCATCCCCATTGGAGATTTTGAAAGCAAAAGCGTGTCGTCCGCAAACATTAAGGCGGGAAATTTACGGGCGCCTATTTTGGGGGAGTCTATATCTTTTATGGCCATGAGGTCTTCGATAAGCCCATTGAGAAAGAGAGAAAATAAGGTTGGGGCAAGGACACAGCCCTGCCTAACACCTTTCTCAATCGGAAAGGCTCCGGTTAGCTGTCATTGTTTACCGAAGCGTACTTTTCAAAAGTACCAGCATGTAAGATTTTAAATTGGTGGCATAAGTAGGGTGGAACCCCCATTGATAATAGGATGGACCATAATTGTTTTCTATCCACCATGTCGAAAGCAGATTTTAAGTCGACAAGCGTAAGATAGAGACTACCCCTTTCCAAAGCCACATGCTTCCAATATATCACTTGTAGCCGGAATAGTTGATCAATTGTTGAGGTTTTCGCCCTAAATCCCGCCTGAAGTGGCGTCAGAATGTTATTGTCACTAGACCAGCTCTCCAAACGTTGTAACAATACCCTGGCGTAAATTTTTTGTGTGACATCGATGAGGCTAATTGGCCTATAATTTGAGGGTAGGAGCGGGGAGCCTTTCTTATATATTGGGATGATCTCCGCCCCAAGCCAGGAGCTAGGCAAAGGTTGCCCCTCCAGGATTGCGTTGAATAAAACCAAAAGGTAAGGGGCCCAGACTGATGGTTCTTCTCTAAATAGATCACCTGGGATACGATCGAGCCCCGGAGCTTTATTGGGCTGGATCCTAAGTATTGCCATCTTTACTTCGGCCAATGAAATTTTTTGCACAGGCAGAATGGGAATCACAGGCAGAGGACTCTGCGGAGCCACCTGGGTACAGGAGGGAGAGAGAGAGTAGAGATCTTTGAAGTGGGAGGACCAAGCTTCCTCTGATATATTGGGGACAATTGCAGATCCTCCTTCTGGATTCCCAGTATGGACAAGGTTCCAAAAAGACCTCGCATCCTTTGCTGCGAGGGCAGTTGAAATAGCGGCCCAGCGATCAGCTTCCCATTCGGATTTAGCATTTTTTATCAATTTCTTATAGGTTTGTCTAGCCTGGATGATGTGTTGACTATTTCCTTGGTTTAGAGCCAGTAGTAATGCTAGTTTGGCATCTCTACAACCTCTATTAAACCAGGGATTCCCACCGAGACATGGCTTGGTTTTAATAGGACCTACTTTGTAAAAGGTGTCCGTTAACAAAGAGAGCATCTCACCATGGATAGCTGTAAATACAGACATATCCATAGCATTAGTGTCACTGATAACCTGATTGGTTTTTTCAAGTAGGGGAACTACGTTTCTATATAGATTTGGCATTATATCTGCAGAGGAATTTGCAGCTGCCCATCGAATTCTTCTCCCACCTTGTACTAGCCTTAAATCGGTTCTAG
The DNA here is from genome assembly GCF_964204655.1 of Triturus cristatus. Lineage (NCBI taxonomy): Eukaryota > Metazoa > Chordata > Amphibia > Caudata > Salamandridae > Triturus > Triturus cristatus. The sequence continues at coordinate 358,299,607 of NC_140595.1, forward strand.
GAGAGCTGATTTTAACACTCTCCCTACAAGTTAGTTGAAGATTCAACTCAGTTGTCAAAGGGTTGTGATCACTTTCTGAGCGCCGACAGACGGTAAAATCCAAAATGTTAGACCAAAATATCAGGCTCACCAGAAAGTAGTCTATAATTGATGTGTGCCCCAGGCCGTTATAGGTAAAGTGAGCAGGGATGTCGCTATTAAAACGACCGTTACAGGCTCTGAGGGAGAATGTGAGGGAGAGGGAGGTCAGTTGTAATGCTAAAGCTGACCAGTTTTTTACAGGGTAAGCAATAGGGGGAGGAATTGACCAGGTCTCGTCCTCAGCCTTGGTCATTGTAGGAACCCCATGTAATGGTTCGAAGTGGCAATTAAAGTCACCTCCAATCAACAATACTACGTCGCCCCCCAGTTTATGTAGTAACGCGGTTAGCATATCCAGAGTGTCTGAAGTGCCACCAGGTTTTACTGGCCGCGAATAAATATTAATCAGGGCCAGCTTGGGTGTTCTCTTATGTGACATCAGTATGCATGTGAGATCCGGACTATTTGTCACCATTCGTTTCAACGTAAATCCAAGGTGGATGCCTATCCAAGTACACAACCCCCCTGATGGTCTACCCCTTGCACCTTTAACTGCTGGTTCTGCATATGTTACATACCCTGCTCTATGGGTGGGAGCCATAGCCCATGTTTCCTGAAATAGACAGATCCCATGGGAATCCACGAAGGTGCACCAATCAGGAATATCTAAATTAGAAACAAGTCCTGCTATGTTCCATGATAACATTTTTAGGGAGCCTCTAGAGTTTAGAGACTTAGTTCCCACATTGCCCTCATCGCAGGGAGCAGCAGGGTTGTGTGTCACAGCGTCAAGTAGATTAGAATCTGTCTGAACACCAATATAATGAGATTGGGGCACCAATGAGCTATTAGGAGTCATAGGGGATGATCGGACGTCCCTAGACTCCCCAGATGTTTTCAATTCCATTGCATCATGACAGCCAGCCGATTTTTGCATTTCGGTTTGGACAGCGTATTTTGGCATGGTGTCGTATCCCACAGGGGTATACAGAGAGTCCTTCGATATTCAATCAGTTATTGAAGAAATCATTGGAGAGTTTGATCATGCCTAAAAGCTCAGTACTAGTGCAGTACATCGATGACCTACTTGTGGCATCGAAGACACGTGAAGCTTGTGAAGTAGATACCATAGCTTTACTGAATCATCTGGCAGATGGAGGGTTAAAGGTATCTCCAGCCAAATTGCAATTTTGCAAGAAAGAGGTGCATTATCTTGGACATAATATTGAAAAGGGTCTGAGAAAGGTGACCGATGACAGGATCAAAATAATCAGAGGAATGAGAGCCCCAATGACCCAGAGAGAAGTGAGGATGTTTTTGGGGATGGTGGGTTATTGTCGTCAGTGGATAAGTAATTTCTCCCTGATAGCAAAGCCACTGATTAAATTGACTAAGAGTGAGGTGAGAGACCCATTGGAATTGGATGCAGAACAAATGGCAGCATTTGAAGAGTTGAAGAGCAGAATGTGTGAAGCTCCTGCTTTGGGAATGCCAGACTATGAGAAAGAGTTTGAATTGTACTGTAGTGAGAGAAATGGATGTGCACTTTCAGTGTTAATTCAGAAACATGGACAATTGAGAAGGCCAATTGCGTACTTCTCATCAACACTTGACCCCATAGCTGTGGGTTTGCCAGGTTGCCTGAAAGCAGTAGCTGCTACATGCAGAAGCTTGGAACAGAGTGAGGGCATAATAATGGGATGTCCTGTACGGGTATTTGTACCTCATGATGTGGCAATTCTTTTGACAAGAAGCAGGACTCAATATATGTCACACAGTCGGTTGACTAAATATGAGAAAATCATTCTGGGAGCATCAAATGTGACTCTTGAGAGATGTGTGAATGTGAATCCAGCAACTTTGTTGCCAGATGCTGAAAATGTGAATGTGGGAGATGATGTTGATCATGATTGTTTGGATGTGCTTGACTACTGCACAAAACCTAGACCAGACATAAGAGATCTGCCACTGCCTGAGAGTGATCATGTGCTGTTTGTGGATGGATCATGTCTGAGAACTGATGATGGTGTGCTGAGTGCAGCATATGCGGTGTGCAAGGTTTCAGAAGTTATGGAAGCTTCGTCTTTGAAAGGAGTAAGGTCTGCTCAAGTGGCTGAATTGGTGGCATTGACGAAAGCTTGCAAGATTGGGAAGAATCTGACGGTGACTGTGATGACTGATAGTCAGTATGGATTTGGAGTGGTTCATGATTTTGGCCAACTTTGGCTTCAGAGAGGTTTCTTGACGTCGAGTGGGACTCCAATAAAGAATGCTGAGGTGATTGGAAAGTTGCTTGAGGCGATACAGCTGCCTAAAGAATTAGCAGTTGTGAAGTGTGCAGCTCATGGACAAGGAGATGATTTTGTTACTCTTGGTAATCGTTCTGCCAATTACATAGCACAGTATTGTGCAAAGAACAATAATTCGATTAATAGAGGACGAGAAAGGGAGATGTCTTTTTGTTCTGTGATGTTTACTAATGTCCTAGAAACATGGGATGAAGTGAAACAGTTGCAGGATGAAGCAGGAGATGAGGAAATGAGAGATTGGATCAAGGCAGGTTGTGCCCCAAGAGAGACAGATCATGTTTGGATCTCTAGAGATGGAAGACCAGTCATGCCAAATAGCATGTTGTCAACAATGGCAAGAATGTATCATGGTCAGGGACATCTGGGGAGGGACGCAATGATTAGTCCTTCAAACAAACCTGGTACAATGCAAAGTTCAGGCTGATTGCGGAGAGCATCTGTCAAAGATGTTTGATTTGTCAGCAGTTCAATACTGGAAAGAAGACAGTGGTGAGTCTAGGAACAATAGGCAGAGAAGGAGGTCCTTTTACCAGAATGCAAATAAATTTCATTGAAATGCCCCAAGTGAACAGGTTGAGGTATGTACTAGTGGTAGTCTGTTTGTTCTCAAGATGGGTGGAAGCCTATCCGACTAGGAGGAATGATGGAATAACAGTTGCAAAGTTACTGTTAAGAGAGTTGATTCCTAGGTACGGGTTCCCAGTGACAATTGAGTCAGACAGAGGTGGACACTTCTACAATGAGCTCATGGGTTTAATTTGTGAAGCATTGAGCATACAGCAGAAGCTACATTGTGCATACAGACCAGAGGCTTCTGGTGTGGTTGAACAGATGAACGGCACAATCAAAAACCGAATTGGTAAGATGTGTTTAGCCACTGGAATGAAATGGCCTGATGTCTTGCCTCTAGTGCTAATGACTATTAGGTCTACTCCAGATAGAACCACAGGGTTGAGTCCACATGAAATATTGATGGGACGTGCGATGAGACATGCTTTCGTGCCTGTCAACAAGTTGATGATTGACAGTTGGATTACTGTAAAGGCCTGGCTGACGCAGTTCATTCTGTGTTTCACCAGGTTGGAGAAGACGCCACTACACTTGAGAAGAAGCAAGCCCATGATCTGAGTCCAGGGGACTGGGTGAGGATTAAGGTGCACAGAAGAAGAAATTGCTTGGTTCCAAGGTGGGGAAGGCCAAGACAAGTCATTCTGACTACGACAACTGCAGTGAAGTGTGCTGGTGTGAAAAACTGGGTTCATGCGAGTCATACTCTGAGAGTTCCAAATCCAAAAGATGGGACTGGTAAAGAGTATTTTGAAGAGTCAGATTCCAGTGATGATGCAGAAACTGAACCAGTGAGAAGGAAAAAGAATCCTGAAAGGGGGGAAGGAGAAAAAGAGTCAGGTGATTCTTTTTTCTTTCCAAGAGAGGCTTCAAGAGAAACATTGAGAGTCTCAGAAGAGAGATCAGATTCTGTAAGAGTGCCTGAAGTTCCAACGAGCAGTGGAGAAGAAAGAGGAGAAGAGAGCATTTCCACAGAGACTACACCTGAATCAGATGAGGAGGTTGAAAATCCACTTGAGATTACACCTGAAGAAGCAGGGTCAGTAGAAGATAGAGAGGGACAGATTGCGGAAGACCCCCGAGGAGGTGTAGGGAACACTCCTGATAAGCTAGGTGAAGGGACAAGTAGACAGCAAGAAGATTGCGTGTCGGAGACCCGAGGAGGGACAGTAGCAGGGAAGTCTCAATCGGTGGGGAAGAAGTCTGTGGAGCAAAAGAGAATTGTTGAAGAACAAGAGGCAAATGAAACAGAATCGGATGAAAGTGACAATGAGAAATCAGAGGGTCGAGTTCTGAGAAAGAGAACTTGGATTGGAGAGAGAAATAATAAAGAAGTGAGACCGAAGAGGAGTGTAAGAGGAGATCTTTGGCCCAACAGGATAAAGAGGCTAAGGTACAGACTGACACGAGCAAGTGCAAGTTCAAGTTCATCGAAAGCTGAACAGGTGAACGAGGTGTCCAGTCAGAATCAAGCGAAAGGTGAAAAACAAAAGGTTTCAAAAGAACCAGAGGGGATCAAGAGAATCAGAAAACCTAACCAGAAGTATAGGTCACCGGAATGGACGTATGTGGCACTGTCTGAAGGTGAAGAGGCAGAAAGTCAAGGAAATCCAGAGGGGACCATACGAGAAGTGGTTGAGGAGGAGAAAACTGTTGGAATCCTGAAAGTTATCTTGACTGACATTGGAGAAGAGTCGGATGCTCAGGATGTTGTTGAAGATCTGATACAATTTGATGTTGCTGAAGAAGACGTGAAAAGTGATGAAAATACAAAATGAGTAAACTAAAGGAGTCACTTGGAGAAAAGTGAAAAAGAAGAAAATCTGAAATTAGCTGTTTGAAATAATATAGTGTCCTAGTGTTTCAGTAGTGGAGTAGAAGAGGCTAAGCCAAAAGACACTGCCAAAGTAGTAAAATGGCTAACACAGAAAATAATCAAAGTAGATGTGCCTTCTTGAAAAGATGGTGTAGAATGTGCTGCTGCTGTACAGGATTATTAATGCTACTATGGGGTGTACTAGCTTTATTAGTTACCTTTAGGGTTACAATAGACACTTTTGGAATACACACTGGGAATATGACTAATATAGAGAAGAATTCACAGAAGGTAGTTCCAACTAGAGGTAGTAACATTTACATACATAAGGATAGGTCAATTAATGATTTTTCTAGCAATGTTTTTTCAAAGTTGTTGTACGAATACGTAAAGACAATGGAAGTTAGGGATTGCTACATCTGTATGCAATTACCTGCATCCGTTTCAGAGGGTGTTACATATCACCATTTACCAGCTACGTATGGGATTTCATGTAGTGTGCTAAGTAATGTTTTTTATTTGTTAGGGAAAATAGATTATGAGATGTCTAACAAAGATAACATTTTTGGGCAATTACCTATGGATAAGAAGTTGAATCCAGCTAAAGAAGCTAACATTTTTGGTGAGATTTTTATAGAGACAGAAGAATTAACGTTAGATTACATTTTTAGAAACAATTTAACTTGCAGTTTGAAAGAAGAGGAAAAGGCTTTCCTAGACTTGGTAGAGAAAAGGAGAGTGAGCATGAATGAAAAGGCAGGGAAATATGAAGTGAGTGAGACAATATGGGATATTGAGATGGGAAAAGAGTTGAGGAATGGGGCCAGTCCAACTTTGGCTTTAGATGCACCACAGAAGGGTAAACTATGCATTACCAGAAAGAAATCCCAATATGATAATTATTTTGTTGGGACTAGTGAGTGTCATGATACATACTTTATTGCAACAGGATGGGGTTTTAAAGGTGGTGAAGATCCAGTTTTCCCGGGAGTGTATTATATTTGTGGGAATAAGGCTTATTACAGGTTGCCTGACCATTGGTATGGCACGTGTTATGTTGGCCTGGTCTTTCCAAAGATTTTTCATATAGATAAGATAGAAGATGTAGAACACATTAATATACTAACACGTTTTAAGAGAGAAACTTGGTCAGAAATTGTAGGTGATATTTTTGGAGCTTTAATTCCAGCAGTGGGAATTTCATAAAATGCATATGGAATTCGGAAACTGTCAACAGTGGTGGATCGCTTATCGACAAGTACCGCTGGAGGATTTCTTTTGGTAAATACGGAAATGATTGCCGTACGTGCCATGTCTATGCAAAATCGACTTGCCCTTGATATTCTATTGGCCAAAGAGGGTGGAGTTTGTGGAATGCTGAAAGTTCAACATTGTTGCACTTACATTCCTGACGAAAGCAGAGATCTAAAGGTCTATATCAAAAATATTACTGATTTGCATGAAGAATTAGTACCACTGGAAGCTGAAAGTATCTGGACTAAAATGGCTAATAAGCTACTTGCTGTTTAGAGTTTTATTGCTAAGATAGGTAGTACCCTTATTGGTAAGATATTATTTCCTTTGACATGTGTAATTGTTGCTTTATTGTTGCTTAGATTAGGGTGTTTGTGTTGTAAAAACAGGGGAGGGAAAAAGAGAATAATTAGAGGAAAATTTGCAAAGAAACAAAAGAGGTCAAAGAGAGACCCACAGGAAATAGAATTAGAAGAATTGAGGGAGAGTGTTTACTTGGAGTCGAAGAGGGATGATGAAAGAGAATCTGGTGTTTAATGTTGTGTCATAAAAGACATTTCAATTTCTCCTAAAAATGGGTTGGTTTTTGTGGTGATATATATCACCAAAGGGGGGATTGCTGGAGCAGGGTTTTCTATTGAAAATTTATTGAGATTTAAACTCCAGTTTACGTTATATGTCATGATTAAAATTACTGATTTATAATCATTAATTACTGACTTTGTTAGAAGTCTTGACTAATCAACATTACTAATGAGAGAAATTACACGCGGGAATGCATATATGTTGCTTTATTAATACGTGAACTAAAATGGTGAGCAAATTAATAAAATGGGTGTTGCAAAAGTGCTATTTGTTTCGTGTTTGCGCTTTAAAATAACGTGCTCTAATGCTTCTTTGTGTTGCAGACGGCTAGGTAATTACATACACATAAGGGTATTAGTGGGGATTAACACTGTATAATCATTACGATGTGGTAATGTTGTTTTATGTTTCTTTTAATTAAGATGGTCCGTTTTGGCCTAAACCAAGATGGCCGCTATTTGCAGCCTGCACTCGAGTGATTGAAATGTGACGAGAGGCCTTGCTGAACATGGTTGGAAGTCACCTGACCACAGCCTCTGTCTGAATTAAAAGTTTCCGTGAAGACAGCGGCTCCAGGCTTGCTGCCAATTGCCCTTGGAGAAGAATAAAGCCACAATGAACTCTGATAAACTTGCGGTGGCTTCACTATGGTTCCGAGGAAAAGCATTCATGAATGTATCGTTTTCCTAGCTTGAGTTTCCTTCTTCCGTGTTTTTATTTTTGTGATTTTTCTGAGCGGAGGTTTTCAAAATGTTGCTAGTTAACATCCTTTCCTGCTCGCTCTGCTCAGCAGCTCAACGGACGTTTAGAGTTTGTTTGTTACTTTTATTTTGTAAGTTTCATTATAAATAATGTTAGACTAGAGAGGGTCTAAGGCCACTTCTTCCCGAATCTATGCTAGTGAGGATCGATGCTGATTGAGAGGACGGCGACTCGGGAGACTTTACTGAGAGACCTGTCCTGACCCAAATGACACTTAGCTAGAATAGGTAACTATGAGAATAATGATTTTGCTTTTGATTGACTTTCCTTGAACTAATTTAGATAAAAGATGATCTTTGTTTGAATTCCAGGTCGCATTGACCTCGTTTAGATGCAGATTGATTTAGGATCTCTCCCATATATTCAGTGTGGATAGAGTAATAGAATGAATGTTAGTTTGATGGGCCCTAGCGTATGATGAGTGTATATGCGTGCGACTGTGGATTTACTCTGTCCGTGGAAGTAGGGAGAATTTATATGCTCCGATCTGCAGCACGCTCTCGCGACAAAGTTGTAAACCTGGTTGATTTGTTTTTGCTTTCTGCAGTTTTTTACGCATCATTGTTTGTCTTTGATGTGATTTGCGGCCTCTGAGGCATGCCCGTGCCCCCAAGCCTGTATCGCCGGGCCCCGGGCCTCTGCAGACAGTTCACAGGGGCGCCTGTGTCTCCGAACAATAGCCCCAGAAGGAGCCCCCGTGGGGGGCAAACAACCCGAAACGTTATATAGTTGTCTGGCGGCGGGGCTTGGCGGCCGCACTTCCGACCACAAGATGGAAATGTGAGCACGTACCGGGTGATGTCACTTGGTGAGGTGTCCCCTCCCCGTGTCTTGAGTGGTGCAGACGGGTGTGGCGTGGGGTGTCTGGACCTGTGGGCTACTGGGGGGGGGCAGTGTGCGGGGCTTTGCAGGGTTCTGCTAATAATCGTAGGTGCTGAGCCAACCTAGATCCTATCTGATCCCGACTGCTGCAGACGCTCAGTGTCTCGCCTTTGTTCTTGTATATCTCTTTGACTGATGTATGACGTTACAACGCACACTTTTACAACGCATGACACTACAACGCATTTTTAAAAACTACCTTTACAACGCATACCATTACAACGCATAATATTAAATTGCATTTAAGGTAAGTATTAGATAGTATAGGGGTAAAAATTACTATTCTAACTCCAGTGGGTGCAACAGTAGGGTAAGTGTTGGATAGTATAGGGGTAAAAATTACTATTCTAACTCCAGGGGGTGCAACAGTAGGGTAAGTGTTGGATAGTATAGGGGTAAAAATTACTATTCTAACTCCAGGGGGTGCAACAGTAGGGTAAGTGTTGGATAGTATAGGGGTAAAAATTGCTATTCTAACTCCAGGGGGTGCAACAGTAGGGTAAGTGTTGGATAGTATAGGGGTAAAAATTACTATTCTAACTCCAGGGGGTGCAACAGTAGGGTAAGTGTTGGATAGTATAGGGGTAAAAATTACTATTCTAACTCCAGTGGGTGCAACAGTAGGGTAAGTGTTGGATAGTATAGGGGTAAAAATTACTATTCTAACTCCAGGGGATGCAACAGTAGGGTAAGTGTTGGATAGTATAGGGGTAAAGATTACTTTTCTAACTCCAGGGGGTGCAACAGTAGGGTAAGTGTTGGATAGTATAGGGGTAAAAATTGCTATTCTAACTCCAGGGGGTGAACCAGTAGGGTAAGTGTTGGATAGTATAGGGGTAAAAATTGCTATTCTAACTCCAGGGGGTGCAACAGTAGGGTAAATGTTGGATAGTATAGGGGTAAAAATTGCTATTCTAACTCCAGGGGGTGCAACAGTAGGGTAAGTGTTGGATAGTATAGGGGTAAAAATTACTATTCTAACTCCAGGGGGTGCAACAGTAGGGTAAGTGTTGGATAGTATAGGGGTAAAAATTACTATTCTAACTCCAGGGGGTGCAATAGTAGGGTAAGTGTTGGATAGTATAGGGGTAAAAATTACTATTCTAACTCCAGGGGGTGCAACAGTAGGGTAAGTGTTGTATAGTGTAGTGTAATATTATGCGTTGTAATGGTACGCGTTGTAATGGAATGCGTTGTAAAGGTAGTTTTCAAAAATGCGTTGTAGGGTCATGCGTTGTAAGTGTAGTGCGTTGTAATGGATTTTGCGTTGTAAAAAATGCGTTGTAAGTGTAGTGCGTTGTAAAAGTTGCGTTGTAAAGGTTGTTCCCCCTCTTTGACTGAACACTCCCGGGCGGCCCTGTGGGTGTAAAGTACTCCAAGGGATGCTCAGCTTTTGTAACAGAGTCCACCGTGTTTTAGAACCCTGAAAGTGATGCAGGGAGACGGCGCACCGCCTGCACCCCCACCTTTCCCCACCCACCCGCGAGTCATGCCAGCCGTGACTGCCATTACTTGGGGGCTTCGACCTTGCAAGCAGAACAGCAAGGCTTGGTGGCATGTTTTTACTCCGTTAGGATTAAAGAGATAGCGTAAAAGCTTTCTGTGTGCCGGTCAGCTTTATGGGATTTAAAGGGTTTGCATGTGGCTGTTTTGTTTCTGTGGCAAAAGAGCAAAACACCCGGACGGCTCTCTTGAAGTATGAACAAGCATTTGCAATGCAATAGGTCGCGCATTTATACGAGTTTAAGCTATTGGCATTGTAAATGACAATGCCTTTTATTTATGTTCAAAAAACAAAAATAAAAGGCATTGTCATTTGCAATGTTAATAGCTCAAACTCGCGTAAATGCGAGACCTATTGTATTGCAAATGCTTGTTCCACAAGCTGTGCACTTCTTCCCTCTTGCTGTGCACTCCGCTGGTCGACGAGACGGCCCCCACAGTACCCAAATGTCCGTGTCCGGGTGCTTCTTGCCTGACTTAGTGGCGCTGTGGCAGCGACTGCATTCACTGGTTCAGTCTAAATGGAGGTTTGAAGAGCAGTCTCCATATGTGCCGCCCGTGGCTTTGAGAGTTCCTTCGTCCTCCCTAGGGTGAGTATGTCTGCTAGCGACTTTCCGGATTCTTCCAGGATGCACTCTCTCAACTTCACTGAGGCACATAACGGAGTTTCCAGGCCCCTTATCTTTTCCGTCTCATTTTGAAAGCCACAGGTGCTTGCCAGCTCTTTAAGATGCGCATGGAACACATCTAGTGATTCTTCGGGCTGCTGCCTCGCCTGCCTGAATACAAATCATTTGTAATCTTGATTTGCCATAGGCTCGAACTGCACATTGAGGGTCTCAATTAGTGTGGTGTGAGTTTTGGGTGCCCCCTCTTCCACCGTCTTGGATATCTTGTAGACATCTCTTCCTCCCAGATGCAATATCTTGGCACGTTTCTGCTCACTGTCTACTTTTGTAGTTTCAAAATGAGGAGTACTCGCTCCACCTGCTCCTCCCATCTCAGGGCTAGAGATGGCGGTGCCCTTTCCACCACAAATGGTTCTATTGCTAGCAGGTATGACGTGGTGTGCTCACCAACGAAACCGTAGCTCTGTCTCAGACCTGGCAATAAAGCGACACTGCGCTGTAGGCCGTATACGAACAGCTCCACTCGCCGTGAAGTAGTTTGACCTAGTTGTCACCGGTGTATGCCACTCACAGTTAGTTGCATCTGGAAGGTCCGGGAGATGTTTATGGGTGCATCAGCTGAATATGTGCGTGTCTGGGCCACACGGCGACACTGTGCGGGCCACAGCATGCCTTGCACAGTCAGGCGTTGCTGAGAAGCAGCACGAGCATCCCACACTTCAAAATCTGTGCGTGGCCGCTGCAGTATGCAACATGGGGTCAGACCACCCTCGTTGTCAATGTTATGTCAAGACTCGGGTCAGACAAAGTCCCGACATGCGAGGTTACCTCCCGTGATGGCCACCTATGCATCCAGTAATGCCACGTGGTGTAGGCGCCAGATAACTGACATGCACACATGGAATCTTGTTGGTGCAAGCTCGCCCAGCCGGGAACTCCTGCCTAGTGGCCACGCCTATTTTTTCAGCTCCACCCACCTGGCGTAGGCTTAACCACAAGGTGAACACGTTGCCGGGGTGAGCCTCTCTACACCCCCGGCCCTGAACACACAACTTGCCCAACTTGCAACAACTATCGCGATGAGTGATATAACAACCACTGACGGTCTTATTTTCCCTTGTTGCCATCCTGCCCAGTCATGCGCCACTCTGCGCAACCCTAACATTGTTCTTTGCTGTGCTGTGGAAGTTGAACTGGCGGGCTCGGAAACCCCATGTTTTTCCTCACTGCAACTGCCCCCTCCAGCCCATCTGGACATTTTTTCAACAGTCTGAACTGATGTGAACTTTGTCTTCACCAGTGAAGCCCTCCGGTCATGTGCCTTTGTTTCTGTCTGGTGGAGAGGCCGTGACTGCAGCCCTAGTGTGAGCTCTGGTTGAGAGACACCCCAGCAGCGAGGTTGCCTGTCATGTCACACCAGCAGCATCAAGGAGCCCTGAAACAAAGTTATGGCAGAGGTCCAGAGAGCTGCATTATTTGAGTCACTGCTCAGCTGCAAGGCCATCCCTGCAGTGCCAGTGGGCAGCGTGGCCCTGACTGCCACAGATGATGCGATCAATGGCACATCTCACTATATGAGCCAGTGAGCACAGCAGCAGGGAAATTAAGTCAGGTGGTCTGATCTAAAAAGCAGCTCCGAGGTCAGATCATTTCGTAATAGATGCATTTCCATTTTTTACCTCACAAAAATATGTATTTGTCTGCAGTTGCAGATGCTCACTATTGCGTCCTATAATTTGTTTAGTAAATAATATCTTTTTTATAGTTTCTAAGAGCTGCGTGCTTGTTGTCAATAAGACCATTTCCATGTTTGAAATTGTGACACTCAATTTTATAGAGGCCCTTTAGTCCAACAACAATTTCCATACTGAGACGTGTATAAAATACAGTTAAAAGGACAAGTAAAACTACCTTACCCATAATGCTAAGGGTCACTGCCAAAATAGTTAAGACTGGTGGTTGTTGCACTGGGCATGGAAACAGCAGATTTGGAAAAGCTGATTTGTTTTCACATTATTATAAAAACAGACGGAACACAAATCTTAAAGGCTGGAATGCGATTTACATCGTTGTTCAACCCTGCATGTGTTTTCTTCTTCTCAGTAAATATAAATTTGTTTAAGGAATTTTTGTAATTTTAGCCAATTGATGTTTGTGGTGATTGTATACTCATTGAGTGGTGTGCTGTCATAATACCAATTTATAAGAAGATAGAGCAGTAGTTTAATCGCTTGCTCTTCAGAGTAGCTCATAAACTGGAGGTGTAAGGTTCAAAATCTGATAAGACCTACTCTGCCATTTAGCCTTCAGAGGTCAATAAAAAAACACTATTACTGCAACTGTAATTCCTTCTATGACAATGGGAAGCAGGTGTGTGTGTTTTGGAGCTGGGGAGGAGTGGGGGAGAAGGACAAGGGACAAGTAATAGCTGTGAAACAGTCTCTGTTAGTGCACACGCTCAGGGAATGGCAGACACCTCGGAAGGGGCATGTTGACGCGAGGCTACCTCCTATCTCAGTTTCTTTCACACCATCCTTTATTCATGTTCTGCCTTTGATTTTCTCTCAATCTTTGAACCTTTCTGCCTATCCCTGTCTATCTCCAATTTCATCCATATTTTTAAATCTCTGTCTCTACCCTTCTCCTCCCAATCACCTCCTAGGACTCATTCTCTTTTTCTATTACTGCAACACTTTCTTTCTGTATAATAATAGAAATCTCTCTATGGTTCGGTATTTTATATTACCTTTCATTGATTCCAGATCTCTTACCCTTCATTTATGGTACATCCATAGAGAAGTACATAAACAGCAGAGTCTTGGCAAAGGAAGAAAAATCACAAAATTATAACTGAGCACATAATTTAAGATTTGAGTCAAACCATCAACATTACAGGCAGCTTTAAAAGTTGTAACTAAATGTAACCACTAATCGAAATATTAACAGTACAGGGATATGTTCTTGGCTAAAGAAATAGGAAAGTATATCACACAAATATGACATCAGTGAACAAATTAGTCTGTTCCTCACTTTCTGGTCCAATTACGTACTCACCCCCAGCTTCCTTTTCTCCCTTTCTATCTCTACTCTTCTCGCACTGTCTCTGGCACTCTGTTTCACAACCACTCACCCCCTCCCTTTTACACCTTCCCTTACCGACGCTCTTCAACTGTTTCCTTCAATTCCTCTCTTTCTCTCCCTTTCTCACCCTCTCCCCTTTGGTATTCTTTTGCTGTCATTGTATTATACTTGCTGTCTCATTCTAGAGCGCCTTTTTTTTATATCTCTCTAATAGCTAAACGAATTAAGATTAGTAATACTGATTTTTTGTGATTCGCTTTCTGGTAATCGCTATTACCAATATACAAAAGTACCATAACGCCCTATTAGTGATTCGCAGTGGGGTCACAAATAAACCTATTTCATGAATATTAATGAGGTAGGTCACAATTTGAGACCTGCTAGGATTCATTAACATCACTGGTATAGTGGCATACTAGGGTCAGAAGGCCACTATGTCGGTGATTGCTTTTAAATAAAGCAATCATTTTTTTTTTTAATGTAGGCCGTTAAAGGAAAACAAAATGCATGTCCATGGGACCACTGCCTGCTCTTAAAAACTATTGCAGACTACTAAAACTATTGTTTTTTTAAACATTTTTAAAAGGGAAGAGGTCGCAAGGGGACTACTTACCTTTTGTATATGTGTTACCACCAACTTTGAGTTGGTGGTAAAGGGCAAATGTTTTGTGACCGCATTTCAGTCACAACACATTCACATATTTAATTTTGATTCAGTGTTTGGAAGGGACGCCGTAAGAGCGCCCCTTCAAACTACTGAATCATATGTATTCACAATTTCAATTTGTGATTTAGTAACATGTTAATAAATCGCAATGTTGAATTAATAAATAACAAATTGCATTTTTTCAGTTATACACAGCCCAATTCAAGATTGCAAAAATGCTTCGTACATATAGCCCTAAATGTTTTGATACCTTATTCTTATCCAGGTGCATTGTTTCTTTCTTACTGCATTGTCACTCTTCTGTATCTCACAGGAGTACTCTTTGCATTTATATCAACCATTCACTTTATATCTTACCCTTTGACATCTTTTCACGCTCCCTCTCTTGCTCAATGTCGCTTCCTCCCATGTTTCTGTCTCACAGTATGTCTATTATCTCTGATAAACCAAACCTTTCATATGCAATATGTGTACTCATGTAATGCAAATAGTTTCTCGTTTTTCCATTTAATGGTAATTTTTTTCAATTTTTATATGTCCCTGTTTCATGTCCACCTGTATTTTCTCAGCTGAAAACATGCATGTTGCTGTATTTTTCAGTAAATATCCCAACCCCCAAGACTTGACTGTGCCTAATGTTTGGATTACATGCATTGTGGCATCACTCTCATGCAAAATTCTTGGGTGCCTGGCTGCCATCTTACATGCTGTACTAAACTCTGAAAATAAATAAATGCAGTGGATCTTTGCCTGCCTGCTCTATAGTAATCCATTGGCACTCCTAGAGAAAAGATATCACTCATGCTTCTGTTTAGAGAGTCTGTGAAATCAATCACACACCACATCCAGATTATCTGTCACTTGCCAGTCATATTGGAAATTAAAACGTGAAAAAATGAAGATGGGTGTAAATGGCTAGATTTACATTTTGCATTACTCCGACACAGTTTTTAAAATGCAGTTAATCAGGGTTTCACAAGCCCAGCAGTATTTTCTTTATCAATTTAGAGATATGTTTACCAGTAGAGCATCTTTGCTTCTGATTTGTTAATCAGTCATTCAGTAACAGTTGATGAAGCGGTTTTCCACAAGAGTTCACGAGCAGGGCAGGACAAGTTGTTGCCACATTCCAAAAATAAACAAATAGAAATGCAAATGAGACACTGCAGCTGCTGTCTACAAAGACAAAGTCCTTTTGGATTAGTGATGAATGCATCAGAGGCACCGTTAGTTAGCGGATTTTTGCCTTCTACGAAATGCAGATATGCGTACTTGAGGTAGAGGACAAATGAGGATGGAAGAAAAATAAAAAAAATGAAATTGTGTAAAATGCAGAGAAATTTGAAAATTCGAGAAACAGAGAAGGGATCGAAGAAAAGTGGTGATTGAGAGGAGGCAGGATGTTAGTTTATAGCGCTGAGTAAAATGATCAGTCAACCAGGCGGTTCTGGTATAGCACTGCTTATTACCTGAGAGGGAATCCAGGCACTGTGCTGTGGTGTAAGTCAAAGGGCCAGGTCTAAGGTCCCTTCCTGAAGTGGGTTAGCAAGCGGGAAATGTGGAGGTGGAGGGGAAGGGTGTTCCTTGACTTGAGGTGGGAAAAGGAACATCCACTGGTGCGATAGTGGCAGATGCATGGTATTTGTTCAAGGGTGAGGTGAGCGAAGATTAGGGTCCAGGGAGGAAAGTGGAAATTCAGGTAGGTGGGTCCTTGGTCATTGAGGGCTTAGTATGCATGGGTACTGAGCTTGAATTAGCAGCTTTTAGGAATAAGAAGCCAGTGGAGGTCTTTCAGGTGCTGGGTAATGTGGGTTTTCTTAGGGAGTCGTTTCTTTTCTGGCTGTGCCCTTTTGTGAAATACTGCTGGGAGACCCTTTGCTAACATTCTGTTGCCCTGCTGGAGGAAGGTGGCGAAGGACATTGCAGCGCCGCCGCACCAAGCTGGTATCTGGCACAACACCCCGGGGGCGAGGACCACAGCCCCCAGGGTGCACTGGTAATCCTCCAGCTGCCGTGAGTGAGAGGGAGGCATGGTGACCGCGCATAAAGCACTGCCTCTCCCACAGCGGTGCGGGACGCATGCGGGACGCAGCCCGGACGAAGCCCGGACCAAGGGCGGGCCCGTCTGTGTCCGTCCAGGACCGCCAGAGGCCAGGCCAGGCCACCCCTCTGACATTTTTGATCATCTGTGTTTAGCAGTGGTGAGTGGTGACTAACTTAAGTTTTATGTTCGGGCAGCAATCGTTATGGGCAAACGCAATATTACCCCAGCATCACGTAACACTACGTCCATAGATAGTATGCTGGAGAGAGCAGTCAATATCGTTAGCACCAAAATCGAGGTAACTGGGAAGCGCTTGTCCTTGGGCTTAACAAAACCTCATTTCCCTCTACAAACTGAGAATACGGATTGTATTGACTCCCAACCAATGTTGATTATACCAGTTGATCGCAATTTGCACTCGCCAGCCCGAGAAAGCGAAATGGGCGCTGAGGGAAATGAGGATATTGGGCACATTGGGGAGATGGAGGGTTACTCATATCTGGCTTGCTCTAAGGACACTCTTGCAACTGCAACTGTGAACGTCTCCCCGAACCCTGAAGTTACTGGGGCAAAAAGAAAAACAGCTAAGCCGGTTTGCTCTAAACGGAAACAACCCCCCTGTTCAAACTCACAACGCACTGCGCTAACAACATAGATTCAATGTTCGGCAGCCTCAGCCGACCCAGTATCTGTTTGCGCTTCTGTTGATTTAACGTCTTCAGAGACACTAAATAACTCTGTATATACCCAAACTGAAGCAACACCGACACCTTTTTCTAATCTTAAACTTGGGGATCCTGCAATTGATATTATTATAGATACGATGTATGAGCGAGTCAAAGAGCTTGTAGATAAGAATTTTGCCGCATTATGGAAGCGTATGGATCGCTTAGAATCACTAACTGATAAGTTAAATTTGCACAGTATTGCACCTAAGCAGTTACCATCACAGGGTGGCATTTACAAACCACAGATCCTGAGTGATACAATTCTTAGCGAACAACAGGGAATTATAATTCCCACACAGCCTCCTGTCCCTTGTGATACTTGTCGTAAAACCAAAGATTGCACCTCTTTTAAACTCCCTAGTGACTCTGCTAAAGCTAAAAACTCAGTTATCTCCACCATAGTATACCCACCTAGTCAAATCGTTGATCACGTCCCCCCTATAGCTCCCGCTAATGTTGTTTGTAATAATGTTTGCGGGTCTGCTGAGGCAAGTAAAGATGTTTTAAGCCTACCAGCGGCAGCGTGTCCGTATGTTCTGATTCTCGCAGGGGTTCCCCCAATAGGGAAGAATAAATCTGAGTCTTGGGACCAACTGTGAAATAAGAGTATTGACTGGTTGTCTAAACACAAAGGTTTCAGGAGGTTTAACATAAACAACATTATAATGATACGTAGGGTTGGTTGGGTTGGACCGTCAGATAAGACCATTGACGGAGATTGCATTGTCATTAACTTTCGCCGACCAGCACTTGTTAGATCAATATTGATGGCAAAGGAGATTAACAGCTTTTTACCCACAAATATTTGGGCATTTCTTTTATAAACCAAACTTTGAGCAGCATACTTCAGCTATCCCCTCATATCCGTTAGAAAATAGGTTCTCTGCCCTCTCTGGTCTTGACAGTTTAGATTGACCGTCATACATACTAAAACCTACTGAAATCGTCCCTTTGACACCTATGTTGGCTATTCCGGAAAACAACGACTTAGAGCCATACGACCCAAAGTTACATGTGCTAAGCTGGAATATTGCCGGCTTGGCAGCTAAACTAAGTAGTGATGATTGGGTCAAGACGGTAAACAAATATGACATCCTAATGTTTCAAGAGACCTGGGCAACAATAGAGCTATATCTTGAAGGGTATGAATGCCTCAATATTGCTGCACCCTTCCCTAAACAAGGCCGACCTTCTGGTGGTCTGTCCATCTGGGTGAATATTTCTTCGGGCGGCAGTGTTAAAACAATCCCCACTAAAAGCGCTAACATCCAAGCTTTGATATACACACGTGGGCAATCGATTTGTTTTATTAATTTTCATAAGAATGAATTCTTAACTACACCTAATATGAATTTCGTTAACCTTTTCAATTTATTCGGATATACCTAATCTTACAGGGAATCATAAACTTGCTGGATTTTGTTTGGGTGGTGATTTTAATGCAAAGATTGCAGGGGGAAACAATTCAACTCCCCTTGATCACTCTTTGGCCCACCCATGTAAAAGGGGGATTGAATTATTGGATCACTTATCGAATAGTAGTCTATCAAATGTAATGGATATTGCGGCTACAAATAATGAGGATAGTCCAATACCTACCTATAGAGGCCGTGGTTGCGCCTCAACAATAGATTACATTTTTATAACGGCCACACTAGAAGATTATTTGGCTAAAGCAGAGGTCAAACCAACCACGTTTGGGGATCATAATCCAAACTCAGTTCTATTTAGGGTTGCCCCCAGATCCGACTTCACAAAAGAGCCAGGGGCCTGTAATTTAGCACCCTCAACAGATAACTTAAGGGTTATATGGAATGGTTTTGATAATAGTAGTGTGTTCCAAAAAATGCTAAAAACTTATCGATCATTCTATGATACTTGTCTTTCATCTGTTGATCCCAATCCAGAGGTAGTTTCTGCTTTCGTTCAATTATGTGCAGGTATTAAAAAATTTATCTCAAGACCTGCACTTGTTCCCAACTCTAATCCTAGGTGGTTCAACACCATTTGCTCACAGGCAAACAGAGAGCTTAGAGCTGTCCCTAGGGATTCTAACCTCATTAGATCTTTGAGTCACCAAAATAAAAGGGTGACTAAGCAGAGGAAAGACGAGATCTTCAAAGAACAATGGAACAACTTGGCTTGTGCTGCAAGACTTAACAACTCAAATGGATTTTGGGCAGTAGCCAAGTCTTTGAGATCATTGGGCAATACACTCACTCCGTTAAGTTGCAATATAACGAGCAAAGCTTGGGTAGCCCATTTTTCCAAAATATATGCCGCTACGCCCCAGTATGAGGATCCTATAGATAATCTTGTTGCCACACAAATTCAGATATCATTATCAGAGGTTGAGGATGCCATCGACCAAAGTTTGGGTAATAAGGCCCCTGGCCCAGATGGGCTTCCCATCAATCTTATTAAATTTAGGCCAGAGTTCTGGGCGCCCCTTTTACTCAATGTTTTTAATAATTTGACAATTACTAAAATCCCCAATACATGGTCAACATCGGTTATCGTTCCAATCTTCAAAAAGGGCGATAGATCCAACCCGAGTTGTTATAGACCAATTTATTTTATTGACAATCCACTTAAGATATTGGGGAGGATGCTATTTAACAAAATCAGATTTTGGGCGAAGGAGGAAAACATTTTAAATTGATGCCAGCTAGGTTTTAGAAGCAACCTCGGAACGGTGGAACAGTGCCTTAACCTCAACCTGATCGTTGGTAAATACACCATACCTAGCATTTATGGACCTTACCTCGGCATTTGACTTTGTTAATAGATCGCGGCTCCAGTCATGCCTTTTAAACTATGGGTTGGATGAGGCTCTATTGCACTTTTTTAGCATATTTACATAGGGACTTAAGGGCACGGGTGAGAATTAGTACAGATGGGGCAGTTTCTGGGGACATAGTGGCCGGAAGAGGGGTAAGACAAGGGTGTGTCTTAGCCCCACTCTTGTTCATTTTATATATTAACGAGCTACACAATGTGTTGTCTGAACTGACTACAGATGTCCCGATGATCAATGGTAATAAACTCCCCACCCTTTTGTATGCGGATGCTGCCGTTTTAATGGGTCGTACACCTAATGCACTGCGCATATTAGTTAGGGGCTTTGTTGATTTTATGAATGGTTTGAACCTTTGTACAAATTTTAAGAAATCGTTTTTAATGTGTTGCAGTCCTAAAAAATGTCTTATTAAAGCTCGAACTTTAGGTTCTGGAATTTTGCTACGCACACTCACCTTCCCATATCTGGGCTTACAATTCTCAGACAACGGATCTTGGGCAGCCGACTTGGCATATGGCCGGAGTAAATTTTGAAAGGCTGTTAATTCGATCTTGAATCTTCCCCAACCAAAAAGAATTGAGGTAGTGTTGTCCCTACTCAACATTTATAGAACACAGTGCATACCCACTGTAACATAGGGAGCCGAAATCTGGGGCATCATAAATTCTAAAAGTATTCAGGTCGAAGAAAATAGATTTTGTAGGAGAGTGTTGGGGATACCTATCTCCTCCTCATCCTTTGTCTGTCATAATGAGCTAAAATTGTTTTATATAGAAGATTATATTAGGTCCCGCCCGGCCCTGTTTTGGTTAAAAGTTTGGCAAAATTCAGCAGCCTTGTTAACCAGAGAAATTATAGTTGATTGTTTAAAATGCGACAAGGGTGGAGACATACCGTGGCTGGCAGAAGTAAGGGCAAGTTTAAATAGAGTAAATCTTGTCCATGTTTTTCAAAACACAGACCAGTTAGAGGGTATTAACAAAAAGACTATCCGAGAACCCATATATAAATACTATGGGGATATAAAACACGAACAAGAGCTCTCTAAAGCATCCGTCGCATGTTATATATCCATGGTAGACGACGGAGGCCCCCCTCTTAGTTACCAGCTAGTTATCTTCTAAGAGACATTAACCGCTGGGATCAAAGCTTGCTCTTTCGTCTTAGAGCTGGCACATTAAAATATTTGTTGTGCTTCCCCTTAGGCTTCCAAACCAACATCGAGCAATTGCCTTGCCCTTGCGGCAATCTAGGTAAGCAATCCATGTTACATTTTTATTCTTTTGTAACTTTTACCAAAGTTATAGTAAGCAACTTTTGATTCCCTTTTTTAGGGTTAGTGGAATAACGGATTTTATGGTTGCTTATAGGACTACCCTTCAGCTTAAAGGGGAAAATGTAACCCTCCGTGTTTGTACCTTCTTGAAGAAGGCTATTCGTTCGCGTGCCTCTATGAGCCCCTGATAAGTAGACCTGATTGTATTATACGGACTTCCTGCTTTTATGCCGATACAGAATATGCTTTTTGGTTTTTGGCCAAAGTTTAAATTGTGTGGTGTTTTATCCATGGATTTAATAGCCCATTTCCCCCTGCTGCTATTCCT
This sequence comes from Triturus cristatus, assembly GCF_964204655.1. Lineage (NCBI taxonomy): Eukaryota > Metazoa > Chordata > Amphibia > Caudata > Salamandridae > Triturus > Triturus cristatus. Next base: position 358,320,919 of record NC_140595.1, read on the forward strand.
CTAAATCTATTTGCACTTTGCACTTTGCACTCTATCATATGATGCTGTTACATAACTTGATATACTCTTGGTGTCTGTGAAAATTATAATCTTATGACGATTCATTGAATTGTTTTTATATTGTAAAAGTCTTTTTGTATGTTTTTATGTGTAATGTTTTAAGTGTTCCACTCTGTGAGAAATTTCTTTGTGCTTTTATGGATATTCTATATCCGAATAAAGATTATTGATATTGATATTAGGCAGAATGAGGATTAGTCTGGCTGCTGCATTCTTAAACGTATAGAGTCTTTTCATGAGTTTGATTGTGGTACCTACATAGAGTGCGTTGCCATAGTCCAGCTGACTGGTGATGAGGGCCTGCATCACAGTTTTTGCTGGTGCTGATGGGGAGCAGCTTGAAGCCTCTGTGGAGTATGCAGAGAGTGCGGAAGCAAGCTGAGGAGACAGCATTGACCTGATGTTTCATGGAGAGTTAACTGTCCAGGATGATGCTTATGTTGGGGGGATGGTTTTTTCGGGTAGGGGTGGGTCAGAGTTCTGATGGCCACCAAGAGTCGTTCGACAGGGAGGTATGTCTGCAGAAGGTCAGTACTTCTGTTCTGTCATGTTGAGCTTCAAGCAGTTGTTCTCCATCCAGGCTTAGACGTTCTTCATACAGTTGTGGAAGTTGGTCTTCGTCATGGTGTGGTCTGCTGAGAGTGAGCAAATGAGCTCAGTGTTGTTGGCGTAGTACACAATGTCAATATTGTGGGTTCTGACAATGTCCGCGAGTGATGTCATATAGATGTGGAAGAGGGATGGAATGAGTGTTGAGCCTTGAGGGATGCTGCAGATGGTGTGCTTGGCATGAGTGGTGATGGGAGTGAGATGGATCCTCTGCATGCACCCTGTGGGAAAGGATGCCACCCATTTGATTGTATCTTTTGTGATTCTGATCTGGCACAGTCGGTTCATCGGTGTGTGGTGGAAGATGGTGGCGAAGGCTGCAAAGAGGTTGAGCAGGATCAGGGCGGATGATTCTCTTCTGTCAAGTAGGGTGCGGATGTCATCTGTTGAAGTGATCAGGGCTGTCTTGGTGCTGTGTTTAGCTCTGAATCCTGATTGGGAAGGGTCCAGCAGGCTGTTTCTCTCCAGGTTTCAGTGAATTGGAGATTGAGGGCCTTCTCTAGGACTTTGGTGGGAAATGGGCACAATGAGATGGGATGGTAGTTTTAGAGATTGCTGGGGTCTGCAGAAGTTTCTTCAGGGGGGGTCTGACCTCAGCGTGTTTCCAGGTGTCAGGAAAGGTGGCTATAGCTATGGAGGTGTTAAGGATTGTGGTGACCTGGCGGCTGATTTAGTCTCTTCTGAGGTTGAAAAGTAAGTGGGGCATGAGTCAGTGGGTTCTCCGGAGTGGGAGCTGAAAGTGAGAGTGCAGAAAAGAGCAGCGGCAAATCCGCAATAAGGAAATGTCCAGAAATACACCAGCAAAACAGACCCCCCAACTGTCCTGTCTAGTCTTATTTCTCCAGAAAAATTTGTAGAGTCATCCTCAGTTTGACTTAATATGATATAATACAATGATTATATTAGTACTTTTCATGCATCCCTAATGATTTCTTTTACATGTTAAAGTTTTTGTTAACTGTCAAGGGCATTTGACTTTAGCTCTAAAATGTGTTCTTTACTGTTTGCTTACAATGCAAGTTGTTATTGATTGGTCCATCCTCAGCCCCAGAGAATGGTTCAAAATGTTACTACTTTGTTCATTTCAAAATAGGAACTTAATAATTCTCTATGTTTTTAAACAGTAAATATACTGTGCAAGTTAGTTATTTGTGTATCCACACATGGAGGGTGTTAAATTGTCATACACTTTTATAACTTTTTATGAACATGTGTCCATTTTTGTGTGTGTACCTTACACCTACTTTATCTAAATGTGAGAGAACTGCTGTTACTGCTGTGTGTGCTTTCATGACTTGCACTTACAGATTTCCCACATTTGCATGGCACTTGGTTATGTTGTCCCTGATATACTTCAAGCCACAGGTCCTGTGCACATAGAGGCTTTGAGGCATTTGAAAAGTGGACTGTGAACCAGGGCCTTTCAGGGGTCCCCCTGGTACAGACAAACCTATTCTGCAGAGAGTCTTTACATTGTGACCTATGAATGCTTCCCTCACATTACCTTTTAATGTGGGTGATATGTGAGAGTTCATTACAGAGATTTAACAGAGAAGGTGTGTTTCAGTTTCATGACGCATCCATACAGATGTATCTTTGATATCATAACAGGACCTGGCATGTGAACAATGTGTGGGTGTCACTGAGATTAATAACTGTGACACTGATGAGGAGGTGGTTTTGTGTGACTCAATTGAGCGCACACACCACTATCCCTGATTATTAGATGTAAACACATGTTGACTTGGGTAGAGTGTGGCTGTGCAGTGTCAGTGACCTGGCCAAAGAGGGCATAATAGAGCTGTAATTGGATCATACATTCAGAACTATTTCGAATAGAGGCCCCCAAAATACATTTGGCCCAGGGACCCCAAACCCCTTGATATGTCCAGTGCTGGTGTCTATTTGCTAAGTAATCAATGGAAATGGTAAGAGTGCGGATTACCTTCGGTTGCGTCCACGAAGGTGTTGGTTTTGAACATCATCAAGCAGGAAAAGCAGCGGCAGGATGTGTAGGATCAGCTTCATGGTGGCACAGGATGTTTGAAGCTGAGTACAGGTGAGTTTCAGCCTTATCTCCTTCCCTTTCTGACAGCTCAGATGTGCAGGCCACCATTGGTTTACGATTACCTAATAGCACATTTTTGGGATTCACTATTTGGTAAGTACAAACAGCTTTAAACCAATGTCTGTTTCACACACTTAGCAGTTCGCAATGGGTTGCAAATAGACCTACCTCATTTATATTCATGAGGTATGCCTCAGTTTGCGAATCGTTGGGAATTGCTAAAATCGCTGGGATGGTGGCCTGCTGGGGTCAGCAGACCTCCATGTCTGTGATTGCTTTTAAATAAAGCAATGTGTTTTCTTTTAAATGCAGGCCATTTTCCTTAAAGGAAAACAGGATATGTTTCAAAAAGAAAAATGAAAAGTTTTCTTTTCATGGGACCACTGCCTGTTCTTACAATCATTTACATTCCTGTTTGCGAATGACTTAACAACCTCATGAAGGAGGCTGTCAAATGCGAATGTTTGGTGACTGCATTTCGTTTGCAAAATATTCACACATACCACTGCGAGTCATTTTCAGGAAGGGATGCCCCTAACACGCCTTTTCCTAATACTGAATTGCAACCCCATTTTGTGATTCAATAATAGGTTGCTGAATCGCAAAATAGGGCTTTGTACATAAAAAATGCATTTTTGCAGTTGCAAATAGCCCAATTCCCACAAACCAGGCTGTTTGTACATTTGGGCCTTAGTGTTTTAAGAATTTGTCCATTCTACAAAGACTCATAGCCAGCTAGCCAGATACAACGTGCCTTACCAATCACCAATATATTCTGAATATAATACAATGTGGTGAAAATGTATAGTTTGCAGAGTTTCTCTGTTTTTAAAGGGTTTATCCCCAGAGAAGATGAGCTAGGATTATACAATTTCCCCTCGGCCTCAAGAGCTGGGACACGGATGGGGAAATAAGGAGTAATGGGATTGCTGGAAAGTAATCTACCCATTTTGTTCTAGCAAAATAGCAAGACTGGACAGGAAAAAAGACTAATTTTTGATTCTTGTGTTTGATGATTTGTCCCTCAGTAAACTGTTAGCAGGATGTTGATATTTGTTTGGGCAGCTGTTTGCCTCATGCAATCCCACTCATTCAAAGAATGTGCCTGCCTTTTCCATTTCTGTAAACTTCTACCATATATTTGCATCTTTCATGTGGGATATTATTTTGCAAGTTGATCAAAGCACTGGTGTGTCTGTTCAATTTAACTGCATCTTGATATGCCTGGCCTCTCCCTGCGGATGGCTGCAAGTACAGGAATGAAGGCCTGCAAAGGACTGTATTCCTCCATCCCTGCATTTACTTCCTCTGTATGACCACATGCTGCAAAATAAAGTTGGCTTCCATTGAATGATGTTAGTAGGAGCACGCAGTAGCTTAGCTCCCTTGACAACTGTCTTTTCCCACAATGTCTGTCTGTCTTTAAACTTTCTTTCACTCAATCAGACCTTAAAAGTATCAACATGCATAACATAAATAGTTGCTCATTATATGTTCTTCATTCATAGATTTCATCAAAGCCACTCTTTAAAACATAATCGTAATATACATATGTAATAATATTGTTTAAAAGAAGCTATACCTATTACAAAATTGATGAACCAATGTTCCTGAAACATCCTACTATTATAAGTTGGTGAAATACATACTTTGGAGCAGTCCTGACTACTGATTGCTGGCCAAGGTTAGGGAGTCACTGCAGAGCAATTTATCAAGACAAAACAATATCCGTCGTGACTTCCTTCCGTACCTTTCTAGCAAAACCTTAAAAGTGTCAACGTGCATATACAAAGATTATTACAAGTTACATGTACATAATTCGTTATACTTTCCAAAACACACATTAAAAGATGATCCACTTTTGCATATGTAGTAAAATAAGTAAAAAAGTGGGACTTTATCCATTAAGAATTATTTGGATTAAAAAAATAAAAGCTTCAAAAATGATAACTCAATATGCCCCAAACCATCTGCTCCCACATGGTGATACACAGACTGGCACATGCATCAACCATTTTTGCAAGCACAACCGGTGCGATTCGCAAAAATCTGTAGTTTGCGCCTGCAAAAAGGGCTTCTGTGATTCATCACCCTGTGAGCCTCTCGCAATTTAAGGAATCAAACTTTTTTGAAATTTCTTAAATTGTGATTGCATTTAAGGAATCTCAAATTACGATTTCTTAAATGCATTATGGAATCACAAATTGCGATTTTGCAAATAGGGGGTGCAAATTCCCATCAATTTGTAATTGATGGTAATTTGCAAAAACTTTGAAAAATGCACTAAAGTGCATTTTTCAAAGTTGTAGATTACACACACTCACATGCCCTTGGGGCATGTGTGTGCGCAACATGTGTGCACAGATCAATATCAGGGGTGCAACAGGGTGTCCTTTTGACACCCTTGCACCCTTGAAATTGCATGCGCAATTTGTGAGTACCTATTGGTACTCGCAAAAAAGCGCATGCAATCTCCCATTCATTCCTATGGGCCTGTAGGCCCATAGGAATGAATGGGAAGGCATTCCTTAATTGCGACTCGCAACTTGCGAGTCGCAATTAAGGAATGTTTGGGAATCGCTAATTTTATAGCGATTCCTACACGCATAGGCTTTTGCAATTCCTTAATTGCGATTCCTTAATAATTGCAATTAAGGAATCGCAAAAGCCTACATTGATGCATGTGCCTGAGTATGCTTTAAAACAGTGCAGGTTGCTGTTGACTGCCCGGGGTTAGGGAATCCCATTAGGACGGATCGACAGGGTATCTGGTTTCGATTGTGCCTTCCCTCTGATTCTCCACATATGGCTTAGGAACTTAGCAGCCGCACAAGCAAACAAGGGTCTTGCATCAGATTTTAAAATGCGGAGTGCCTGACTATGGTCCCTAGTGCCCCGTTGTTTGCAATGTCAACACACACATTCATAATGCTGTAGTTGTGGCATAGAGACAGCTTCCATTTGTGAACATGATACATTCTTCTTTAGACAAACTTTATCAGATGAAAGGTTGATGACCTTAATTGTGATTGCAAACTATTGGCACTCTCCATTGTGGTTCTGTAGCCTGAAGGGGGTGCCCACTCCAACCACATTTCAATCAGTTGCAAAGGGCATGTTCTGAGTCAGTAAGTGATGTTCAACTTGGTGATTGTCCTTTGTACATTCTGATTTGCCTTTTTGCAATGCTACACAGTTCGAGTTAGCAAATTGCATGCTGTATTGCTGCAAAGATGCTATACACATCAGCCCTTAATTATGTCTGTTTTTTTAAGTGTGTTGAGGGTATGATACATTTTAATGAGTCAAAAAAAATACATAATTGAAAAGCAATGCTTTAGCTTTCAGAATCTCACACAACGTTTACAAAGAAATATCTAATTAAAGTATGAAACTTGGAGGCGGTGTCCGACCCCCCTATGCACATGAAATCCATGAACTATGTTTTTCTATGAAATCAAAGCATTATAAAACACATTTCTGCAAAATATAGTGTTCTCTTGATTTTAAAGGCTCGCAGAAAGGGATCAGGCACTTTTATTCGAGCTCCATAAAGTATTCATATTAAAACGTGTGAAACAATGAGCTCTGTATCATGCAGCCACAATAGGATGTTGACTGACTCCAATCAAGGGAGAAACTAATCCTATTCACAAGGACACAAAGACAAAGCTGTGGCTACCATGAAAGGGAGACAGTACGTTCAATTAATCATGAATCCGCCTGTCTTCCTATTTCCTGGCCCTGAGGAATGGACACATTGTTTGCCCGAGGAACACGCCAGCAGGCCAGATAAAGGCCTACAAATGTAAAAATGGACATTTAAGAAACCTCTCATATAAAATGTGATGAATTCGATACCGCATCTAAAGCATGCTTCTTTCCTTTGCTTCTATTTGTATTCATAATGAGACAGCAGATGGGTTTAAAGCCGGTGTGTTTTTGCTCATTATAAGCAATGTCTCTGCAGTTAGACCCCAGAAAACATTCTCTGCAGCATTAAGGAAATTGCCTGCAGTAACAAATCACGAGTCGACTCGGTAACCCTCAACAAGCAGTGCGCATTTAAAATAACAAAAACATGATTTCTTTTCAAATTGAACCAATCTACCCTTTCCACTGTCATTAGAATGACATAGCAAATGATTCAATAAAATATTAGATTTCGGAGTTGTGTGCAGACTGTCTAGCTCAGCGCATAGCATTTAAATGCCCTATGCCTTTTGGAAAAACTCCTGCATGGCCGAGATTTTCAATGACATCAGGTGTGAAGACTGCTAATAACATAATATTTTTACTGACTCAGAAATGAGATGCAATTTTTTTTTCTACAAGCATTAACCTTCCTGATGCAGCAGCAATTGATTTAAATGCGAATGCAATTAAGGAACTGCTGGCTCCAGTAATAGGTAAAAGAGTCATACAAAAAAAATAGGATCGGTGACAATACCAATTCATCGCCCTGTAGGAACAGGCCTCTTATTTTCTTTTCTTTTGAGCAAGCCTCCTGCATTATACTTCAGTGCATTGCTAAGCATTGCTCCCCCTCCCCCTTTAATGGTGGCAAACTCAGGGGTATGACATGAAATAGGCTATTTCTTCTGAGATGGCTTAAGCTGGCCTGAGGAGTGACAAGAGAATATAGCAAGCAGTCAGTGCTAATGACAGCATACCTTTTTTATAGACTAAAGGTCGAGCAATGAATTTCAATTATAGTGTGTCAGGAGGCCCAAGTGTAGGTCCCTGATAACAAGCCTGAAGCTTCTCACTTCTGTAGATTTCTTCTTTTGAATTTCAATAAAGCTGTTGGCCCAGAGAACAGTTTTCTCTTTTTTATCAGAAACCAATAGATGTAATCTTTTATGAAAAACTCTTTTCTGCCCTTAAGCTCTACTGGTATTTCTGGGTAGTCTTGTGTCTCGAATTTAATAGACGCACATGCAGAGATACATTCTACTGGTCTTTTTGATTCTAGGAAATAATGTACAGCCTTGTATTTAATTTGTCATTTTTTTTTTACATTTTTAAATAAGTGTTATTAATGATGATAGATGAGTATTTGAAGGAGTGACTTTTTTTGTAGCTTGCATTAATTGAAGGCAGGGGCAGAGGGAATTTTCTTCAAAGCTAAAATCCACAGCCAGGGTCATATTGGACCTCCGGTGGATTTAGCAGACAGCAATTGTTTTACATTGTTAAGCAATTTTTATATAGCGTGACCTTCTCTCACAGGCATTACAGCGCTTTATATAAGCAGCAGATTATATTACACAAACTTAGACTTTTTTCTATTTTAGGACCGGGAAGGTTACGTGATTTCCACAAAACAGGCGAGCAGAACGCTGAGTCTCGAACCAGTTCTAAAGTCGGCGGTTCTGGCCGTTAGGGCACATCTCTTCCCAATAGAGCAATGCTTTAGAGGATACCAAAATCTCAAGGCTCCCTTATTTAAACATTTTTTGAACAGCAAAAATTGACTTACTATAAACAAATCGAAAGTATGATGATCCTAATGTGCTAATGGATTTAGCAGTCGCAAAGGATATGCTTCGCAAAATGGAAGTCGTCCTGACCAGAAAACCCAAGCTTGCAATGTAGCAAGGGGCATCAGACTGGAAAATGTATTTGTGAATTGCAGAGCACATTATTTGACCAATTATAAATCTTTAGGCAGTGACGGCTGCTGCAGAACGGGGGTGGCGGGGTGGGGGGATGTAAAATAAAAATAAAGGTGACTTACCGGTTCACACTGCCGCTTCTCATTGTCCTCTGTTCTTACTGGCCCCCAGAAGCAGGAAGCACCCATGCTCCCCTAAGCCAATCACGACGCTGCTGTCATCATGACAGCAGAGTTGTGACTGTCTGAGCGCCCTGGTTCGCGCTCAGAAGGGGACTGCAAGCATGTGCATGATCCTCACCCAGGCTGTGCATTACAGCCCGGTGGAGAAAATGCTAAGTGCGAATCACTGTTTGGCTGGCCCAAGACGGCCGGCCAAACCGTCATGCGCACTTAAGGTGCATACACCACTCCTCCTTCTGTACTGTGACAGATGCCTAGCCCCGCCTAACCTGACTCTGTAGAGAAAAATCAAATGATGATAATATCCTGGTATTATCATTTTATTTTTCCTTTTTTGCTCTGCTCTGAAGCAGTGGGGCGATGCTCCTCCACCCTAGTGGAGGAGCAGCTGCTGTCTTTAAGGAGAAGGGGTTGTGAAATGTGTGTTCCCACTCCCAGTAAATGTTTGTTGAATGAATTAATGGTTTGTGACTGTAAATGCAGCTGCACACCATTGACTAATACAGACACTGGAAAGCTGAGTCAATGATTCACTACCACTGTAGGAAAAATATGTCACCTGGCAATTTTATTTATTGTGGAGAAATGAGGCAGTTGTGTATGCCTGGTATTGTTACAAACAAAGGTGGCAACTCTGCGTGCAGGGGTTCATGGGTGAAATACATTAAAGTGAACAAGTCATCCGAAGTGGCTACTCTATTTGGCCAAATGTCTTTGTTCATGAAGCACTATGCTGGCAGTGTACAGAATTGATGAGAAAGGTTTCTGGCATGTACTAGCCCACTTGTGTTCCAGTACATGACACTTTTCAGACCAGTCTAAAAAAGTCTGAAGACACTTGCTTTTTCCAGCTTTGGGACTGCTTGCAGTTACAAGATCTTTCCTGCTTCCGGGTTCAGTCCCATCAACATAACCTCTACTATTTACTTTTGGAATTTCTATTGTTCATCATTCTTCTTTAACGATTCCTGCTTTGTTGCCAGGGTAGTCAAAAAACTCAGTTTGCTGATACGTTTTTAATTCAAATGAAGAACCACTAGAGGCATGGCTACCTCTTTTGTGTTTTTCCAGCAAAGGCTTTAAGTTTGTTGGGTCTTATCTTATGAGATACACCCTCTGCAAGAGGAAATAATAAAGGTGATGAATGGCATACATGCAAAATGTGAGCCACTGGCAATCATTCATGCTACGTTTAGTTCAGCATTTATTTTTTTACGGAGTGTTATATAGTGCCAACTTGACCTGAAGGTATCAGGTATCAGAGCATTTTACACGAGCACCAGTTGCGTTTACATGAGGACACGTTCATTTTTGTTAGGAATGGAGAGATTAAGGGCCAGATGTAGGTAAAACCCAATTTGCGAGTTCTTAATAGTGATGTTTACTGAATCGCAATTAAGAACCTCCAAAGTCCGATGTAGCTAAAAAATTGCTAAAAGATAGCGATTCGGTAATAACCGCAAAAAAAATACCGATTTCACATTTGCGAATCGGTATTAGCGATTTTGCAATACCGAATCGGTATTAGCGAATTCGCTATTTCAAAAAATCGCTAATTAGTGAATCTGCCAATCCGGTGCATCCTGATTACCTCACAACCAGGAAGTGGCCTGAGACATGCTGTTACACTGAGCCTGAAGCTGTGGGAAAGGCAGGGAGCAGAACCAAAAACCCAGGAGCTGCACAGCAACCACCTTGCAGACACTCAAAACAATCATGGACACACAGGAAAAGGGAAAGGAGGCCGGAGAGAGGAAGTGAAAGCACAAATTTAGTGAGGGAGTTGGAGGAACTAATTGAGGAGGTGGGGAAGGATCACGACCAGCTCTTTGGCAAAAAATCCCTGCAGGTTCAAGAATCACAAAAAAGAAAAATATGGCTTGTGATCCAGGAAAAATTCAATTCCATCGGCGTCACCCAGCGCTCGATAGACGAACTTAAGAAGCGCTGGTACCACCTTCGCAAACGTGCCAAGACAAGGGTGGCTGGCAGGCTCAAACAAGCCAATCAGACAGGGGCAGGACATCTACTGCACCTGTACCAACTCCCTTGGAACAATTGGTGGAGTCCACCCTCCAACCGGAGAGCGTCATTGGCATCAGAGACGCGGACAGCTCAGCCAGAGGAGACAACAGACCAGGTAGGATGCATGCACAGCATGCTGTGCCCCCCTCCCTAACCCCAATCCCCAATGACCCAGTATGAATCCCACTCCAGTCCATGATTTTCCAAAAACCAGCAATGCATCATGGGAGATGTAGTCCCAATTAACACATAATATAACAGTTAGTCCACTGAACCCAAATGCATGTCACACACATCAGTAAATAAGCAAGCAGGGGACAGTCAGTTTGAATGGCAGTCATGAAATGTATTGAAATGCTAATGATGCTAGACAAGTGAGTAGATGGACATTCTGTATCCACGCTGCAGAAGAGGAGACAGAAGAGGCACCCAGGGAGCCCAATACCCAGAATGAGGAGGCCCTGTCACCTGCTGAGGTCACACCACCACCGAGAGCCAGGAGGTATCCAGTGGGTAGCCTCCAGGAGATGGAGGGGTCAGAGGAGGAGAGCATGGGAGCCCAACAGTCCATGCAGGAAGAGGTTGACCAGACACCAGGAACACAGTCCCCCATGGAGCGTGGCCACACATGTGCCCAACGACGCCGACCAAGGGCACACAGTCCTGATGCACAGGGAGAGGAGGCCAGTGTTTTCGCAGGTCTGGAGAGGAAGATGTTGAAGGTGCAATGGCTGCAAGGTAAAACAATGCAGTCAATGCAATGCCAGATGGTGGCCATTAACAAAAACATGCAGGACATGAAGGAGGGCATATACTGCCTTAACAACACCGTGGCTGAGGGCATGCGGGACATGGCAGAGGCTGTAAGACTGTTGTGCAGCAAAATGGACAACGAACGTGGAGCAAGGCCCAGGGATAGGCAGAGAATGGATGGGTACACGAAGGCGGTGAACCAGCTATGCAATGCCACCTCTGTCCTTAGCAGGCGCTCGTTGGCCATGCAGTTAGAGATGGCCCACTGCAGCCATGACATCACAAGGGGGGTGGTCACAGTCACCAGTGCCTTAGCAGTGCTCCAGACCACACAAATCACTGCCACAGGATCGGGGGATGGGGGAAGGTGAGGAGGCAACAAGCCGCAGCAGTATCACTCCCCCAATAAAAGAGTCCAGGAGGCGCAGTGGAAGGCACAGACCAGTCACAGGATAGATCTCTAGGGAGGACAGTGTGTCTAGTGAACGCAGCAGTGCTGCGCGTGGGTGCAGAAAATAATACCAGGCATCACCTGACATTGTGAGATAGGTGAAGTAACCCATTTGACCAAATGATGGGATTTGGAAATTTGCATAGAGAATATCTATGCCATGCTGGGGTTGTTGAGGCACTGTGAGGACTTCATGATGCGGCGGTGTGCTGTCCTATTGCCTGACTGAAGGTCAATAAAACACCGTAACACAATTGCAGTTACTCGCTTTGTCTCATTATTTACTCTGAAATAGTTGTGTGTAATTTCAGCCCGTCTGTGTCTCCCATCTGGTGCTGCTGCAAAACCTGCAGCGCAGTGCTGTGGCTGTGGACAATCCTCACCCTCATCTTCTGATTCAGGGAGTTCCACGGGTGTTCCCTTCTTTGTGGCGAGATTATGCAGCATGGCACATGTAGCTATTATTTTGCAGCAGATCAGTGGCCGGTACTGCCTTGCACCTCCACTTTTGTGGTGGCAGCGGAACCTGCTCTTCAGGAGTCCGAATGTACGCTCCACCACATTCCGCGTATATTTATGGGCAACATTAAATCTCCTTTCTGGGCACACGTGGTGGGGATATCACAATGTTGCTACAAGTTTAATGTGTTATATAAGTACAGTGATCAACACCAGCGTGGACTGTGCTCACTTTCCAGTGTGGATTCTGTGATTCACACAATTCTGGGGGTTAGCGGGTAAATCCCCCGGCCTGTCAGCACCGTACCGACACAGGTCCGTAGAAGACAATACGCGCATTAGTCTGAGCGCCATTCTTCCTGACTTCACTAAAAACCCCATCCCTAGCTTTTAAATCTCCTTTCACTTGGGGTAGATGGGTTGAGGTATGGAGTCAGGATAAATGCACGCACCGCATATGCGCTATCACCTCAGTGTTAAAGGAAGGAAGATTATTTACAGTCAGCAATAGATACATCAAAGATATACATCAGTGTGTCTCACATAGATTTACCTAGCAAGTATCCGTCTCCAAATTCACCCCCAGCAAGACTGGTATAGATCCCTCTGTTCCTGAAGATGTAGGAATCATACATGCTCCCAGGAAATTTATCAACGATGTCGGTAATGATGTGAGACGCATCACATATGACCTGTACGTTGATTGAATGTGTTGATTTGCGGTTACGGTAGATGTACTCAGTGGCAGAGGGGGGGTAGATTGGTATATGTGTCCCGTCAATGCACCCTATTACATGTGGGAACTGGGCCTTCTGATAAAAGTCCATCTGTGTCTTTTGCATCATGGCATCCAGGAATGTGTTGAAAAAGCGTGACAGGCAACTCTGTGAGACACCACCAGACACAGCTATTACCCCCTGGTACCTGCTGGATGCTAGTAGGTGCAGGCAACAGAGGACCTGTACATGTGGAGGTATTGCATCCACCCTTGGTGTCTGGTGCTCCAGGACTGGGTGCAGGTCACATATCAGGTCGAGGATGGTGGTTGGGTGAAGCCTGTACCTCTCATGGATTTCTGCCTCTGTGAGTTGGAATAGTGTAATGCGCACTCTGTATACGCGTTCCTCTCGTCTCCAGATCCTCTGTGCTGCTGCTTGCATCTGCATCCGCCTTGCAATGACATAGAGGACCGCCATTGTGTTCGCGCAGATGCATTCTGGGGCTGTTTATATGCTGGGCACCCGGTTACCACTTGCTTTGAATCAGTGCTAATTTGCGACTCTAAATAGTGATTTTTCAAATATTAGCTGTTTGCAAATTTATGTACATTGATTTGCGATTTATTTTAGCGATTCCTTACTTAGCGATTCACTAAATGGGGAGTCGGTGTGGCATATTCGCTATTTAATGAATCGCTAACTGTTTTCCCTTTTTTTTGCGATTCTTTATTTAGCGATTCGGTATTTCTGTACCTGCATGTCGCATGGCTGAATTGCGATCGCAAACGTGGAAATTCTGCGAATTTCCGCATTTGCGATCGCTATTTGGCTTCCTACATCTGGCCCTAAGTGATTTGCCCAGAATCACAGGACGTTGGCCACCGTGCCGAGACTCGAACCCCGTTCCCCAGATTTGAGGTTGATCGCCGTAGCCGTTACAGATTCTGTACCACGCCAGAGAGTACCGCATCAGAGAGAGAATAGCAATATGCAAATCAGTGTTGGTCCTGCTCCGATAGAAACACTCTAGCACAAACTGGAAGGCCAGGTCCCTTCAGGACAGGAACATAAGCAAACAAGATTGAGTATGGCCTACTTAGGCATGACATAGTCAGTAATGTTAAGGTTGTGCAATTCTGAAACTTACCAAAAAGGAATGTGGTACACCCAACTGAAGAAGATAGGACAGGCAGTGAGATAGTTTGGACTATCTTGCCCACTCTAGTCCAGTTACTTCTCACAGCAATGTATGGTGAAGCCACCAAAGAGAGTAGGCTAGCATATGCCCATACTTAGTATCAGCAGATGAAGTGTATGGTAGGCAGCAAGAGCATGCCATTTAGCAGTCCAAACCTAGCAGATGACCAAAGTTGGAGGAAGAGTGGATTCAGAGAGAGTGAGCTAGGTGAAAGCTATAAAACAGTGAAAAGTGCTGAAGAATACCTAGAAGTGTACTGACAGGAGGCACACAAAAATCTAGGAAGGGAAGTTTGAAACTACGTGGACCATAAAGCATTGTCCATTGGGGCAATCTCCACAAGAGGAATTCAGAAATCCTTCTTTCTTTCTCCATTTTAATCAGAAATAAAAAAATGATATCACAATTTAAAGTTCGAAAGATTATGTTTATGAATTAGTGTGCTGAAGAGATATTGCAATTTGGTTCATTCTACTGCAGAGTTCAATTGTCCATTGCTCAGTTTCAAGTGGTTATGTTTAAAGCTACCTTTCCTAAAAATGTGTATTTTATGCCATTGTAGGTGCTTGTGGATGCAGTTGGTTTAATGTAACGTTTTCACAATTGATATGTAGACTAATGATATGATATAATTTCTGAGTATAACTAGAAAGAATATACACTGAACGAGCAAACACTTAGACAACTGTATAGCTTTTATCACTGTTGTGCATATGACGGTGACAGAAATTGTGTTTAATGTGTACTATTGTTGGATGACGATGTATTAGTGTGGCTTGACAGGGACGTACTACTGATCTAGCAAACCCACTAAGTTATCTTACTTACATTAGAAATATAAGATCTAACATTACAAGCAATGATTTGGTGCAGTACATTAACCATCCAAGCTATTTCAAGAGGATTGAAACTGTGACTGTTGGTCCTGCCAGGTATTTCATGCATTGTTGGACACAAAAAAATCCTGACATTTATCACAGTCCAGTATTTTCCCTCTTTGAAATATACACGTCTAGCCTAAACATTTTGAATGCAAACAGAGGCAGCAATGATATGACAAAGAAGAAAACTACAGAGGGTTTTTACACAAATTGATGTTAATGTACCATCTCCTGGCCCTTCCATAACCTTAGAATACACAGACATGTCCAATATATTTCTCTGAGAAAGTTGGCAACCTCTCCTGCTGGTCTTAAAAGAAGACAGAGACACCCACTGGATGCTCATAATCATGGTTAGAATCCACATCGCGATTGTGTCCCCAGGCACCAACAGGCAGGTTCACAACACTGGGTATGATTAATGCTTCAGAAACATCACAAAGGCATCTTCAGTACATGCTTCGCTTTCTCATAGAATAGGTACAGCACGTCGTTAGCAGTACAAGTGTAACTCACAGAATAGGGGTTATCAGTACAAGTTTCTCTCTCTCGCAAGACAGATACACATGCATTAGTTAACAAACTTCTTATCTTCACAGATAAAGTACACCACATAATCTTTCACACAACAATAATAATAATAATAATAATCCACATTTGTAAAGCGCGAGCAATCACCCATAAGGGTCTTTAGGCGCTGGGGGCCATCGGGAAGATTAAGCAAGCAATTGCCCAGAGTCACATGATGATGATCGAACCGTGATCCCCAGATTCCGGAGTCAGTTGCCCTGGCCACGGCGCCACACCTCTTCCCAATAACAGTTGGGCATCAGCAGTGCAGGCTCATGAAACAGATTCAAAATGGGAAGAAGTTCACGTTTTCCTCTTTCACAGAACAGATACAGTATGGTAACAGCAGAGGACGGCTCCCTATCTGACACAAATCCTACAGCAGTAGAGCAGCAGTGTAAGCATCCTACTGTCTCATGATAGGTAAAGCTCAGGAAGCATCAGTGAAGCCTCCTTTCTCACACAATTGGTACAGAACAACCTGCTGCAGCAGTGCCAACTCCCTTGCCTATTTGTTGTGTATGTTTCAGGATGGCTGTGTGGATCGGTAAGTGTATGGATGTTGAGAAAGTAAACAGTTACGTATAGATACAACTCGTTCCCCATCACACGTAAATTAAAGCTATAGCTTGCACGTTTTTTCAAAAACATACAATAATAAGCAATGTATCAAAGAATGAATTACAAGTATTTTCTTCTTTTTCTTTTCTTTTGGTATTTATTCATGTAGGCCTTCACAACAGCTTTCAATTTATTTGGAATAGACCACACACCCAGAGATCTTAGGGGTGGCAATAGAGAGTTGACACTACGCAGAAAGGAAGCGTATTGGATTTTAAAATTGAGGAGCACAGAGTATGGGTTGAACATCGATCAGGAACTACATTACTTTCTGGGTAGATAGGGAGAATTTGAGACATGAATGATGATGGTACGACTACACAGATAGGCTTTATACCACATGGAACAGAGTACCTTCTGACCTGAACAAGGTTTTAATATCAGAGGGTCTACATGGTCATATTTTGCTACTAATATGTGTTTTTCTTTTAGGATTACATGTAAAGAAAATGTAAAGAGAGTTTAATGACAAAGGATGGGAATGTTTTTGTAAATGTATAATAACCTTCTTCCATACATTGTACTACTTGGTTTAATGAGATTACTGCATTGAATTATTCTCTTTAATACTATTTTTGTACTGACCTCAATTGATGGAAAGACTGGGGGACACGACTTAAAATAAAAAATAAAAACACAACAAAGCTAGAGAAATAAGCCACACTTACACATTGTTTTGCAAATAGCATGTCATATCACACCATGCACCCACGATATAGTTAAAGAAGATGAGTGATTCACGAGAAGAATAAGACGGTTCTTAATCACTATGTTTAGTGAATTGGTTGTATCTTTGATCCAATGGTGAAAAAGGTGGGACTAAATATGAGCATTATCAAGATCCTTTTACTTGGAGTGAGTACGTTTTTTCTTTTAACTTTATTGTTGCCAAACCGGGCAGGCAGCAAGTCCTATTTCTATAGCGATTGATGGTGACGCTGAAGCACGTACGTCATCGCATTTGGTTCTTCCGGCTTATAGGCAGCCGGAAGTGATTGCTCTGCATGCTGCTGGACTCGGTGTGCATGATCGTGTGTTGATGGCGGTATCAGGATACTTAACGCTGAATGAACCGGAGGTAGGAGATTAACTGTAACGGTTTTGCTATGACAGCTTACGGAATAGTGTTGCATGGTCGAGAAGGATATTATTTGTGGACTCTGCTTTTGAACTTAGAAATTGGATCCGAGTAACACTATAGAGTCTCTAGATATACTCGTCGATCATTAACAATGTAGACACACATATATATATATATATATTTTTTACAACAATATTAATACTGGCTTCACGACAATTTGGAGAGCGGAATAGAAAATATTTTGATTGATACTATCCATACAGAGACCATCTGTGGTTTGGAATTATCAACACAGTTTAAGTAGGTACCGGTGTGCTTATTTGAGAAATGGTTGATGACTTTAATATAGGGGTAGGATTGTTTTGGGACTGACGATCTTCCTCTCTCTCTACCCTCCTCTTCCCCCCCCCCCCCTTTTTTTGATTTACAGAGGATTCAAACACGGAAGATTTAGGTATTTCTATTAGACTTTTGAATAGTTATCGTGTTATGACTTTTTAGATTATATGGTTTTCGCCCTAGACACATTGGATAGATTGGTTCACGTCACAGCATATATATAGAGATAGTAGATACACCTGCTCTAAATGCTTTTTGAGTGTTCTCACTATTGGGTTCATAAGGCGGCACGTGGGTGTTTTTCCTTTCACATTTAAAACGGATTTATGACGTTACAAGGCACACTTTTACAACGCATGCACTTACAAAGCATTTTTTACAACGCATAATCCATTACAACGCATGACATTACAACGCATGACACTACAACGCATTTTTAAAAACTACCTTTACAACGCATTTCCATTACAACGCATACTACCTTTACAACGCATACCATTACAACGCATAATATTAAATTGCATTTAAGGTAAGTATTAGATAGTATAGGGGTAAAAGTTACTTTTCTAACTCCAGGGGGTGCAACAGTAGGGTAAGTGTTGGATAGTATAGGGGTAAAAATTACTATTCTAACTCCAGGGGGTGCAACAGTGGGGTAAGTGTTGGATAGTATAGGGGTAAAAATTACTATTCTAACTCCAGGGGGTGCATCAGTAGGGTAAGTGTTGGATAGTATAGGGGTAAAAATTACTATTCTAACTCCAGGGGGTGCAACAGTAGGGTAAGTGTTGGATAGTATAGGGGTAAAAATTACTATTCTAACTCCAGGGGGTGCAACAGTAGGGTAAGTGTTGGATAGTATAGGGGTAAAAATTACTATTCTAACTCCAGGGGGTGCAACAGTAGGGTAAGTGTTGGATAGTATAGGGGTAAAAATTACTATTCTAACTCCAGGGGGTGCAACAGTAGGGTAAGTGTTGGATAGTATAGGGGTAAAAATTACTATTCTAACTCCAGGGGGTGCAACAGTAGGGTAAGTGTTGGATAGAATAGGGGTAACAATTACTATTCTAACTCCAGGGGGTGCAACAGTAGGGTAAGTGTTGGATAGTGTAGTGTAATATTATGCATTGTAATGGTATGCGTTGTAATGGTAGTATGCGTTGTAATGGAATGCGTTGTAAAGGTAGTTTTTAAAAATGCGTTGTAGTGTCATGCGTTGTAATGTCATGCGTTGTAATGGATTATGCGTTGTAAAAAATGCGTTGTAAAGGTAGTGCATTGTAAAAGTTGCGTTGTAAAGGTTGTTCCCCATTTAAAACCTTTGCTCTCTCCATCTTTATTTGGGTTATTAACATGACCGTTTTGCATTACCCTGTTAAGATTTTTCGTATCCTCGACTTGAATTTCAATAATTCTGTTATGATCTTGAACACATAAACCCACATATGTGTTAACTTTGAGTGCACGAATAATTTTACTGTGACTCTGAGTACAACTTAGGGAATTCTGATAGAAAACATTGGCCTTTTGTATGTTTACACTTATAGAGCCTTGAGGAATTCGCAGGACTTTATTCCTTGCGCGACGAAACATTTGTTGGCTGTTGGAAGCTTTGTAGCTGCTGAAAGCTGTTGTGAAGGCCTACATGAATAAATACCAAAAGAAAAGAAAATGAAGAACATACTTGTGATTCATTCTGTGATACATTGCTTATTATTGTATGTTTTTGAAAAAACGTGAAAACTATAGCTTTAATTTACGTGTGCTGGGGAACGAGTTGAGTTTATGTTAGCTGTTGCTTTCTTCTGTGGAGTTTTGTGGTTCTCCACACCCTACAGCACCATTATGATAATTGAGGGTAGGGAGATTTGATGTGTGATTCTTCGTAGTGGCGCCAGTACACCTATACCTAATACCACTTTCCTAAGGTCTAAAAGTTATGTATAGAAAGTTGAGTATAGACATCTGTTATTTCAGTACCAGGAAGCCCCAAGAGATGAACATGCATGTTAAGTTATGTTATGTATGGAGAAAAGCCTGGATTGATACATGAGTAAATAGATTGAAAGTGGAATGTGGTGTGAATTAGTTGACAATTGCGTGAGTGGGAGACTAGATGGTTCATGAATGTATTTTGATGAATGCTAATTTTATGTCAATAGATTGATTTTTTTATAATGGAGATGTATTGGGGAGGAGAATGCTTGTGAAGGTTGATGGGTATTTGTATGAGGATGGATGCTGGTCCGTGTACATGTATGGTTAGATTAAAAGTCACTTTTTGTATGTTGTATTTGCATATTCCTGTGATGTGTGTATAGATGTATGTATGTATGGATCTTGTGTGTGTGTGATTGCGTGCTCAGATAAGTGGATCCAAATCAATAAATTACATTGATGCTGCTGCATTTTGAGCTGCTCCTCTTGTGCACAAGCTGAACTACAAAAAAGAGCTAGTGACCTTAAACGGCATGCATATATACTTGCTGGGCAAAGAAAGACAACCCTTGCTGAGCCTACGACAGACCCAAGACCTTCTGACCTTCAGGAGGATACTCAAGACCTGGCTGTTCGATCAGTAGCCCCTCCCCCCATCGCCTTGAGACCCTCGCGGATATGTAGTGCGCTTTTCAAATGATTGATTGATTGATTGATTGATTGATTGAATAAACATCTGTGATGGAGAAGCACTGTTACTGATTCACATCAAGAATCCGCATACTGCACAATATTTAGGGGTTGTTGAGTGTGCACTTACCACTGTAGTAGATTTTATATCAACAGACATGATGTCTTTGATGTGACACTGTGACTTGGCCATTGCTGATTAAAAGAGACACTCACAACAGAAAAAATAAGGAGGATATTAAAAAATAAGGAATCATAGGATGATAACTTTTTAGATATCAGCATTTTTCATGATTAAAGAGACCCTGTCAATCCTTTAACATGCAATCCAATAAAGTGTTTCAGCCTAACAGATTTTATTAAGTCAACCACAAACCCACTAAACCCCTGACACATCACCCAACAGCTATGCAAATCAATTCATATTTTTTTTAAAATAGAAGGTATTGGGTTGTCTTTTGAGGATTTGAAACCTGTCCACAATTTCTGTTTAAGACCTCATGATTCAGAGTTTATAAATGCCTGTTTAATTTGTCTTCATATGGAGTTCACATGAAGTATGATGCAAGGGGTTGTGTTATTAAAATTCAATCAATCAATCAATCATAGCATTTGTAAAGCACACTACTTACTCGTGAGGGTCTCAAGGCACTGGGGGGGGGGGCGAGCTGCTACTGCTTGAAAAGCCAGGTTTTGAGGAGCCTTTTGAAGGTCAGCAAGTCTTGGTTCTGCCGTAGGTGTATGGGGAGGGTGTTCCAGGTCTTGGCAGCGAGGTGGGAAAATGATCTGCCACCAGAGGTCACTCTTCGGATGCAGGGGACTGTGGCAAGGGTGAGGTTGGCTGTGCGGAGCTGGCGGGTGGGGGTATAGAAGCTGAGTCATCTGTTGAGGTACGCTGGTCCAGTGTTGTGGAGTGCCTTGTGGGTGAGGAGCTTGAAGGTTATCCTCTTGTTGACGGGGAGCCAGTGCAGGTCTCTCAGGTTGGGTGTGATGTGGCTGCAGCGAGGGATGTTGAGGATCAGGTGTGCAGAGGCGTTCTGGATGCGTTGAAGTCGTTTCAGGAGTTTGGCCGAGGCTCCTGCGTAGAGGGCGTTTCCATAGTCCAGCCTGCTGCTGATGAGGGCCTGGGTGACCATTCTCCTTGTTTCGGTGGGGATCCACTTGTAGATCTTGCAGAGCATGCGGAGTTTGTTGAAGCAGGAGGAAGAGATGACGTTGACCTGCTTAGTCATGGAGAGGGTGGAGTTGAGGATGACCCTTAGGTTGCGTGCGTGGTCGGTGGGTGTTGGAGCTGTTCCCAGTGTGGTCGGCCACAAGGAGTCGTCCCAGGCTGAGGGGGTGGGTCCAAGGATGAGGACCTCCGTCTTTTCCGAGTTTAGCTTCAGTCGGCTGTTCCTCATCCATTCGGCGACGGCCTTCATTCCTTCATGGAGGTTAGTTTTGGCGATGTGGGTGTCCTTGGTGAGGGAGATGATCAGCTGGGTGTCATCGGCGTAGGAGATGATGTTGAGGTCGGGCAGTCGGGCAACGTGGGCGAGCAATGCGATGTAGATGTTGAACAGCGTTGGGCTGAGGGATGAGCCCTGGGGTACGCCGCAGATGATCTCGGTGGCTTTGGAGCAGAAGGGGGAAGGCAGACGCTTTGTGTTCTGCCGGAGAGGAAGGAGGTGGTCCAGTCCAGGGCCTTTTCTTGAATCCCGGCATCGTGGAGGCATGTGCGTAGTGTGTGGTGGCAGACAGTGTCGAAGGCGGCTGACAGGTCCAGGAGGATGAGGGCCACGGTTTCTCCGTTGTCTTACAGGGTCCTGATGTCATCGGTGGCGGCAATGAGGGCAGTTTCGGTGCTGTCGTTGCTGCAGAACCTGGACTGGGATGGGTCCAGGATGCTGTTCTACTCGAGGTAGCAGGTCAGTTGTTTGTTGACGATCTTCACGATGACATTCGCTGGGAACGGAAGTAGGGAGATGGGCCAGAAGTTCTTGAGGTCCTTGGGGTCCGCCTTGGGTTTCTTGAGTAAGGCATTGATCTCGGCGTGCTTCCAGCTCTCCGAGAAGGTTGCCTTAAATGAAATGAAACATTTTCTCTACTTCTCTATTTCATGTTTATTACTGTTTGTTTGATATTTTCTAATTCAGTTTGTATCTATTGCAACTTTTTTATATTATGTTGGTGTCAGTCAATGAATGCCTGACAAGCCAATAAATAATAAGGATTGAATAGAAAAGTAAATGAACCTAGCTGTGCAAAATTTAAACATACAAAATAAATATGCTGACTAGATCTCTTTTCTGAACCCACCCCATCCTCTTTTCTGCAAACATACTGATGCACACATACACACACACACACACGCACACACATACACGTGTTACCAGTCTTGTGGGGACTATGTGTGAATACCTGCCTTGTGGGGAATAACCTTTCCCAATGTTTTTAAACTACACTAATAACAGAAAAATGTTAAGAAAAAATTCTTGATACAGGATCCAGCTTCAAATTTGCAAATATATTGTTCTTTTATCGTGCGCACAGCACCATCCTTGTGGGGACTTGAACACGTGCTACCATCCTTGTGGGGACCTAGTCTGTAACACTATTTGTGATTGAATACACTCAACGGCACATGGCTAAATGTTTATTTTATCAACAATATACACAAACAACATTATAATCTATTCATATATAAATTGATGCATATATACTAGAGGTATACATTAAAGACAGATTATGTTAATGTGCTAGAAAATATCATAAGATGCTTAAAGAAAGACACTTAAAGCTGTATTTAACCTATTTATTAGTGCTTAAAATCTTAGGAGATAATGGAACTAATACATAGAGAAATTAACATATGGAACCAAGGAAAATGGTCAAGTGGAGTCCAGAGCTTGATTAGCTGATTACATTTTTGCCAAAATAGATGTTCAAGACCCCACAGAGATAGTGGCTGAATATCATTGTGCTTAAGTCTCCATAGAAATAGTGTGTACATTCTAAGCTTAAATCCCATTATAAAGAGTGAGAAGCTAATGATGTTCAAGTCCACACAGAGGTTGTGTGTAATTATAGGAATGCTCAAGTCCCCAAAGAGATGGTATGTTATTATAGCGATGTTTAAGTCCCCAAAAAGATAGTGTGTTATCATAGAGATGTTCAAGTCCCCACAGAGATAGTGTGTTGTTATAGAGATGTTCAAGTCCCCACAGAGATGGTGTGTTATCAGAGAGATGTTCAAGCCCCCACAGAGATGGTGTGTTATTACAGTGTTGTTCAAGTCCCCACAAAGATAGTGTGTTATTATAGCGATGTTTAAGTCCCCACAGAGATAGTGCATGAAGGTGATTGTGTTTAAGTCCTCATTAAAATAAGGCCCGATTCACAAAGGTAAACTTAGACAAAAAGTCTAACTGCACTACTTTTCAGCATTCCCAAAGGTAAATTTAGACCAACAGTCTAAATTTACTACTTTTCAATATTCTCAAATCCCAATACAGAGAATGTGAAGCTGATGATATTCAAGTCAAAGCAAACACAAGGAGATGATGGACGGAGTGCTGGAACTTTTAAGTCACTCACCCCCAGTCACAGATCTGGGTTGAATTCATCATCGTTCTTTAGCTCACATCGCCACCCCAGTTCAGACCCAGTTATATGCAAATCAGTCTGGACCCTGTGCCTCGTGGCACCCCCTGGAGCTTCAAGTCGAAACAGAGCTTGTGTTTAATTACAGGAATGCTCAAATACCCACAGAGATGGTATGTTTTTATAGTGATGTTCAAATCCCCACAAAGATAGTGTTTTATTATAGTTTTTTCAAGTCCCCACAAAGATATTGTGTTATTATAGCGATGTTTAAGTCCCCACAGAGATGTGCTTAAGTTAAAATAGGGCCCTATTCACAAAGGTAAACTTAGACAAAAAATCTAACTTCGCTACTTTTCAGTTTCACAAATGTAAACTTAGACCAAAAGTCTAACTTTACTACTTTTCTGTATTCACATAGTCCCATACAGAGAATGCGAAGCTGATGATCCTTAAGCCAAAACCGAGCTTGCATGTAATTACAGGAATGCTCAAGTCCCCAAAGAGATGGTGTATGACTATAGTATTACCACGGTCGCCAAGAAGCATGTGTGTGATTATAGACATGACCAGGACCCCACAGAGATAGTGTGTGATTATAGAGATGTTGAGGTCCCCACAGAGATAGTGTGTGATTATAGATATGCCCAGGTCCCCACAGAGATAGTGTGTGATTATAGACATGCCCAGGTCCCCACAGAGATAGTGTGTGATTATAGAGATGTTGAGGTCCCCACAGAGATAGTGTGTAATTATAGAGAAGTTGAGATCCCCACAGAGATGGTGCGTGACTATAGTATTACCACGGTTGCCAAAGAGAATGTGTGTGATTATAGACATGCCCGGGTCCCCATAGAGATAGAGTATGATTAAAGACATTCCCAGGTCCTCACAGATATAGTGTTTAATTATAGACATGCCCAGGTCCCCACAGAGAGGCTTAATGGGATGTACGCGGATAGCACACAGTGATAGTGCATGATTAAAGTCATGTACATGTCCTTACATAGAGATTGTGGTTTAAGTCCTCACAGTGATATGTGATTACAGTCATATTCAAGTCAAGTCTCCACAGTGATGTGTGTATTGATAGGTTTGTTGGAGAACACATACAGATCGTATTAGTCTGGTGGCTTAAATGAATGAATCCACTTGATGGATGTGTTTGACCACTCTCTCACATGTTTGAATCCTGGTGCTACCACTCAGCCTTTATTCCTTCCAAACAAGGTGAAACATGGGAAACTTTCACAAAGTTGAAACCTCTATTTGTTTAGCCTTTTATATCTGGAGTGTAAAATAGAAATCTTTAAACAAGGCTCAAACATTCTCTAAAGTGTCCATGTCAGCTACAAGAGACTTTCTCAGTGTTGATGGTCTTGTTATTTGAAGGGCAAATCTTATACAAGAGTCTTACAAATTGTATTCCTGAACTGAGCTTGTATGCTCATAATGTAAGAGTAGAGAAAGTCACTTTGGCTGACATGCAGCTGTCTTTTTCATGGGAATAAAAACCTCAGAATGTGCCTACTTTAACTATGGGAATCTTTCACAATGTTAACAAAACTTTTTTCAGGAGTCCGCCCAAATGTTTTGCTTCGGTGTGTGTGGTCTATAAAACTAGGCTTCCTAAAAGGAGCCGGTGAATCATTTGTTTAGGAATAGAGTGGGACAATTTGATAGTCATGCACTAGCTGTTTTTGTGAGAAAAGAAACCTTCCAAAATATCATGTGACATAAATATGTTGTCAAAAATATCCCCACTGCAAAAATAAAGTGGAACAGATTATCAAGATATAGGGGCCGATTCTGATCCGGGTCGGAAGGGCACCGAACGCGATCCGGCTGGAAAAACTACGCGCCGTACGCGTGTTTTCCGCCCGACTCGTACAGCTGTACGAGCGAGCAAGTACGATGCGAGCTACATGAAATTCACCGACCGACTCGTTTCCGGGTCCGAACCGCTCCGTACGTCTCGGTCGGAAGCTAACCGTGGCGTGCAATGGATGCGATTCAAGACCGAGCCAGTACGATGCACGCGTCCGACAGCCTGTGCGAGCCGGAGTGTCTGGCTCACAAATCGTCCGGGTGGTTGCCTTTGGGGGTCCCCGTCGGAACCCCTGTCACCCACAGCCCTATGACTCAGACACAGGGGGAGACCCATGGGTCTCCCCAACACAGGCATGTACGGTGCAAATGGCACCGACGCGTACTCACTGTAGGGGGCGCACTTGTCCGCGACGTACCCATTCAGCCAATAGGAGCCCATGTACGCGTCGTATGACCGGCTCCCATTGACTTCTATGGGAGTCCGACCGACCCGAGTCCGACAGCATACGGCCGCATCGTACTCGCTCGGTCGGACTGCAGGACTCCAGCTCGGTCGGAAAACACTCTGGATCCGGCTCGGTCAGAGTGCTTTCCGACCCGGCTCGGAATCGATCCCTAAGGTTTTATTGTCTGCAATATGGGAATAAATACAATTGTTGTAATTAATATTGGGTACTTTAGTATACTTGTAATAAACATTGTTTTTAATTAAATATATATATACTTATAATATTAGTAAAATTGCCTTTTTTAAATATAGTTTGCAATTTTAAATGTGTACTTGAATTTTCAATAGGTAATTAGATGGGTCTGGTGGCTCAGTACTATTGGGTAACAATAAACACCTGTTAGCGCCAAGATACCTAAGAGTTAATGTGCGATCTACAAATACCTATGTTAAGTATTTCATGATTTAGTAGGGGGATATTGGGTTTTTAGGGGAATATGGTGGGAGGTTAATTACATTTTAACAATTTTTTTAATGTTAAGTAATGTATGGTAAAATCAATATATAAATGGTCAGTATGTAATGTTTTAATTGTTCTTTCATTTATTTGGGTTTAATTTCAGATTTTTTATTCAGATTTTTTATGGTATAATTAGTTAAAGATAATTTAGCAGCATGTTCAGTTTGTAGGGGAATAGAGTGAGAAATGATGTAAATGAAAATAGTTCTCTTTATTAATTTTTTGTTATTTAAATATTTAATGTATAAATCATTATATAATCTTTCATTGAATCTTTAAAATGAAAGAATAGTTTTATTTAGACTATGCAAGAAATAATTATTAATACATATCAGTAAGTGTATATTTATAATTTTTATGTTTAATTTTATTATTGTTTTATTTATATTTCAATGTATCTTCTTCGTGTTTGTGGGTTTTTTCAGTAGTAGTGAGAGAAGTGAATTCTGCGTATGTTTATTTAAATATTTCATTTAATTATACATTTATTTTGTATATTTATAATAAATTGTGCATTTTATTTAAATGTGTACAATATATGTTTTCTAATTTATCTATGGTTAGTCATTTTATGTTTTTAGGTATTTAAATATTTTTTTTAAATGACTGCATTGGTATGGTATATGTAACCTTTCTGAAGTCCAACACTTTCCCTACTGTTGCTTAAATTGGGGTGGGAACAGTAAATCTAGTCCATCCAATTCCTATGCTTTCCTTATTATTGCTTAATTGGGTTGGGGCTAGTTAATATAACCCTTACAAATTCCAACACTTTCCCTACTGTTGCTTTGGATGGATGGAAAATTGTAAATATAACCCCTTTCAAGTCCAATACTTTCCTTCTGTTTTATATATATTGGGGTGGGAATAGCAAATCTAATCCTTCTGAAGTCCAACACTTTCCCAGCTGTTGCTTACATTGCAGTGGGAATAGTAAATGTAACCTCTCCGAAATTCAGCATTTTCCCTGCTTTTGCTTAGGGTGGAATGGGAATAGTAAATGTGACCCCTTCAGAGGTTCAACACCTTCCCTACTGTTGTTTAGACTGGAGTGGAAATGGCCATTTGAACCCCTCTGAAGTCCAACTCTTTCTCTAATGTTACTTAGATTGGATTGGAAGTAGCAAACACTGACCTTCTAGTGGACTTGATCCCTTCATAGCAAAGCTCTGCCTGGTAGCTGCTGCTGCCCCTGTTCCTGCTGCTGACCCTTGGTCAGGAGCTCGAGGCTCACCTCCACCCGCACACCCCTGCCTGCGCCTCATATCTGGTGGTTTAGTGGTAGAGCTTCACTGCTCTGCTGCTGGGCTTTCCCTCTGCCTCTCTTTTCTGATTTCTGCCTTTATTCAGCTTTTTACTTTTTTACCTTTTTATTTCCTTTGTTTGCCACCCTCGTTCCTGTTGCTGTGATCCCCATGGCCTGACCCATCCAGTGACCCTTCCTCTCCTGCATTTCCTGCCTCTTAGCTGTCCAGCCCCCAGCACAACTTAATGGCAGCTGCTGCGCGGCTGCACCACTGGGGTGCCAAAGGCAGGCCTTTCTGCACCTGCCGTGCCTGGACCATGCCCAGCCCCAGGGACTCTGGTTCTCGGACCTTCCACCATTATGATGCCATCACCCTCCTCACCCACAACTCGGGACGCCATACCACCTGCAACCTCACGTCACTGAAGACCCAAGGACCCTTCTTCTGCCAGAACTGCAGCCCCATCCTCACCCACGCCAGCATGCCAGATCCTCTTGCCGCCCAACCGACCAACAGCACACTCGACAGACTCAACTGCATACTGCTCAACGTGCAATCCCTCCACAAACACGCCACAGAAATCTGGGACCTCCCCAACGTGACCTCTCCCGACATCACCTTCTTCATGGAAACCTTGATCAACCCCTGATCCGGACCAGACATCGCCATCACAATCCCCGACGGCTACAAAATCACCTGCAAGGACTGCACCGACCGACCAGGAGGAGGCATCGCCATCATCCACAAGAACACGCTCCGACTGACCATGCACTCAAACGACCAAATGACAATCATGGAACACCTCCAGATCCAGACCAGCAACACCCTTAGCAGCACCCTCATCTACAGGCCCCCAAGGCCCCCGCCAGCTCTTCACTGACACCAACGTAGACCTCATCGTACCCCAGGCTCTAGCATCCACCGATTATATCCTACTCAGAAACTTCAACTTCCACCTGGACAACCCCAGTGACCAGAACACTGCCTCCCTACTGGTGAACCTTGCCAAAATCGGAATCAAGCAGTTAGTCACCACACCGACTTACTCAGCTGGATACATGCTCGAACCCATTTTCTCTGCCAGTAGAAACATCACCCACAGCCACACCACCGAATTCGGCTGGACTGACCACCACTACGTGCATCTCGCCTTTGCCATGTCCACGTACACTATCACCCTCATCATCCCCCGTCGTAGCTGGAACAAGGACACAGAAGATCTTTTCGTCAACTTCCTCAGCACAACGACTCAGCCAACACCAACAGACGCCAACACCGCAGCGCAAAACCCTCACCAATGGATCTCCAACTGCGCCAACACTCTGGCCCCCTCCAGAAGACACCAGGCAAGCTACACTCGAAGAAAGCCAGTTGGTTCACTCCCGCCCTCCATGAGTCTGGACGACTTGAGAAGTCAACATACATCCCACCCTCCCAAGACCTCTGCAACAAACTTGGCGCCTGCTTCCACCACCAGATCAGGCAGATCTATTACAGCTTCACCACCCAAAACCCTGCTACCATTTGCATTATACTCATGTACTTGCAGTAAAATGTTGCTGCAAATGACACAATAGTATGTGAAGTGGTGCAATTTTGGAAATTTTGCTCAGCAAGTGTAGAGCAATGTTCAAAAAATTCTGTGATTCTCGCTGCTTTATTTAATTTTCTTGTGGTCTAAAAATGATGGTAGACCGTAATAATGGGAGTTGGTGATATGAGAAGTAGCACTACACCTTTTTTAAAAGGAAGGGACACTGCCTAGTACTGTACGATTATATGTCGTTGACTTGGGGAAGGACACCATGATGTGGAAAGACTGATGCTTTAAACGATTTTTAACTAAAAGAAGTACTGCTCATGCGATGATCTTATAAAGAGTACGGCATGTTATAAGAAAAAGAAGTTGTGCATGGGTATTTGCGTAGTAAGGGATTTTTTAAGGTTTTGGGTGGGCACAGGTTTTGGGTGGCAGGGGAACTTTCAGGGTTTAGAGTGGGTATGGGTTTTTGGGTGGCAATGAATCTTTAGGGTTTAGTGTTTGTGTGGGTTTTTGGGTGGCAAGGATTTTTTTAGGGTTGGTATGGGTTTTTGAGCGGAAAGTGATTTTTTAGGGTTTAGGGTGAATACGGATTTTTGAATGGTAAGGGATATTTTAGGGTGGGTATGATTTTTTTGGGGCGGCAATTGGATTTTTATGGTTTAGGGTGGATATGAGTTTATGGGCAGTAAGGGATTTTTTAGGTTTTAGGGTGGGTATGGATTTTTAGGTGATATGGGCTTTTTAGGGTTTAGGGTGCGTATGGGTTTTTGGGTGGCAAGGGAAATTTTAGGGTTTAGGGCGGGCATGGGTTTTTGGGTGGCAAGAGAATTTTTAAGGTTTAGAGTGGGTGTGGGTTTTTGGGGGCAAGGTACATTTTATGGTTTAGGTTGGGTATGGGTTTTCCGGTGATAAGGAATTTTTAGGATTTAGGGTGGTTATGAGTTTTTGGGTTGTGAGGTTTGTGTTAGGGTTTTGGGTGGGCATGGCTTTTTGGGTGGCAAGGGAATTTCTAGAGTTTACGGTGGGTATGGTGTTTGATGTTGAGGTATTTTTTCAGGTTTAGTGTGAATATAGGTTTGTAGGTGATCGGAGTTTTTTAGGGTTTAGGGTGGGTATGGGTTTTGGGGAGGCACAGGAATTTTTAGGGTTTACGGTGGGTATGGATTTTTGGGTGGCAAGGGAATTTTCAGGATTTATGGTGGGTATGGGATATTGGTTGGTAAAGGATTTTTTAAGTTTTAGGGCGGGTATGGTTTTTTTTAAGCGATATGGTTTTTTTTTGGTTTAGGATGGATATGGGTTTTTGGGCAGTAAGGGATTTTTTTAGGTTTTAGGGTGGTTATGGGTTTTAGGTGATATGGGCTTTTTAGGGTTTATGGTGCGTATGGGTTTTTGTGTGGCAAGGGAAATTCTAGGGTTTAAGGTGGGTATGGTTTTTGTGTGGCAAGGGACATTTCAGGGTAGCAAGGGAATTTCTAGAGTTTAGGGTGGGTATGGGTGTTTGGTGCTAAGGTATTTTTTCGTGTTTAGTGTGAATATAGGTTTGTAGGTGATAAGGAGTTTTTTTAGGGTTTACGGTGGGTATGGATTTTTGGGTGGCAAGGGAATTTTCAGGATTTATGGTGGGTATGGGTTATTAGTTGGTAAGGGATTTTTTAGGTTTTAGTGTGGGTATGTTTTTTTTAAGCAATATGGGCTTTTTATGGTTTAGGGTGTGTACGGGTTTTTGGGTGGCAAGGGAATTTCAAGGGTTTAGGGTGGGTATAGGTTTTTGGGTAGAAGGGTATTTTTTAGGGTTTAGGTTGATTATAGGTTCTGAGGTGATAAGAGATTTTTTAGGGTTTAGGGTGGCTATGGGTTTTTGTGTGGCAAGGAAATTTTTAGGGTTTCGGCTGGGTATGGGATTTTGGGTGGCAAGGAAATTTTTAGGGTTCAGGGTGGGTATTGATTTTTGAGTGGCAAGGTATTTTTTATGGTTTAGGTTGGGTATGGGTTTTTGGGCGACAACTGCATCTTTTAGATTTAGGGTAGGTATGGGTATTTGGGTGGAAAGGGATTTTTTATGGTTTAGGGTGGGTATAGGTTTTTGGGTGGTAAGAGGTTTTTAGGGTTTAGGATGGGTATGATTTTTGGATGGCAAGTGAATTTTTAGGGTTTAGGGTGGGTGTAGGTTTTTGGGTGGTAAGGTTTTTTTTAGGGTTTAGGGTGGGTATGGGCTTTTATGGGTAGCAAGGGATTTCTATCATTTAAGGTGGGTGTGGGATTTTTGGTGGCAAGGGATTTTGTATGATTAACGGTGGGTATGGGTTTTTGGGTGGCAATGGAATTTTTAAGGTTTTGGGTGGGTGTGGGTTTTTGTGGGGCAAGGGAAATTATATGGTTTAGGGTGGGTATGGGTTTTTGTGTGATAAAGAATTTTTAGGGTTTAAGTTGGGTATGGTTTTTGGGTGATAATGATTTTATTAGGGTTTTGCATTTGTATGGGTTTTTGGATGGCAAGGGATTGTTTTAGGGATTAGCATATACAAGGATACAGAAACATCTCAGAAAGAAACCAAAATGCTGGTCGAGTGACAAACTATGGGAAACAAAAATGTATTTTACATTTCCCTTTTTAGCGAGCCCCCACTTTTTTCATCCCACTTTCAAACCTGTCTGCACATATTTCCATATGACTGATTGCAGCCAGCAGGTGTGGGTGCTTCCTGAAACCTGGTTAGAGCATCATTTTCTTCCAAGTCGATGCTGCATGTACTGCAAGTCGCTTGGCCTGAAGTTGTAGCGCTGTACAATTTTCACATTACAGGCACTATTGAGCATGTTAATGCAATAAGATACGGGGACATTTTCAATTTGTTTAATATTTTAAGACTATATGTTTCCACTGCTTTAGAAACCTTGCATTCTCACTAAATTCGTTTGAACCATTTGCCAATTGCTTTTTTTTTAATCTTGGGAGGAGATTCACCCAAACTTCATGTTTGTCCATTAAGCTTGCTCTCTTTGCTCCCTACATAAAAACCATAACCAACGTTTACAAAATGTTACTTTTAAATGTCACCAACTGCCACTGGCCGAATACACACAACTCATTCTCTCCCTCTCCGACAAGAGATCCAACAGAAGAGTCAAGTTCACTGCATGCATGACCAAAGTTGCTAAATGGATGAGCGTCAACTGCCTCAAGCTTAACACTGATAAGATAGAACTAGTGATTTTCATAAAGAACACCTCGCCATAGGACTCCAACTGGTACCCAGCCAAGTTCGGACCCACAACCACACCCAGCACCTATACCAGGAACCTCAAAATCATCAACAGCATAGTGGACATAAATGCACAAGTCAGCACCATCACCACACTCTGGAAATGCTGAGAAGTATTTTCAAAATGGCTTCTAAGCAACACTTGAAAAATGGTCACTAGCAAGTTAGACTACCGGAACAGCCTCTACTCTGAGATCACCAAGCAACCCACTAGAAGACTACAATCCATTCAGAACTCAGCAGTCTTACTCATCCACAGCATTCCACATAGTGCTCACATCACACCATACCTCAGGGAGCTCCACTGACTCCTGATACACAAACACACTCATTTTAAACACATCACACACTCACCAAAGGCACTAACCAACTTAGACACCACATATCTGAATAGCTGCATCTCCTTCCACCAGACAGACTAGACACCACTGTTCCACATGACTCCAATCTGCATACATTTCACGCATACGCAGAACTAGGATGATGTGCGTTCTATTACATTACTCCTAAAGCGCGGAACGACCTCCCACTCCACATCAGAGCCTCCTTCTTTCTTCTCTTCTTGAATTCTGCAAGAAGCTGAAGACCTGATTCTCCAATCAAACAAACTAGAGATGGCTCAGGAAACTGAAATTTTGAGTCAGGCTTGAGCCTGAATCCTGGCTCTGAATCAGCTTGAAGTTCTGTAGGAACCTTGATCCAAAAACAAGTTGATCTTTCATGTGGCTTTTGCCTGCTTTACTCCCTCTTCCCATGATGTGGTGTTATGGCCAGCTCTTTAGACTGTGCAACTGCGTAACCAGTTTTAAGCCTTGGCACTCGACCAACAGTAACCCATGTTAGCAATGCAGTCCCTGTTTACATTTCACATTTTTTTCATGCTGCATTCCCCAAGTGTAATTTAGTTTTGCCAGATGTTATTTTTCTGTAGGTTTTTTCATGCAACATAGAATTCTTGTCTAGTGCATACTGTGAACTGAGTCACCCATAGGTGTCTGGGAGAATTTGGGTTGAGGATGGCAATTCCTATTGGGGTTCAGTTGAGGGCTTTGTAGTTGAAGATGAGGGCAGTGAGAGTTTCTCACATTGCATGGCATTGGGTCATAAACGTGTGCATATTACATGCTGATCGAATGCGTGGACTCTGTGCAGCACACGGAGCGATGGGAACAAGTGTTGCTTTGTTGGGTTGGCCTGCAGTTGCTGCTTCTGTCTGTGGGCAGTGGAAAGGATGGACTTTTGCCTTGCTGTGGTATCCTATTTAAGAAGATTTTCTAAGGGCTTTAAGTAGAGCTTGATTCAGGGACACAAAGACTTTACCTGCAACTTGCTAAACAACACCTGGCTTCCTCTGCTGGACTCCTGGTTGCCAAAGGGTGCCAATCCTAGATCCTGGGGGAGCGATGCTGCCAGCAATGCTGCAACATACACCGAGGCCGTGGGCACCTGTTCGTGAAGTATACAACGCACTGCCCTGACTGCACCGCAGCTCTGACAACCGCCGATACCTGCAAGTTATCGTTCTTCCCGACACCAGCGCTCGCACTGACACCTGACATCGCCAGCAACTGCATCTCATCATCGCGAAGCCAATAACCAATGTGGGTGACTTCCCGAACTCATCGACACTGACTGCTGAATGGAATCGATGCCTCATGGACTCAATGTCTCGCCTCCCTGTGGCAGTAAGGAGCCAGCCCTCGCCTTGGCCCATTGATGCTTCACCTCCGTGATGCTGTGCACCATCCATTGACTCTGATTTCCAAGGTACTGTTACTTAGGGATCAATGTGAATAGGTGGCCGGCCTGTACACCTTGCAGTCAGCGGATGTCCTTGGGATTTGTGCCTATCACGATGTCGTAATAGCCCCAGTTGGACCTATATGTTGTTACAAGCGTTATTTTTTCAATACTCATTCTAAAAGTGATATCTTGATATATGTGTGCTGGATTCTTGTCATTGTTTGGTTTGGATAAAGGCATTTTAATTTTCTAAATTGGTGTGGTGTCCATTTGTAGTGTTTTCACTGTGTTACTATGTGTTTTATGTACAAATGCTTTACACATTGCCTCTGATATAAGTCTGTCTGCTCATGCCAAGGTACCAAGGGGGTGAGCAAAGGTTATTTTACAAGTGTAAGCCCCCTTACCCTGACTAGAAGGAAAGTTCCCTACTTGGACAGGGTACAAACCTGTCAACGTTGTCTTTGGGTTCTCATGAGTCAGGACACCCCTCCCTTAAGTATGACATAAAATAGCATAATTTACTTTGTACATCTGCATATTTCGAAATATGGCGGCATATTTTGTCATGTAATTGTAAATTGTATTGATATAACGCTTACTATCGCCTTGATGAGGCGTTCATGCATTTTGAGGCCAGCAGCACACTACCCAGGGGTACATGTTTAGAGTTAAATAGATAGCAGATTATTAATCTGTACAAGTTTTTCCCTTAACCCACTCAGAACGTATTACATTGTTCACAGAAATCGTAATAGCAACACCTCCTTATTGGAATCTGGTATCTGGATAGACCTTTGCAGGTCAGAAAAGGGCTCTCCTGCAATCAAAATGATTTGCACAGAAGTTAGAGGAGATGAATCCTCACATGGAATACTCCTCTAGTTTGAGACTTTAACTGAATTCATCTTTGTAATCTGGTATGTATGTTTTTCACCCTTTCCAGCAACAGCAAGCAGGCACTGTGAAACTGTACAGAAGGTACAGCCTGGAAACTAATTAAGGATAGCAACAATTGTTTGAGACTGATGTTAGAGTTGTTAGTAATTCCTTGATGATCTGGCCATGCACATCAAGCATAAACCTTCTGCAGATATTTGAGTCTTGGAGATTAATTATGTTCACTTTTTTCCTTCCAAACCATGGAATTAGGAGTGACTGAATCTCTGTAACCTTAAATCAAAGTAAGCTTCTTTAAGAGCTTCCTCGGCTCAGTGTAGAAATTGTCTTGACTACCGATACCAATACACCATAAAAGTAAAACATTTCTGCTGACCTGCTAGATACAAAGTCTCAGTATGTTGAAGATTGGTGGCTGAACTAGACACTCTGATATGATCCATCAAGATCCCCAGAACGATAAAAGAGAAATCTGACAGTATAACTGCTCAGTTGATTCTTGGCTGTGTTAAAAATATTTCAGCATAATGGATCCATGGCTTCAGGGAAAAGAGGGGCACTGTGGATCAGTGCTTAAACCTCCACATGTTAATATCCAAATACACTGTTGCCAAGGAGGGATCCTTGTTTCTGGAGTTCATGGACCTCTCCTCGGCATTTGACTTAGTGAATAGGTCAAAATTGTGGGTTGTTTTATTAGAACTAGGGGTAGACAAGTCACTTGTGAACTTCATGGCATCACTCCACCGGGAACTTTTTGCAAAAGTAAGGATCACAAAAGAGGGAAGATGCACTAGTCACTTTAAGTCAGAGAGAGGAGTGCGGCAGGGCTGCATCTTGGCCCCCCTCCTTTTTACCATTTATATAAACGGCCTTGGTAAACACCTCGAGGCCGTGGAGGGGGACGTGCCGCATGTAGGAGAGTTAAGAATACCTGCTCTTCTATACGCGGACGATGCAGTCCTATTAGCACGCACCGGGGTGGCCCTTCAGCGCTTGTTGGATTCATTTGGGGTATTTATGGACCAGCTAGACCTGAAAATTAATGCCAATAAGTCCCATACTATGGTGGCGACCCGCCACAGCAAGAAGGGCAAAGTTATCTCCTTTTTCTGTAAGGGCGAGGTAGTGTCCAGGGTCGCATCTTTTCCCTATCTGGGGGTAACATTTGATGAGAGAGGTACTTGGGGACCCCAGATTAAGATAAAGAATCTCTCAATGGCGAGAGCTTCATCGGCCCTTTTGGGGTTTGCAAATAGGCTAGGGGCAAGGCCCATGGAGGCCCTTTAAAAAATTTATAACGCCAAGTGCATTTTTATAGCTATATATGGTTCGGCTATATGGGGATACATTATCCAGGAAACTTTGCAACGAGTGGAAAACAAGTTTTTAAGACATCTTCTTTCTGTTCCCCAGTCAACCCCTACTTTCTCGATTCACGGGGAAGTGGGTTTAGACTATGTAACCGACAAGCTTAGATTGGCACCCTTAACATGTTGGTTGAAGACATGGTTGAACAACGAATTATCCCTTAACCATGTCATCCTGCGGGATGTTATGTCTCTCGATCACATAAATAAAATTCCGTGGCTGGAGTATGTGAGACACACTTTTGCCCAGCTAGGACGCCCCAATCTATTTAATCTGCCGTCTTCTATTAGGAAAGATGATATTATCTGGATTAAAAAACACTTTATGGGAAAGGCGAGATTGGCCCGTGAGGAACATGAACTGACAAAAACAACAGTCAGATCCCACTATTTGTTGTTATCTTCCCCGTCCTTAGAGCCTGATCTCATTTTCGTGACAAAGCCTTTCCACAGACATTTGTTAATCAAGTTCAGATTTAATCTAATCCCATACATCCTAGGCTGCTATCAGTCTTGGAGTAAACCGGAAAGGGGACCTTTATGTAAATGTGATGATTTTTCCACTCAGGACACTATGCACTTTATGATGTTTTGCAGTTTTTATAGGGCCGCCAGGAACAAATATTTGTTACCTATTTTAAAAGAGGCTGGGTTTGTCCAAGCCAGGCCAGCCCTAGTTTACCTGCAGTGCCTTGGCAGTATTCGTACTATGTTTTCTGTGGCCAGTTTTTTGGAAGCAGCGCATAGAATTAAAAAAAGGGTCTTGCCTGCTATTGAGGTGGTATGAACTGGGAAAACTGTGAAGTGTGCTCATATAATTTTGTTTTATCTTGCACTCCCCATTTGCACTTGTACTCTTGTATATGATGTTTGCGCCTCGATCTGTTAAATTAAGAGCTATGAAGTGTGACCATATAACTTGTCTTGTTTTGCACTCCCCATTTGCATTTTTGCACCTGTACTCTTGTATATGATGATTGTGCCCCGATTTGTTAAATTTGTTTAATTAAGAGCTATGTATTTTTAAATTGTATATATTATTGTTTTATGGCTTTTATGATTTTATAAATCGAATAAAGTGTAATTTGACTGACTGGATCCATGTTGTTTGCTACTCTTGGTTGTCATTTGTAGTATGTGGTCCAACTTGTTGGCTTCAAGCCAACCCACCCTTCAGGTTTACATGGAGTTCCTGTCTGCGGTAGTAGCCTTCCTGCTACTTGGAGGATAACTCCATACACCTACGTGGATGAATACTTCAGCCTGACCCATGAAGCAGCTGCTAAGTAAGGAGTTGGAGGCGATCTGCCACTGCCCTTCAAATTCACATAATTTTGGAAGCAAGGAAAAGTCTAAGTGTCACCCCTAACTCAGTGTCCTCGTTATATTGACTTATTTCTTGCTTTGTCATGCCACTATAATTCCTTTATGGTATTTGTTTGTTAGCAGCAACACTTACTTTATTATGGATGGTATGTGAATATTTTGGCGTTTGAAGAAAGAGGGAGGTCTAATCTTCAGATTGCTGCATACTTTATCAATTGCGGTCTTAAAATGTAACATTCACTGGCCCTGTTGTTCCACAAATACAATGCTGACTGACTACTTAGACTGAAGTCGAGTCAGAAACCTTGAACCACAATGGGTTTTCAGAGTGCTACAGGAGAGAGGATGTGGTGTTGCAGCAGAGCTGCTTACTTTGGCCCAGTTCCAAAGCAGGTTCAAACCTCTTAGTTCATGTACAGGATAGTCGGAGGCCAGAACAACTCTAATTTAACAGAACTGATTAGTAAGAATGTGACAGGGAATAGCAGTATTTTTGTAAAGCCTAGATTGCTTAATGGTAATCTCCAATTCTTCTAGTCCAAGCTTCTTTGTCATAGTCTTTGCATCCTACCAAACATCTTTCCACTTAGAGCTTTGCTTTGCCTGGAATGCTTCTATAATTGGCCAGCTTCTCTTTTAACTAATTTATGTGGTGGGCAAGAAAACTATCTTTACAGATTTTTAGTGTTTATAAATGCAAGTTATTTTCTCTGAAGTGTAATCCACCTCATTAGTACGGCCTGTGATGAGAAAGAGTATGACAGTGGGTAATGAAGATAACCTGTAAGGTACTGATTATGTGTCTGACAGAGCAGACTTCTCATTTGGAAATCAGATCTACCCTATCACGACTGGGACTGGTTTCGCACACGTAGTTTTCCTGGATACAAGAACAGCAGATCTTATTTTCCTGGTTGAAATTTCCAGCTGGAAAAATTGAATGAAGCTTTGGCTGCAACAGCATACAATCCTCATCCCCAATCCTGGACAAGCATTTTGTCTGGTTACAGGGAAGCATTCACTCTCCCCCCGCCAGAACTGTTCTTCCCTTTGTCTCCCCAACCTTCCAAACTCCTCCACCCACTCGGAAGCCACCGCTTCTACTTACAATCTGCTAAAACTAGCTGGGAATAATGTGCAGAATTCCACACTGTAATTTGGCATCTACATAGCTATTTCCCATTCCAAAAGGTATGACTCATCATAGGTCAGTACAATGGTTCAGATCAAGTGCTACTTTGCCTAGTAAACTTTGAGCTATCGAAGTGTCACGTAACATTTAGGCCTGTGCATAATCTTCATTAGTTGGGTAAAATCCTAAGTAATTTATAAATGTCACATTATGTAAAATGTGCAAAATGCTCACCATTTCAAATTATGTCACGTTTATACTTATATTCCCCTGTTGGATGCTGGTTTGAATAGAATTTGTCTAGCAGGGAGGCCTTTTATCCATGAACTAGTCAATTTCTGCTTAAGCCAATCTCTGTCTGTCTACACATTTTGTAACATTTCTGTTCTGGGTATGCCATCACCTATCATCTAGAAAAGTCATGTGAGGTGCACATTGTGTAATTGAGCAACTATTTTTCAGAAATTTTGCGTAACTTTGGGGAAAAATAAGTTGTGCAAATTCACCACATCCCTAATATTTACAAGTATCTGAGCCAAATACTCATGGCAGTAGCAGACGAAGACACATTAAAAACCATATTTTAATTAAGTGTATAACGCTGCTTGCAACATATCAGGTTTCACAAATATTATGACACCCATGAGGTAGAAGACAACTATGTAAATACAAGGCAGTAGGGGGCTAGTCAACTATAAAGCCAATGAGTTGGGATCTGAAGGTAGTGGAAAATGTAACTGTGTGTAAATTAAAGAAACACCAGCTGTGCACAAATCCACTTTTTGAAGTAAAGTGGAGCCTGTATCCTATGCTGACAAGACATCATGGCAAATGTTGTGAGAAGAAGCACATCTCACAAAAAGTAGGCATCCCTTTCTTTACCATCCTTTGTCAAATAAAATT
Source organism: Triturus cristatus (assembly GCF_964204655.1). Taxonomy (NCBI): domain Eukaryota; kingdom Metazoa; phylum Chordata; class Amphibia; order Caudata; family Salamandridae; genus Triturus; species Triturus cristatus. The sequence continues at coordinate 358,360,994 of NC_140595.1, forward strand.
GAGTCTAAAGTGGACCTTCCAGAGGTACCAATGGTGTTTTTTCCAGCTAGCTGTTCAGCATGTTCACTCTTTGTATGGGAGTGCACCCAGTTAAACATCCACAGCTCCCAGAGAGGTGGGAATAGCCATTTTTTCTACGGAAAAAGGGAAAAAGCCAGGTATCGCAGACCCCTTCTGTTGTCTAATTGGGGTTCTGGCGAATTAGTGCAAAATATATTTGGACCAACACAGCTTGCAGGTGTGTAGAAAGAGTCCTCCTCCCCTCTCACTAGCTAAAAACATGGTAATATAGATTTTTTCCAAGATACCATGGCGCCTAGTCTGGATGGCAACCCACTACAAGATGAAGGTCTTGGTTAGCATTTGCTGCGTAAGGATTGGTAACACCTAGTGCTGAGTAAATCATTTAATAAACCATTTGTGGGCAGAATGGCATGGCAGCCAATATGACAGATAGAGATTGTGTAGCTTATGTGATTATAGGCACAATACAGGCTGATTAAATAATTTCTGTTAGATACACTATAATATGTAGCAAAATACACTCAACCAAAATTTACATCATTACTCATATAAGTCATACCCTAAGAGTTAGTTAGTACAAGGGATTAGTACTGCACACTGCACTACAATAGGGGTTATCATGTATTGCATGCGTGCAACATCACATGGTTTGTTGCAGGTAATAGTAGGACAAAAACATACAAGGTGGCAAGAGCACACCTGGGGCCTTATTACACAAAGTGCCCCGGGGGCACAACAGGCGTTTGCACCCGCTTTGCGCGTCCGAGTCACTTTGGTATTGCAGAAGAGGCTGCAAATGCTTGTGCCGCCCCTTCTGTACTACAGATAGCACTGGTGCATTTATAGCATGATCATCAAAGGTTCTTCCCTCATTTGCATGGGGCATGGCCCCATCCAAAGGAGGAAGTCTCTTTGCCTCTACGCCATACTACAGACCAGGACGCAAAGACAAAGAATCACTCAGGAGGTGCACTGAGAGTGCTCCACAAAAAGGTAGCACACAGTCAGTACACCCCTTAATGGCAGACCTCTGGAGGGGATAAAGGGGGCTCTACAGACCCTCCAGACATCCCCGTACAGGCGGGTGCAGTCACTCACTATACCCACCTGCATACAGCTCTCTATCCCCTCGTAAAAGTGCAGGTGGCTTTCCACCTGCACAGTGAAACACGGAGCAGCTGCTTTGAAGGTGCTCTGTATTTCACTTGAATGCGCTGCTCTAGGGGCAGCTGCCCTGGAGGCAGTGCCTTCATGCTAATATGGCACACTTTCCTTGTTTGCGCAGGGCACCCCTTTTGAAAGGTGCACCCTGGCGCAAACAAAGAAAATGCACCATATTCGTATTGCGGCCCCAGGTTGACTGGCACTTCTGAAAAATCATAATTTATAACAATGATAGGTTTTAGATTAACCTGTGGGAAAACAACCTGGAAAGACTGCTGTATGTTTCCTGGAACAGGTGGGTTTTTGGGGCTATGTAATATCCCGGTGCAATCCCTGAATGAATTGCTTCTTCCTGTGACATCATCTATTCTTGAACTTTTTAGGACGCGATAGAGCCACAGGCCACAAACCTACAATGGTTATCTCTTACTGATACAGGCACACCACTTCTGAGTAATCAATTTTGGAGTCCCTGCTTCCCAGCTGCGGCTCCTCCGCTAAGGCGGAGGATCGTCTCCCATCTGCTCTGGGAGCAGTTTAAAAAGAAAAACGAAAATGATAATAACTAATATTATCATTTTTGTTTTCCTTCCTGCTTAGGTGCAGGGCGGGGTGGCGGGTGGGGCTCGGCTGGCTAGAGCAGGGGCCAGGGGGAGGAGTGTTAAGCACACTCTAAAGTGTGCAGGACGGTTTGGCTGGCCCTCTTGGGCCGACCAATCAGTCCTGCGCACTTTGCATGTTCCCCACCAGGATGCATTACACATCCTGGTGGGGAACATGCATAGCCTAAATGTTTCCGTCTGAGTGCTGAACCACGATGCTCAGACCAATACCAACGCTGCATTGCAGTGTTTTGTTTGGCCAGGGGACTCTGGGAGGCTGTGTGCTTCCTGCTGCGGCTCGGAGGAGATGACGGAAGAGACGCGGCAGCCGGTGGCACTCCGGTAAGTCATTTTATTTTATTTTTTATTCCTCTCCTCTTCCTTCCCGTCCACCACCCCCGCTCAGTAGCAGCCGCTACTGCTGCTTCCTAACAAATCTTTGTTCAATTGGAAGGAAACCCAATTCACAGTCCCATGACATCCTTGGTTCAAAAGGTTTCTGTCTTACACCTGTGGGCTTCGGTTACATCATGGTCGTCATAAGATAGCAAATTTTCCAGTCCTGTATGGGTCTTATCAACCTAAGACTTCATTCTCTGTGGATTTTTATAGCTATCACTAGGGTAGCTACTCCTTACCAAGTGGGCCTCTCAGACCTACTACTCTAGGCTCTGTAGGCGTCTACAAATATTGCTAGGATAGTAGCTAGTGTTCCATAACTGGATAGTATTTCTACTACTGTAGGTGCTGTATGAATGATCGTTTTTTACCTTCTTCTGTAAGACAGTACATAATGCATAGCTGCTTACAAAAACCATAAATACCGAACTAAATGGCATTGTTTAATGGAATGTCAGGAATGTCATGGAATGGAATGTCAGGAATGTCATGACTTTTAATGGAATGTTAGGAATGCCATGTCATAGAATGGAATGTCATGACTTGGAATAGAATGTCATGTCTTTTAATGGAATGTCAGGAATGTCTTGTCATAGAACGGAATGTCATGTCTTTTAATGGAATGTCAGGAATGTCTTGTCATAGAACGGAATGTCATGTCTTTTAATGGAATGTCAGGAATGTCATGTCTTGGAATGGAATGTCTGGAATGTCATGTCTTTTAATGGAATGTCAGGAATGTCATGTCATAGAATAGAATGTCATGTGTTTTAATGGAATGTTAGGAATGTCATGTCATGGAATGGAATGTCAGGAATGTCATGTCTTGGATTGGAATGTCTGGAATGTCATGTCTTTTAATGGAATGTCAGGAATGTCATGTCTTTTAATGGAATGTCAGGAATGTCATGTCTTTTAATGGAATGTCATGTCATAGAATGTAATGTCATGTCTTGGAATAGAATGTCAGGAATGGAATGTCTTTTAATGGAATGTCAGGAATGTCATGTCTTTAAATGGAATGTCATGTCTTGGAATGGAATGTCTGGAATGTCATGTCTTTTCATGGAATGTCAGGAATGTCATGTCTTTTAATGGAATGTCAGGAATGTCATAGAATGGAATTTCAGGAATGTCATGTCTTTTAATGGAATGTCAGGAATGTCATGTCATAGAACGGAATGTCATGTTTTTTAAAGAAATGTCAGGAATGTCAGGTCTTTTAATGGAATGTTAGGAATGTCATGTCTTAATGGAATGTCAGGAATGTCATGTCATGGAATGGAATGTCAGGAATGTCATGTCTTGGAATGGAATGTCTGGAATGTCATGTCTTTCAATGGAATGTCAGGAATGTCATGTCTTTTAATGGAATGTCAGGAATGTCATGTTATAGAATGGAATGTCATGTCTTTTAATGGAATGTCAGGAATGTCATGTTATAGAATGGAATGTCATGTCTTGGAATGGAATGTCAGGAATGTCATGTCTTTTAATTGAATGTCAGGAATGTCATGTCTTTTAATGGAATGTCAGGAATGTCATGTCATAGAATGGAATGTCAGGAATGTCATGTCTTTTAATGGAATGTCAGGAATGTCATGTCATAGAATGGAATGTCATGTCTAGGAATAGAATGTCAGGAATGTCATATCTTTTAATGGAATGTCAGGAATGTCATGTCATGGAATGGAATGTCAGGAATGTCATGTCTTGGAATGGAATGTCTGGAATGTCATGTCTTTTAATGGAATGTCAGGAATGTCATGTTATAGAATGGAATGTCATGTCTTGGAATAGAATGTCAGGAATGTCATGTCTTTTAATGGAATGTCAGGAATGTCATGTCTTTTAATGGAATTTCAGGAATGTCATGTTATAGAATCGAATGTCATGTCTTGGAATGGAATGTCAGGAATGTCATGTCTTTAAATGGAATGTCAGGAATGTCATGTCATAGAATGGAATGTCAGGAATGTCATGTCTTTTAATGGAATGTCAGGAATGTCATGTCATAGAATGGAATGTCATGTCTTGGAATGGAATGTCAGGAATGTCATGTCTTTTAATGGAATGTCAGGAATGTCATGTCTTGGAATGTAATGTCTGGAATGTCATGTCTTTTAATGGAATGTCAGGAATGTCATGTCTTTTAATGGAATGTCAGGAATGTCATGTCTTTTAATGGAATGTCATGTCATAGAATGGAATGTCATGTCTTGGAATGGAATGTCAGGAATGTCATGTCTTTTAATGGAATGTTAGGAATGTCATGTCATAGAACGGAATGTCATGTCTTTTAATGGAATGTCAGGAATGTCATGTCTTTTAATGGAATATCTGGAATGTCATGTCTTTTAATGGAATGTCAGGAATGTCATGTCTTGGAATGGAATGTCATGGCTTGGAATGGAATGTCAGGAATGTAATGTCTTTTAATGGAATGTCATATCTTAGAATGGAATGTCATGTCTTTTAATGGAATGTCATGTCATAGAATGGAATGTCATGTCTTGGAATGTCATGTCTTGGAATGGAATGTCAGGAATGTCATGTCATAGAATGGAAAGTCATGTGTTTTAATGGAATGTTAGGAATGTCATGTCATGGAATGGAATGTCAGGAATGTCATGTCTTGGATTGGAATGTCTGGAATGTCATGTCTTTTAATGGAATGTCAGGAATGTCATGTCTTGGAATGGAATGTCTGGAATGTCATGTCTTTTAATGGAATGTCAGGAATGTCATGTCTTTTCATGGAATGTCATGTCATAGAATGGAATGTCAGGAATGTCATGTCTTTTAATGGAATGTCAGGAATGTCATGTCTTGGAATGGAATGTCTGGAATGTCATGTCTTTTAATGGAATGTCAGGAATGTCATGTCATAGAATAGAATGTCATGTGTTTTGATGGAATGTTAGGAATGTCATGTCATAGAACGGAATGTCAGGAATGTCATGTCTTGGATTGGAATGTCTGGAATGTCATGTCTTTTAATGGAATGTCAGGAATGTCATGTCTTTTAATGGAATGTCAGGAATGTCATGTCTTTTAATGGAATGTCATGTCATAGAATGTAATGTCATGTCTTGGAATGGAATGTCAGAAATGTCATGTCTTTTAATGGAATGTCAGGAATGTCATGTCTTTTAATGGAATGTCATGTCTTGGAATGGAATATCTGGAATGTCATGTCTTTTCATGGAATGTCAGGAATGTCATGTCTTTTAATGGAATGTCAGGAATATCATAGAATGGAATGTCAAGAATGTCATGTCTTTTAATGGAATGTCAGGAATGTCATGTCATAGAATGGAATGTCATGTCTTGGAATGGAATGTCAGGAATGTCATGTCTTTTAATGGAATGTCAGGAATGTCATGTCATAGAACGGAATGTCATGTTTTTTAAAGAAATGTCAGGAATGTCATGTCTTTTAATGGAATGTCAGGAATGTCATGTCTTAATGGAATGTCAGGAATGTCATGTCATGGAATGGAATGTCAGGAATGTCATGTCTTGGAATGGAATGTCTAGAATGTCATGTCTTTTAATGGAATGTCAGGAATGTCATGTCTTTTAATGGAATGTCAGGAATGTCATGTTATAGAATGGAATGTCATGTCTTTTAATGGAATGTCAGGAATGTCATGTTATAGAATGGAATGTCATGTCTTGGAATGGAATGTCAGGAATGTCATGTCTTTTAATTGAATGTCAGGAATGTCATGTCTTTTAATGGAATGTCAGGAATGTCATGTCATAGAATGGAATGTCAGGAATGTCGTCTTTTAATGGAATGTCAGGAATGTCATGTCATAGAATGGAATGTCATGTCTTTTAATGGAATGTCAGGAATGTCATGTCATGGAATGGAATGTCAGGAATGTCATGTCATGGAATGGAATGTCAGGAATGTCATGTCTTGGAATGGAATGTCTGGAATGTCATGTCTTTTAATGGAATGTCAGGAATGTCATGTTATAGAATGGAATGTCATGTCTTGGAATGGAATGTCAGGAATGTCATGTCTTTTAATGGAATGTCAGGAATGTCATGTCTTTTAATGGAATTTCAGGAATGTCATGTTATAGAATGGAATGTCATGTCTTGGAATGGAATGTCAGGAATGTCATGTCTTTTAATGGAATGTCATGTGTTTTCATGGAATGTCAGGAATGTCATGTCTTTAAATGGAATGTCAGGAATGTCATGTCATAGAATGGAATGTCAGGAATGTCATGTCTTTTAATGGAATGTCAGGAATGTCATGTCATAGAATGGAATGTCATGTCTTGGAATGGAATGTCAGGAATGTCATGTCTTTTAATGGAATGTCAGGAATATCATGTCTTGGAATGTAATGTCTGGAATGTCATGTCTTTTAATGGAATGTCAGGAATGTCATGTCTTTTAATGGAATGTCAGGAATGTCATGTCTTTTAATGGAATGTCATGTCATAGAATGGAATGTCATGTCTTGGAATGGAATGTCAGGAATGTCATGTCTTTTAATGGAATGTCAGGAAAGTCATGTCATAGAACGGAATGTCATGTCTTTTAATGGAATGTCAGGAATGTCATGTCTTTTAATGGAATATCTGGAATGTCATGTCTTCTAATGGAATGTCAGGAATGTCATGTCTTGGAATGGAATGTCATGGCTTGGAATGGAATGTCAGGAATGTCATGTCTTTTAATGGAATGTCATATCTTAGAATGGAATGTCATGTCTTTTAATGGAATGTCATGTCATAGAATGGAATGTCATGTCTTGGAATGTCATGTCTTGGAATGGAATGTCTGGAATGTCATGTCTTTTAATGGAATGTCATAGAATGGAATGTCATGTCTTGGAATGGAATGTCTGGAATGTAATATCATGGAATGGAATATCAGGAATGTCATGTCTTGGAATGGAATGTCTGGAATGTCATGTCTTTTAATGGAATGTCAGGAATGTAATGTCTTTTCATGGAATGTCATGTCATAGAATGGAATGTCAGGAATGTCATGTCTTTTAATGGAATGTCAGGAATGTCATGTCTTGGAATGGAATGTCTGGAATATCATGTCTTTTAATGGAATGTCAGGAATGTCATGTCATAGAATGGAAAGTCATGTGTTTTAATGGAATGTTAGGAATGTCATGTCATGGAATGGAATGTCAGGAATGTCATGTCTTGGATTGGAATGTCTGGAATGTCATGTCTTTTAATGGAATGTCAGGAATGTCATGTCTTTTAATGGAATGTCAGGAATGTCATGTATTTTAATGGAATGTCATGTCATAGAATGTAATGTCATGTCTTGGAATGGAATGTCAGGAATGTCATGTCTTTTAATGGAATGTCAGGAATGTCATGTCTTTTAATGGAATGTCATGTCTTGGAATGGAATGTCTGGAATGTCATGTCTTTTCATGGAATGTCAGGAATGTCATGTCTTTTAATGGAATGTCAGGAATGTCATAGAATGGAATGTCAGGAATGTCATGTCTTTTAATGGAATGTCAGGAATGTCATGTCATAGAATGGAATGTCATGTCTTGGAATGGAATGTCAGGAATGTCATGTCTTTTAATGGAATGTCAGGAATGTCATGTCATAGAACGGAATGTCATGTTTTTTAAAGAAATGTCAGGAATGTCATGTCTTTTAATGGAATGTCAGGAATGTCATGTCTTTTTATTGGAATGTCAGGAATGTCATGTCATAGAATGGAATGTCATGTCTTTTAATGGAATGTCAGGAATGTCATGTCTTTTAATGGAATGTCATGTCTTTTCATGGAATGTCAGGAATGTCATGTCTTTTCATGGAATGGCAGGAATGTCATGTCTTTTCATGGAATGTCAGGAATGTCATGTCTTTTAATGGAATGTCAAGAATGTCATGTCATAGAATGGAATGTCATGTCTTTTAATGGAATGTCAGGAATGTCATATCTTTTAATGGGATGTCAGAAATGTCATGTCTTTTAATGGAATGTCAGGAATGTCATGTCATAGAATGGAATGTCAGGAATGTCATGTCTTTTAATGGAATGTCATGTCTTGGAATGGAATGTCAGGAATGTCATGTCTTTTCATGGAATGTCAGGAATGTCATGTCTTTTAATGGAATGTCAGGAATGTCATGTCTTTTAATGGAATGTCAAGAATGTCATGTCATAGAATGGAATGTCATGTCTTTTAATGGAATGTCAGGAATGTCATATCTTTTAATGGGATGTCAGGAATGTCATGTCTTTTAATGGAATGTCAGGAATGTCATGTCATAGAATGGAATGTCAGGAATGTCATGTCTTTTAATGGAATGTCATGTCTTGGAATGGAATGTCAGGAATGTCATGTCTTTTCATGGAATGTCAGGAATGTCATGTCTTTTAATGGAATGTCAGGAATGTCATAGAATGGAATGTCATGTCTTTTATTGGAATGTCAGGAATGTCTTGTCATAGAATGGAATGTCATGTCTTGGAATGGAATGTCAGGAATGTCATGTCTTTTAATGGAATGTCAGGAATGTCATGTCTATTAATGGAATGTCAGGAATGTCATGTCATAGAATAGAATGTCAGGAATGTCATGTCATAGAATGGAATGTCATGTCTTGGAATGGAATGTCAGGAATGTCATGTCTTTTCATGGAATGTCAGGAATGTCATGTCTTTTAATGGAATATCAGGAATGTCATGTCAGAACGGAATGTCATGTCTTTTAATGGAATGTCAGGAATGTCATGTCTTTCAATGGAATGTCAGGAATTTCATGTCTTTTAATGGAATGTCATGTCATGGAATGGAATGTCAGGAATGTCATGTCTTTTAATGGAATGTCAGGAATGTCATGTCTTTTAATGGAATGTCAGGAATGTCATGTCATAGAATGGAATGTCAGGAATGCCATGTCATAGAATGGAATGTCATGTCTTGGAATGGAATGTCTGGAATGTCATGTCTTTTCATTGAATGTCAGGAATGTCATGTCTTTTAATGGAATGTCAAGAATGTCATGTCATAGAATGGAATGTCAGGAATGTCATGTCTTTTAATGGAATGTCAGGAATGTCATGTCATAGAACGGAATGTCATGTCTTTTAATGGAATGTCAGGAATGTCATGTCTTTTAATGGAATGTCATGTCTTGGAATGGAATGTCTGGAATGTCATGTCTTTTCATGGAATGTCAGGAATGTCATGTCTTTTAATGGAATGTCAGGAATGTCATAGAATGGAATGTCAGGAATGTCATGTCTTTTAATGGAATGTCAGGAATGTTATGTCATAGAATGGAATGTCATGTCTTGGAATGGAATGTCAGGAATGTCATATCTTTTAATGGAATGTCAGGAATGTCATGTCATAGAACGGAATGTCATGTTTTTTAAAGAAATGTCAGGAATGTCATGTCTTTTAATGGAATGTCAGGAATGTCATGTCTTTTTATTGGAATGTCAGGAATGTCATTTCATAGAATGGAATGTCATGTCTTTTAATGGAATGTCAGGAATGTCATGTCTTTTAATGGAATGTCATGTCTTTTCATGGAATGTCAGGAATGTCATGTCTTTTCATGGAATGTCAGGAATGTCATGTCTTTTCATGGAATGTCAGGAATGTCATGTCTTTTAATGGAATGTCAAGAATGTCATGTCATAGAATGGAATGTCATGTCTTTTAATGGAATGTCAGGAATGTCATATCTTTTAATGGGATGTCAGAAATGTCATGTCTTTTAATGGAATGTCAGGAATGTCATGTCATAGAATGGAATGTCAGGAATGTCATGTCTTTTAATGGAATGTCATGTCTTGGAATGGAATGTCAGGAATGTCATGTCCTTTCATGGAATGTCAGGAATGTCATGTCTTTTAATGGAATGTCAGGAATGTCATGTCTTTTAATGGAATGTCAAGAATGTCATGTCATAGAATGGAATGTCATGTCTTTTAATGGAATGTCAGGAATGTCATATCTTTTAATGGGATGTCAGGAATGTCATGTCTTTTAATGGAATGTCAGGAATGTCATGTCATAGAATGGAATGTCAGGAATGTCATGTCTTTTAATGGAATGTCATGTCTTGGAATGGAATGTCAGGAATGTCATGTCTTTTCATGGAATGTCAGGAATGTCATGTCTTTTAATGGAATGTCAGGAATGTCATAGAATGGAATGTCATGTCTTTTATTGAAATGTCAGGAATGTCATGTCTTTTAATGGAATGTCAGGAATGTCATGTCATAGAACGGAATGTCATGTCTTTTAATGAAATGTCAGGAATGTCCTGTCTTTTAATGGAATGTCAGGAATGTCATGTCTATTAATGGAATGTCAGGAATGTCATGTCATAGAATGGAATGTCAGGAATGTCATGTCATAGAATGGAATGTCATGTCTTGGAATGGAATGTCAGGAATGTCATGTCTTTTCATGGAATGTCAGGAATGTCATGTCTTTTAATGGAATATCAGGAATGTCATGTCAGAACGGAATGTCATGTCTTTTAATGGAATGTCAGGAATGTCATGTCTTTCAATGGAATGTCAGGAATTTCATGTCTTTTAATGGAATGTCATGTCATGGAATGGAATGTCAGGAATGTCATGTCTTTTAATGGAATGTCAGGAATGTCATGTCTTTTAATGGAATGTCAGGAATGTCATGTCATAGAATGGAATGTCAGGAATGTCATGTCATAGAATGGAATGTCATGTCTTGGAATGGAATGTCTGGAATGTCATGTCTTTTCATTGAATGTCAGGAATGTCATGTCTTTTAATGGAATGTCAAGAATGTTATGTCATAGAATGGAATGTCAGGAATGTCATGTCTTTTAATGGAATGTCAGGAATGTCATGTCATAGAACGGAATGTCATGTCTTTTAATGGAATGTCAGGAATGTCATGTCTTTTAATGGAATGTCAAGAATGTCATGTCTTTTAATGGAATGTCAGGAATGTCATGACATAGAATGGAATGTCAGGAATGTCATGTCTTTTAATGGAATGTCATGTCTTGGAATGGAATGTCAGGAATGTCATGTCTTTTAATGGAATGTCAGGAATGTCATGTTTTAGAATGGAATGTCATGTCTTGGAATGGAATGTCTGGAATGTCATGTCTTTTAATGGAATGTCAGGAATGTCATGTCATAGAATGGAAAGTCATGTGTTTTAATGGAATGTTAGGAATGACATGTCATGGAATGGAATGTCAGGAATGTCATGTCTTGGATTGGAATGTCTGGAATGTCATGTCTTTTAATGGAATGTCAGGAATGTCATGTCTTTTAATGGAATGTCAGGAATGTCATGTATTTTAATGGAATGTCATGTCATAGAATGTAATGTCATGTCTTCGAATGGAATGTCAGGAATGTCATGTCTTTTAATGGAATGTCAGGAATGTCATGTCTTTTAATGGAATGTCATGTCTTGGAATGGAATGTCTGGAATGTCATGTCTTTTCATGGAATGTCAGGAATGTCATGTCTTTTATTGGAATGTCAGGAATGTCATAGAATGGAATGTCAGGAATGTCATGTCTTTTAATGGAATGTCAGGAATGTCATGTCATAGAATGGAATGTCATGTCTTGGAATGGAATGTCAGGAATGTCATGTCTTTTAATGGAATGTCAGGAATGTCATGTCATAGAATGGAATGTCATGTCTTTTAATGGAATATCAGGAATGTCATGTCTTTTAATGGAATGTCATGTCTTTTCATGGAATGTCAGGAATGTCATGTCTTTTCATGGAATGTCAGGAATGTCATGTCTTTTCATGGAATGTCAGGAATGTCATGTCTTTTAATGGAATGTCAAGAATGTCATGTCATAGAATGGAATGTCATGTCTTTTAATGGAATGTCAGGAATGTCATATCTTTTAATGGGATGTCAGAAATGTCATGTCTTTTAATGGAATGTCAGGAATGTCATGTCATAGAATGGAATGTCAGGAATGTCATGTCTTTTAATGGAATGTCATGTCTTGGAATGGAATGTCAGGAATGTCATGTCTTTTCATGGAATTTCAGGAATGTCATGTCTTTTAATGGAATGTCAGGAATGTCATGTCTTTTAATGGAATGTCAAGAATGTCATGTCATAGAATGGAATGTCATGTCTTTTAATGGAATGTCAGGAATGTCATATCTTTTAATGGGATGTCAGGAATGTCATGTCTTTTAATGGAATGTCAGGAATGTCATGTCATAGAATGGAATGTCAGGAATGTCATGTCTTTTAATGGAATGTCAGGAATGTCATGTCATAGAATGGAATGTTATGTCTTGGAATGGAATGTCAGGAATGTCATGTCTTTTAATGGAATGTCATGTCATAGAATGGAATGTCATGTCTTTTAATGGAATGTCAGGAATGTCATGTCTTTTAATGGAATGTCATGTTTTGGAATGGAATGTCAGGAATGTCATGTCTTTTCATGGAATGTCAGGAATGTCATGTCTTTTAATGGAATGTCAGGAATGTCATGTCAGAATGGAATGTCATGTCTTTTAGTGGAATGTCAGGAATGTCATGTGTTTAATGGAATGTCAGGAATGTCATGTTTTAGAATGGAATATCATGTCTTGGAATGGAATGTCAGGAATGTCATGTCTTTTAATGGAATGTCAGGAATGTCATGTCATGGAATGGAATGTCAGGAATGTCATATCTTGGAATGGAATGTCTGGAATTTCATGTCTTTTAATGGAATGTCAGGAATGTCATGTCTTTTAATGGAATGTCATGTCTTGGAATGGAATGTCAGGAATGTCATGTCTTTTAATGGAATGTCAGGAATGTCATAGAATGGAATATAAGGAATGTCATGTCATAGAATGGAATGTCAGGAATGCCATGTCTTTTAATGGAATGTCAGGAATGTCATGTCATAGAATGGAATGTCAGGAATGTCATGTCATAGAATGGAATGTAATGTCTTTTAATGGAATGTCAGGAATGTCATGTCTTTTAATGGAATGTCAGGAATGTCATGTCATAGAATGGAATGTCATGTCTTTTAATGGAATGTCAGGAATGTCATGTCTTTTAATGGAATGTCAGGAATGTCATGTCATAGAATGGAATGTCATGTCTTTTAATGGAATGTCAGGAATGTCATGTCATAGAATGGAATGTCAGGAATGTCATGTCTTTTAATGGAATTTCATGTCTTGGAATGGAATGTCAGGAATATCATGTCTTTTAATGGAATGTCAGGAATGTCATGTTTTAGAATAGAATGTCATGTCTTGGAATGGAATGTCAGGAAAATCATGTCTTTTTCATGGAATGTCAGTAATGTCATGTCTTTTAATGGAATGTCAGGAATGTCATGTCATAGAACGGAATGTCATGTCTTTTAATGGAATGTCAGGAATGTCATGGCTTTCAATGGAATGTCAGGAATTTCATGTCTTTTAATGGAATGTCATGTCATGGAATGGAATGTCAGGAATGTCATGTCTTTTAATGGAATGTCAGGCATGTCATGTCTTTTAATGGAATGCCAGGAATGTCATGTCATAGAATGGAATGTCAGGAATGTCATGTCATAGAATGGAATGTCATGTCTTGGAATGGAATGTCAGGAATGTCATGTCTTTTCATGGAATGTCAGGAATGTCATGTCTTTTAATGGAATGTCAGGAATGTCATGTCTTTTAATGGAATATCAGGAATGTCATGTCATAGAACGGAATGTCATGTCTTTTAATGGAATGTCAGGAATGTCATGTCTTTCAATGGAATGTCAGGAATTTCATGTCTTTTAATGGAATGTCATGTCATGGAATGGAATGTCAGGAATGTCATGTCTTTTAATGGAATGTCAGGAATGTCATGTCTTTTAATGGAATGTCAGGAATGTCATGTCATAGAATGGAATGTCAGGAATGTCATGTCATAGAATGGAATGTCATGTCTTTTAATGGAATGTCAGGAATGTCATGTCTTTTAATGGAATGTCAGGAATGTCATGTCATAGAATGGAATGTCAGGAATGTCATGTCTTTTAATGGAATGTCATGTCTTGGAATAGAATGTCAGGAATGTCATGTCTTTTAATGGAATATCAGGAATGTCATGTTTTAGAATGGAATGTCATGTCTTAGAATGGAATGATAGGAATGTTATGTCTTTTAATGGAATGTCAGGAATGTCATGTCTTTTAATGGAATGTCAGGAATGTCATGTCATAGAATGGAATGTCAAGAATGTCATGTCTTTTAATGGAATGTCAGGAATGTCATGTCATGGAATGGAATGTCAGGAATGTCATGTCTTGGAATGTAATGTCTGGAATGTCATGTCTTTTAATGGAATGTCAGGAATGTCATGTCTTTTAATGGAATATCAGGAATGTCATGTCTTTTAATGGAATGTCAGGAATGTCATAGAATGGAATGTCAGGAATGTCATGTATTTTAATGGAATGTCAGGAATATCATGTCATAGAATGGAATGTCATGTCTTGGAATGGAATGTCAGGAATGTCATGTCTTTTAATGGAATGTCAGGAATGTCATATCATAGAACGGAATGACATGTCTTTTAATGAAATGTTAGGAATGTCATGTCTTTTAATGGAATGTCAGGAAAGTCATGTCTTTTAATGGAATGTCAGGAATGTCATGTCATAGAATGGAATGTCATGTCTTTTAATGGAATGTCAGGAGTGCAATGTCTTTTAATGGAATGTCATGTCTTTTCATGGAATGTCAGGAATGTCATGTCTTTTCATGGAATGTCAGGAATGTCATGTCTTTTAATGGAATGTCAGGAATGTCATGTCATAGAATGGAATGTCAGGAATGTCATGTCTTTTAATGGAATGTCAAGAATGTCATGTCATAGAATGGAATGTCATGTCTTTTAATGGAATGTCAGGAATGTCATGTCTTTTAATGGAATGGCAGGAATGTCATATCTTTTAATGGGATGTCAGGAATGTCATGTCTTTTAATGGAATGTCAGGAATGTCATGTCATAGAATGGAATGTCAGAAATGTCATGTATTTTAATGGAATGTCATGTCTTGGAATGGAATGTCAGGAATGTCATGTCTTTTCAAGGAATGTCATGTCTTTTAATGGAATGTCAGGAATGTCATAGAATGGAATGTCAGGAATGTCATGTCTTTTAATGGAATGTCAGGAATGTCATGTCATAGAATGGAATGTCATGTCTTGGAATGGAATGTCAAGAATGTCATGTCTTTTAATGGAATGTCAGGAATGTCATGTCATAGAACGGAATGTCATGCCTTTTAATGAAATGTCAGGAATGTCATGTCTTTTAATGGAATGTCAGGAATGTCATGTCTTTTAATGGAATGTCAGGAATGTCATGTTTTAGAATGGAATGTCATGTCTTGGAATGGAATGTCAGGAATGTCATGTCTTTTAATGGAATGTCAGGAATGTCATGTCATAGAATGGAATGTCAGGAATGTCATGTCTTTTAATGGAATGTCAGGAATGTCATGTCATGGAATGGAATGTCAGGAATGTCATGTCTTGGAATGGAATGTCTGGAATGTCATGTCTTTTAAAGGAATATCAGGAATGTCATGTCTTTTAATGGAATGTCAGGAATGTCATGTCATGGAATGGAATGTCAGGAATGTCATGTCTTGGAATGGAATGTCTGGAATGTCATGTCTTTTAATGGAATGTCAAGAATGTCATGTCTTTTAATGGAATGTCATGTCTTGGAATGGAATGTCAGGAATGTCATGTCTTTAAATGGAATGTCAGGAATGTCATGTCTTTTAATGGAATGTCAGGAATGTCATGTCATAGAATGGAATGTCATATATTGGAATGGAATGTCAGGAATGTCATGTCTTTTAATGGAATGTCAGGAATGTCATGTCATAGAACGGAATGTCATGTCTTTTAATGGAATGTCAGGAATGTCATGTCTTTTAATGGAATGTCATGTTTTGGAATGGAATGTCAGGAATGTCATGTCTTTTTATGGCATGTCAGGAATGTCATGTCTTTTAATGGAATGTCAGGAATGTCATGTCAGAATGGAATGTCATGTCTTTAAGTGGAATGTCAGGAATGTCATGTCTTTAATGGAATGTCAGGAATGTCATGTTTTAGAATGGAATGTCATGTCTTGGAATGGAATGTCAGGAATGTCATGTCTTTTAATGGAATGTCAGGAATGTCATGTCATGGAATGGAATGTCAGGAATGTCATATCTTGGAATGGAATGTCTGGAATGTCATGTCTTTTAATTGAATGTCAGGAATGTCATGTCTTTTAATGGAATGTCATGTCTTTTAATGGAATGTCATGTCTTTTAATGGAATGTCAGGAATATCATAGAATGGAATATCAGGAATGTCATGTCTTTTCATGGAATGTCAGGAATCTCATGTCTTTTAATGGAATGTCAGGAATGTCATGTCATAGAATGGAATGTCAGGAATGTCATGTCTTTTAATGGAATGTCAGGAATGTCATGTCATAGAATGGAATGTCATGTCTTTTAATGGAATGTCAGGAATGTCATGTCTTGTAATGGAATGTCAGGAATGTCATGTCTTTTAATGGAATGTCAGGAATGTCATGTCATAGAATGGAATGTCAGGAATGTCATGTATTTTAATGGAATGTCATGTCTTGGAATGGAATATCAGGAATGTCATGTCTTTTAATGGAATGTCAGGAATGTCATGTTTAAAATAGAATGTCATGTCTTGGAATGGAATGTCAGGAAAATCATGTCTTTTAATGGAATATCAGGAATGTCATGTCTTTTAATGGAATGTCAGGAATGTCATGTCATAGAATGGAATGTCAAGAATGTCATGTCATAGAACGGAATGTCAGGAATGTCATGTCTTTTAATGGAATGTCAGGAATGTCATGTCTTTTAATGGAATATCAGGAATGTCATGTCATAGAACGGAATGTCATGTCTATTAATGGAATGTCAGGAATGTCATGTCTTTCAATGGAATATCAGGAATTTCATGTCTTTTAATGGAATGTCATGTCATTGAATGGAATGTCAGGAATGTCATGTCTTTTAATGGAATGTCAGGCATGTCATGTCTTTTAATGGAATGTCAGGAATGTCATGTCATAGAATGGAATGTTAGGAATGTCATGTCATAGAATGGAATGTCATGTCTTGGAATGGAATGTCAGGAATATCATGTCTTTTCATGGAATGTCATGTCTTTTCATGGAATGTCAGGAATGTCATGTCTTTTCATGGAATGTCAGGAATGTCATGTCTTTTAATGGAATGTCAGGAACGTCATGTCATAGAATGGAATGTCAGGAATGTCATGTCTTTTAATGGAATGTCAAGAATGTCATGTCATAGAATGGAATGTCATGTCTTTTAATAGAATGTCAGGAATGTCATGTCTTGGAATGGAATGTCAGGAATGTCATGTCTTTTCATGGAATGTCAGGAATGTCATGTCATAGAATGGAATGTCAAGAATGTCATGTCTTTTAATGGAATGTCAGGAATGTCATGTCATGGAATAGAATGTCAGGAATGTCATGTCTTGGAATGGAATGTCTGGAATGTCATGTCTTTTAATGGAATGTCAGGAATGTCATGTCTTTTAATGGAATGTCAGGAATGTCATGTCTTTTAATGGAATGTCAGGAATGTCATAGAATGGAATGTCAGGAATGTCATGTATTTTAATGGAATGTCAGGAATGTCATGTCATAGAATGGAATGTCATGTCTTGGAATGGAATGTCAGGAATGTCATGTCTTTTAATGGAATGTCAGGAATGTCATGTCATAGAACGGAATGTCATGTCTTTTAATGAAATGTTAGGAATGTCATGTCTTTTAATGGAATGTCAGGAAAGTCATGTCTTTTAATGGAATGTCAGGAATGTCATGTCATAGAATGGAATGGCATGTCTTTTAAAGGAATGTCAGGAGTGCCATGTCTTTTAATGGAATGTCATGTCTTTTCATGGAATGTCAGGAATGTCATGTCTTTTAATGGAATGTCAGGAATGTCATGTCATAGAATGGAATGTCAGGAATGTCATGTCTTTTAATGGAATGTCAAGAATGTCATGTCATAGAATGGAATGTCATGTCTTTTAATGGAATGTCAGGAATGTCATGTCTTTTAATGGAATGTCAGGAATGTCATATCTTTTAATGGGATGTCAGGAATGTCATGTCTTTTAATGGAATGTCAGGAATGTCATGTCATAGAATGGAATGTCAGAAATGTCATGTCTTTTAATGAAATGTCATGTCTTGGAATGGAATGTCAGGAATGTCATGTCTTTTCAAGGAATGTCATGTCTTTTAATGGAATGTCAGGAATGTCATAGAATGGAATGTCAGGAATGTCATGTCTTTTAATGGAATGTCAGGAATGTCATGTCATAGAATGGAATGTCATGTCTTGGAATGGAATGTCAGGAATGTCATGTCTTTTAATGGAATGTCAGGAATGTCATGTCATAGAACGGAATGTCATGCCTTTTAATGAAATATCAGGAATGTCATGTCTTTTAATGGAATGTCAGGAATGTCATGTTTTAGAATGGAATGTCATGTCTTGGAATGGAATGTCAGGAATGTCATGTCTTTTAATGGAATATCAGGAATGTCATGTCATAGAATGGATTGTCAGGAATGTCATGTCTTTTAATGGAATGTCAGGAATGTCATGTCATGGAATGGAATGTCAGGAATGTCATGTCTTGGAATGGAATGTCTGGAATGTCATGTCTTTTAAAGGAATATCAGGAATGTCATGTCTTTTAATGGAATGTCAGGAATGTCATGTCATGGAATGGAATGTCAGGAATGTTATGTCTTGGAATGGAATATCTGGAATGTCATGTCTTTTAATGGAATGTCAGGAATATCATGTCTTTTAATGGAATGTCATGTCTTGGAATGGAATGTCAGGAATGTCATGTCTTTTAATGGAATGTCAGGAATGTCATAGAATGGAATGTCAGGAATGTCATGTCTTTTAATGGAATGTCAGGAATGTCATGTCATAGAATGGAATGTCATATCTTGGAATGGAATGTCAGGAATGTCATGTCTTTTAATGGAATGTCAGGAATATCATGTCATAGAACGGAATGTCATGTCTTTTAATGAAATGTCAGGAATGTCATGTCTTTTAATGGAATGTCATGTCATAGAATGGAATGTCATGTCTTTTAATGGAATGTCAGGAATGTCATGTCTTTTAATGGAATGTCATGTTTTGGAATGGAATGTCAGGAATGTCATGTCTTTTTATGGAATGTCAGGAATGTCATGTCTTTTAATGGAATGTCAGGAATGTCATGTCAGAATGGAATGTCATGTCTTTTAGTGGAATGTCAGGAATGTCATGTCTTTAATGGAATGTCAGGAATGTCATGTTTTAGAATGGAATGTCATGTCTTGGAATGGAATGTCAGGAATGTCATGTTTTTTAATGGAATGTCAGGAATGTCATGTCATGGAATGGAATGTCAGGAATGTCATATCTTGGAATGGAATGTCTGGAATGTCATGTCTTTTAATGGAATGTCAGGAATGTCATGTCTTTTAATGGAATGTCAGGAATGTCATAGAATGGAATATCAGGAATGTCATGTGTTTTCATAGAATGTCAAGAATGTCATGTCTTTTAATGGAATGCCAGGAATGTCATGTCATAGAATGGAATGTCAGGAATGTCATGTCTTTTAATGGAATGTCAGGAATGTCATGTCATAGAATGGAATGTCATGTCTTTTAATGGAATGTCAGGAATGTCATGTCTTGTAATGGAATGTCAGGAATGTCATGTCTTTTAATGGAATGTCAGGAATGTCATGTCATAGAATGGAATGTCAGGAATGTCATGTATTTTAATGGAATGTCATGTCTTGGAATGGAATGTCAGGAATGTCATGTCTTTTAATGGAATGTCAGGAATGTCATGTTTAAAATAGAATGTCATGTCTTGGAATGGAATGTCAGGAAAATCATGTCTTTTAATGGAATATCAGGAATGTCATGTCTTTTAATGGAATGTCAGGAATGTCATGTCATAGAATGGAATGTCAAGAATGTCATGTCATAGAACGGAATGTCAGGAATGTCATGTCTTTTAATGGAATGTCAGGAATGTCATGTCTTTTAATGGAATATCAGGAATTTCATGTCTTTTAATGGAATGTCATGTCATGGAATGGAATGTCAGGAATGTCATGTCTTTTAATGGAATGTCAGGCATGTCATGTCTTTTAATGGAATGTCAGGAATGTCATGTCATAGAATGGAATGTTAGGAATGTCATGTCATAGAATGGAATGTCATGTCTTGGAATGGAATGTCAGGAATATCATGTCTTTTCATGGAATGTCATGTCTTTTCATGGAATGTCAGGAATGTCATGTCTTTTCATGGAATGTCAGGAATGTCATGTCTTTTAATGGAATATCAAGAACGTCATGTCATAGAATGGAATGTCAGGAATGTCATGTCTTTTAAATGGAATGTCAAGAATGTCATGTCATAGAATGGAATGTCATGTCTTTTAATAGAATGTCAGGAATGTCATGTCTTTTAATGGAATGTCAAGAATGTCATATATTTTAATGGGATGTTAGGAATGTCATGTCTTTTAATGGAATGTCATGTCTTGGAATGGAATGTCAGGAATGTCATGTCTTGGAATGGAATGTCAGGAATGTCATAGAATGGAATGTCAGGAATGTCATGTCTTGGAATGGAATGTCAGGAATGTCATGTCTTTTAATGGAATGTCAGGAATGTCATGTCATAGAACGGAATATCATGTCTTTTAATGAAATGTCAGGAATGTCATGTCTTTTAATGGAATGTCAGGAATGTCATGTCTTTTAATGGAATGTCAGGAATGTCATGTCATAGAATGGAATGTCATGTCTTTTAATGGAATGTCAGGAATGTCATGTCTTTTAATGGAATGTCAGGAATGTCATGTCTTTTAATGGAATATCAGGAATGTCATGTCATAGAACGGAATGTCATGTCTTTCAATGGAATGTCAGGAATTTCATGTCTTTTAATGGAATGTCATGTCATGGAATGGAATGTCAGGAATGTCATGTCTTTTAATGGAATGTCAGGAATGTCATGTCTTTTAAATGAAATATCAGGAATGTCATGTCATAGAATGGAATGTCAGGAATGTCATGTCATAGAATGGAATGTCATGTCTTGGAATGGAATGTTAGGAATGTCATGTCTTTTCATGGAATGTCAGGAATGTCATGTCTTTTAATGGAATGTCAGGAATGTTCTGTCATAGAATGGAATGTCAGGAATGTCATGTCTTTTAATGGAATGTCAAGAATGTCATGTCATAGAATGGAATGTCATGTCTTTTAATGGAATGTCAGGAATGTCATGTCTTTTAATGGAATGTCAGGAATGTCATGTCTTTTAATGGAATGTCAGGAATGTCATGTCTTTTAATGGAATGTCATGTCTTGGAATGGAATGTCAGGAATGTTATGTTTTGGAATGGAATGTCATGTCTTGGAATGGAATGATAGGAATGTCATGTCTTTTAATGGAATGTCAGGAATGTCATGTCTTTTAATGGAATGTCAGGAATGTCATGTCATAGAATGGAATGTCAGGAATGTCATGTCTTTTAATGGAATGTCAGGAATGTCATGTCATGGAATGGAATGTCAGGAATGTCATGTCTTGGAATGGAATGTCTGGAATGTCATGTCTTTTAATGGAATGTTAGGAATGTCATGTCTTTTAATGAAATGTCAGGAATGTCATAGAATGGAATGTCAGGAATGTCATGTCTTTTAATGGAATGTCAGGAATGTCATGTCATAGAATGGAATGTAATGTCTTGGAATGGAATGTCAGGAATGTCATGTCTTTTAATGGAATGTCAGGAATGTCATGTCATAGAACGGAATGTCATGTCTTTTAATGAAATGTCAGGAATGTCATGTCTTTTAATGGAATGTCAGGAATGTCATGTCTTTTAATGGAATGTCAGGAATGTCATGTCTTTTAATAGAATGTCATGTCTTTTCATGGAATGTCAGGAATGTCATGTCTTTTAATGGAATGTCAGGAATGTCATGTCATAGAATGGAATGTCAGGAATGTCATGTCTTTTAATGGAATGTCAGGAATGTCATAGAATGGAATATCAGGAATGTCATGTCTTTTCATGGAATGTCAGGAATGTCATGTCTTTTAATGGAATGTCAGGAATGTCATGTCATAGAATGAAATATCAGGAATGTCATGTCTTTTAATGGAATGTCATGTCATATAATGGAATGTCATGTCTTTTAATGGAATGTCAGGAATGTCATGTCTTGTAATGGAATGTCAGGAATGTCATGTCTTGTAATGGAATGTCAGGAATGTCATGTCTTTTAATGGTATGTCAGGAATGTCATGTCATAGAATGAAATGTCAGGAATGTCATGTCTTTTAATGGAATGTCATGTCTTGGAATGGAATGTCAGGAATGTCATGTCTTTTAATGGAATGTCAGGAAGGTCATGTTTTAGAATAGAGTGTCATGTCTTGGAATGGAATGTCAGGAAAATCATGTCTTTTAATGGAATGTCAGGAATGTCATGTCTTTTAATGGAATGTCAGGAATGTCATGTCATAGAATGGAATGTCAGGAATGTCATGTCTTTTAATGGAATGTCATGTCTTGGAATAGAATGTCAGGAATGTCATGTCTTTTAATGGAATATCAGGAATGTCATGTTTTAGAATGGAATGTCATGTCTTAGAATGGAATGATAGGAATGTTATGTCTTTTAATGGAATGTCAGGAATGTCATGTCTTTTAATGGAATGTCAGGAATGTCATGTCATAGAATGGAATGTCAAGAATGTCATGTCTTTTAATGGAATGTCAGGAATGTCATGTCATGGAATGGAATGTCAGGAATGTCATGTCTTGGAATGTAATGTCTGGAATGTCATGTCTTTTAATGGAATGTCAGGAATGTCATGTCTTTTAATGGAATGTCAGGAATGTCATAGAATGGAATGTCAGGAATGTCATGTATTTTAATGGAATGTCAGGAATATCATGTCATAGAATGGAATGTCATGTCTTGGAATGGAATGTCAGGAATGTCATGTCTTTTAATGGAATGTCAGGAATGTCATGTCATAGAACGGAATGACATGTCTTTTAATGAAATGTTAGGAATGTCATGTCTTTTAATGGAATGTCAGGAAAGTCATGTCTTTTAATGGAATGTCAGGAATGTCATGTCATAGAATGGAATGTCATGTCTTTTAATGGAATGTCAGGAATGTCATGTCATGGAATGGAATGTCAGGAATGTCATGTCATGGAATGGAATGTCAGGAATGTCATGTCTTGGAATGGAATGTCTGGAATGTCATGTCTTTTAATGGAATGTCAGGAATGTCATGTTATAGAATGGAATGTCATGTCTTGGAATGGAATGTCAGGAATGTCATGTCTTTTAATGGAATGTCAGGAATGTCATGTCTTTTAATGGAATTTCAGGAATGTCATGTTATAGAATGGAATGTCATGTCTTGGAATGGAATGTCAGGAATGTCATGTCTTTTAATGGAATGTCATGTGTTTTCATGGAATGTCAGGAATGTCATGTCTTTAAATGGAATGTCAGGAATGTCATGTCATAGAATGGAATGTCAGGAATGTCATGTCTTTTAATGGAATGTCAGGAATGTCATGTCATAGAATGGAATGTCATGTCTTGGAATGGAATGTCAGGAATGTCATGTCTTTTAATGGAATGTCAGGAATATCATGTCTTGGAATGTAATGTCTGGAATGTCATGTCTTTTAATGGAATGTCAGGAATGTCATGTCTTTTAATGGAATGTCAGGAATGTCATGTCATAGAATGGAATGGCATGTCTTTTAAAGGAATGTCAGGAGTGCCATGTCTTTTAATGGAATGTCATGTCTTTTCATGGAATGTCAGGAATGTCATGTCTTTTAATGGAATGTCAGGAATGTCATGTCATAGAATGGAATGTCAGGAATGTCATGTCTTTTAATGGAATGTCAAGAATGTCATGTCATAGAATGGAATGTCATGTCTTTTAATGGAATGTCAGGAATGTCATGTCTTTTAATGGAATGTCAGGAATGTCATATCTTTTAATGGGATGTCAGGAATGTCATGTCTTTTAATGGAATGTCAGGAATGTCATGTCATAGAATGGAATGTCAGAAATGTCATGTCTTTTAATGAAATGTCATGTCTTGGAATGGAATGTCAGGAATGTCATGTCTTTTCAAGGAATGTCATGTCTTTTAATGGAATGTCAGGAATGTCATAGAATGGAATGTCAGGAATGTCATGTCTTTTAATGGAATGTCAGGAATGTCATGTCATAGAATGGAATGTCATGTCTTGGAATGGAATGTCAGGAATGTCATGTCTTTTAATGGAATGTCAGGAATGTCATGTCATAGAACGGAATGTCATGCCTTTTAATGAAATATCAGGAATGTCATGTCTTTTAATGGAATGTCAGGAATGTCATGTCTTTTAATGGAATGTCAGGAATGTCATGTTTTAGAATGGAATGTCATGTCTTGGAATGGAATGTCAGGAATGTCATGTCTTTTAATGGAATATCAGGAATGTCATGTCATAGAATGGATTGTCAGGAATGTCATGTCTTTTAATGGAATGTCAGGAATGTCATGTCATGGAATGGAATGTCAGGAATGTCATGTCTTGGAATGGAATGTCTGGAATGTCATGTCTTTTAAAGGAATATCAGGAATGTCATGTCTTTTAATGGAATGTCAGGAATGTCATGTCATGGAATGGAATGTCAGGAATGTTATGTCTTGGAATGGAATATCTGGAATGTCATGTCTTTTAATGGAATGTCAGGAATATCATGTCTTTTAATGGAATGTCATGTCTTGGAATGGAATGTCAGGAATGTCATGTCTTTTAATGGAATGTCAGGAATGTCATAGAATGGAATGTCAGGAATGTCATGTCTTTTAATGGAATGTCAGGAATGTCATGTCATAGAATGGAATGTCATATCTTGGAATGGAATGTCAGGAATGTCATGTCTTTTAATGGAATGTCAGGAATATCATGTCATAGAACGGAATGTCATGTCTTTTAATGAAATGTCAGGAATGTCATGTCTTTTAATGGAATGTCATGTCATAGAATGGAATGTCATGTCTTTTAATGGAATGTCAGGAATGTCATGTCTTTTAATGGAATGTCATGTTTTGGAATGGAATGTCAGGAATGTCATGTCTTTTTATGGAATGTCAGGAATGTCATGTCTTTTAATGGAATGTCAGGAATGTCATGTCAGAATGGAATGTCATGTCTTTTAGTGGAATGTCAGGAATGTCATGTCTTTAATGGAATGTCAGGAATGTCATGTTTTAGAATGGAATGTCATGTCTTGGAATGGAATGTCAGGAATGTCATGTTTTTTAATGGAATGTCAGGAATGTCATGTCATGGAATGGAATGTCAGGAATGTCATATCTTGGAATGGAATGTCTGGAATGTCATGTCTTTTAATGGAATGTCAGGAATGTCATGTCTTTTAATGGAATGTCAGGAATGTCATAGAATGGAATATCAGGAATGTCATGTGTTTTCATAGAATGTCAAGAATGTCATGTCTTTTAATGGAATGCCAGGAATGTCATGTCATAGAATGGAATGTCAGGAATGTCATGTCTTTTAATGGAATGTCAGGAATGTCATGTCATAGAATGGAATGTCATGTCTTTTAATGGAATGTCAGGAATGTCATGTCTTGTAATGGAATGTCAGGAATGTCATGTCTTTTAATGGAATGTCAGGAATGTCATGTCATAGAATGGAATGTCAGGAATGTCATGTATTTTAATGGAATGTCATGTCTTGGAATGGAATGTCAGGAATGTCATGTCTTTTAATGGAATGTCAGGAATGTCATGTTTAAAATAGAATGTCATGTCTTGGAATGGAATGTCAGGAAAATCATGTCTTTTAATGGAATATCAGGAATGTCATGTCTTTTAATGGAATGTCAGGAATGTCATGTCTAGGGGTGGGCGGAATTTGCGTAATCGCGTTACGCAAATCTCCGCGAAACGGTAAAAAATCTCCGCGAACATGCAGAAATTCCGCGAACACGCGGAATTGCTTGTTCGCGATACTTTTTTCCTGTTCGCGATCGCTGTTTGCGTGCTCGGGGTGAAATATCTCGCGAACACGCATATTGAGAACGCGAACAAGCAAAAAATTTCGCGAAGTTGCGGAACGTAGATTTTTTTCAATTTCGCGTTCTCCGCGGAACGCGAAATTACCCAAATTTCGCAAATTCCGCGAACGGAACGGAATTATCGCCCAGGCCTAGTCATGTCATAGAATGGAATGTCAAGAATGTCATGTCATAGAACGGAATGTCAGGAATGTCATGTCTTTTAATGGAATGTCAGGAATGTCATGTCTTTTAATGGAATATCAGGAATTTCATGTCTTTTAATGGAATGTCATGTCATGGAATGGAATGTCAGGAATGTCATGTCTTTTAATGGAATGTCAGGCATGTCATGTCTTTTAATGGAATGTCAGGAATGTCATGTCATAGAATGGAATGTTAGGAATGTCATGTCATAGAATGGAATGTCATGTCTTGGAATGGAATGTCAGGAATATCATGTCTTTTCATGGAATGTCATGTCTTTTCATGGAATGTCAGGAATGTCATGTCTTTTCATGGAATGTCAGGAATGTCATGTCTTTTAATGGAATATCAAGAACGTCATGTCATAGAATGGAATGTCAGGAATGTCATGTCTTTTAAATGGAATGTCAAGAATGTCATGTCATAGAATGGAATGTCATGTCTTTTAATAGAATGTCAGGAATGTCATGTCTTTTAATGGAATGTCAAGAATGTCATATATTTTAATGGGATGTTAGGAATGTCATGTCTTTTAATGGAATGTCATGTCTTGGAATGGAATGTCAGGAATGTCATGTCTTGGAATGGAATGTCAGGAATGTCATAGAATGGAATGTCAGGAATGTCATGTCTTGGAATGGAATGTCAGGAATGTCATGTCTTTTAATGGAATGTCAGGAATGTCATGTCATAGAACGGAATATCATGTCTTTTAATGAAATGTCAGGAATGTCATGTCTTTTAATGGAATGTCAGGAATGTCATGTCTTTTAATGGAATGTCAGGAATGTCATGTCATAGAATGGAATGTCATGTCTTTTAATGGAATGTCAGGAATGTCATGTCTTTTAATGGAATGTCAGGAATGTCATGTCTTTTAATGGAATATCAGGAATGTCATGTCATAGAACGGAATGTCATGTCTTTCAATGGAATGTCAGGAATTTCATGTCTTTTAATGGAATGTCATGTCATGGAATGGAATGTCAGGAATGTCATGTCTTTTAATGGAATGTCAGGAATGTCATGTCTTTTAAATGAAATATCAGGAATGTCATGTCATAGAATGGAATGTCAGGAATGTCATGTCATAGAATGGAATGTCATGTCTTGGAATGGAATGTTAGGAATGTCATGTCTTTTCATGGAATGTCAGGAATGTCATGTCTTTTAATGGAATGTCAGGAATGTTCTGTCATAGAATGGAATGTCAGGAATGTCATGTCTTTTAATGGAATGTCAAGAATGTCATGTCATAGAATGGAATGTCATGTCTTTTAATGGAATGTCAGGAATGTCATGTCTTTTAATGGAATGTCAGGAATGTCATGTCTTTTAATGGAATGTCAGGAATGTCATGTCTTTTAATGGAATGTCATGTCTTGGAATGGAATGTCAGGAATGTTATGTTTTGGAATGGAATGTCATGTCTTGGAATGGAATGATAGGAATGTCATGTCTTTTAATGGAATGTCAGGAATGTCATGTCTTTTAATGGAATGTCAGGAATGTCATGTCATAGAATGGAATGTCAGGAATGTCATGTCTTTTAATGGAATGTCAGGAATGTCATGTCATGGAATGGAATGTCAGGAATGTCATGTCTTGGAATGGAATGTCTGGAATGTCATGTCTTTTAATGGAATGTTAGGAATGTCATGTCTTTTAATGAAATGTCAGGAATGTCATAGAATGGAATGTCAGGAATGTCATGTCTTTTAATGGAATGTCAGGAATGTCATGTCATAGAATGGAATGTAATGTCTTGGAATGGAATGTCAGGAATGTCATGTCTTTTAATGGAATGTCAGGAATGTCATGTCATAGAACGGAATGTCATGTCTTTTAATGAAATGTCAGGAATGTCATGTCTTTTAATGGAATGTCAGGAATGTCATGTCTTTTAATGGAATGTCAGGAATGTCATGTCTTTTAATAGAATGTCATGTCTTTTCATGGAATGTCAGGAATGTCATGTCTTTTAATGGAATGTCAGGAATGTCATGTCATAGAATGGAATGTCAGGAATGTCATGTCTTTTAATGGAATGTCAGGAATGTCATAGAATGGAATATCAGGAATGTCATGTCTTTTCATGGAATGTCAGGAATGTCATGTCTTTTAATGGAATGTCAGGAATGTCATGTCATAGAATGAAATATCAGGAATGTCATGTCTTTTAATGGAATGTCATGTCATATAATGGAATGTCATGTCTTTTAATGGAATGTCAGGAATGTCATGTCTTGTAATGGAATGTCAGGAATGTCATGTCTTGTAATGGAATGTCAGGAATGTCATGTCTTTTAATGGTATGTCAGGAATGTCATGTCATAGAATGAAATGTCAGGAATGTCATGTCTTTTAATGGAATGTCATGTCTTGGAATGGAATGTCAGGAATGTCATGTCTTTTAATGGAATGTCAGGAAGGTCATGTTTTAGAATAGAGTGTCATGTCTTGGAATGGAATGTCAGGAAAATCATGTCTTTTAATGGAATGTCAGGAATGTCATGTCTTTTAATGGAATGTCAGGAATGTCATGTCATAGAATGGAATGTCAGGAATGTCATGTCTTTTAATGGAATGTCATGTCTTGGAATAGAATGTCAGGAATGTCATGTCTTTTAATGGAATATCAGGAATGTCATGTTTTAGAATGGAATGTCATGTCTTAGAATGGAATGATAGGAATGTTATGTCTTTTAATGGAATGTCAGGAATGTCATGTCTTTTAATGGAATGTCAGGAATGTCATGTCATAGAATGGAATGTCAAGAATGTCATGTCTTTTAATGGAATGTCAGGAATGTCATGTCATGGAATGGAATGTCAGGAATGTCATGTCTTGGAATGTAATGTCTGGAATGTCATGTCTTTTAATGGAATGTCAGGAATGTCATGTCTTTTAATGGAATGTCAGGAATGTCATAGAATGGAATGTCAGGAATGTCATGTATTTTAATGGAATGTCAGGAATATCATGTCATAGAATGGAATGTCATGTCTTGGAATGGAATGTCAGGAATGTCATGTCTTTTAATGGAATGTCAGGAATGTCATGTCATAGAACGGAATGACATGTCTTTTAATGAAATGTTAGGAATGTCATGTCTTTTAATGGAATGTCAGGAAAGTCATGTCTTTTAATGGAATGTCAGGAATGTCATGTCATAGAATGGAATGTCATGTCTTTTAATGGAATGTCAGGAATGTCATGTCATGGAATGGAATGTCAGGAATGTCATGTCATGGAATGGAATGTCAGGAATGTCATGTCTTGGAATGGAATGTCTGGAATGTCATGTCTTTTAATGGAATGTCAGGAATGTCATGTTATAGAATGGAATGTCATGTCTTGGAATGGAATGTCAGGAATGTCATGTCTTTTAATGGAATGTCAGGAATGTCATGTCTTTTAATGGAATTTCAGGAATGTCATGTTATAGAATGGAATGTCATGTCTTGGAATGGAATGTCAGGAATGTCATGTCTTTTAATGGAATGTCATGTGTTTTCATGGAATGTCAGGAATGTCATGTCTTTAAATGGAATGTCAGGAATGTCATGTCATAGAATGGAATGTCAGGAATGTCATGTCTTTTAATGGAATGTCAGGAATGTCATGTCATAGAATGGAATGTCATGTCTTGGAATGGAATGTCAGGAATGTCATGTCTTTTAATGGAATGTCAGGAATATCATGTCTTGGAATGTAATGTCTGGAATGTCATGTCTTTTAATGGAATGTCAGGAATGTCATGTCTTTTAATGGAATGTCAGGAATGTCATGTCATAGAATGGAATGGCATGTCTTTTAAAGGAATGTCAGGAGTGCCATGTCTTTTAATGGAATGTCATGTCTTTTCATGGAATGTCAGGAATGTCATGTCTTTTAATGGAATGTCAGGAATGTCATGTCATAGAATGGAATGTCAGGAATGTCATGTCTTTTAATGGAATGTCAAGAATGTCATGTCATAGAATGGAATGTCATGTCTTTTAATGGAATGTCAGGAATGTCATGTCTTTTAATGGAATGTCAGGAATGTCATATCTTTTAATGGGATGTCAGGAATGTCATGTCTTTTAATGGAATGTCAGGAATGTCATGTCATAGAATGGAATGTCAGAAATGTCATGTCTTTTAATGAAATGTCATGTCTTGGAATGGAATGTCAGGAATGTCATGTCTTTTCAAGGAATGTCATGTCTTTTAATGGAATGTCAGGAATGTCATAGAATGGAATGTCAGGAATGTCATGTCTTTTAATGGAATGTCAGGAATGTCATGTCATAGAATGGAATGTCATGTCTTGGAATGGAATGTCAGGAATGTCATGTCTTTTAATGGAATGTCAGGAATGTCATGTCATAGAACGGAATGTCATGCCTTTTAATGAAATATCAGGAATGTCATGTCTTTTAATGGAATGTCAGGAATGTCATGTCTTTTAATGGAATGTCAGGAATGTCATGTTTTAGAATGGAATGTCATGTCTTGGAATGGAATGTCAGGAATGTCATGTCTTTTAATGGAATATCAGGAATGTCATGTCATAGAATGGATTGTCAGGAATGTCATGTCTTTTAATGGAATGTCAGGAATGTCATGTCATGGAATGGAATGTCAGGAATGTCATGTCTTGGAATGGAATGTCTGGAATGTCATGTCTTTTAAAGGAATATCAGGAATGTCATGTCTTTTAATGGAATGTCAGGAATGTCATGTCATGGAATGGAATGTCAGGAATGTTATGTCTTGGAATGGAATATCTGGAATGTCATGTCTTTTAATGGAATGTCAGGAATATCATGTCTTTTAATGGAATGTCATGTCTTGGAATGGAATGTCAGGAATGTCATGTCTTTTAATGGAATGTCAGGAATGTCATAGAATGGAATGTCAGGAATGTCATGTCTTTTAATGGAATGTCAGGAATGTCATGTCATAGAATGGAATGTCATATCTTGGAATGGAATGTCAGGAATGTCATGTCTTTTAATGGAATGTCAGGAATATCATGTCATAGAACGGAATGTCATGTCTTTTAATGAAATGTCAGGAATGTCATGTCTTTTAATGGAATGTCATGTCATAGAATGGAATGTCATGTCTTTTAATGGAATGTCAGGAATGTCATGTCTTTTAATGGAATGTCATGTTTTGGAATGGAATGTCAGGAATGTCATGTCTTTTTATGGAATGTCAGGAATGTCATGTCTTTTAATGGAATGTCAGGAATGTCATGTCAGAATGGAATGTCATGTCTTTTAGTGGAATGTCAGGAATGTCATGTCTTTAATGGAATGTCAGGAATGTCATGTTTTAGAATGGAATGTCATGTCTTGGAATGGAATGTCAGGAATGTCATGTTTTTTAATGGAATGTCAGGAATGTCATGTCATGGAATGGAATGTCAGGAATGTCATATCTTGGAATGGAATGTCTGGAATGTCATGTCTTTTAATGGAATGTCAGGAATGTCATGTCTTTTAATGGAATGTCAGGAATGTCATAGAATGGAATATCAGGAATGTCATGTGTTTTCATAGAATGTCAAGAATGTCATGTCTTTTAATGGAATGCCAGGAATGTCATGTCATAGAATGGAATGTCAGGAATGTCATGTCTTTTAATGGAATGTCAGGAATGTCATGTCATAGAATGGAATGTCATGTCTTTTAATGGAATGTCAGGAATGTCATGTCTTGTAATGGAATGTCAGGAATGTCATGTCTTTTAATGGAATGTCAGGAATGTCATGTCATAGAATGGAATGTCAGGAATGTCATGTATTTTAATGGAATGTCATGTCTTGGAATGGAATGTCAGGAATGTCATGTCTTTTAATGGAATGTCAGGAATGTCATGTTTAAAATAGAATGTCATGTCTTGGAATGGAATGTCAGGAAAATCATGTCTTTTAATGGAATATCAGGAATGTCATGTCTTTTAATGGAATGTCAGGAATGTCATGTCTAGGGGTGGGCGGAATTTGCGTAATCGCGTTACGCAAATCTCCGCGAAACGGTAAAAAATCTCCGCGAACATGCAGAAATTCCGCGAACACGCGGAATTGCTTGTTCGCGATACTTTTTTCCTGTTCGCGATCGCTGTTTGCGTGCTCGGGGTGAAATATCTCGCGAACACGCATATTGAGAACGCGAACAAGCAAAAAATTTCGCGAAGTTGCGGAACGTAGATTTTTTTCAATTTCGCGTTCTCCGCGGAACGCGAAATTACCCAAATTTCGCAAATTCCGCGAACGGAACGGAATTATCGCCCAGGCCTAGTCATGTCATAGAATGGAATGTCAAGAATGTCATGTCATAGAACGGAATGTCAGGAATGTCATGTCTTTTAATGGAATGTCAGGAATGTCATGTCTTTTAATGGAATATCAGGAATTTCATGTCTTTTAATGGAATGTCATGTCATGGAATGGAATGTCAGGAATGTCATGTCTTTTAATGGAATGTCAGGCATGTCATGTCTTTTAATGGAATGTCAGGAATGTCATGTCATAGAATGGAATGTTAGGAATGTCATGTCATAGAATGGAATGTCATGTCTTGGAATGGAATGTCAGGAATATCATGTCTTTTCATGGAATGTCATGTCTTTTCATGGAATGTCAGGAATGTCATGTCTTTTCATGGAATGTCAGGAATGTCATGTCTTTTAATGGAATATCAAGAACGTCATGTCATAGAATGGAATGTCAGGAATGTCATGTCTTTTAAATGGAATGTCAAGAATGTCATGTCATAGAATGGAATGTCATGTCTTTTAATAGAATGTCAGGAATGTCATGTCTTTTAATGGAATGTCAAGAATGTCATATATTTTAATGGGATGTTAGGAATGTCATGTCTTTTAATGGAATGTCATGTCTTGGAATGGAATGTCAGGAATGTCATGTCTTGGAATGGAATGTCAGGAATGTCATAGAATGGAATGTCAGGAATGTCATGTCTTGGAATGGAATGTCAGGAATGTCATGTCTTTTAATGGAATGTCAGGAATGTCATGTCATAGAACGGAATATCATGTCTTTTAATGAAATGTCAGGAATGTCATGTCTTTTAATGGAATGTCAGGAATGTCATGTCTTTTAATGGAATGTCAGGAATGTCATGTCATAGAATGGAATGTCATGTCTTTTAATGGAATGTCAGGAATGTCATGTCTTTTAATGGAATGTCAGGAATGTCATGTCTTTTAATGGAATATCAGGAATGTCATGTCATAGAACGGAATGTCATGTCTTTCAATGGAATGTCAGGAATTTCATGTCTTTTAATGGAATGTCATGTCATGGAATGGAATGTCAGGAATGTCATGTCTTTTAATGGAATGTCAGGAATGTCATGTCTTTTAAATGAAATATCAGGAATGTCATGTCATAGAATGGAATGTCAGGAATGTCATGTCATAGAATGGAATGTCATGTCTTGGAATGGAATGTTAGGAATGTCATGTCTTTTCATGGAATGTCAGGAATGTCATGTCTTTTAATGGAATGTCAGGAATGTTCTGTCATAGAATGGAATGTCAGGAATGTCATGTCTTTTAATGGAATGTCAAGAATGTCATGTCATAGAATGGAATGTCATGTCTTTTAATGGAATGTCAGGAATGTCATGTCTTTTAATGGAATGTCAGGAATGTCATGTCTTTTAATGGAATGTCAGGAATGTCATGTCTTTTAATGGAATGTCATGTCTTGGAATGGAATGTCAGGAATGTTATGTTTTGGAATGGAATGTCATGTCTTGGAATGGAATGATAGGAATGTCATGTCTTTTAATGGAATGTCAGGAATGTCATGTCTTTTAATGGAATGTCAGGAATGTCATGTCATAGAATGGAATGTCAGGAATGTCATGTCTTTTAATGGAATGTCAGGAATGTCATGTCATGGAATGGAATGTCAGGAATGTCATGTCTTGGAATGGAATGTCTGGAGTGTCATGTCTTTTAATGGAATGTTAGGAATGTCATGTCTTTTAATGAAATGTCAGGAATGTCATAGAATGGAATGTCAGGAATGTCATGTCTTTTAATGGAATGTCAGGAATGTCATGTCATAGAATGGAATGTAATGTCTTGGAATGGAATGTCAGGAATGTCATGTCTTTTAATGGAATGTCAGGAATGTCATGTCATAGAACGGAATGTCATGTCTTTTAATGAAATGTCAGGAATGTCATGTCTTTTAATGGAATGTCAGGAATGTCATGTCTTTTAATGGAATGTCAGGAATGTCATGTCTTTTAATAGAATGTCATGTCTTTTCATGGAATGTCAGGAATGTCATGTCTTTTAATGGAATGTCAGGAATGTCATGTCATAGAATGGAATGTCAGGAATGTCATGTCTTTTAATGGAATGTCAGGAATGTCATAGAATGGAATATCAGGAATGTCATGTCTTTTCATGGAATGTCAGGAATGTCATGTCTTTTAATGGAATGTCAGGAATGTCATGTCATAGAATGAAATATCAGGAATGTCATGTCTTTTAATGGAATGTCATGTCATATAATGGAATGTCATGTCTTTTAATGGAATGTCAGGAATGTCATGTCTTGTAATGGAATGTCAGGAATGTCATGTCTTGTAATGGAATGTCAGGAATGTCATGTCTTTTAATGGTATGTCAGGAATGTCATGTCATAGAATGAAATGTCAGGAATGTCATGTCTTTTAATGGAATGTCATGTCTTGGAATGGAATGTCAGGAATGTCATGTCTTTTAATGGAATGTCAGGAAGGTCATGTTTTAGAATAGAGTGTCATGTCTTGGAATGGAATGTCAGGAAAATCATGTCTTTTAATGGAATGTCAGGAATGTCATGTCTTTTAATGGAATGTCAGGAATGTCATGTCATAGAATGGAATGTCAGGAATGTCATGTCTTTTAATGGAATGTCATGTCTTGGAATAGAATGTCAGGAATGTCATGTCTTTTAATGGAATATCAGGAATGTCATGTTTTAGAATGGAATGTCATGTCTTAGAATGGAATGATAGGAATGTTATGTCTTTTAATGGAATGTCAGGAATGTCATGTCTTTTAATGGAATGTCAGGAATGTCATGTCATAGAATGGAATGTCAAGAATGTCATGTCTTTTAATGGAATGTCAGGAATGTCATGTCATGGAATGGAATGTCAGGAATGTCATGTCTTGGAATGTAATGTCTGGAATGTCATGTCTTTTAATGGAATGTCAGGAATGTCATGTCTTTTAATGGAATGTCAGGAATGTCATAGAATGGAATGTCAGGAATGTCATGTATTTTAATGGAATGTCAGGAATATCATGTCATAGAATGGAATGTCATGTCTTGGAATGGAATGTCAGGAATGTCATGTCTTTTAATAGAATGTCAGGAATGTCATGTCATAGAACGGAATGACATGTCTTTTAATGAAATGTTAGGAATGTCATGTCTTTTAATGGAATGTCAGGAAAGTCATGTCTTTTAATGGAATGTCAGGAATGTCATGTCATAGAATGGAATGTCATGTCTTTTAATGGAATGTCAGGAGTGCAATGTCTTTTAATGGAATGTCATGTCTTTTCATGGAATGTCAGGAATGTCATGTCTTTTCATGGAATGTCAGGAATGTCATGTCTTTTAATGGAATGTCAGGAATGTCATGTCATAGAATGGAATGTCAGGAATGTCATGTCTTTTAATGGAATGTCAAGAATGTCATGTCATAGAATGGAATGTCATGTCTTTTAATGGAATGTCAGGAATGTCATGTCTTTTAATGGAATGGCAGGAATGTCATATCTTTTAATGGGATGTCAGGAATGTCATGTCTTTTAATGGAATGTCAGGAATGTCATGTCATAGAATGGAATGTCAGAAATGTCATGTATTTTAATGGAATGTCATGTCTTGGAATGGAATGTCAGGAATGTCATGTCTTTTCAAGGAATGTCATGTCTTTTAATGGAATGTCAGGAATGTCATAGAATGGAATGTCAGGAATGTCATGTCTTTTAATGGAATGTCAGGAATGTCATGTCATAGAATGGAATGTCATGTCTTGGAATGGAATGTCAAGAATGTCATGTCTTTTAATGGAATGTCAGGAATGTCATGTCATAGAACGGAATGTCATGCCTTTTAATGAAATGTCAGGAATGTCATGTCTTTTAATGGAATGTCAGGAATGTCATGTCTTTTAATGGAATGTCAGGAATGTCATGTTTTAGAATGGAATGTCATGTCTTGGAATGGAATGTCAGGAATGTCATGTCTTTTAATGGAATGTCAGGAATGTCATGTCATAGAATGGAATGTCAGGAATGTCATGTCTTTTAATGGAATGTCAGGAATGTCATGTCATGGAATGGAATGTCAGGAATGTCATGTCTTGGAATGGAATGTCTGGAATGTCATGTCTTTTAAAGGAATATCAGGAATGTCATGTCTTTTAATGGAATGTCAGGAATGTCATGTCATGGAATGGAATGTCAGGAATGTCATGTCTTGTAATGGAATGTCAGGAATGTCATGTCTTTTAATGGTATGTCAGGAATGTCATGTCATAGAATGAAATGTCAGGAATGTCATGTCTTTTAATGGAATGTCATGTCTTGGAATGGAATGTCAGGAATGTCATGTCTTTTAATGGAATGTCAGGAAGGTCATGTTTTAGAATAGAGTGTCATGTCTTGGAATGGAATGTCAGGAAAATCATGTCTTTTAATGGAATGTCAGGAATGTCATGTCTTTTAATGGAATGTCAGGAATGTCATGTCATAGAATGGAATGTCAGGAATGTCATGTCTTTTAATGGAATGTCAGGAATATCATGTCATAGAATGGAATGTCATGTCTTGGAATGGAATGTCAGGAATGTCATGTCTTTTAATGGAATGTCAGGAATGTCATGTCATAGAACGGAATGACATGTCTTTTAATGAAATGTTAGGAATGTCATGTCTTTTAATGGAATGTCAGGAAAGTCATGTCTTTTAATGGAATGTCAGGAATGTCATGTCATAGAATGGAATGTCATGTCTTTTAATGGAATGTCAGGAGTGCAATGTCTTTTAATGGAATGTCATGTCTTTTCATGGAATGTCAGGAATGTCATGTCTTTTCATGGAATGTCAGGAATGTCATGTCTTTTAATGGAATGTCAGGAATGTCATGTCATAGAATGGAATGTCAGGAATGTCATGTCTTTTAATGGAATGTCAAGAATGTCATGTCATAGAATGGAATGTCATGTCTTTTAATGGAATGTCAGGAATGTCATGTCTTTTAATGGAATGGCAGGAATGTCATATCTTTTAATGGGATGTCAGGAATGTCATGTCTTTTAATGGAATGTCAGGAATGTCATGTCATAGAATGGAATGTCAGAAATGTCATGTATTTTAATGGAATGTCATGTCTTGGAATGGAATGTCAGGAATGTCATGTCTTTTCAAGGAATGTCATGTCTTTTAATGGAATGTCAGGAATGTCATAGAATGGAATGTCAGGAATGTCATGTCTTTTAATGGAATGTCAGGAATGTCATGTCATAGAATGGAATGTCATGTCTTGGAATGGAATGTCAAGAATGTCATGTCTTTTAATGGAATGTCAGGAATGTCATGTCATAGAACGGAATGTCATGCCTTTTAATGAAATGTCAGGAATGTCATGTCTTTTAATGGAATGTCAGGAATGTCATGTCTTTTAATGGAATGTCAGGAATGTCATGTTTTAGAATGGAATGTCATGTCTTGGAATGGAATGTCAGGAATGTCATGTCTTTTAATGGAATGTCAGGAATGTCATGTCATAGAATGGAATGTCAGGAATGTCATGTCTTTTAATGGAATGTCAGGAATGTCATGTCATGGAATGGAATGTCAGGAATGTCATGTCTTGGAATGGAATGTCTGGAATGTCATGTCTTTTAAAGGAATATCAGGAATGTCATGTCTTTTAATGGAATGTCAGGAATGTCATGTCATGGAATGGAATGTCAGGAATGTCATGTCTTGGAATGGAATGTCTGGAATGTCATGTCTTTTAATGGAATGTCAAGAATGTCATGTCTTTTAATGGAATGTCATGTCTTGGAATGGAATGTCAGGAATGTCATGTCTTTAAATGGAATGTCAGGAATGTCATGTCTTTTAATGGAATGTCAGGAATGTCATGTCATAGAATGGAATGTCATATCTTGGAATGGAATGTCAGGAATGTCATGTCTTTTAATGGAATGTCAGGAATGTCATGTCATAGAACGGAATGTCATGTCTTTTAATGGAATGTCAGGAATGTCATGTCTTTTAATGGAATGTCATGTTTTGGAATGGAATGTCAGGAATGTCATGTCTTTTTATGGCATGTCAGGAATGTCATGTCTTTTAATGGAATGTCAGGAATGTCATGTCAGAATGGAATGTCATGTCTTTTAGTGGAATGTCAGGAATGTCATGTCTTTAATGGAATGTCAGGAATGTCATGTTTTAGAATGGAATGTCATGTCTTGGAATGGAATGTCAGGAATGTCATGTCTTTTAATGGAATGTCAGGAATGTCATGTCATGGAATGGAATGTCAGGAATGTCATATCTTGGAATGGAATGTCTGGAATGTCATGTCTTTTAATGGAATGTCAGGAATGTCATGTCTTTTAATGGAATGTCATGTCTTTTAATGGAATGTCAGGAATGTCATGTCTTTTAATGGAATGTCAGGAATATCATAGAATGGAATATCAGGAATGTCATGTCTTTTCATGGAATGTCAGGAATGTCATGTCTTTTAATGGAATGTCAGGAATGTCATGTCATAGAATGGAATGTCAGGAATGTCATGTCTTTTAATGGAATGCCAGGAATGTCATGTCATAGAATGGAATGTCATGTCTTTTAATGGAATGTCAGGAATGTCATGTCTTGTAATGGAATGTCAGGAATGTCATGTCTTTTAATGGAATGTCAGGAATGTCATGTCATAGAATGGAATGTCAGGAATGTCATGTATTTTAATGGAATGTCATGTCTTGGAATGGAATATCAGGAATGTCATGTCTTTTAATGGAATGTCAGGAATATCATGTCATAGAACGGAATGTCATGTCTTTTAATGAAATGTCAGGAATGTCATGTCTTTTAATGGAATGTCATGTCATAGAATGGAATGTCATGTCTTTTAATGGAATGTCAGGAATGTCATGTCTTTTAATGGAATGTCATGTTTTGGAATGGAATGTCAGGAATGTCATGTCTTTTTATGGAATGTCAGGAATGTCATGTCTTTTAATGGAATGTCAGGAATGTCATGTCAGAATGGAATGTCATGTCTTTTAGTGGAATGTCAGGAATGTCATGTCTTTAATGGAATGTCAGGAATGTCATGTTTTAGAATGGAATGTCATGTCTTGGAATGGAATGTCAGGAATGTCATGTTTTTTAATGGAATGTCAGGAATGTCATGTCATGGAATGGAATGTCAGGAATGTCATATCTTGGAATGGAATGTCTGGAATGTCATGTCTTTTAATGGAATGTCAGGAATGTCATGTCTTTTAATGGAATGTCAGGAATGTCATAGAATGGAATATCAGGAATGTCATGTGTTTTCATAGAATGTCAAGAATGTCATGTCTTTTAATGGAATGCCAGGAATGTCATGTCATAGAATGGAATGTCAGGAATGTCATGTCTTTTAATGGAATGTCAGGAATGTCATGTCATAGAATGGAATGTCATGTCTTTTAATGGAATGTCAGGAATGTCATGTCTTGTAATGGAATGTCAGGAATGTCATGTCTTTTAATGGAATGTCAGGAATGTCATGTCATAGAATGGAATGTCAGGAATGTCATGTATTTTAATGGAATGTCATGTCTTGGAATGGAATGTCAGGAATGTCATGTCTTTTAATGGAATGTCAGGAATGTCATGTTTAAAATAGAATGTCATGTCTTGGAATGGAATGTCAGGAAAATCATATCTTTTAATGGAATATCAGGAATGTCATGTCTTTTAATGGAATGTCAGGAATGTCATGTCATAGAATGGAATGTCAAGAATGTCATGTCATAGAACGGAATGTCAGGAATGTCATGTCTTTTAATGGAATGTCAGGAATGTCATGTCTTTTAATGGAATATCAGGAATTTCATGTCTTTTAATGGAATGTCATGTCATGGAATGGAATGTCAGGAATGTCATGTCTTTTAATGGAATGTCAGGCATGTCATGTCTTTTAATGGAATGTCAGGAATGTCATGTCATAGAATGGAATGTTAGGAATGTCATGTCATAGAATGGAATGTCATGTCTTGGAATGGAATGTCAGGAATATCATGTCTTTTCATGGAATGTCATGTCTTTTCATGGAATGTCAGGAATGTCATGTCTTTTCATGGAATGTCAGGAATGTCATGTCTTTTAATGGAATATCAAGAACGTCATGTCATAGAATGGAATGTCAGGAATGTCATGTCTTTTAAATGGAATGTCAAGAATGTCATGTCATAGAATGGAATGTCATGTCTTTTAATAGAATGTCAGGAATGTCATGTCTTTTAATGGAATGTCAAGAATGTCATATATTTTAATGGGATGTTAGGAATGTCATGTCTTTTAATGGAATGTCATGTCTTGGAATGGAATGTCAGGAATGTCATGTCTTGGAATGGAATGTCAGGAATGTCATAGAATGGAATGTCAGGAATGTCATGTCTTGGAATGGAATGTCAGGAATGTCATGTCTTTTAATGAAATGTCGGAATGTCATGTCTTTTAATGGAATGTCAGGAATGTCATGTCTTTTAATGGAATGTCAGGAATGTCATGTCATAGAATGGAATGTCATGTCTTTTAATGGAATGTCAGGAATGTCATGTCTTTTAATGGAATGTCAGGAATGTCATGTCTTTTAATGGAATATCAGGAATGTCATGTCATAGAACGGAATGTCATGTCTTTCAATGGAATGTCAGGAATTTCATGTCTTTTAATGGAATGTCATGTCATGGAATGGAATGTCAGGAATGTCATGTCTTTTAATGGAATGTCAGGAATGTCATGTCTTTTAAATGAAATATCAGGAATGTCATGTCATAGAATGGAATGTCAGGAATGTCATGTCATAGAATGGAATGTCATGTCTTGGAATGGAATGTTAGGAATGTCATGTCTTTTCATGGAATGTCAGGAATGTCATGTCTTTTAATGGAATGTCAGGAATGTTCTGTCATAGAATGGAATGTCAGGAATGTCATGTCTTTTAATGGAATGTCAAGAATGTCATGTCATAGAATGGAATGTCATGTCTTTTAATGGAATGTCAGGAATGTCATGTCTTTTAATGGAATGTCAGGAATGTCATGTCTTTTAATGGAATGTCAGGAATGTCATGTCTTTTAATGGAATGTCATGTCTTGGAATGGAATGTCAGGAATGTTATGTTTTGGAATGGAATGTCATGTCTTGGAATGGAATGATAGGAATGTCATGTCTTTTAATGGAATGTCAGGAATGTCATGTCTTTTAATGGAATGTCAGGAATGTCATGTCATAGAATGGAATGTCAGGAATGTCATGTCTTTTAATGGAATGTCAGGAATGTCATGTCATGGAATGGAATGTCAGGAATGTCATGTCTTGGAATGGAATGTCTGGAATG
This sequence comes from Triturus cristatus, assembly GCF_964204655.1. Lineage (NCBI taxonomy): Eukaryota > Metazoa > Chordata > Amphibia > Caudata > Salamandridae > Triturus > Triturus cristatus. The sequence goes on from NC_140595.1 coordinate 358,403,319, forward strand.
TCATGTCTTTTAATGGAATGTTAGGAATGTCATGTCTTTTAATGAAATGTCAGGAATGTCATAGAATGGAATGTCAGGAATGTCATGTCTTTTAATGGAATGTCAGGAATGTCATGTCATAGAATGGAATGTAATGTCTTGGAATGGAATGTCAGGAATGTCATGTCTTTTAATGGAATGTCAGGAATGTCATGTCATAGAACGGAATGTCATGTCTTTTAATGAAATGTCAGGAATGTCATGTCTTTTAATGGAATGTCAGGAATGTCATGTCTTTTAATGGAATGTCAGGAATGTCATGTCTTTTAATAGAATGTCATGTCTTTTCATGGAATGTCAGGAATGTCATGTCTTTTAATGGAATGTCAGGAATGTCATGTCATAGAATGGAATGTCAGGAATGTCATGTCTTTTAATGGAATGTCAGGAATGTCATAGAATGGAATATCAGGAATGTCATGTCTTTTCATGGAATGTCAGGAATGTCATGTCTTTTAATGGAATGTCAGGAATGTCATGTCATAGAATGAAATATCAGGAATGTCATGTCTTTTAATGGAATGTCATGTCATATAATGGAATGTCATGTCTTTTAATGGAATGTCAGGAATGTCATGTCTTGTAATGGAATGTCAGGAATGTCATGTCTTGTAATGGAATGTCAGGAATGTCATGTCTTTTAATGGTATGTCAGGAATGTCATGTCATAGAATGAAATGTCAGGAATGTCATGTCTTTTAATGGAATGTCATGTCTTGGAATGGAATGTCAGGAATGTCATGTCTTTTAATGGAATGTCAGGAAGGTCATGTTTTAGAATAGAGTGTCATGTCTTGGAATGGAATGTCAGGAAAATCATGTCTTTTAATGGAATGTCAGGAATGTCATGTCTTTTAATGGAATGTCAGGAATGTCATGTCATAGAATGGAATGTCAGGAATGTCATGTCTTTTAATGGAATGTCATGTCTTGGAATAGAATGTCAGGAATGTCATGTCTTTTAATGGAATATCAGGAATGTCATGTTTTAGAATGGAATGTCATGTCTTAGAATGGAATGATAGGAATGTTATGTCTTTTAATGGAATGTCAGGAATGTCATGTCTTTTAATGGAATGTCAGGAATGTCATGTCATAGAATGGAATGTCAAGAATGTCATGTCTTTTAATGGAATGTCAGGAATGTCATGTCATGGAATGGAATGTCAGGAATGTCATGTCTTGGAATGTAATGTCTGGAATGTCATGTCTTTTAATGGAATGTCAGGAATGTCATGTCTTTTAATGGAATGTCAGGAATGTCATAGAATGGAATGTCAGGAATGTCATGTATTTTAATGGAATATCAGGAATATCATGTCATAGAATGGAATGTCATGTCTTGGAATGGAATGTCAGGAATGTCATGTCTTTTAATGGAATGTCAGGAATGTCATGTCATAGAACGGAATGACATGTCTTTTAATGAAATGTTAGGAATGTCATGTCTTTTAATGGAATGTCAGGAAAGTCATGTCTTTTAATGGAATGTCAGGAATGTCATGTCATAGAATGGAATGTCATGTCTTTTAATGGAATGTCAGGAGTGCAATGTCTTTTAATGGAATGTCATGTCTTTTCATGGAATGTCAGGAATGTCATGTCTTTTCATGGAATGTCAGGAATGTCATGTCTTTTAATGGAATGTCAGGAATGTCATGTCATAGAATGGAATGTCAGGAATGTCATGTCTTTTAATGGAATGTCAAGAATGTCATGTCATAGAATGGAATGTCATGTCTTTTAATGGAATGTCAGGAATGTCATGTCTTTTAATGGAATGGCAGGAATGTCATATCTTTTAATGGGATGTCAGGAATGTCATGTCTTTTAATGGAATGTCAGGAATGTCATGTCATAGAATGGAATGTCAGAAATGTCATGTATTTTAATGGAATGTCATGTCTTGGAATGGAATGTCAGGAATGTCATGTCTTTTCAAGGAATGTCATGTCTTTTAATGGAATGTCAGGAATGTCATAGAATGGAATGTCAGGAATGTCATGTCTTTTAATGGAATGTCAGGAATGTCATGTCATAGAATGGAATGTCATGTCTTGGAATGGAATGTCAAGAATGTCATGTCTTTTAATGGAATGTCAGGAATGTCATGTCATAGAACGGAATGTCATGCCTTTTAATGAAATATCAGGAATGTCATGTCTTTTAATGGAATGTCAGGAATGTCATGTCTTTTAATGGAATGTCAGGAATGTCATGTTTTAGAATGGAATGTCATGTCTTGGAATGGAATGTCAGGAATGTCATGTCTTTTAATGGAATATCAGGAATGTCATGTCATAGAATGGATTGTCAGGAATGTCATGTCTTTTAATGGAATGTCAGGAATGTCTCGTCATGGAATGGAATGTCAGGAATGTCATGTCTTGGAATGGAATGTCTGGAATGTCATGTCTTTTAAAGGAATATCAGGAATGTCATGTCTTTTAATGGAATGTCAGGAATGTCATGTCATGGAATGGAATGTCAGGAATGTTATGTCTTGGAATGGAATATCTGGAATGTCATGTCTTTTAATGGAATGTCAGGAATATCATGTCTTTTAATGGAATGTCATGTCTTGGAATGGAATGTCAGGAATGTCATGTCTTTTAATGGAATGTCAGGAATGTCATAGAATGGAATGTCAGGAATGTCATGTCTTTTAATGGAATGTCAGGAATGTCATGTCATAGAATGGAATGTCATATCTTGGAATGGAATGTCAGGAATGTCATGTCTTTTAATGGAATGTCAGGAATATCATGTCATAGAACGGAATGTCATGTCTTTTAATGAAATGTCAGGAATGTCATGTCTTTTAATGGAATGTCATGTCATAGAATGAAATGTCATGTCTTTTAATGGAATGTCAGGAATGTCATGTCTTTTAATGGAATGTCATGTTTTGGAATGGAATGTCAGGAATGTCATGTCTTTTTATGGAATGTCAGGAATGTCATGTCTTTTAATGGAATGTCAGGAATGTCATGTCAGAATGGAATGTCATGTCTTTTAGTGGAATGTCAGGAATGTCATGTCTTTAATGGAATGTCAGGAATGTCATGTTTTAGAATGGAAAGTCATGTCTTGGAATGGAATGTCAGGAATGTCATGTTTTTTAATGGAATGTCAGGAATGTCATGTCATGGAATGGAATGTCAGGAATGTCATATCTTGGAATGGAATGTCTGGAATGTCATGTCTTTTAATGGAATGTCAGGAATGTCATGTCTTTTAATGGAATGTCAGGAATGTCATAGAATGGAATATCAGGAATGTCATGTGTTTTCATAGAATGTCAAGAATGTCATGTCTTTTAATGGAATGCCAGGAATGTCATGTCATAGAATGGAATGTCAGGAATGTCATGTCTTTTAATGGAATGTCAGGAATGTCATGTCATAGAATGGAATGTCATGTCTTTTAATGGAATGTCAGGAATGTCATGTCTTGTAATGGAATGTCAGGAATGTCATGTCTTTTAATGGAATGTCAGGAATGTCATGTCATAGAATGGAATGTCAGGAATGTCATGTATTTTAATGGAATGTCATGTCTTGGAATGGAATGTCAGGAATGTCATGTCTTTTAATGGAATGTCAGGAATGTCATGTTTAAAATAGAATGTCATGTCTTGGAATGGAATGTCAGGAAAATCATGTCTTTTAATGGAATATCAGGAATGTCATGTCTTTTAATGGAATGTCAGGAATGTCATGTCATAGAATGGAATGTCAAGAATGTCATGTCATAGAACGGAATGTCAGGAATGTCATGTCTTTTAATGGAATGTCAGGAATTTCATGTCTTTTAATGGAATGTCATGTCATGGAATGGAATGTCAGGAATGTCATGTCTTTTAATGGAATGTCAGGCATGTCATGTCTTTTAATGGAATGTCAGGAATGTCATGTCATAGAATGGAATGTTAGGAATGTCATGTCATAGAATGGAATGTCATGTCTTGGAATGGAATGTCAGGAATATCATGTCTTTTCATGGAATGTCATGTCTTTTCATGGAATGTCAGGAATGTCATGTCTTTTCATGGAATGTCAGGAATGTCATGTCTTTTAATGGAATATCAAGAACGTCATGTCATAGAATGGAATGTCAGGAATGTCATGTCTTTTAAATGGAATGTCAAGAATGTCATGTCATAGAATGGAATGTCATGTCTTTTAATAGAATGTCAGGAATGTCATGTCTTTTAATGGAATGTCAAGAATGTCATATATTTTAATGGGATGTTAGGAATGTCATGTCTTTTAATGGAATGTCATGTCTTGGAATGGAATGTCAGGAATGTCATGTCTTGGAATGGAATGTCAGGAATGTCATAGAATGGAATGTCAGGAATGTCATGTCTTGGAATGGAATGTCAGGAATGTCATGTCTTTTAATGGAATGTCAGGAATGTCATGTCATAGAACGGAATATCATGTCTTTTAATGAAATGTCAGGAATGTCATGTCTTTTAATGGAATGTCAGGAATGTCATGTCTTTTAATGGAATGTCAGGAATGTCATGTCATAGAATGGAATGTCATGTCTTTTAATGGAATGTCAGGAATGTCATGTCTTTTAATGGAATGTCAGGAATGTCATGTCTTTTAATGGAATATCAGGAATGTCATGTCATAGAACGGAATGTCATGTCTTTCAATGGAATGTCAGGAATTTCATGTCTTTTAATGGAATGTCATGTCATGGAATGGAATGTCAGGAATGTCATGTCTTTTAATGGAATGTCAGGAATGTCATGTCTTTTAAATGAAATGTCAGGAATGTCATGTCATAGAATGGAATGTCAGGAATGTCATGTCATAGAATGGAATGTCATGTCTTGGAATGGAATGTTAGGAATGTCATGTCTTTTCATGGAATGTCAGGAATGTCATGTCTTTTAATGGAATGTCAGGAATGTTCTGTCATAGAATGGAATGTCAGGAATGTCATGTCTTTTAATGGAATGTCAAGAATGTCATGTCATAGAATGGAATGTCATGTCTTTTAATGGAATGTCAGGAATGTCATGTCTTTTAATGGAATGTCAGGAATGTCATGTCTTTTAATGGAATGTCAGGAATGTCATGTCTTTTAATGGAATGTCATGTCTTGGAATGGAATGTCAGGAATGTTATGTTTTGGAATGGAATGTCATGTCTTGGAATGGAATGATAGGAATGTCATGTCTTTTAATGGAATGTCAGGAATGTCATGTCTTTTAATGGAATGTCAGGAATGTCATGTCATAGAATGGAATGTCAGGAATGTCATGTCTTTTAATGGAATGTCAGGAATGTCATGTCATGGAATGGAATGTCAGGAATGTCATGTCTTGGAATGGAATGTCTGGAATGTCATGTCTTTTAATGGAATGTTAGGAATGTCATGTCTTTTAATGAAATGTCAGGAATGTCATAGAATGGAATGTCAGGAATGTCATGTCTTTTAATGGAATGTCAGGAATGTCATGTCATAGAATGGAATGTAATGTCTTGGAATGGAATGTCAGGAATGTCATGTCTTTTAATGGAATGTCAGGAATGTCATGTCATAGAACGGAATGTCATGTCTTTTAATGAAATGTCAGGAATGTCATGTCTTTTAATGGAATGTCAGGAATGTCATGTCTTTTAATGGAATGTCAGGAATGTCATGTCTTTTAATAGAATGTCATGTCTTTTCATGGAATGTCAGGAATGTCATGTCTTTTAATGGAATGTCAGGAATGTCATGTCATAGAATGGAATGTCAGGAATGTCATGTCTTTTAATGGAATGTCAGGAATGTCATAGAATGGAATATCAGGAATGTCATGTCTTTTCATGGAATGTCAGGAATGTCATGTCTTTTAATGGAATGTCAGGAATGTCATGTCATAGAATGAAATATCAGGAATGTCATGTCTTTTAATGGAATGTCATGTCATATAATGGAATGTCATGTCTTTTAATGGAATGTCAGGAATGTCATGTCTTGTAATGGAATGTCAGGAATGTCATGTCTTGTAATGGAATGTCAGGAATGTCATGTCTTTTAATGGTATGTCAGGAATGTCATGTCATAGAATGAAATGTCAGGAATGTCATGTCTTTTAATGGAATGTCATGTCTTGGAATGGAATGTCAGGAATGTCATGTCTTTTAATGGAATGTCAGGAAGGTCATGTTTTAGAATAGAGTGTCATGTCTTGGAATGGAATGTCAGGAAAATCATGTCTTTTAATGGAATGTCAGGAATGTCATGTCTTTTAATGGAATGTCAGGAATGTCATGTCATAGAATGGAATGTCAGGAATGTCATGTCTTTTAATGGAATGTCATGTCTTGGAATAGAATGTCAGGAATGTCATGTATTTTAATGGAATATCAGGAATGTCATGTTTTAGAATGGAATGTCATGTCTTAGAATGGAATGATAGGAATGTTATGTCTTTTAATGGAATGTCAGGAATGTCATGTCTTTTAATGGAATGTCAGGAATGTCATGTCATAGAATGGAATGTCAAGAATGTCATGTCTTTTAATGGAATGTCAGGAATGTCATGTCATGGAATGGAATGTCAGGAATGTCATGTCTTGGAATGTAATGTCTGGAATGTCATGTCTTTTAATGGAATGTCAGGAATGTCATGTCTTTTAATGGAATGTCAGGAATGTCATAGAATGGAATGTCAGGAATGTCATGTATTTTAATGGAATGTCAGGAATATCATGTCATAGAATGGAATGTCATGTCTTGGAATGGAATGTCAGGAATGTCATGTCTTTTAATGGAATGTCAGGAATGTCATGTCATAGAACGGAATGACATGTCTTTTAATGAAATGTTAGGAATGTCATGTCTTTTAATGGAATGTCAGGAAAGTCATGTCTTTTAATGGAATGTCAGGAATGTCATGTCATAGAATGGAATGTCATGTCTTTTAATGGAATGTCAGGAGTGCAATGTCTTTTAATGGAATGTCATGTCTTTTCATGGAATGTCAGGAATGTCATGTCTTTTCATGGAATGTCAGGAATGTCATGTCTTTTAATGGAATGTCAGGAATGTCATGTCATAGAATGGAATGTCAGGAATGTCATGTCTTTTAATGGAATGTCAAGAATGTCATGTCATAGAATGGAATGTCATGTCTTTTAATGGAATGTCAGGAATGTCATGTCTTTTAATGGAATGGCAGGAATGTCATATCTTTTAATGGGATGTCAGGAATGTCATGTCTTTTAATGGAATGTCAGGAATGTCATGTCATAGAATGGAATGTCAGAAATGTCATGTATTTTAATGGAATGTCATGTCTTGGAATGGAATGTCAGGAATGTCATGTCTTTTCAAGGAATGTCATGTCTTTTAATGGAATGTCAGGAATGTCATAGAATGGAATGTCAGGAATGTCATGTCTTTTAATGGAATGTCAGGAATGTCATGTCATAGAATGGAATGTCATGTCTTGGAATGGAATGTCAAGAATGTCATGTCTTTTAATGGAATGTCAGGAATGTCATGTCATAGAACGGAATGTCATGCCTTTTAATGAAATGTCAGGAATGTCATGTCTTTTAATGGAATGTCAGGAATGTCATGTCTTTTAATGGAATGTCAGGAATGTCATGTTTTAGAATGGAATGTCATGTCTTGGAATGGAATGTCAGGAATGTCATGTCTTTTAATGGAATGTCAGGAATGTCATGTCATAGAATGGAATGTCAGGAATGTCATGTCTTTTAATGGAATGTCAGGAATGTCATGTCATGGAATGGAATGTCAGGAATGTCATGTCTTGGAATGGAATGTCTGGAATGTCATGTCTTTTAAAGGAATATCAGGAATGTCATGTCTTTTAATGGAATGTCAGGAATGTCATGTCATGGAATGGAATGTCAGGAATGTCATGTCTTGTAATGGAATGTCAGGAATGTCATGTCTTTTAATGGTATGTCAGGAATGTCATGTCATAGAATGAAATGTCAGGAATGTCATGTCTTTTAATGGAATGTCATGTCTTGGAATGGAATGTCAGGAATGTCATGTCTTTTAATGGAATGTCAGGAAGGTCATGTTTTAGAATAGAGTGTCATGTCTTGGAATGGAATGTCAGGAAAATCATGTCTTTTAATGGAATGTCAGGAATGTCATGTCTTTTAATGGAATGTCAGGAATGTCATGTCATAGAATGGAATGTCAGGAATGTCATGTCTTTTAATGGAATGTCAGGAATATCATGTCATAGAATGGAATGTCATGTCTTGGAATGGAATGTCAGGAATGTCATGTCTTTTAATGGAATGTCAGGAATGTCATGTCATAGAACGGAATGACATGTCTTTTAATGAAATGTTAGGAATGTCATGTCTTTTAATGGAATGTCAGGAAAGTCATGTCTTTTAATGGAATGTCAGGAATGTCATGTCATAGAATGGAATGTCATGTCTTTTAATGGAATGTCAGGAGTGCAATGTCTTTTAATGGAATGTCATGTCTTTTCATGGAATGTCAGGAATGTCATGTCTTTTCATGGAATGTCAGGAATGTCATGTCTTTTAATGGAATGTCAGGAATGTCATGTCATAGAATGGAATGTCAGGAATGTCATGTCTTTTAATGGAATGTCAAGAATGTCATGTCATAGAATGGAATGTCATGTCTTTTAATGGAATGTCAGGAATGTCATGTCTTTTAATGGAATGGCAGGAATGTCATATCTTTTAATGGGATGTCAGGAATGTCATGTCTTTTAATGGAATGTCAGGAATGTCATGTCATAGAATGGAATGTCAGAAATGTCATGTATTTTAATGGAATGTCATGTCTTGGAATGGAATGTCAGGAATGTCATGTCTTTTCAAGGAATGTCATGTCTTTTAATGGAATGTCAGGAATGTCATAGAATGGAATGTCAGGAATGTCATGTCTTTTAATGGAATGTCAGGAATGTCATGTCATAGAATGGAATGTCATGTCTTGGAATGGAATGTCAAGAATGTCATGTCTTTTAATGGAATGTCAGGAATGTCATGTCATAGAACGGAATGTCATGCCTTTTAATGAAATGTCAGGAATGTCATGTCTTTTAATGGAATGTCAGGAATGTCATGTCTTTTAATGGAATGTCAGGAATGTCATGTTTTAGAATGGAATGTCATGTCTTGGAATGGAATGTCAGGAATGTCATGTCTTTTAATGGAATGTCAGGAATGTCATGTCATAGAATGGAATGTCAGGAATGTCATGTCTTTTAATGGAATGTCAGGAATGTCATGTCATGGAATGGAATGTCAGGAATGTCATGTCTTGGAATGGAATGTCTGGAATGTCATGTCTTTTAAAGGAATATCAGGAATGTCATGTCTTTTAATGGAATGTCAGGAATGTCATGTCATGGAATGGAATGTCAGGAATGTCATGTCTTGGAATGGAATGTCTGGAATGTCATGTCTTTTAATGGAATGTCAAGAATGTCATGTCTTTTAATGGAATGTCATGTCTTGGAATGGAATGTCAGGAATGTCATGTCTTTAAATGGAATGTCAGGAATGTCATGTCTTTTAATGGAATGTCAGGAATGTCATGTCATAGAATGGAATGTCATATCTTGGAATGGAATGTCAGGAATGTCATGTCTTTTAATGGAATGTCAGGAATGTCATGTCATAGAACGGAATGTCATGTCTTTTAATGGAATGTCAGAAATGTCATGTCTTTTAATGGAATGTCATGTTTTGGAATGGAATGTCAGGAATGTCATGTCTTTTTATGGCATGTCAGGAATGTCATGTCTTTTAATGGAATGTCAGGAATGTCATGTCAGAATGGAATGTCATGTCTTTTAGTGGAATGTCAGGAATGTCATGTCTTTAATGGAATGTCAGGAATGTCATGTTTTAGAATGGAATGTCATGTCTTGGAATGGAATGTCAGGAATGTCATGTCTTTTAATGGAATGTCAGGAATGTCATGTCATGGAATGGAATGTCAGGAATGTCATATCTTGGAATGGAATGTCTGGAATGTCATGTCTTTTAATGGAATGTCAGGAATGTCATGTCTTTTAATGGAATGTCATGTCTTTTAATGGAATGTCAGGAATGTCATGTCTTTTAATGGAATGTCAGGAATATCATAGAATGGAATATCAGGAATGTCATGTCTTTTCATGGAATGTCAGGAATGTCATGTCTTTTAATGGAATGTCAGGAATGTCATGTCATAGAATGGAATGTCAGGAATGTCATGTCTTTTAATGGAATGCCAGGAATGTCATGTCATAGAATGGAATGTCATGTCTTTTAATGGAATGTCAGGAATGTCATGTCTTGTAATGGAATGTCAGGAATGTCATGTCTTTTAATGGAATGTCAGGAATGTCATGTCATAGAATGGAATGTCAGGAATGTCATGTATTTTAATGGAATGTCATGTCTTGGAATGGAATATCAGGAATGTCATGTCTTTTAATGGAATGTCAGGAATGTCATGTTTAAAATAGAATGTCATGTCTTGGAATGGAATGTCAGGAAAATCATGTCTTTTAATGGAATATCAGGAATGTCATGTCTTTTAATGGAATGTCAGGAATGTCATGTCATAGAATGGAATGTCAAGAATGTCATGTCATAGAACGGAATGTCAGGAATGTCATGTCTTTTAATGGAATGTCAGGAATGTCATGTCTTTTAATGGAATATCAGGAATGTCATGTCATAGAACGGAATGTCATGTCTATTAATGGAATGTCAGGAATGTCATGTCTTTCAATGGAATATCAGGAATTTCATGTCTTTTAATGGAATGTCATGTCATTGAATGGAATGTCAGGAATGTCATGTCTTTTAATGGAATGTCAGGCATGTCATGTCTTTTAATGGAATGTCAGGAATGTCATGTCATAGAATGGAATGTTAGGAATGTCATGTCATAGAATGGAATGTCATGTCTTGGAATGGAATGTCAGGAATATCATGTCTTTTCATGGAATGTCATGTCTTTTCATGGAATGTCAGGAATGTCATGTCTTTTCATGGAATGTCAGGAATGTCATGTCTTTTAATGGAATGTCAGGAACGTCATGTCATAGAATGGAATGTCAGGAATGTCATGTCTTTTAATGGAATGTCAAGAATGTCATGTCATAGAATGGAATGTCATGTCTTTTAATAGAATGTCAGGAATGTCATGTCTTTTAATGGAATGTCAGGAATGTCATATATTTTAATGGGATGTTAGGAATGTCATGTCTTTTAATGGAATGTCATGTCTTGGAATGGAATGTCAGGAATGTCATGTCTTTTCATGGAATGTCAGGAATGTCATGTCATAGAATGGAATGTCAAGAATGTCATGTCTTTTAATGGAATGTCAGGAATGTCATGTCATGGAATAGAATGTCAGGAATGTCATGTCTTGGAATGGAATGTCTGGAATGTCATGTCTTTTAATGGAATGTCAGGAATGTCATGTCTTTTAATGGAATGTCAGGAATGTCATGTCTTTTAATGGAATGTCAGGAATGTCATAGAATGGAATGTCAGGAATGTCATGTATTTTAATGGAATGTCAGGAATGTCATGTCATAGAATGGAATGTCATGTCTTGGAATGGAATGTCAGGAATGTCATGTCTTTTAATGGAATGTCAGGAATGTCATGTCATAGAACGGAATGTCATGTCTTTTAATGAAATGTTAGGAATGTCATGTCTTTTAATGGAATGTCAGGAAAGTCATGTCTTTTAATGGAATGTCAGGAATGTCATGTCATAGAATGGAATGGCATGTCTTTTAATGGAATGTCAGGAGTGCCATGTCTTTTAATGGAATGTCATGTCTTTTCATTGAATGTCAGGAATGTCATGTCTTTTAATGGAATGTCAGGAATGTCATGTCATAGAATGGAATGTCAGGAATGTCATGTCTTTTAATGGAATGTCAAGAATGTCATGTCATAGAATGGAATGTCATGTCTTTTAATGGAATGTCAGGAATGTCATGTCTTTTAATGGAATGTCAGGAATGTCATATCTTTTAATGGGATGTCAGGAATGTCATGTCTTTTAATGGAATGTCAGGAATGTCATGTCATAGAATGGAATGTCAGAAATGTCATGTCTTTTAATGAAATGTCATGTCTTGGAATGGAATGTCAGGAATGTCATGTCTTTTCAAGGAATGTCATGTCTTTTAATGGAATGTCAGGAATGTCATAGAATGGAATGTCAGGAATGTCATGTCTTTTAATGGAGGAATGTCATGTCATAGAATGGAATGTCATGTCTTGGAATGGAATGTCAGGAATGTCATGGCTTTTAATGGAATGTCAGGAATGTCATGTCATAGAACGGAATGTCATGCCTTTTAATGAAATATCAGGAATGTCATGTCTTTTAATGGAATGTCAGGAATGTCATGTCTTTTAATGGAATGTCAGGAATGTCATGTTTTAGAATGGAATGTCATGTCTTGGAATGGAATGTCAGGAATGTCATGTCTTTTAATGGAATATCAGGAATGTCATGTCATAGAATGGATTGTCAGGAATGTCATGTCTTTTAATGGAATGTCAGGAATGTCATGTCATGGAATGGAATGTCAGGAATGTCATGTCTTGGAATGGAATGTCTGGAATGTCATGTGTTTTAAAGGAATATCAGGAATGTCATGTCTTTTAATGGAATGTCAGGAATGTCATGTCATGGAATGGAATGTCAGGAATGTTATGTCTTGGAATGGAATATCTGGAATGTCATGTCTTTTAATGGAATGTCAGGAATATCATGTCTTTTAATGGAATGTCATGTCTTGGAATGGAATGTCAGGAATGTCATGTCTTTTAATGGAATGTCAGGAATGTCATAGAATGGAATGTCAGGAATGTCATGTCTTTTAATGGAATGTCAGGAATGTCATGTCATAGAATGGAATGTCATATCTTGGAATGGAATGTCAGGAATGTCATGTCTTTTAATGGAATGTCAGGAATATCATGTCATAGAACGGAATGTCATGTCTTTTAATGAAATGTCAGGAATGTCATGTCTTTTAATGGAATGTCATGTCATAGAATGGAATGTCATGTCTTTTAATGGAATGTCAGGAATGTCATGTCTTTTAATGGAATGTCATGTTTTGGAATGGAATGTCAGGAATGTCATGTCTTTTTATGGAATGTCAGGAATGTCATGTCTTTTAATGGAATGTCAGGAATGTCATGTCAGAATGGAATGTCATGTCTTTTAGTGGAATGTCAGGAATGTCATGTCTTTAATGGAATGTCAGGAATGTCATGTTTTAGAATGGAATGTCATGTCTTGGAATGGAATGTCAGGAATGTCATGTTTTTTAATGGAATGTCAGGAATGTCATGTCATGGAATGGAATGTCAGGAATGTCATATCTTGGAATGGAATGTCTGGAATGTCATGTCTTTTAATGGAATGTCAGGAATGTCATGTCTTTTAATGGAATGTCAGGAATGTCATAGAATGGAATATCAGGAATGTCATGTGTTTTCATGGAATGTCAAGAATGTCATGTCTTTTAATGGAATGCCAGGAATGTCATGTCATAGAATGGAATGTCAGGAATGTCATGTCTTTTAATGGAATGTCAGGAATGTCATGTCATAGAATGGAATGTCATGTCTTTTAATGGAATGTCAGGAATATCATGTCTTGTAATGGAATGTCAAGAATGTCATGTCTTTTAATGGAATGTCAGGAATGTCATGTCATAGAATGGAATGTCAGGAATGTCATGTATTTTAATGGAATGTCATGTCTTGGAATGGAATGTCAGGAATGTCATGTCTTTTAATGGAATGTCAGGAATGTCATGTTTAAAATAGAATGTCATGTCTTGGAATGGAATGTCAGGAAAATCATGTCTTTTAATGGAATATCAGGAATGTCATGTCTTTTAATGGAATGTCAGGAATGTCATGTCATAGAATGGAATGTCAAGAATGTCATGTCATAGAACGGAATGTCAGGAATGTCATGTCTTTTAATGGAATGTCAGGAATGTCATGTCTTTTAATGGCATATCAGGAATTTCATGTCTTTTAATGGAATGTCATGTCATGGAATGGAATGTCAGGAATGTCATGTCTTTTAATGGAATGTCAGGCATGTCATGTCTTTTAATGGAATGTCAGGAATGTCATGTCATAGAATGGAATGTTAGGAATGTCATGTCATAGAATGGAATGTCATGTCTTGGAATGGAATGTCAGGAATATCATGTCTTTTCATGGAATGTCATGTCTTTTCATGGAATGTCAGGAATGTCATGTCTTTTCATGGAATGTCAGGAATGTCATGTCTTTTAATGGAATATCAAGAACGTCATGTCATAGAATGGAATGTCAGGAATGTCATGTCTTTTAAATGGAATGTCAAGAATGTCATGTCATAGAATGGAATGTCATGTCTTTTAATAGAATGTCAGGAATGTCATGTCTTTTAATGGAATGTCAAGAATGTCATATATTTTAATGGGATGTTAGGAATGTCATGTCTTTTAATGGAATGTCATGTCTTGGAATGGAATGTCAGGAATGTCATGTCTTGGAATGGAATGTCAGGAATGTCATAGAATGGAATGTCAGGAATGTCATGTCTTGGAATGGAATGTCAGGAATGTCATGTCTTTTAATGGAATGTCAGGAATGTCATGTCATAGAACGGAATATCATGTCTTTTAATGAAATGTCAGGAATGTCATGTCTTTTAATGGAATGTCAGGAATGTCATGTCTTTTAATGGAATGTCAGGAATGTCATGTCATAGAATGGAATGTCATGTCTTTTAATGGAATGTCAGGAATGTCATGTCTTTTAATGGAATGTCAGGAATGTCATGTCTTTTAATGGAATATCAGGAATGTCATGTCATAGAACGGAATGTCATGTCTTTCAATGGAATGTCAGGAATTTCATGTCTTTTAATGGAATGTCATGTCATGGAATGGAATGTCAGGAATGTCATGTCTTTTAATGGAATGTCAGGAATGTCATGTATTTTAAATGAAATGTCAGGAATGTCATGTCATAGAATGGAATGTCAGGAATGTCATGTCATAGAATGGAATGTCATGTCTTGGAATGGAATGTTAGGAATGTCATGTCTTTTCATGGAATGTCAGGAATGTCATGTCTTTTAATGGAATGTCAGGAATGTTCTGTCATAGAATGGAATGTCAGGAATGTCATGTCTTTTAATGGAATGTCAAGAATGTCATGTCATAGAATGGAATGTCATGTCTTTTAATGGAATGTCAGGAATGTCATGTCTTTTAATGGAATGTCAGGAATGTCATGTCTTTTAATGGAATGTCAGGAATGTCATGTCTTTTAATGGAATGTCATGTCTTGGAATGGAATGTCAGGAATGTTATGTTTTGGAATGGAATGTCATGTCTTGGAATGGAATGACAGGAATGTCATGTCTTTTAATGGAATGTCAGGAATGTCATGTCTTTTAATGGAATGTCAGGAATGTCATGTCATAGAATGGAATGTCAGGAATGTCATGTCTTTTAATGGAATGTCAGGAATGTCATGTCATGGAATGGAATGTCAGGAATGTCATGTCTTGGAATGGAATGTCTGGAATGTCATGTCTTTTAATGGAATGTTAGGAATGTCATGTCTTTTAATGAAATGTCAGGAATGTCATAGAATGGAATGTCAGGAATGTCATGTCTTTTAATGGAATGTCAGGAATGTCATGTCATAGAATGGAATGTAATGTCTTGGAATGGAATGTCAGGAATGTCATGTCTTTTAATGGAATGTCAGGAATGTCATGTCATAGAACGGAATGTCATGTCTTTTAATGAAATGTCAGGAATGTCATGTCTTTTAATGGAATGTCAGGAATGTCATGTCTTTTAATGGAATGTCAGGAATGTCATGTCTTTTAATGGAATGTCATGTCTTTTCATGGAATGTCAGGAATGTCATGTCTTTTAATGGAATGTCAGGAATGTCATGTCATAGAATGGAATGTCAGGAATGTCATGTCTTTTAATGGAATGTCAGGAATGTCATAGAATGGAATATCAGGAATGTCATGTCTTTTCATGGAATGTCAGGAATGTCATGTCTTTTAATGGAATGTCAGGAATGTCATGTCATAGAATGAAATATCAGGAATGTCATGTCTTTTAATGGAATGTCATGTCATATAATGGAATGTCATGTCTTTTAATGGAATGTCAGGAATGTCATGTCTTGTAATGGAATGTCAGGAATGTCATGTCTTGTAATGGAATGTCAGGAATGTCATGTCTTTTAATGGTATGTCAGGAATGTCATGTCATAGAATGAAATGTCAGGAATGTCATGTCTTTTAATGGAATGTCATGTCTTGGAATGGAATGTCAGGAATGTCATGTCTTTTAATGGAATATCAGGAATTTCATGTCTTTTAATGGAATGTCATGTCATGGAATGGAATGTCAGGAATGTCATGTCTTTTAATGGAATGTCAGGCATGTCATGTCTTTTAATGGAATGTCAGGAATGTCATGTCATAGAATGGAATGTTAGGAATGTCATGTCATAGAATGGAATGTCATGTCTTGGAATGGAATGTCAGGAATATCATGTCTTTTCATGGAATGTCATGTCTTTTCATGGAATGTCAGGAATGTCATGTCTTTTCATGGAATGTCAGGAATGTCATGTCTTTTAATGGAATATCAAGAACGTCATGTCATAGAATGGAATGTCAGGAATGTCATGTCTTTTAAATGGAATGTCAAGAATGTCATGTCATAGAATGGAATGTCATGTCTTTTAATAGAATGTCAGGAATGTCATGTCTTTTAATGGAATGTCAAGAATGTCATATATTTTAATGGGATGTTAGGAATGTCATGTCTTTTAATGGAATGTCATGTCTTGGAATGGAATGTCAGGAATGTCATGTCTTGGAATGGAATGTCAGGAATGTCATAGAATGGAATGTCAGGAATGTCATGTCTTGGAATGGAATGTCAGGAATGTCATGTCTTTTAATGGAATGTCAGGAATGTCATGTCATAGAACGGAATATCATGTCTTTTAATGAAATGTCAGGAATGTCATGTCTTTTAATGGAATGTCAGGAATGTCATGTCTTTTAATGGAATGTCAGGAATGTCATGTCATAGAATGGAATGTCATGTCTTTTAATGGAATGTCAGGAATGTCATGTCATAGAACGGAATGTCATGTCTTTCAATGGAATGTCAGGAATTTCATGTCTTTTAATGGAATGTCATGTCATGGAATGGAATGTCAGGAATGTCATGTCTTTTAATGGAATGTCAGGAATGTCATGTCTTTTAAATGAAATGTCAGGAATGTCATTTCATAGAATGGAATGTCAGGAATGTCATGTCATAGAATGGAATGTCATGTCTTGGAATGGAATGTTAGGAATGTCATGTCTTTTCATGGAATGTCAGGAATGTCATGTCTTTTAATGGAATGTCAGGAATGTTCTGTCATAGAATGGAATGTCAGGAATGTCATGTCTTTTAATGGAATGTCAAGAATGTCATGTCATAGAATGGAATGTCATGTCTTTTAATGGAATGTCAGGAATGTCATGTCTTTTAATGGAATGTCAGGAATGTCATGTCTTTTAATGGAATGTCAGGAATGTCATGTCTTTTAATGGAATGTCATGTCTTGGAATGGAATGTCAGGAATGTTATGTTTTGGAATGGAATGTCATGTCTTGGAATGGAATGACAGGAATGTCATGTCTTTTAATGGAATGTCAGGAATGTCATGTCTTTTAATGGAATGTCAGGAATGTCATGTCATAGAATGGAATGTCAGGAATGTCATGTCTTTTAATGGAATGTCAGGAATGTCATGTCATGGAATGGAATGTCAGGAATGTCATGTCTTGGAATGGAATGTCTGGAATGTCATGTCTTTTAATGGAATGTTAGGAATGTCATGTCTTTTAATGAAATGTCAGGAATGTCATAGAATGGAATGTCAGGAATGTCATGTCTTTTAATGGAATGTCAGGAATGTCATGTCATAGAATGGAATGTAATGTCTTGGAATGGAATGTCAGGAATGTCATGTCTTTTAATGGAATGTCAGGAATGTCATGTCATAGAACGGAATGTCATGTCTTTTAATGAAATGTCAGGAATGTCATGTCTTTTAATGGAATGTCAGGAATGTCATGTCTTTTAATGGAATGTCAGGAATGTCATGTCTTTTAATGGAATGTCATGTCTTTTCATGGAATGTCAGGAATGTCATGTCTTTTAATGGAATGTCAGGAATGTCATGTCATAGAATGGAATGTCAGGAATGTCATGTCTTTTAATGGAATGTCAGGAATGTCATAGAATGGAATATCAGGAATGTCATGTCTTTTCATGGAATGTCAGGAATGTCATGTCTTTTAATGGAATGTCAGGAATGTCATGTCATAGAATGAAATATCAGGAATGTCATGTCTTTTAATGGAATGTCATGTCATATAATGGAATGTCATGTCTTTTAATGGAATGTCAGGAATGTCATGTCTTGTAATGGAATGTCAGGAATGTCATGTCTTGTAATGGAATGTCAGGAATGTCATGTCTTTTAATGGTATGTCAGGAATGTCATGTCATAGAATGAAATGTCAGGAATGTCATGTCTTTTAATGGAATGTCATGTCTTGGAATGGAATGTCAGGAATGTCATGTCTTTTAATGGAATGTCAGGAAGGTCATGTTTTAGAATAGAGTGTCATGTCTTGGAATGGAATGTCAGGAAAATCATGTCTTTTAATGGAATGTCAGGAATGTCATGTCTTTTAATGGAATGTCAGGAATTTCATGTCATAGAATGGAATGTCAGGAATGTCATGTCATAGAACGGAATGTCAGGAATGTCATGTCTTTTAATGGAATGTCAGGAATGTCATGTCTTTTAATGGAATATCAGGAATGTCATGTCATAGAACGGAATGTCATGTCTTTTAATGGAATGTCAGGAATGTCATGTCTTTCAATGGAATGTCAGGAATTTCATGTCTTTTAATGGAATGTCATGTCATGGAATGGAATGTCAGGAATGTCATGTCTTTTCATGGAATGTCAGGAATGTCATGTCTTTTAATGGAATGTCAGGAATGTCATGTCTTTTAATGGAATATCAGGAATGTCATGTCATAGAATGGAATGTCATGTCTTTTAATGGAATGTCAGGAATGTCATGTCTTTCAATGGAATGTCAGGAATTTCATGTCTTTTAATGGAATGTCATGTCATGGAATGGAATGTCAGGAATGTCATGTCTTTTAATGGAATGTCAGGAATGTCATGTCATAGAATGGAATTTCAGGAATGTCATGTCATAGAATGGAATGTCATGTCTTGGAATGGAATGTCAGGAATGTCATGTCTTTTCATGGAATGTCATGTATTTTAATGGAATGTCAAGAATGTCATGTCATAGAATGGAATGTCAGGAATGTCATGTCTTTTAATGGAATGTCAGGAATGTCATGTCATAGAATGGAATGTCATGTATTTTAATAGAATGTCAGGAATGTCATGTCTTTTAATGGGTCAGGAATGTCATGTCTTTTAATGGAATGTCAGGAATGTCATGTCTTTTAATGGAATGTCAGGAATGCCATGTCATACAATGGAATGTCAGAAATGTCATGTCTTTTAATGGAATGTCATGTCTTGGAATTTAATGTCAGGAATGTCATGTCTTTTAATGGAATGTCAGGAATGTCATGTTTTAGAATGGAATGTCATGTCTTGGAATGGAATGACAGGAATGTCATGTCTTTTAATGGAATGTCAGGAATGTCATGTCTTTTAATGGAATGTCAGGAATGTCATGTCATAGAATGGAATGTCAGGAATGTCATGTCTTTTAATGGAATGTCAGGAATGTCATGTCATGGAATGGAATGTCAGGAATGTCATGTCTTGGAATGGAATGTCTGGAATGTCATGTCTTTTAATGGAATGTCAGGAATGTCATGTCTTTTAATGGAATGTCAGGAATGTCATGTCTTTTAATGGAATGTCAGGAATGTCATAGAATGGAATGTCAGGAATGTCATGTCTTTTAATGGAATGTTAGGAATGTCATGTCATAGAATGGAATGTCATGTCTTGGAATGGAATGTCAGGAATGTCATGTCTTTTAATGGAATGTCAGGAATGTCATGTCATAGAACGGAATGTCATGTCTTTTAATGAAATGTCAGGAATGTCATGTCTTTTAATGGAATGTCAGGAATGTTATGTCTTTTAATGGAATGTCAGGAATGTCAGGAATGTCATGTCATAGAATGGAATGTCATGTCTTTTAATGGAATGTCAGGAATGTCATGTCATTTAATGGAATGTCATGTCTTTTCATGGAATGTCAGGAATGTCATGTCTTTTCATGGAATGTCAGGAATGTCATGTCTTTTAATGGAATGTCAGGAAAGTCATGTCATAGAATGGAATGTCAGGAATGTCATGTCTTTTAATGGAATGTCAAGAATGTCATGTCATAGAATGGAATGTCATGTATTTTAATGGAATGTCAGGAATGTCATGTCTTTTAATGGAATGTCAGGAATGTCATATATTTTAATGGGATGTCAGGAATGTCATGTCTTTTAATGGAATGTCATGTCTTGGAATGGAATGTCAGGAATGTCATATCTTTTCATGGAATGTCAGGAATGTCATAGAATGGAATGTCAGGAATGTCATGTCTTGGAATGGAATGTCAGGAATGTCATGTCTTTTATGGAATGTCAGGAATATCATGTCATAGAACGGAATGTCATGTCTTTTAATGAAATGCCAGGAATGTCATGTCTTTTAATGGAATGTCAGGAATGTCATGTCTTTTAATGGAATGTCAGGAATGTCATGTCATGGAATGGAATGTCAGGAATGTCATGTCTTGGAATGGAATGTCTGGAATGTCATGTCTTTTAAAGGAATGTCAGGAATGTCATGTCTTTTAATGGAATGTCAGGAATGTCATGTCTTTTAATGGAATGTCATGTCTTGGAATGGAATGTCAGGAATGTCATGTCTTTGAATGGAATGTCAGGAATGTCATGTCCTTTAATGGAATGTCAGGAATGTCATAGAATGGAATGTCAGGAATGTCATGTCTTTTAATGGAATGTCAGGAATGTCATGTCATAGAATGGAATGTCATGTCTTGGAATGGAATGTCAGGAATGTCATGTCTTTTAATGGAATGTCAGGAATGTCATGTCATAGAACGGAATGTCATGTCTTTTAATGAAATGTCAGGAATGTCATGTCTTTTAATGGAATGTCAGGAATGTCAGGAATGTCATGTCTTTTAATGGAATGTCATGTCATAGAATGGAATGTCATGTCTTTTAATGGAATGTCTAGAATGTCATGTCTTTTAATGGAATGTCATGTTTTGGAATGGAATATCAGGAATGTCATGTCTTTTCATGGAATGTCAGGAATGTCATGTATTTTAATGGAATGTCAGGAATGTCATGTCAGAATGGAATGTCATGTCTTTTAGTGGAATGTCAGGAATGTCATGTCTTTAATGGAATGTCAGGAATGTCATGTTTTAGAATGGAATGTCATGTCTTGGAATGGAATGTCAGGAATGTCATGTCTTTTAATGGAATGTCAGGAATGTCATGTCATGGAATGGAATGTCAGGAATGTCATATCTTGGAATGGAATGTCTGGAATGTCATGTCTTTTAATGGAATGTCAGGAATGTCATGTCTTTTAATGGAATGTCATGTCTTGGAATGGAATGTCAGGAATGTCATGTCTTTTAATGGAATGTCAGGAATGTCATGTCTTTTAATGGAATGTCAGGCATGTCATAGAATGGAATATCAGGAATGTCATGTCTTTTAATGGAATGTCAGGAATGTCATGTCATAGAATGGAATGTCATGTCTTGGAATGGAATGTCAGAAATGTCATGTCTTTTAATGGAATGTCAGGAATGTCATGTCATAGAACAGAATGTCATGTCTTTTAATGAAATGTCAGGAATGTCATGTCTTTTAAGGAAATGTCAGGAATGTCATGTCTTTTAATGGAATGTCAGGAATGGCATGTCATAGAATGGAATGTCATGTCTTTTAATGGAATGTCAGGAATGTCATATCTTTTAATGGAATGTCATGTCTTGGAATGGAATGTCAGGAATGTCATGTCTTTTCATGGAATGTCAGGAATGTCATGTCTTTTAATGGAATGTCAGGAATGTCATGTCATAGAATGGAATGTCAGGAATATCATGTCTTTTAATGGAATGTCAGGAATGTCATGTCATAGAATGGAATGTCATGTCTTTTAATGGAATGTCAGGAATGTCATGTCTTTTAATGGAATGTCAGGAATGTCATGTCATAGAATGGAATGTCAGGAATGTCATGTCTTTTAATGGAATGCCTCCCTTTGTATCCTGTCCGATCAAAACCTTTATTGGAAGTGCTGGTGTTCCCCCCTAGCGGTTACTTCCTATTGCTCATTTATGACTGAGAATAATGAGACATTCAAAATAAAACTGTCTCCAGGCGTTGAAGGGGCTCGTGCAATGCCTGGCGTTCAGGCAAGAAAAGGCAGTGCCAGGCTGCACCGAGGGGGGTGAAGAAGGGAAAGGTGCAAACGAAGTGATATGGAGAAAGACAACAACGAAAGACACACAGGGAAAGTGGTGAGTGGTGTCCGATAGGAGAGTTTATGAGTCTGGTTGGTGGTCCGCATTAAAATGCATTAAACACGCATTTTAGTACCTTACCCACCTGCACACTGTGAGAGAGAAGCAGGGAGTGACCGTGACGGTCAGAGTTGCATTAAGAGCAGCGCGGCATCCGAGTGCTGTGTGCATACGGTGTTACAAGGCTCATTCTGGCCACTCAGGCCTGTGTTATTAAATAAAATATTGCCTGACATGTTGAGAGATTGAGGATCATTAATACTATATATTGTAATTTTAGCAGCCTGTAACTCAGAACTGCTTCAGGCTCGTGCCACAGTGGGCTCTGTGCTCCGCTGACTGTATACGGCAGCTGAGACCCCACTGAGACTCGCTCATGTGACCTGCAGTAGTTCTTTCTGTGCTAGTAGACAAACAAATTTCCAAGGGTGACACCTTCCCTGACTGTTACTGTTCTTTTACCTACCTCTACTGTCATGGACTTTAAGGACGTTGCACTCCATTTTCCTTTTTTTTTTAACTATAATGTTGAGTGCAACGCTTGCTTCAGGGACACCGCGCTCTGTTTGTTTCTTTTTAGCTTTTGTGTACTTTATTGGTGAGCACTGCGTCCGCTTTACGGACACCGCGCTCTACAATACAATAGGTCTTGCTTTTGCTAAAGTTTGACCTACTGGTATTGTAAATTACAATGCCTTTTAATATTATAAAAGGGCCATTTACAATGCCAATGGCTCAAAATCTTGTTATTGCGAGACCTATTGCATTGTAAATGCTTTTTTTTTTTTACTGGAGTTCTCGTGTTTAGGCAGCTCAGAAACCTCGTGTGTGTGTCTGAAATGGTAATACAAAGGCCAGTAGTGTCCAGAGGAGGTGCT
Organism: Triturus cristatus; assembly: GCF_964204655.1. Lineage (NCBI taxonomy): Eukaryota > Metazoa > Chordata > Amphibia > Caudata > Salamandridae > Triturus > Triturus cristatus. Next base: position 358,426,945 of record NC_140595.1, read on the forward strand.
GTAATATTTGTCCATATCTTCTAAAAACCTTTGCTTGCATAGAAGCGCAGAAGGGTCAGTAGTAATAGGACAGGTCCAGTTCTGACCATCGTAACGAGCATGTTTGTTGGAATTCATACAGGCATCACCGCGGGCATAGCATATGTCCCTGCAGCCCCAGGGCTGTGAGGCACTACCCTGAACAGGGTGGAGGCTTGGCAGCACCCCAGTGCCCCTACCGGGCAGTGTAATTACAACTTGTGGTCCTATTGTGGCTGGTAGAGTAGGTAGCATCAGGGGCGCGTAGCTATCAATAGTGCAGCAGGTGCAGCCACACCGGAGCACACCTGACTGAGGGGTCCACTGCACCTCCAGTTATAGCTATTGTTCTTAGGTCATCACCATATCTGGGACTCCCAACATTTCAAGTTACATTACTGGCACACGTTTCACCCGGGAATTATATGCATTTCATGGTCTTCACGGTTTATATAGTTAAGAAACATTGATCTTGGTAATCCCAGCTCACGCAGTTGACAAATAGTGGGTGCCTGGGCAAATGACTTTATCTTAAGAGGTCCCATTTAGTTTATCCAAAATTGGGTGTTCTTCGAAACGTGCCAATCCCCAATGTAAAGTGCTGCATAGAAAAAAATGGATTCGCATTTTAGTAAAGCACACACTGTTACGTGTATTGCTACACTTTAATGCTATCACACGTACATGGGTAAGAGCGCCATGAAGCAGAAAACCTCACGCTATCACCACTATCTTTGTAATCACACTGAAATTTGGTTTTATTTCACCCCATGTCATTATTTCACACAGGTTTTTTTAAAGACCTCTTGCGTTCGTATCGAGCTTAGTAAAAAAAAAGCATTTGCAATGCAATAGGTCTCACATTTGCGAAAGGTTGAGCTCTTGCCATTGTAAAATAACAATGCCTTTTATTTATATGTATTGAAAACCTGCAAGCGGTGTGTAAACTCTCACTTTGTACTGATAGGCTGGCAGTAACTGCACCTCTTTTACTGCCAGCCTTGCTTCTAGTAAGCAAGGACTATAAGTACAAAGTAACTTGTTTACGCACTGCTTTTAGGTATTCAAAGCACATAATTAAAAGGCATTGTCATCTACAATACCAGTAGCTCAAACTCTCGCAAATGCGAGACCTATTGCATTGCAAATGCTTGTTTTTAATTAATGCTGAGTGAGTGGCTTTTACGTGGAGACATGGTGATCGGAGAGAGGAAAGGAGGCCAGGGCAACTGCAGGACCTCGCAAAAGACGTGGCCGAGACCAGTCTGGGGAACAGTGGGAAGGGAAGAGTCTGGAGCGGAAATGAGCTCGAGAGAGAGAGGTGAGACAGAAAGGGGTGGGGAAAGGACTAATAACGTCTGGCCGAAGCGAGGCTGGGAGTGGAGGAGGCACGGGACGTCTCTTGGCAACCAGGCCTCCGTGCTTCCCCCCCCCGTTGCCGCCGAACACTGTATCTGCAGCCGGGGAGCAGCGAAGGAAGACAGCTGCTGCTAAAATGAGCTAATGAAGCGTTGAAGTTTCCATATAGCTTTAATCAGGTTTACAGCATAGGACCACCAGCTCAAACAGCCACTCAACTCCAACTGCCAGAGCCAGGGTTAACCAACATTCTCGTTCCGTTTGTGTCATGACACATGGAATGTAAAGGCAGATTCCAGCATGAAGAGAAGAAAGAAAGATAGGACAGAGATGGAAAAGAAATGTAAGAGAAAAGGTAAAGTAGACCACAACACATCTCCTTCCCATAAATTGAAAGATAATTAACAAGAGTTGAAAATGTAAAGAACCAGCATATACAAATATAGAATAAACAACTTCTTAAGAAATCTAAGACATATGGTGAACGCAATATACAATATAGTCATCTAGCATATCCTAAGACATGTGATAGTCATTGTGCCAGTTCGGCTTGCATCTCAATCTCCTGTGACTAAGACTAGGAACATGGGAGGTAGTATCATTGTGAGCAGGCCTGAAGAAAGATTCCCTCGCCTGATCGGAATCATGAGTAACCAACCCAGGTTGCCATTTAACTAACCTGGACATACTCCATACCTCACCAGAATTCAAAACAACTACATTTTCCTTGACTACCTTGATAATAAAGGGCCCCATAAACCGTGACCGACCCTTGTTCAACAGACCAGGAGTTCTAACCAACACCTCATCACCTACACACCAGTGTTTGGAGAGAGAAGAATTTTTCTGATCGAACCTGCGTTTGTTCTCTCCCTGATAAAGTCTCCGCCTACAACCAGCTTGCTCATCCACCCTAAGATCATTCACATCCAACTTCAACCAAGCAGGACTCAATTTGTCATGAGGCTTCCTGCCCCTAAGAATTGAAAAGGGAGAAACAGAAGTCAGCCAATTAGGGGTAGAGCGGTGAGCCCACCATGTTTCTCTGAGCATTTTCTTAAGAGAGGACCGAGTCTGCAAAGCTCTTTGAGCACAGCACTTAACCAACTTGTTCATACTTTCAGCAAGACCATTGGCTTGCGGTGAATACAAGGCTGTCTTAAAATGGATGATGGACAACTCTTTTAAAAATGTGCTCATCTCGTGAGAGACAAACTGCACCCCATTATCAGTGATGAGGTATTTAGGGATGCCTTCTCTGGAGAATTCTTCAGAAAGAAATTCAATTACAGTTCTTGAATTAACAACAGGCACACGTTTGGTGACCACCCACTTAGATGTATAATCCACCAACAACACATAGCGTTCGTCAGGAGCAAACAGCTCGAGAGGCCCAGCAATGTCCAAACCCAACTTTGACCATGGTTCAAAGGGAACATCCACAGGTGAAAGAGGTGCAGTATGAGTTTTCTTGGTCTTGTCACTGTTGGCACACTCCCAACAGTCTTTAACCACTTCCTCCACCTGTCGATCCATGGTTGGCCACCAATACCACTCACGTACCCTAGCTTTGGTCAAATTCCTCCCTAGATGCTCCTCATGTGCCAAATTGATAATCTTACCTCTAAGACCTTGAGGAGGTATTACACGATTACCTCTCAAAAGTTTCTCATCAAAGACACTCAACTCATCCTTAACATTAAGGAAGGACTTCAAGGATTCAGGTACTTCCTTGTCGGCAGGCCAACCTTTAACAGAATACTCCTTAAGCATTTCTAAATCATTGTCTCCATGGGAAGTAAAGGACCACTCATTAGAATTAACAGCAGATTCATGCACCCATGCCACAGGGGAATTTTCTACTTCCACACCAGACTGTTGCAACGGTAACCTTGAAAGACAATCAGCAACTGCATTTCTCGATCCCTGCACATACTCAACCACAAAATTAAACTCCAACAATCCTTCCATCCAACGCTTAATCCTGGGTGAAATATTATCAACTTCTCTACAAGTAAATATTTGACATAAAGGGCGATGATCAGTTCTAACCACAACAGGTATACCCCAAAGGTAAAACTTGAAGTGACGAATAGCCCAGAAAACCGGCAATGCCTCTCGCTCAATCACAGAGTAACGCACCTCAGCACCCCTGGGCGAACGAGATGCAAAGGCAACAACTCTGGACTCTCCATCCACAATTTGTGACAAGACCGCCCCCAAACCGAGCATACTAGCATCGGTGGACAACACAGTTTTTCTGCAAGCATCAAAATGCCATAAGGTGGGCATAGATCCAATCATACTTTTAATAGAATTGAAAGCAGAAAAGCAATCATCAGACCATGAAAACTGTGCCCCCTTCTTGAGTAGCAACCTGAGAGGGGAAGCAACACCAGCAAAATTCGGAACAAACTTAGAGCAAAACTCCGCAAGTCCTAAAAATGATCGTACTTGTTCCTTGTTGATGTGTACCGGGGCTTTCACAACACTTTCTGCAAGATCCAACTTGGGACTGATCCCTTCAGCAGAGATGGTATGTCCTAAATAATTCACAGATGACACACAAAACTTACACTTCTCCTTTTTGATAACTAGTCCAGCTTCCTAGAGCCGCAATAATACCTTCCATAAATGCTTGTCATGTTCTTGTTGGTCCTTCCCATAAACAAGAATGTCGTCTTGGAAAATGAGAACCTTTGGTAATCCTTCAAGGACCTTATTCATGACCCTCTGAAAACAGGCCGCAGCAGAAGCTAGGCCAAAGGGCATACGAACAAACCTGAAAGCCCCCAGTGGTGTCACAAATGATGTCAAATGCTTAGAGTCCGGATGGAGTAGGATTTGATGGTAAGCAGAAGATAAATCCATGACACTAAAACACTTAGCATCTTTAATGAGGGCAAGAGTTTCCGAGATGTTAGGCAAAGGCTGTCTGTCAACCCAAATATGTTTGTTTAGACCGCGTAAATCCACACACATGCAGATGCCTTTACCACCATCCTTGGGTGCCAAAACGATGGGGGCCAACCACTCAGAGCATTCACTTTCTTCAATAACTCTCATAGCTAACAATTTCTTAAGCTCTTGATTTAGAGGCTCCATCATCATATGAGGGACTTTCCTTACCTTGCAAACAAAAGGTTGGGCATTCTGTTTCAATATGATCTTATGTTCAAAATTCCTAAGTAATCCTAACTCATCACTAAAAACTTTAGGGAAACGTGAACTCACATCAATGGATGACAACCCAGGAGACAAAAGTAATACCTTCTCAGGAGAATTAGGATTCAAAGTGATCCCCATGTCTCTCTGGTGTCTCCAGCCAAGGAAATTATCTCCCCTTTTTGCCACATACACCTTCCCCACAGTTTCTCTATCCTTGAATTGAATTTTCCTGACCACATACCCTAAGACTTCAATTTTGACACCACCATACCCAACTGGGTTGATGTCAGGAGGAAATAGTTCAACTTTATCTAAACCAATAACAGCATCCCAATTGGCATCACCAACCATCGTATAAGGTGAACCAGAATCTGCCAAAACAGGAAATTGTTCACCACCAATTAACACTTCGCACACAGGCATGTCCAAATCATCACCATCTACAATTCCATCCTCTTTGACACTACACACAAATTTATTTTCTTCTTCAACGTAACGCACAACTTGATTACCATTCTACCGGCATACTCATGCGTAATGGCCCTTCTTCCCACACTTGTTACAAATTACAGACCTAGCAAAACAGTTGGAGCTATTGGGTGTTTCTCGCTTCCACACCTAAAACATTTGAAACCAGGTCTGACATTCCTAAACCCACTCTGTTCAGAACCAGTGCCCTTATAATTGTAATTAGAGTGTTCTGATTCAAGACATTTCTTATTCTTTTCACTAAAACCTCCTTTAGAAGTCCCTTTACTCTCATCAGAATCTTCTTTTTTAAGATCATTTTTCTTAACTTCGTGAATCGCTTTCTCATCAATTGAAACATCACTACCTTTCTCAGGCCTCATCTCTTGCACCCACATATTAGTGTTCTCCATACCTTCAACAATGGCCAGGGTTTCTTTGAGATCAGGATTCTTGGCAAGGAGTTTTTGTTGGACTTTTACATCATTAGTACATCTAACAATTTGGTCTCTCACTAAAGAGTCGTAAGTTGCTCTAACTCACAAGTACGAGCTAACGTCTTCAAAGTAGCCACATAACTACAGATTTTTTCCCGTTTACCCTGTACTCTACTAAAGAATTTATGGCGTTCTAAAACTACATTAATCTTAGATCCAAAATGTTGTTCAAGCATCATAACAGACATATCAATAACATTTTCAGGCTCACCTTCTCCACGCCCAAGAACAATCTCATCTAGACTATCATATACGTGTCTGCCCTCAACCCCTAAATTATGCAGCAATGTCGCTTGTTTACATACTGCCGAAAACTTGTCCCCTCCAATGGCTAGTAAATAGGAATCAAACAAAGGCTTCCATCTCTTCCACGGTAAGATGGGATCACCTGAAATAGCAAGAAATTGTGGTGGTTGGGACATGCCAGTAGAAGCCATGTCAATGTAACAAATTGAATAATTACAGCTTTAAATCAGTTCTCTACAGTTATGAAGTCATCATTGAAAAGAAGAAGAAAAAAAAATAATGAAATCAGTATACCACAAAAAATAATAATTAAATCCAGTCTCCTTAAATTAGATAACTTGACAACGAAGATAGTGAGCGCATCACTGACACACTCTCATGGAACAGTACCTCGTCAAAGTGAATACCGCACCGGTTGAAAATTAATAGTACCCTTGGCGTTGGTTCTATAAATCCTCCTGAACACGACCAAGAATAAACATGTGTTATCGCGCATGCGCTTGAAATATCATAAAGATGACTGCCAAAGTCGTATTAGAAACAACGAGGATGACGCTGCTGTAAAGATTAAGCAGGATCTGCAGCAAAGATTTCTTACCAAGTGGCTGAAAGTTTTCTTTTTTTTTTTTTTTAGTCAATTATGATACGCAATACTCACTGCTGTGCGTATCAGCGAAATGACCAATAAATAGTTACAGCTAGACACCCAATCCAAGATGGATGCCAAAACGTGCTGACGCTCTGCAACGAGAGACGTTCTACACAGAGTCTCAGCGTGCCTCTAAAGCGCTGACGTACCACAGAGAGTCTTAGCGCGTCCCACAATCGCCGAAACCAACTGAACGATCTAGTGCGTCATCATTCTGGAGGAGAAGCAGACGGGTGAACACCTCCTGCTCCAACAAATCCAACGGTGCCGAGAAGAGTCAGAAGAAGGTAAGGGTGCCCAATAAAATCTCCACTGTTTTTTTTTTTTTTTGGAAGCACAGCGAGGTGGAAACGCGACAAGCTGTAGTAGGATAGCGCGACTTCACACGAAATGAGGAAAGCAAACCATAAGAAGCACGCTCCAATTCAATCCCAGCTTACTGCATATAAGAAAGACGAAGTTCACAGCAATAGGTCTCCAAAGTACATCAGATTTTGTGAAGCGAAATCCATAGAATAATCCAGAGATTGTATAGAAAATCCAAATCCGGGTTCGATGGGGAAACTGATGGTCCTGAATTCCTGTCCCCACACAGGCACAACTCGTCGCCAGTGCTAAAATGAGCTAATGAAGCGTTGAAGTTTCCATATAGCTTTAATCAGGTTTACAGCATAGGACCACCAGCTCAAACAGCCACTCAACTCCAACTGCCAGAGCCAGGGATAACCAACATTCTCGTTCCATTTGTGTCATGACACATGGAATGTAAAGGCAGATTCCAGCATCAAGAGAAGAAAGAAAGATAGGACAGAGATGGAAAAGAAATGTAAGAGAAAAGGTAAAGTAGACCACAACAGCTGCTTACCCCGGGGCCGACGCCGACAACGGAGACTCCTTTTCAAAGGTAATCGGGGCCGAGTGGCATTTCAGGGGCTGACAGTACTAGTTTACTCGGTTCCCACGCGCTGGTTGCCATGACAATGGCACAAGCAAAACAAGAAAAAGAAGATGGCGTCCGACTGTCCACTGTCCGGAGGTACGCGTGCATGTTTACCTTAGGCTGAATGGCGAGTGCAGCCATCTTTGTCCATCCGGAGGAGCTTTGGCTGAATTGATTGCAAAAGGTCCTCTCCTGGCGGAAAGCAGCGCATGCGCTGCTTTCGCCAGGCAAAACTTAAAAATTTTAACATGCATGTCTGTATTCAAATGCTGACCTGAAAAACTAATATAAACGATATGCTTCGAAAGTGAAGTTATGGCTACCTTTGAACAACAAAAAAACAGTTATGGTGCCATTATGGTTAGAAACGACACACTAAAATGTTCAAGTCATTCATGGTTTGGACCACTATTTACAACTCGTGTCACAATAATGCAAACCGTAAAACCTTTCCCCCCTCAAAGCAATTCTTGGGAATTCAATATTTAAAGCAATAACACCTAAAAGTTCAAAGTAATTACGTAACCAACTCAAACCAATAAAAGCTCAATTTATAGTCGTACGTTTTAATGCTATGTAATCTTATCTGTAAGGTTGTTTAAGGCAATTGCACAAGCACACCACAAGAGGAAGATTCCAATCTGTATTTACCTAGAAGGCTCACATGCCAAATTGATGCAAAAGACAAGATCTCATTTCCATCACCACATGGGGAAACAGTAGGATAGCCCGTTGCTACACACAAGGGGAAGGTAAAACGTTGACGTTCGGCGGTCAAAACGTTTAACTTGAAACAACACCCACAGTCCGCTTGACTCCTGTAGAGACGAGCAGAGGTAGCCAATGCCCCCACCCAGGCTCGCCAAATACACAAATCCATACCATCAGTCTGCAGTGATGGGGGGGTCACTCTGCAAGAAGGGCAGCTGAAATCCCTGGGGCCTTCTACAACATCTCCATACCGTTCTCGGATTGTTCTCGAATTGGTATGAGGCCATGGGTTTAAGACTATGACCCCATTACAGGCCCAGTTCTAGAAGTGGCCAGGGGTCCCCTCCGAAGGTGTCACCTGGCTACCCATTCACAAGTGAAAGCCAAGCTTTATAATTTTTTAGGTCGAGCCTGACCCAGCGCTAGCGCTGGTCTGGCGGAGACCTTATATAAGGAGGGCTTCAAACAATGCTACCGCCGGCTATAGCATGCAGTGCATGTGCGCAGGCGCGCGCTTGCACTGCAGGCTGTGGCCGGCGGTAGCATTTTTCCCCCCAGCTTTTTTCTTTGTAAAGAAATAGATGCTTGTTTCTATTTCTTTACTTTTGCTATAATCGGGCACCGGCGATTTACTTTTAATGTTAGAAATAAAGCGCCGGTGCCGTGATTATAGCAAAAGTAAAGAAATAAAAACAAGCATCTATTTCTTTACAAAGAACAAGCATTGGCATAGCCAATAGGTCTTGCTTTTGGGACCTTATAAGTATTTATTAATGCAGCACAATTTCTTTGGTGCAACAACAACTGTTGCATGGCTAAACACTTGCAAGGTCCCAAAGGCGAGACCTATTGGCTATGCCAATGCTTGTTTGAATTATGTTTGGGGATGATGGCACACACACTGCCTAGTCACTCAACTTCCACTGATCAGAGCACACTACTAAGGGTGTCTTGGAGCTGCAGATCACAGTATGGAGATTTTAAATCCACAATAGAAGGGTTTTAAGCTCCTAGTATAATGATGCCAAAGTTTGATTTAGGCACAAAGGCAATGGGGGCGAGTTCCACAAAACTGCCCCTGTATGAAATGAGTGGCCCCCTAAACTGGAGTGTCTGAAATGCAGAACTAACTTTCTGATAAGCCTATTATGCACCTAAGGGTACGTGTGAGTAGAGATGACGACAATTTCTTCTGCAAAAACTTGGTTCAGGCACAAGGGTGAATAAATGATTAACAAATACGACTCTAAACGAGATTCTCTTTGCTAATTAATGTCCATGCAAGCTTTGCCAGATCAGAATGTATTGATTCATCTTTTCCCAAACCAAATCCGGGCCAAGCTGCCATATTTTGGACACCATGAAAACGTTTTTGTGATCTGGGTAAGCCCAGGTAAAGCACATTTTCATAATCTTACCAGGCTGTGATAGCAACATGAAAAATAAGCTTTTTTGCCATCCAAATGGAGGAAAGAGATTGGTTGCCTCAATATTCTCAGGTAAAGAAAATTGGTAGAAACCAGCTGACTGGCGAGTAAAAACTAAATCCGAATACAACATTACCCAGGGTTTAGACTGTGTTTACTTGCTTGGGTACTGACTCAAGGTAGGGGGTCATCAAGGGAAGGTCAGGGTTGGAAGTGCAGGGGAGGTGTCCTAAATGAAAAGTACCTCCACCATCTCAGAGTTCAATTTCAATGTGCCAGCGGAGGTTAAGTCTGCTACGGAGGTTAGACATGCTTTCAGGAATCATCCTGTTGCACCCAGAATTTACAGCTCATATGTGTCAGGCATGTCTTGTAGCCAGAATACCCCTTCCCTACCAGAATGCCTGCGCATGACTAAGCCTAGTGGATACTTGGCATATTCTGCAAAGATGTCCAATAGCCCGGCAAACTGAGCATAATGATGATCAACATAAAATCCAGTATTACTAAGATTAGTAACTTCTTAGACATTGCAAAACCGGACAGATGCCCTCAGTGCCTAAAACAGATCTCCCAAAAATCCATGCTGTGTGCCTGCTGCTTCCCCGTGCATCTTGGTAACCCAGTCATGCTTGCTCATGGCCCCTCCTCGACCCAGAGTACTTGAGCCAGGCCTGTGCCATTAAAGTTAATGGTGAAGAAACATTTTTGAGCACACACGTTTGCAATTAGAGCGGCGTGCTAGAAATCTATGGAGGCATATTTTGCCAGGTTCTTTAAGAGCGTGATATCGACCAAGTAAAATAAGACTGAGTTGGCAGGAATACATTTCGCTGAATGAAAGTACGGCTGTTAGCAGTACGCCAGCAGCCTTAGGAAAGGCAGCGGAAATTAAGCCGAGTGTAAACCTCAATGAAACACACGAGGAACTGCGGTTTCAACTTGACGAACCACGAGCAGCAAGCAAAATGCTAACCTGCTCCAAAGCGAACATTGCCTTTGCCAAAAACCCTCAAGCAATACCCCAGTACTAGGTGAGGTGGTAGGAACAGAGAACACATTAAAAAATAAGGAAATAAAAAATATATTATGCGGACCAGGTCACTGTGCCATAATGTTTAACGCAGGCGCCTACATATTATTAAGACGTGTACATTGTGGCCTGCCCAAGCAGAATACTAGAGGAGCACGAGACAACCAATTCATAGGGAGAGCCGAGCCGAGGGCCTGGCCTGGCTTGGCTTGGCTGTAAGAACCCATGCACGAGACCAGCCATGACAATGTTTAGCATAGAAATGATGCACACATCACGTCCGGATTGGATAACGCTCATGACAGCGTGTCACTTCACTACAGATTATAGCAGCTCATAGAGTGTCAATTATCAGAAGTATTTCTAAAAATTAATTTAAAAACAACCCCCTTTCTGATGATCCCATTAGCGAACCATGAGAGGCGCGTCTAGTGTCATGTGGCCCCTATATTTAGCCCAGGGTGTTGTTATAGCAGGTTACAGATGGTGCAACAATTTAGTCTATTAAACCAGGTACAACAAATTAATTTTCAGAGCGCACACCGTGAACTGATGTATTTCAAGTAAATAGCTAACGAGGAAGTTGGAAATGTTTCCCTCGTTCCTAATTGGTCTATTCTACTACTGGATGGGTATAACTCCCCGTTCTACTTTATAGTTTGTTGCCCACTGTTGAATTATTTGAGGGGCTGAACCAGTACAATCTTAAATAATGTGGGGAATGTTAAATCAAATTGCAGACTTTATGGGTACAATGAAAAAGTCAGAGGAAAGCAGGCTACTCCTGATGTCACCAGCTTCTCCTCACATAACAAGCAGCCAACTTCAGGAGCATCTTCATTGCAATTTTAGCGAGAAAAAAAAGACGTGGGAGATGAAACATCATGACACCTCTTAAAATCAATAAAAGCGGAGCGCAGTGGCAGAGCTCCCACTGTGAAAGTTTTATCAATTTTTAGGTCTCGGCTGGCGTGGCTGCGCACATGCGCAGCTCGCTCGGCGAGATTTAATAATTTTGAGTAACTTCTGTAAAGGGCTTTAAGCCCCGCCGCTCTTTTCCATTGGCCGGCGTCACCGTTTATGCTAAACGGTGGCCAGCCATTGGAAAACAGCTTTTTATGAAGTGAACTTTTGGCTTTTTCAGACGGCCCACGTGGACGGGCTCACCTGCTTTCCGTTGCGTCACAAAAGGTTTCTTATCTTTATGGGGCCATGTGTTTCAAACACATGGCCCCATAAAGACAAGAAATCCCCATGCTACAGACGAAAGTGAAAGCGGACCGTGCTTGTTTGACTTTCCAGGTAATACAGATTCAGTCTTGTAGTCCTAGGGGACAGGGTTATCTTTTTAGCCCATATGTATTCAATTACACAATACTGGTTATTGCACCCAATGGCTGCCATGTGTCAGGTACTAACACAACTGCACTTCTAGTTTGCACGCATGCTCCGCCCCTACAGCTCAGTAAAGCGGGCTGCACAGGGGAGGAGGCAGCTTCCGGCAGGCAGTGCTTCCTCGCCCATAAATATCACACATTGCGCTCGGCAGGCCCGGACTGGCCGTAGCAGGCACCGGGCAGTTCCCCGGTGCGCCGCACGGGTGGGGGCCGGTTTTGGGCCCCTGGGGGCCGTTTTTGTTACAGGGCCGTTTTTGCAGCATAGCTGCAAAACTGGCCCTGTAACAAAATCGCCTGAAAACTGGCCCTGGCAAAGAGCTCGGTGGCACCCCCAAGCCAGGGGGGGGCGGCCGAGCACTTTGCCAGGGACGGTTTTGGTTCCCAGTTCGGCCCTGGCGCTCGGCCCAAAAGGTTGCGCGGGGAATCTCCGACGGCCTTTCCACATGCGTTTCCCACCTCCTCCATCCTCCCCGGCCGGTTCTGCATGTATCAATGCACTTTAGGAACCATCGATCCGGGCCGGGCTTTAATTAAAAGCCCTATGCAAAATATGAATCAGTCTGCTTTTATTAACTTTTTCCCCTCATTGATTGGGCTGAAGAGGACAGATGATCAATTTTATCTAAGATATATGCACGCGCAAGGCAACTGTTAATGCTTCTATCTATCGGGCTGGGGCAGAGGGCCTAATGTATTCTAGAAGCACTAAATATATCCCATACCCTTCTGAGGAGCCCAATTAAGAGAGTGGAGAGCTGCCAATCATGGTGGAATCCGCGAATACCTGCGGAGACGCGGCCACGGAGAGGCTCGTGTCAATGCTTGCTTTTCGGGGAGTATTCACCTGGTAAGCCTTGTCCGCTGGGGTCAGGCATCCCATTGCTGCTTTATGAATGCGGGGAGAGCCGCTGGCCACGTCTCCGTGATTGTTGTTTACTCCTGCCACAAATAACAGCTCTCAGATACAAAAGGGATTATTGAATAATCATTCTGAAGCACACATCTTGGTAGAACAGGGCTCCGAAGGGCAGCCCCGGGCACTTCCAAGTTACTCGCCCTGACTGTCGCACTATGAATACTATATAGGTCTGTTGTTATAGTTTAAATTTTGAATTCCGCACCTTATGCACGTTTGTCGGGGGAGTGTGATCTTAATTATCTGTATGTTTTTAGTTATGTATAGTGCTTTTAATATTTTATATTGTATGTATTAACTGCTTTGCATTGCACTTTAATGCATACAATCTGTATTTGAATAAAGGCTTTGAAATGAAAATGAATGACTTCTGGAGTCCAGCCATCAGATACCATCTCCTTTAGCTCCTGCTCATGCTTTCGATTTTTAACATTCGTGCACGATTTCATCGCTCCGTCTTTCGATTGTGTTTTTTTTTAATTTCTCACCCAAATTATTTTCTTCCTTCTTTTAACCTGTTTCCCCATCAGTGTCATTGTCTTTAATTACTTTGCCTCTTCCATTTATCATTTACTTTCTTTTGCCTTTAGAGTCTGAAGGAAGCTGTCTTTCTTTTGTCCAATTGCTGACATTCCCTCCTTTCCTTCTCATCCTCATTCACTTTCTCTCCTCAGCCTTTTGCTTCTTCTTCCGGTCTGACATCCACCCGGGGCGCTATCACTGCCTCACACGCGCACGCCTCCTGTTTACGCTGACCTCTCGCCTCGCAGGTCACGCACGCAGCGGCACCGTGGCTTCTGCACAGCGGTGGTGGTCAGCACTGAGATGTGACTTTATAGTCACAGGTCATGAGGGAGGGCAGAGGCCATTTGTCACGAAAGCACAGCTGAGCCACCACCACCAGTGACCATAGGAACCACGTCCCAGCGGCCCGGACCAGCTCACGCCGTGTGCACCACATTGCAGAGGGCATGTTTCTGTTCACTGCATGTCCCTTATCCCTCAGGGTTCCACTGCAAGCACTATGTGTGCGCATGTGCTCAGATCCAATGATTGTAATATGCTGTGAGAAGTTGGCCTGGCATATGCTGGTCACTAGTTATAGTGGCCATTTTGCACCAGTCCAATTCGACACTTATGGTAGATAGGTTTAAGACAACCTTTTAAAGAAAGCTATCCTAGTGGTAGCTGTGGAGAGCAGCCTTCAGGCGAAGTCTCAGAGGAATGTAAAGCAGCTTGTTTTACCTGATAATCTCTTGAATTACGAAATGAAAGGACACCACACAGGTATATATATCAAATATATATGTGTTTATTTCTAGACACACTCTACTAATCTCTTTATGAGATTAGAAGTCAGGGACATATGCAAATATCAACGTTTCACAATAAGTTAAGCACAAATATGGCTGGGGCCCTAGGGGCGAACCAGACCATATATTAAAAAAGAGGTTTAGGAAAGTCGACTTGCAAAGGGACAAGGCCTAGGGCCTGTACAATCGCTGGGGCTTAACTAATCCACCCAAGGCAGGTAAGTAAAGGACCCACGGGAGACGTGTGCAGTGTGAGAACACAGCAGCGGGTTCCCTATTGATTTCAATGTAGAAAGTCACGGTTGGATTTTTAAAGTTTAAGGGTACTTCTAGGAGGTTTACAAGCAAGTCACTTACAAGGTAAGCAGTTCGAGGGCCAACACCCACAGGAGCACCGGAGTGCACGAGTTACCTCACCCAGGGAATCCGGGTGCATAGGTGTCTTTTGGTGTCAGATCACGTCATCATTTTCTATGGAAGCCGAAGAAGTTTTGCTGCTTGTGAAGACTAAAGAAGTGTCCGGTGGAATCCAATGCTGGATTCAAGATGAAGATGACCTGAAAGCAGAAGGGACAGTGTTCACAGTCACTTGCCAGTGACCCGGGGCCAGGAAGATGGATGCCCACGGAAGTCGGGTGATTTCAGGTGATCAAGGGTGTTTTGACTCTTTGCCCACAAGGTCCAGGAGGCATTGACGATGACCAGCAGCTGGATTCGGAGTACCCTACAACGTCTGCAGCTTACTAAGGTGTCGGCAACCAGATTAGAGCCAACAAGCTTTGGCAACAGCAAGTCTCGTGGAAAGTGAATAAAGTCAGTGGTGCAGACCAGCAAGGTCTGACGGACTCACCCAGCAAGGGTGAGTGAGGGCACGTCTAAAGCAACCAGGGGAGCCATTTGGTTTGATAAGAAAGTCTTCATGGGACCCACAAGCCAACGGGCAAGGGAATGCAAAGACACCTCATGAGGAAATGCTTTACAAGAGCCCATGGTCACTCGGGATGGGGTAGGCATCTAATTTTTGGTGCACAACCTGCTGGAGGCTTGGGCCACAAATGGTCCACTGCACAAGTTCGTAGAATGTCGTGAAGGGGTTGCACTTGACAATAGTGCACAGTACCCGGGTATTGCTGTTCCTCATCACTCGTGGGGTCCACTCGCCTCAGCTATGCTGGGGACTCACAATGGCCACCAAGAAGTCACGAAATCTACTTCCAGGGCTGCAGGGACTTCGGACTCCAGCGGGAGCGGGAAAGTTTGCGACTGTTGATTCAAGTTTTTGGTGCCTGCCAAGCAGGGGAATCACTCCTTGACTCCAAGGGAGATTCTTCCGTCTTCCAAAGGTAGTGGAACATCGAAGGACCAGGATTCTTCTTGTAAAGCGTTGTCCAGGGATATCTAACTTGCAATGGCAAGGGTTCCCTATCTTATACTAAAAGAAAGGGAGGGACTAGCTCTATGACCACTCCTCTGGGAGGGTCAGGGGAGTGGGTGGTTACACCCACTTCCCTTTGTTCAGTTTCATGCCAGAGCAGGGGCAGGTAGCCCCTGAACCGGTTTGAGCTGGCATATGCACAGAGGAGCCTACTGCTCCCCCAGTGCAGGACTTCAAAGCACTTTAGTAGTGCACCCACTCAGTCCCAATACACTAAATCCTGTCTGGAAGTTGGTGACACCTCCCTGTGACAGGTTGCCTATTGTTGGGCCTCCTCCACTGCGAGTTTCAGTCAGCAGCAGGAGGGCAACCCAGTGTCTGTGCTGGTGGCATCCATTTTGTGATGCCAGGGCTCTTTCAGATTTCTACCGTGCTTCCACCGTGGGTACATGTCTTCCCCTCTAGAAGGGTGAGATCATACTCCCATACCAGTTGCTGGTGTGGGGGTATGATTCCAAGTTGTTTGACACCAAACACAACATGTTTTGATGCATTCATTCCAAAGTTAGCATTTACCGGGAGGTTATAATGCACTTAAGAGTATATGGTTTAACCACATCCACAAACAGCAACAGAGAATAGACTCTGCCAGCTGCAGAGGGGTCCTGCTCATGCAGAGGCACCCCCTCACATTGTAAACCAAGCACCCTCCCCTCAGGATTGATAGGGCCTGCCTTAGGGGTGACTGATAGGTTTATATGTGTGTGTATAATGAGATATAGGAACCTATACCTCAATGAGGAGTGCTAACACTACCTCACCCAGGCTGCAGTAGCAGGCCTGTGGTGTCAGATTTAGTCTGCTTCCCAGGGGTGGCATAATACATGCTTCAGCCCCTGGTAGGCCTGTGAAGTACCTATGCCCCTGGTACCTAAGGTACCATAAATTAGGGGCTCATAAGGTACCACAGTATCCAATCACTAGTGCATCTAATATGCACAACAGTCATTTAAGTGAGTAAGCAGATAGGCTGGGGTCCTGGATAGCAGGATCCCAGCCAGACTAGTCAAAAACCATTCAAACACCAGGAAAAAAGTGGGGGCAACCATGCAGTCAGATTCCACTTTCCTACATAACCCCCCCCCCCCCAAACGAAAGGAGATACGGCTAACCTTGTCCAGATAAGCCTTTATTTCCTGAGTGGCCATATAAGGAAGAACCTGCACTAGCATGGTTGCTCCCTGTCTCATGGTCCACTTGGGAAATCCTACCCCAAGGGGTTCTAGAGTTTCACCAAAGTCTAGGGAAATTACCTGTATTATTTTCTGGTACAGAAGTAGGCTGGTGGGGTGTCTGAGTCTGGAAGTGAGGCCCTATTTGGGGTGGTCTCAACTTCCTCAGGACACTGGTAACCATGGAAGCCTTTCTGTCCATGACTGTGTCATATCTGGCCCTAAGGGTCAACCTCTGACTGCCTACAGCTGGGGGTTGGGTCCCTCTGGTTGGAATAGTGGAGGGCATTGGAATGTTTGGGGCAACTATGCCCCAGGTTTCCCTGTGCCCAACAGAGTCTATCTGGGGGATACCTGTACCTAGGGGTAAGGGGGATCCCTCAGTTTGAAGAGGAATATTCACCTGGCTAGAACCACTCTGCTTGGTGTCCCTAATCTGTTGATGAGGGGGTTCCTCTGGACAGGGGCCCACTGACCTCCCTGACCTCTGTAGCCCTGGGCTGACTGAGGCAGGGTAGAGAGGGGCAGGATACCTGCTCCAGACTTGGTACCACCTTGGGAGGATCCCCTGCCATCAGAGCTGTGGCCAGGACAGGCCTGACCACTTTGGGGCAGTTACTTCACAAGGGGCAGGATCAGTTCCCTTAGAAAGCTGACCCTTACCTTGAGTCTGGTGGGGGAGGACTGTTCCTCACCCCCTATGCTCTCTGTTTGTGTGGAGTGATCCATTGTTTCAGGCTTCACTCCCCTTAATTTCTCCTGGGGTGGAGGTGAGTCCCTCATGGTCTCATCCACTCTCTCAGGGATGCCTAACATTCTAGGAGGTTTACAAGCAAGTCACTTACAAGGTAAGCAGTTCGAGGGCCAACACCCACAGGAGCACCGGAGTGCACGAGTTACCTCACCCAGGGAATCCGGGTGCATAGGTGTCTTTTGGTGTCAGGTCACGTCATCATTTTCTATGGAAGCCGAAGAAGTTTTGCTGCTTGTGAAGACTAAAGAAGTGTCCGGTGGAATCCAATGCTGGATTCAAGATGAAGATGACCTGAAAGCAGAAGGGACAGTGTTCACAGTCACTTGCCAGTGACCCGGGGCCAGGAAGATGGATGCCCACGGAAGTCGGGTGATTTCAGGTGATCAAGGGTGTTTTGACTCTTTGCCCACAAGGTCCAGGAGGCATTGACGATGACCAGCAGCTGGATTCGGAGTACCCTACAACGTCTGCAGCTTACTAAGGTGTCAGCAACCAGATTAGAGCCAACAAGCTTTGGCAACAGCAAGTCTCGTGGAAAGTGAATAAAGTCAGTGGTGCAGACCAGCAAGGTCTGATGGACTCACCCAGCAAGGGTGAGTGAGGGCACGTCTAAAGCAACCAGGGGAGCCATTTGGTTTGATAAGAAAGTCTTCATGGGACCCACAAGCCAATGGGCAAGGGAATGCAAAGACACCTCATGAGGAAATGCTTTACAAGAGCCCACGGTCACTCGGGATGGGGTAGGCATCTGATTTTTGGTGCACAACCTGCTGGAGGCTTGGGCCACAAATGGTCCACTGCACAAGTTCGTAGAATGTCGTGAAGGGGTTGCACTTGACAATAGTGCACAGTACCCAGGTATTGCTGTTCCTCATCACTCGTGGGGTCCACTCGCCTCAGCTATGCTGGGGACTCACAATGGCCACCGAGAAGTCACGAAATCTACTTCCAGGGCTGCAGGGACTTCGGACTCCAGCGGGAGCGGGAAAGTTTGCGACTGTTGATTCAAGTTTTTGGTGCCTGCCAAGCAGGGGAGTCACTCCTTGACTCCAAGGGAGATTCTTCCGTCTTCCAAAGGTAGTGGAACATCGAAGGACCAGGATTCTTCTTGTAAAGCGTTGTCCAGGGATATCTAACTTGCAATGGCAAGGGTTCCCTATCTTATACTAAAAGAAAGGGAGGGACTAGCTCTATGACCACTCCTCTGGGAGGGTCAGGGGAGTGGGTGGTTACACCCACTTCCCTTTGTTCAGTTTCATGCCAGAGCAGGGGCAGGTAGCCCCTGAACCGGTTTGAGCTGGCATATGCACAGAGGAGCCTACTGCTCCCCCAGTGCAGGACTTCAAAGCACTTTAGTAGTGCACCCACTCAGTCCCAATACACTAAATCCTGTCTGGAAGTTGGTGACACCTCCCTGTGACAGGTTGCCTATTGTTGGGCCTCCTCCACTGCGAGTTTCAGTCAGCAGCAGGAGGGCAACCCAGTGTCTGTGCTGGTGGCATCCATTTTGTGATGCCAGGGCTCTTTCAGATTTCTACCGTGCTTCCACCGTGGGTACATGTCTTCCCCTCTAGAAGGGTGAGATCATACTCCCATACCAGTTGCTGGTGTGGGGGTATGATTCCAAGTTGTTTGACACCAAACACAACATGTTTTGATGCATTCATTCCAAAGTTAGCATTTACCGGGAGGTTATAATGCACTTAAGAGTATATGGTTTAACCACATCCACAAACAGCAACAGAGAATAGACTCTGCCAGCTGCAGAGGGGTCCTGCTCATGCAGAGGCACCCCCTCACATTGTAAACCAAGCACCCTCCCCTCAGGATTGATAGGGCCTGCCTTAGGGGTGACTGATAGGTTTATATGTGTGTGTATAATGAGATATAGGAACCTATACCTCAATGAGGAGTGCTAACACTACCTCACCCAGGCTGCAGTAGCAGGCCTGTGGTGTCAGATTTAGTCTGCTTCCCAGGGGTGGCATAATACATGCTTCAGCCCCTGGTAGGCCTGTGAAGTACCTATGCCCCTGGTACCTAAGGTACCATAAATTAGGGGCTCATAAGGTACCACAGTATCCAATCACTAGTGCATCTAATATGCACAACAGTCATTTAAGTGAGTAAGCAGATAGGCTGGGGTCCTGGATAGCAGGATCCCAGCCAGACTAGTCAAAAACCATTCAAACACCAGGAAAAAAGTGGGGGCAACCATGCAGTCAGATTCCACTTTCCTACATAACCCCCCCCCCCCCAAACGAAAGGAGATACGGCTAACCTTGTCCAGATAAGCCTTTATTTCCTGAGTGGCCATATAAGGAAGAACCTGCACTAGCATGGTTGCTCCCTGTCTCATGGTCCACTTGGGAAATCCTACCCCAAGGGGTTCTAGAGTTTCACCAAAGTCTAGGGAAATTACCTGTATTATTTTCTGGTACAGAAGTAGGCTGGTGGGGTGTCTGAGTCTGGAAGTGAGGCCCTATTTGGGGTGGTCTCAACTTCCTCAGGACACTGGTAACCATGGAAGCCTTTCTGTCCATGACTGTGTCATATCTGGCCCTAAGGGTCAACCTCTGACTGCCTACAGCTGGGGGTTGGGTCCCTCTGGTTGGAATAGTGGAGGGCATTGGAATGTTTGGGGCAACTATGCCCCAGGTTTCCCTGTGCCCAACAGAGTCTATCTGGGGGATACCTGTACCTAGGGGTAAGGGGGATCCCTCAGTTTGAAGAGGAATATTCACCTGGCTAGAACCACTCTGCTTGGTGTCCCTAATCTGTTGATGAGGGGGTTCCTCTGGACAGGGGCCCACTGACCTCCCTGACCTCTGTAGCCCTGGGCTGACTGAGGCAGGGTAGAGAGGGGCAGGATACCTGCTCCAGACTTGGTACCACCTTGGGAGGATCCCCTGCCATCAGAGCTGTGGCCAGGACAGGCCTGACCACTTTGGGGCAGTTACTTCACAAGGGGCAGGATCAGTTCCCTTAGAAAGCTGACCCTTACCTTGAGTCTGGTGGGGGAGGACTGTTCCTCACCCCCTATGCTCTCTGTTTGTGTGGAGTGATCCATTGTTTCAGGCTTCACTCCCCTTAATTTCTCCTGGGGTGGAGGTGAGTCCCTCATGGTCTCATCCACTCTCTCAGGGATGCCTAACATTCTAGGAGGTTTACAAGCAAGTCACTTACAAGGTAAGCAGTTCGAGGGCCAACACCCACAGGAGCACCGGAGTGCACGAGTTACCTCACCCAGGGAATCCGGGTGCATAGGTGTCTTTTGGTGTCAGGTCACGTCATCATTTTCTATGGAAGCCGAAGAAGTTTTGCTGCTTGTGAAGACTAAAGAAGTGTCCGGTGGAATCCAATGCTGGATTCAAGATGAAGATGACCTGAAAGCAGAAGGGACAGTGTTCACAGTCACTTGCCAGTGACCCGGGGCCAGGAAGATGGATGCCCACGGAAGTCGGGTGATTTCAGGTGATCAAGGGTGTTTTGACTCTTTGCCCACAAGGTCCAGGAGGCATTGACGATGACCAGCAGCTGGATTCGGAGTACCCTACAACGTCTGCAGCTTACTAAGGTGTCAGCAACCAGATTAGAGCCAACAAGCTTTGGCAACAGCAAGTCTCGTGGAAAGTGAATAAAGTCAGTGGTGCAGACCAGCAAGGTCTGATGGACTCACCCAGCAAGGGTGAGTGAGGGCACGTCTAAAGCAACCAGGGGAGCCATTTGGTTTGATAAGAAAGTCTTCATGGGACCCACAAGCCAATGGGCAAGGGAATGCAAAGACACCTCATGAGGAAATGCTTTACAAGAGCCCACGGTCACTCGGGATGGGGTAGGCATCTGATTTTTGGTGCACAACCTGCTGGAGGCTTGGGCCACAAATGGTCCACTGCACAAGTTCGTAGAATGTCGTGAAGGGGTTGCACTTGACAATAGTGCACAGTACCCAGGTATTGCTGTTCCTCATCACTCGTGGGGTCCACTCGCCTCAGCTATGCTGGGGACTCACAATGGCCACCGAGAAGTCACGAAATCTACTTCCAGGGCTGCAGGGACTTCGGACTCCAGCGGGAGCGGGAAAGTTTGCGACTGTTGATTCAAGTTTTTGGTGCCTGCCAAGCAGGGGAGTCACTCCTTGACTCCAAGGGAGATTCTTCCGTCTTCCAAAGGTAGTGGAACATCGAAGGACCAGGATTCTTCTTGTAAAGCGTTGTCCAGGGATATCTAACTTGCAATGGCAAGGGTTCCCTATCTTATACTAAAAGAAAGGGAGGGACTAGCTCTATGACCACTCCTCTGGGAGGGTCAGGGGAGTGGGTGGTTACACCCACTTCCCTTTGTTCAGTTTCATGCCAGAGCAGGGGCAGGTAGCCCCTGAACCGGTTTGAGCTGGCATATGCACAGAGGAGCCTACTGCTCCCCCAGTGCAGGACTTCAAAGCACTTTAGTAGTGCACCCACTCAGTCCCAATACACTAAATCCTGTCTGGAAGTTGGTGACACCTCCCTGTGACAGGTTGCCTATTGTTGGGCCTCCTCCACTGCGAGTTTCAGTCAGCAGCAGGAGGGCAACCCAGTGTCTGTGCTGGTGGCATCCATTTTGTGATGCCAGGGCTCTTTCAGATTTCTACCGTGCTTCCACCGTGGGTACATGTCTTCCCCTCTAGAAGGGTGAGATCATACTCCCATACCAGTTGCTGGTGTGGGGGTATGATTCCAAGTTGTTTGACACCAAACACAACATGTTTTGATGCATTCATTCCAAAGTTAGCATTTACCGGGAGGTTATAATGCACTTAAGAGTATATGGTTTAACCACATCCACAAACAGCAACAGAGAATAGACTCTGCCAGCTGCAGAGGGGTCCTGCTCATGCAGAGGCACCCCCTCACATTGTAAACCAAGCACCCTCCCCTCAGGATTGATAGGGCCTGCCTTAGGGGTGACTGATAGGTTTATATGTGTGTGTATAATGAGATATAGGAACCTATACCTCAATGAGGAGTGCTAACACTACCTCACCCAGGCTGCAGTAGCAGGCCTGTGGTGTCAGATTTAGTCTGCTTCCCAGGGGTGGCATAATACATGCTTCAGCCCCTGGTAGGCCTGTGAAGTACCTATGCCCCTGGTACCTAAGGTACCATAAATTAGGGGCTCATAAGGTACCACAGTATCCAATCACTAGTGCATCTAATATGCACACCAGTCATTTAAGTGAGTAAGCAGATAGGCTGGGGTCCTGGATAGCAGGGTCCCAGCCAGACTAGTCAAAAACCATTCAAACACCAGGAAAAAAGTGGGGGCAACCATGCAGTCAGATTCCACTTTCCTACATAACCCCCCCCCCCCCCCCCAAACGAAAGGAGATACGGCTAACCTTGTCCAGATAAGCCTTTATTTCCTGAGTGGCCATATAAGGAAGAACCTGCACTAGCATGGTTGCTCCCTGTCTCATGGTCCACTTGGGAAATCCTACCCTAAGGGGTTCTAGAGTTTCACCAAAGTCTAGGGAAATTACCTGTATTATTTTCTGGTACAGAAGTAGGCTGGTGGGGTGTCTGAGTCTGGAAGTGAGGCCCTATTTGGGGTGGTCTCAACTTCCTCAGGACACTGGTAACCATGGAAGCCTTTCTGTCCATGACTGTGTCATATCTGGCCCTAAGGGTCAACCTCTGACTGCCTACAGCTGGGGGTTGGGTCCCTCTGGTTGGAATAGTGGAGGGCATTGGAATGTTTGGGGCAACTATGCCCCAGGTTTCCCTGTGCCCAACAGAGTCTATCTGGGGGATACCTGTACCTAGGGGTAAGGGGGATCCCTCAGTTTGAAGAGGAATATTCACCTGGCTAGAACCACTCTGCTTGGTGTCCCTAATCTGTTGATGAGGGGGTTCCTCTGGACAGGGGCCCACTGACCTCCCTGACCTCTGTAGCCCTGGGCTGACTGAGGCAGGGTAGAGAGGGGCAGGATACCTGCTCCAGACTTGGTACCACCTTGGAAGGATCCCCTGCCATCAGAGCTGTGGCCAGGACAGGCCTGACCACTTTGGGGCAGTTACTTCACAAGGGGCAGGATCAGTTCCCTTAGAAAGCTGACCCTTACCTTGAGTCTGGTGGGGGAGGACTGTTCCTCACCCCTATGCTCTCTGTTTGTGTGGAGTGATCCATTGTTTCAGGCTTCACTCCCCTTAATTTCTCCTGGGGTGGAGGTGAGTCCCTCATGGTCTCATCCACTCTCTCAGGGATGCCTAACATTCTTAAATAGGCATTGAGATCTACCTCAGCCCAGGCTGAGATTTCCAGATCATTCCCCAGTAGACAATCTACAGGCAAGGTTGGGGACACTGCCAGTCTCTTTGGGCCAGTGAAACCTCCCCAGCTGAGATTTACCACTGCCATGTGATGGTCTGTCCTTATTCCATCAATATTCGTCACCTGGTATCTAAACTCAGGTAACAGCTGTTCTAGGGGCACTAGTCTCCTTGTCACCATGGTGACACTAGCCCCTGTGTCCCTGTAGGCCACAGCCTTCTGACCATTGATCATGGGCTCTTGTCTGTACCTGCCCAAGATATTGGGACTCATGGTAAAGTTGGCAAACCCCATGCCACCATCACAGACTAGAGTTGCTTGTGTAGGGGACCTGGTTAGGCCAGTTTCCACCTGAGTTCCCCAAGAAAACCCAACTAAGTTCTTGGGTGCACTCCCACCACCTGAGGGATTACTACTGGTAGTAACAGGAGGTGTTGGAGCTGCAATGGGAGGAACATTTTCTTTATTGCCATTCTTTGGACAGATGTAGTCGGTTTTCCAGTGGCCAGGTTGTTTGCACACATGGCAATATGGTTTCTTATTGGAAGAGGAAGGATTTTGGGACCCACCCCCAGAACTGAGTTTTTGGGGCCCTTCAGAGGACTTTTCTGTATTTTTATTATCCCCTCCTTTCTCTTTGGGCTTAGTGGAATCTTTCTTCTGGTCACCACCTTGGTTCTTGGGCCTCACCCTGGTTCTGACCCATTTGTCTGCCTTCTTTCCCAATTCTTGGGGAGAGGTCAGATCAGAGTCCACCAGGTACTGGTGTAAGAGCTGGTTTTGACAATTGTTAAGGATCTGCTCTCTCATAATCAAATTATACAATCCTTTAAAGTCAGTTGCTCTACTGCCAATTACCCAACCCTCCAGAGCCTTGGTAGCACAATGTACAAAGTCCACCGAGTCCTGTGTCTTCTAGGTATCTCTGAACTTCAACCTGTACTGTTCAGTGGTTAAGCCAAACCCATCTATCAATACACTCTTCGGGACTTCATAATCATCAGCATCCTCTTCTCTAACAGTGAGGAGCTTGTCTCTACCTTTATCTGAAAAGGAGAGCCACAAGATTGCTGCCCACTGTTTCTGGGGGACCTGTTGTACTTTACAGACCCTCTGCATAGCAATTATCCACTTGTGGATATCATTCCCACTCTGGTAGGGAGGAACAACCTTGGACAGTTTCCTATGGTCTGGGATATAATCTCTGGTTCTAGGGACACTGTTACTGCCACCAGGGGTTTCTAACCCCTCTTTCCTAGAAGCTCTCTGGAGCTCAAAGGCTTCTTTATCTAATGCCAACTGCTTGGCCTTAAGGGCAAACCTTGCTTCCTCATACTGCAGCAGTTTGTATATTCTTTCAGTGGAGGTCTCTCTTCTATGAAAGTATGAGCTCCTCTGATGAACAGATTCTCTTCCAGAGTGATATGAGTGGTCAGATTCCCTTGAAGGGGACCTAACCCTCTCTTCTACTCTGTCAGTTCTCTTAGGGAGAATTCCTCTGTTCTGTTCAGACCCTTGTGGATCTGGCCCTTCAATCACAGAGTCCTGGTCATCATGATGTTCATCATCTGACCCAGAGACTGTAATTGACCCACTCCCTAATTCAGATCTGTTAGCTCCTAAAGCCAACCTTAGATAATCTGTTTTTAGCAGATCTATCAGGCCTAGTGTGGAGGGACTCTGTCCTAGCTTCAGGTGTCTTGCAACACACATGGCCTTCAAGTCAAAGAAGGTCATGTCCTTATACTGAGGCTGGGTGGACCCACTGGCTCCATCCCTTGAGGACATTCTAGTGTTGTGCAGTGTTGTACTACCTACAGTAGTTTGTGGCCTACTGATCCTTGCCTGAGCTGTAGCAAGGGTGTGCTATCCCTTCACAAACAGCTCTAAGTTCACTAGAACTTATTGATACTAAGCTTGACTTTATATGTACCTTAAGTACCTTTAGTGCTTTTCAGTTAGTAATTCAAATAGAGATTTTCTGGTAAAACAATGGCAAACTGGAATCCCACACGCTGCCCACCAATGTGAGAAGTTGGCCTGGCATAGGCTGGTCACTAGTTATAGTGGCCACCTTGCACCAGTCCAATTCGACTCTTATGGTAGATAGGTTTAAGACAACCTTTTAAAGAAAGCTATCCTAGTGCTAGCTGTGGAGAGCAGCCTTCAGGCTAAGTCTCAGAGGAATGTAAAGCAGCTTGTTTTACCTTATAATATCTTGAATTACCAAATGAAAGGACACCACACAGATATATATATCAAATATATATGTATTTAATTTCTAGACACACTCTACTAATCTCTTTATGAGATTAGAAGTCAGGAACATATGCAAATATCAACATTTCACAATAAGTTAAGCACAAATATGGCTGGGGCCCTAGGGGCATACCAGACCATATATTAAAAAAGAGGTTTAGGAAAGTTGACTTGCAAGGGGACAAGGCCTAGGGCCTGTAGAATCGCTGGGGCTTCACTAATCCACCCAAGGCAGGTAAGTATAGGACCCACGGGAGACGCGTGCAGTGTGAGAACACAGCAGCGGGTTCCCTATTGATTTCAATGGAGCGAGTCGCGGTTGGATTTTTAAAGTTTAAGGGTACTTCTAGGAGGTCTACAAGCAAGTCACTTACAAGGTAAGTAGTTGGACGGCCAACACCCACAGGAGCACTGGAGTGCACGAGTTACCTCACCCAGGGAAGCCGGGTGCATAGGTGTCTTTTGGTGTCGGGTCGCGTCATCGTTTTCTATGGAAGCCGAAGAAGTTTTGCTGCTTGTGAAGACTGAAGAAGTGTCCGGTGGAATCCAAGGCTGGATTCAAGATGAAGATGACCTGAAAGCAGAAGGGACAGTGTTCACAGTCACTTGCCAGTGACCCGGGGCCAGGAAGATGGATGCCCACGGAAGTCGAGTGATTTCAGGTGATCGAGGGTGTTTTGACTCTTCGCCCACAAGGTCCAGGAGGCATCGACGATGACCAGCAGCTGGATACGGAGTGTCCTATGACGTCTGCAGCTTACTGAGGTGTCGGCACCCGGATTGGAGCCAACAAGCCTTGGCAACAGCAAGTCTTGTGCAAAGTGAATAAAGTCAGTGGTGTAGACCAGCAAGGTCTGAGGGAGTCACCCAGTGAGGGTGAGTGAGGGCAGGCCTGGAGCAACCAGGAGAGCTGTTTGGTTTGATTAGAAAGTCTTCAGGGGACCCACAAGTCAACGGGCAAGGGATCACGAAGACACCTCATGAGGAAATGCTTTGCAGGAATCAACGGTCACTCGGGACAGGGTAGGCCTCTGATTTTCGGTGCACAATCTGCTGGAGGCTTTGGCCAGAAATGGCCCAATGCACAAGTTCGTAGAACATCGTGAAGGAGTTGCACTTGAGAATAGTGCACGGTACCCTGGTATTGCTGTTCATCGTCACTCGTGGGGTCCACTTGCCTCAGCTCTACTGGGGACTCACAATGGCCGTCGAGAAGTCAGGAAATCCACTTCCGGGGCTGCAGGGACTACGGACTCCAGCGGGAGCGGGAAAGTTTGTGACCGTTGATTCAAGTTTTTGGTGCCTGCCAAGCAGGGGAGTCACTCCTTGAGTCCATGGGAGATTCTTCCGTCTTCCAAAGGTAGTGGAACATTGAAGGACCAGGATTCTTCTTGTAAAACATCATCCAGGGATATCTAACTTGCAATGGCAAGGGTTCCCTATCTTATACTGAAAGAAAGGGAGGGACTAGCTCTAGGACCACTCCTCTGGGAGGGTCAGGGGAGTGGGTGGTTACACCCACTTCCCTTTGTCCAGTTTGGCGCCAGAGCAGGGGCAGGTAGCCCCTGAACCGGTTTGAGCTGGCATATGCACAGAGGAGCCTACTGCTTCCCCAGTGCAGGACTTCAAAGCACTCTAGGAGTGCACCCAACCAGCCCCAATACACTAAATCCTGTCTGGAAGGTGGTGACACCTCCCTGTGACAGGATGCCTATTGTTGGGCCTCCTCCACTGCGAGTTTCAGTCAGCAGCAGGAGGGCAGCCCAGTGTCTGTGCTGGTGGCTTCCATTTTGTGATGCCAGGGCTCTTTCAGATTTCTACAGTGTTTCCACCGTGGGTACATGTCGTCCCCTCTAGAAGGGTGGGATCATACTCCCACACCAGTTACTGGTGTGGGGGTATGATTCCAAGTTGTTTGACACAAATCACGACATGTTTTGATGCAGTCATTCCAAAGTTAGCATTTACCGGGAGGTTATAATGCACTTAAGAGTATATGGTTTAACCGCATCCACAAACAGCCACAGAGAATAGACTATGCCAGCTGCAGAGGGGTCCTGCTCATGCAGAGGCACCCCCTCACATTGTAAACCAAGCACCCTGCCCTCAGAATTGATAGGGCCTGCCTTAGGGGTGACTGATAGGTTTATATGTGTGTGTATGGTGAGATATAGGAACCTATACCTCAGTGTGGAGTGCTAACACTACCTCACCCAGGCTGCAGTAGCAGGCCTGTGTGTCAGATTTAGTCTTCTTCCCAGGGGTGGCATAATACATGCTTCAGCCCCTGGTAGGCCTGTGAAGTACCTATGCCCTTGGTACCTAAGGTACCATATCCTAGGGGTTCATAAGGTACCACAGTATCCAATCAATAGTGCATCTAATATGCACACCAGTCATTTAAGGGAGTAAGCAGATAGGCTGGGGTCCTGGATAGCAGGATCCCAGCCAGACTAGTCAAAAACCATTCAAACACCAGGAAAAAAGTGGGGGCAACCATGCAGTCAGATTCCACCTTCCTACATATGCTATTTATCGCCATTTCACACAGTGGGAGGGGCCTAGACTCACACCAGGAAGAGTCTTGAATAGGTCAGGATACCCCTTCCTTTCCCTTAACGACAGTATGGTGAACAAGCATTGGCAATATCAATAGATCTGACTTTAAAGGACTTTTGGAAGGTAATGTGAAGCATTACACAAACAGCATGGGAATAGATATGTATCTGTACCTGTGTAGTAGCAAATAACTATAGAATATTATTGTTGTAGATTAAAAGGGAAGGTGTCAGCTGCATTGTCGAGACAGACATAACAAGCCACATGGTTTAATGACTGTCCTCCTCCCAGCTGTGCTGCTATAAGAGACAAGCATTTGTAATGCAATAGGTCTCGCATTTACGCGAGTTTGAGCTATTGACATTGCAAATAATAATGCCTTTTATTTTTGTTTTTGTTTTAAAAACATAAATAAAAGGCATTGTTATTTACAATGCCAATAGCTGAAACTCTCGTAACTGCGAGACCTATTACATTGCAAATGCTTGTCATTCTTTGTAGCCCTTGCGGATGCGGGCATTTTTAAAGTATATTGAATTAATAAACTAATGTTGCGCTGATCTCTAAATTAGACAAACTGCGCCACCATGTGGCAGACTGTTAAAAGTGCTGGAGTTGACAATTTAGTGCCAGTGTGGAACATTGGAAACCACCAACTCAAATTTAGCACTGGCATTGTC
Organism: Triturus cristatus; assembly: GCF_964204655.1. Taxonomy (NCBI): domain Eukaryota; kingdom Metazoa; phylum Chordata; class Amphibia; order Caudata; family Salamandridae; genus Triturus; species Triturus cristatus. Next base: position 358,456,258 of record NC_140595.1, read on the forward strand.
TGAACATTTCAATCCGAACTTTACTCTTACGGTGGGGGGCGCTAGAGGGCGCACGGCAAGATGGCTGCACCGTAGTGCAGCTCTGCTGGCTGGAGAATATATCTGACAACAATCCTGCTATTTCAGCCCGCATCCTACGCTTTCAAATACATGTCCTCGATGCACAACACTAGTGGCACACAATTCTGGGAAGATATTGCCACCAGCGGCTACGACTGCAACGATAGCCGGGGCTCCCCGACACGGGCCTAACTGCTGAAGATGGCGGCCTAAGGCCTATACGTGGGACCTGCGAGTCAGGTGCGGCATTGATCGGAGGCAGTGTCCGACGTGCGGAGGTGATACCGGCACTGATAACTGGCGAGCCTCGTCTGCTACATACGACTGGTGATTGCAGGAGGGCGGTGCAGGAGGGACAGCCCGCCACCTCAGCTGAACGGCATACAGTGTTTGCCTGGACTTCACCGCGGTCACTGGCTGCCGAGGGTGCGCAGCATCTCCCTGTGCGCCGCGTCGGCGTAATACCGGGCACGCTGTTCCTTGGGCCGCCACCGCCTATCTTTGCACCTGCTGCCTGTGAACCATTGGGTGTGCCGCACAGCAGGAAGAGAGATCCCTGGGCAGAACCGCAATAGGATCTACGCCGAATCCTGAAGCCTGAGCCCAACAACAACGGGGCGACTGGGCGCTCTGCGCTACACGTGGAATCCTCTAACACCGTGACTTAACTCCTGCGGCAGTGCCTTGTGCCAACAACTCTGTCTCTCTGCAGCATGCTGGAGGGCTTCGCGAGTCACCGGGGGCCTATGTGGAGTACATGAGGTCAGTTTACCCACAGCAGTCTGCATAACCGTTGCTATACCTCACTATAGCGTGGATTAATTACTATACTGTAGCATCCCACAACCCCACACCACTATCTGCCTCTGGTCCCTCCTTACTTACAGCGACTCATTATCCCGGCTAACTGCAAGCACACAAATCTAAATCGGCGTTGCACTTGACCGGGGCCCACCTCAACAGCAAGTGGGCGCTACGTGCGAATAGACTATTGATGCCCCGTCTCTGGGTATAGCTCGAACTCCTGCCTGAAATTCGTTACCAACACGTGGTGCCTCGCCATGCTAGGGCCTAGTGGGGCTATACTTGTGACTCCCACGCTAGGAAGAAGATTCTGGCGACTTGGTAATTCAAAATAGCCTCCATTCATCGGCAAACCCAGTGTGACAGGAGGGCTGCACTCAGATAGACTCAAGACATTGTTGGTGAGGGGAGCATAATTGCGAGATCCTGACACCCCATTATTATCATAGTCGCTACTGGGTCTCTGCCTAAACTGCACTGCAACTGAACTGCCACTGCATAGTTGGTCCACCCAGGATCGCTATGCCATCAGTACCTCGTCCTACAAAAACGAGAGCACGGAACAAAAATGGGCAAAACCGAACGCAGTCAACCCGGACTCACATTTGAACCCCGCAAATCCAGCAAGTCGCAACAACGGGCCGCGTCGGACTCGGAAGCAGATACCCCTGTTGATAGCCTCTCGACAATTGAAAAAATGCTTCTAGCTGTCCAGACCAGCTTGCAGACCATTGATGGCAAGATTGACAATCTAAACCTGCGGATGGACAATATGTCTAATAAGCTGGACAAGCATGCGCTGCGTCTTGGTGAGGCGAAGACGCGCCTTTCTGATGCCGAAGATGGCCTACAGCACGTCATCCAAAACTTCAGACATTGAGAAGGTACTCGCCGTCATACAGGCCAAAAATGAGAACTTGGAGGCCAGATCTAGACGGAACAATCTGCGAATTACTGACCTGCCAGAATCTACCAACACGGGCCACCTCAAAACATACATTGAAGCACTGCTGAAGTCGATTTTCGGGGCCGAACATCTATCATCTGTCCTAATAGTAGAACGTGCGCACCGCTCTCTGGCCGCCAGACCTCCGCTGGGCGCTCTTCCATGTCCCTTGATCGCACGTTTGCTGAACTACAGAGACCGCGACACTACTCTCCGTATGGCCAGAGAGAAAGGAAACATAGTCCACGAAGGAAACTCACTTGCTTTTTATCCAGACTTTACAGCAGCGGTGCAAGCTGCAAGGAAAGAATACCAACCCGCAAAAAAATTCCTTATGGCTGAAAAAGTTCCCTATGCAATGCTATACCCAGCGCAGTTGCAAATCGATCAGAATGGTAAATCGAGGATTTTCACAACGACAAAAGCAGCAATGGACTATGCTAAGTGACTGAAGCGTGGACACCGAGACTCCTCCACTCTGGATGACGACGTCAATGAGGTCTCCTCATAAGGAACTGCAGGTGGACACCACATTTTGGACCGCACATGGCCCTGCTTCGGCGGACACCGTTTGCTGTCTCATCAAGCAAGCTCTACACAGGCGGCACCTATCATGCAATGTCTGCAGCCTCCAGCCACGCTGCGAACTGGGACACAGATGCTAAAGATAAGATCTCTCTTTGATTGCTACTTTATATATATTACTGCATGCATGTGTTGGTTTGTACCAGGATCTGGGCATGATCTTATATTATTGTTCTCCAGCCACTTCCCTTTCTAACTTGGGAGGGATTCTGCGCTCCAGCTCTACCCTATGTGTATTCCCCGCGGCTGTTATGGCAGCTAATTTTCTCTATTGGGCATTGTTCTGGGTTGTTTGCGATGGCTTTGGCATGTTGGGGTCGCTGAAGTGGGCGGGGGGGTGGGGGCGGGAGGGGGGACACGGGGTTTTGTTAAAGTGGCTCAACTTTACTCTGCCCTCTCATTACAAGTTGTGCAGTGGTATATTTTCGTTGTCATATAGTGCAGGTTACATGTCCTATGTCAAAGGCACACACAGGCTATGACAACATTGTTTGCCTGACATGGAAGGTACGGGGGCTTAACTCTCCCAAAAAAATACGGCAAGTACTAGCATACCTAGACCGCCACAAGGCCAAAATCGCCTTCAGACAGGAAACACATCTGACACGCACACTGAAACACAAGTAGGGGTGAAATGGGCTGGGTACAGACTTGCCTTCTCATACTCATCCTATGCTAGAGGGGGTAATCTCGCTCATCAAAAAAAACTTGCCTTTCACTTTGATCAAAAGCCACACGGATGAAGCAGATCGATACGCCATAACGCACTGCAAATTAGCAGAAGTAGTCACCCTGGTGAATGTGCACAGTTTGAATACGGACGACCCTGAGTTTTATGAACGCATACTTTCAATACTGCAAGAATGGCTGGACGCCATGATCATCTGGGGAGGTGATCTTAACACTCAGTTAGATCCCAGCAAGGATAAATCAAGTGGACAGGGTGACACTCACCTAGAGCTTCCAGAGTTATTAATGATGGTATAGATGAGCTCACCCTGACAGATGTGTGGAGACCCAGACAAACTTTAAGGGACTCATATCTCAACGGCACATGGTAGCTGGTCCCGGCTGGACTATTGGCTCATGAGCAACGCAGTTCAACCTGGGTATCAGACATAGAGGGACTCCCTAGGATGCTATTGTTTCACAAGCCTGCTAAACTCAATCTGCGTATTCCACAAACTACACGACAGTTCAGTTGGCGGTTTCGCTCTGAGGCGCTACTTGACCCACTCGATACACACACTATTCGTGAAGCCATTACACAATATTTAGCACAAAATAAGGGGACCATAGACAGTGCAGCCACCCTGTGGGAAACCTTCAAGGCCACGATCCACAGACAATGTATAAGCACTACTGCGGGGATATTGAAAGATCTGCGTGGTCAGCTGTCTAAGACTGAGCACACCCTGCGGAGCCTAGAGAAGGACTATAAGAACACACTGAGTGACTCACTTCTGGCTCAAATTAAAGAATCATTAACTGAATACACTAATCTGACGGATAGCGGAATTAGATATCTGTCTAGAAGACACATGGCCCGAGCGTACGGGAAGGGAGGAAGGCCGGGACACGATTTAGCGGTTAAAATGAAAGCCAGGGAGGACAAACACACCATCACTAAAATAACGGACACAGTGGGTGTGGACCATTACTCCAATACAGCTATCGTCACTCAATTCCGCACGACCTTTACAGAGATGTACACGTCACAGACCAGTGCTCCGGCCACGGAACTAGACGATTACTTATCGGACATTGCCTTAGCATGGCTCTCCGATGGCCATAGGGAGTATCTTAGTCAAAATATCACCGTAGAAGACATCAAGTCGGCGATAAAAACTCTTCCAAACAAAAAGGCTCCGGGTCCTGATGGACTCACCTGTGAGTTCTACAAGGAGTTTCAGACGAACTTGCCCCTTATCTCCTTGAAATGTATGCCGAAGCCTATGAGGGGGGCACGCTACCGCCAACACTCAGGGATGCCCTAATCATAACCTTGCTGAAAAAAGATAAACCACCATGTCGCTGTGACTCTTACCGTCCACTGTCGCTCATTAATATCGACGCAAAACTGCTAGCAAAAATCCTGGCATCCAGACTCACCCCACTTGTGCCCAACTTAGTACTACAGAATAAATACGGATTTATACGCAAAAGATCCACTTCACACAACTTACGAACGTTGCTCGCAATGTATCACATTCTAGATCCAGGTCTGGATCTAGATGCAGCCAAGGCCTTTGACTTCATAGAATGGAGCTATCTTTTTAACATCCTCCTCCATATGGGATTTCCCCTCACTTTCGTCACCTGGACGCGACTGCTGTACACAGCCCCAACTGCACGCATATGCGTAGAAGGCATTTTTATTTATTTTATTTTATAATTTTATATAGCGCTGAATCACCCCAGGGGGTATCTCTGCGCTTGTAACAGTTAAACAACCAGGCAACAAGTTAGAAGAGATGAGTTTTCAGTAGCTTTCTGAACTGGAGAATAGTCATATCAGTGCGAAGATATTGAGGAAGGCTATTCCAGAAACACGGGGCAAGGTAGGAAAAAGCTTTTCCTCCGGTGCGCGATTTCTTGATTCTGGGAATAAAAAGTAATCTTTTAGATCGAGATCTAAGAGAGCATGCAGGAGTATAAATAATACATTTCCTGGCAAGATAGGAAGGACTGAGCTTATTTAAGGCCTTAAAGATCATACATCCTATCTTAAATTCCACTCTTTTTTTCACAGGAAGCCAGTGAAACTTTAGTAGCAAAGGCAGAGAAGGAGTCCTAGGTGGTAAGCCCGTCACTAGAGGGGCTGCCGTATTTTGAATAACCTGCAGTTTTCCTAAGGAGGCTACGTGCCTAGAAAGAAGCAGAGCATTGCAACAATCAATTCTGCTCATGATCAGGGCCTGAATCAGAGTCAATCAATCAATCAAAATTCTTTATTCGACATGCAAAAGCATTATCATAAAAGTACAATAAAAACACATTAAAACATCATAAAATGAGATAAAAGTTTAAAAAGAGTGATAGTGAACATATCAGATTCAGTAAAATATACGGCATAAAAGCAATATATTCTTTTATGGGTGCATGGAAACCCTGGTCATTATGATCTTTTTTAAATAAAAAGAAACCACTGCAATTGCTAGAGGGCTATCTAAAGCTTTCATTTTAAGATAGGCTGCCCTGCAGGAACGTAATCCCCAGGATTTGAGCAGCGGTTTTAGATAAATGACCCTTGACAGTTGATAAAATTTACAAAATAGGATGCAGTGGATATTGGACTGTGATGACAGGCCTTCACATGGGCATTTCTCCAAATTTCTCGACCAGCAGTTCTGGTTAGGGAATGTCAACAGTCTGAAGAAAGTGTCAGTGCGGAAACGGGTCACGAGCATACGGGAAAATGGAGAAGGAATTACAGAAAGATAATGTTGCATCCCTTCAGCAGTAGTGCAGAGTTGATGCTCCATCACAGTATACTTGGTATTTTCAATGATCCAGCATCGATTTGCCAGGTGGCTAATGGCCTATCGTTTTAAGGTCACTCTAGGGATATTATTTAGCGTGGCGGGATCAGTGAAAAATTCTGGGTGTCCCATGTCGTGTAGCAGATTTCTGACGTAGTTCAGCCATTTGAATCGATCCGCGTTGCTCAGGCTGAGACAGTCCGTAATAATTTCCCTGTTGAAGTGTGTTTCAGGGGTAGTCAACACTTTATGCCAAAGTATAATGGGCGCAGATTTTATCATGCCCATAATATATGTAAAACCAAGTTCTTTATGAATAACAAAAACAGAAGTACCAGGTGGGGTGGCCAAAAGGTAACGTAGGAATCGGTTCTCAGAGCGTTGTATGGGGTCTGCCTGATTGATACCCCAAATCGCAGATCCATAAATGCCTGTAGAAACACACTTGGCACGATAGATCTGCGATAAGGGGATGATCGGCCGTCCCCCTAGTTTTTTCGAGAAATTAATGAGTGCTCCTATAGCTTTAGAAAAGGCAACTCCTCTAGCTTGGGTGGCAGCACGCCATGAGCCCTTCTTCTCGAAGGTTATACCCAAATAGGGGAACCTATCAACACTTTCAAGCTTGCTACCATTTATGAAAATGGAGCATTTTCTTTTCCCTATTCCCAGGCCACAAGACATGGTAAAGGTCTTTGATGCATTAATTTTTAAACCTCGGTATGACATGAATTCTGTAAAATCATTTACTGCGCTTTGGAGGCCCATGCGGGTCTGTGACATAATTGCTGCGTCTTCCGCGTAAAGTAATATGGGTATGGGTTTCCCATTTATGGTGGGGTAATCGTGATAGTTTCTATTAAGATACTGGCCTACTGAGTTTATGTAGAGAGTGAAGAGTAAGGGAGCTAAAATGCAGCCCTGCCTTACACCTCTTTTGATGTAAAACCTATCCGAGCACTCTCCTTGTCTGCCATATCTAACACGAGCTGATGCTCCCCTATTCAACTCTTTAATAAAGGCGAGAATGGGGGGCATCATACCTTTTGCGCCAGGCACGCTCCGCTTTTTTACAGGCGGATTTAAGAATTCTGAGTGAGTCCGTCGAATATTCGGAATGTTCGTAAAAAAAGGGTCAAGTATATGTCCTCCACTGTGGGTACTTTGGTCAACCAACTGGGAAATTTTAAGGGCCTCAAAATCAGCTAGTAAAGTACTAACTGAGCTGGAAAGTGGTTGATCCAGATGGAGGTTGAGGTCACCAATGATAGTAAAGTTGGCTGTCTTCAGAGCGAGAGACGCCACTACCTCAGGGAGACTAAGGCGAAAGATTCCGTCGGGACCCGGAGGTCTGTAGATAAGTAATCCGGACAGTGTGAAGTGAGAAGACAAAGTAATGCTAAATTGCGCACTCTCACAAGCTGCCACTGAACTTTTCTGCCAGATACACGGGTAACAGGATTTTACGGCGGCAGCTATGCCACCTCCTCTGGAGTTTCGATGTAGAGTGTACATCGTGTACCCACTGGGTAAAGCTAAATTAATGGACGCCATAGCCTGGTCGTGCAGCCAAGTCTCCGTAAGGAAGAAGATATCTGGTTGTTCTTCCTCAAGCAGAGCAAATACTTCCATATGATGACAAACAAGCGATCTGACATTTAAATGAAAGATCTTAAGGGAAGCACAGCTCATGCCGTCGGTGACCACTGTTCTCACCCTAGACGCTTGAACATGACGCGACAACGAGTTTATTGGCTTGGGGATAGGGAGGGCAAAGGCACAGCTGGGACAATGAAAGGGACCGCATAGAGGGTCCATGACATGATGAAGGTGACATACCACTGTCTGCCTCAGCTGGTGTATTTCCCTGATGGTAGGCATCCTGAGTTGTCCAGAGTGGCCTGCCCTAGCCCTGCCTTAGCGCTGACGGGCGCAGACGGGCAGGACTCTGGCACGACTCAGGCGCAGTGAGGGCGCTCCCGCTGCGCGTCACCGCTGCGCGCCTGGTGATAGGCTAAAATAGCCTCTTCCGGGCGAGGTCTCGCGATAATACGCGAGAGTTCCCTGGCCCCAATCCAAGATGGCGCTCCAAATCACCCCAGGTGCCCGTGGTCCCGGACCCGCCAAAGGCGGTGCGAATGGTCCCCAGGGGGGGTATTATGGTGCAAGAGGTAGGCCGGGGGGAGGGCGCTTACAATATAAGAGCAATTATTAAAATCAAGGTCAAACAAATTAGGCTGCAACAGATCCACAGATCCACAGACTGGTATATTCGGCACGACTGAGCCCATGCAGGGTGACAGCCTCTTGTCTTGGAACGTGGCGGGTCTCCTCGACAAGTTGTCCAACCCTGCATGGACTCAAATCGTCTCCCGATACAGTATCATCTGCCTCCAGGAAACCTGGACCTCTACAGAGCTCCACCTCCTAGGCTATCAGACCTTTCACACCCCAGCTTCTCCCAGTCCTCATGGCAGATACAAGGGAGGACTCACAACCTACATTTCTGTAGAATCCAGATTAACACCAACCCACATTACAGGGTCCCCTTATTACCAGTTGATTAGCCTGACCGGCGGCTCTATTCATCACGTCGTTCTGGTCAATTTCTACAATAACATACCTAACACTCTTTTGGACACGGTGCTTAATGGATTAAAATCCGACCTATTAAACAAAGAGTCTCAAAATAATTCTGACACCTTAATCATCTTGGTAGGCGATTTTAATTGCCCGCTTTGTCCTCAGAATATCAGCGGCTCCTGTGGTCGGATGATTGAAACGGATGATTCTCCTAATCATTTCTGCCATACTAAATTGGGGGATTTACTAAACGGATTATTATTCCATTTTAATTTATCTTTTGTTAATGATTTATGTCTTCCCCCCAAACCCTTTAAACCTACTTTTAATGGGAGAGGTTGTCATTCCACGATTGACTACTCATTTATTTTGTCAAGTTATTCAGGGTTGATTACTAATTGGGAGACCCTTGACATTCCCATCAGTGATCATTATCCCATCGAGGTTGCCTTAAAGTTAACCCCGAATACCAACGGCACAGCCAGGCAGAACACCTTTTATTCTCCTCCCCTGCAGTTGAGTTGCACCACGGGCATCTCTCTCAAATGGGACAAAGTAGTCCCCTCTACCTTTCTTAAAAGGCTGGTCACCAATACTTATGATCATTTCCAAATTTGCTTGTCATTTGCGGAAAACCCACAGTTAATATCTAGCTCTTTTTCCGCAATTTTGACAGAAATTAAATCTCTTCTGGCGCGAGCACCAAAGAAATCTGCTCCTTCCCCCCATGGCTGGTTCGACAGGGACTGCTCTAAAGCCCTGCGTTTGCTGAAAGCAGCCCTGAAATCCAACCCCAGAAACCGCCAAGAGATTCAGAATGCGAGACACAACTATCGCATTAAGCGCCAGGCAAGGAAAAAACAGCTAAAGCTGCTGGCATGGGCAGCTCTGGTGGAAGCCTCCGAAAAGAGAGACAATACTGCTTTCTGGAGGGCAGTCAATGCCCCTTTCTTCCGATCCTCCCAGTTTCCGACCTTGGACTTAGCCATTACTCCTGAAACCTGGGTCACTCATTTTAGTTCCTTATATAATCCTACTAACCTGGAAAATCCATCATCTGAGATTGATCCTGTTTCCAATCCCTCCCCCGATCCAATCACTTCTACTTCTTTTCCCTTAAACATTACTTTTGACCATGTCGAAGTACTAATGGCTTTAAAAGATAGCCCCTCTGGGAAAGCCCCAGGCCCAGACTGTGTCCCTATAGATGTTTTTAAGTCACAGCCTGATTTATGGGCCCCACTGCTTACTAATGCACTGAATTCTCTGAACACCATCGGTTTTATTTCCACCTGGCCAGAGGCAATTGTCGTCCCGATTTTTAAAAAAAGGCGGGAGGGACAATCCCGCGAATTACCGCCCCATTTCACTTTTAGACTCCCTCATGAAGGGCCGGGCGAATCATTTTAAACAGATTACATGACTGGCTAAGTTCCCAAGATATTATTTCTGACATGCAATATGGTTTTAGATATGGTAAAGGAACTATCGAACAGGGCTTAAACCTGTCCCTTATAATAGCCAAATACACTCAGGCGAAAAAAGGAAACCTCTTTATAACCTTTGTTGACCTGAGTTCAGCATTTGACTGTGTTGACCATGGGCAGTTATGGGATTCCCTTACAGAGATTGGTTTAGATCCTACTATTATATTATTCATCAAAGAGTTGTATAGGGACGCATCGGCCCGCGTGAGATATGGCAACAATGGAGAATGTTCAGACAGATTCGCCATCAGACGAGGTGTAAGACAGGGTTGTATATTAGCTCCTTTACTTTTTACCCTTTATATCAACTCTGTCAGTCACCACCTCTCTAGAACTTTCCACGATTACCCAACAATCAATGGTAAACCGATCCCCATCTTGCTTTACGCCGACGATGCGGCAATTATGTCCCAGACCCCCATGGGCCTTCAGAGGGCTGTTACTGAATTCACTGACTTTATGTCAATGAGAGGTTTAAATGTCAACACCTCCAAAACTTACACCATGTCCTGTGGCTTAGGGATTGGAAAAAAGCCATGCACTATTTTCTTGAATGGTAATAAATTATCCAATGTTGACAGTTTCTCTTACCTGGGCATCACATTTAATAACAGGGGTACTTGGAGAGCGGAGGCCCAAGCCAGAGGCTTAGCAATGTCTAAAGCAATAGGTGCACTCACAAACTTTTCAAAAAAACTAGGGGGTCGTCCAACACGCCCTTTAATCCAGATCTATCGGGCGAAGTACACCTCAACCGGCACTTACGGCTCAGGGATCTGGGGGATCGAACCCGCCAAACAAATCCAGCGCCTTGAGAACGCTTTTCTACGCTACCTCTTGGCTGTTCCTCCCGGCACTTCCACCCATATGGTGCATAGTGAACTGGGCCTTACATATATTGTAGATTCGATTTACTCCTCTCCCCTTATCCTATGGCACAAAGTTTGGATTAATGAAGAAACCCCATTCAACAGGGAAATTATTACAGATTGCCTAAAATTGACAGAGGTCAGAAACATTAAATGGTTAAATTATGTAAAAGGGTTGTCCACTGACATCGGGCACCCGGAATTTTTTGCTGATCCATCCACTTTAACCCACATATCTAGAGCCGAGCTAAAGCGACTTGTTTCAAATCATCTGCACCGTAAACGCTGGCTTCTAGAAACACAGAAGACTACCATTGTTGACTATCAAAATTTGATCACCGTCACTGGTATTCAGCAATACTTATTACTAGAACCATCCCCATTTACCCACATGCTCCTGACCCGTTTTCGCACCAACACGTTTTTTAGACTCCTAACTTTTCCTAATCCAAACTGTTGGGTCACTGACCTAAAAAAATGCCCTTGTGACGACCGCTCGCCCCAATCTAATATCCATTGCATCCTTTTCTGTAGATTTTACCAACTGCCAAGGACCATTTTTTTAAAACCACTGCTGAAATCCTGGGGCATACGCTCATGCAAATTGGCATATTTTAAATCAAAAACCCTGGAAACCCCTTTAGTCCTGGCAGCCATGGCATCATACTTGAAAATGACGATGAAGTTGAGGTTATCAATGCAACTCTAACCAGCCTCTTACTTCGTTGCCTGATTGTACTTATCTTTTTAATTTTTGTGATTTTAATCATGTTATCAATCGTATGTAATTTTAGCCGTCTTAAGGATTTTTATATGTATGTACTTTTTTGATATTGTTGTTACATATCGAATAAAGTTCAGTATCTATCTATCTATCTCTTGGTTATAATGGGGATCCGAGCTAACTGTAGGGACTATATGGTCACTTATATCATATAGTGTGCCAAAATGGTTGACCCAAATATCAGCGGGTATAGCCATCTCAAGCTTGGTATCCCGAGTGCACTTCAGGAAAGGTGCGTTAACAGCTTTCCAGAAGGCGGTGTTATCCCTAATGTTGGAGGCTTCCTGTAACGCTTGCCATGCCTCTGCTTTTAACTGTTTGGTTCTTGCCGCCCGTGCTGCACGGTATTTTTGTCTGGCATCCCTGATTTCCTGCTGGTTACGGGGTTTAATATTCAGGCTTGTTTTTAGATGTTTCAGGGCCTTTGTACAGGAACTATCAAACCAGCCTATACTGCTCTGTGGAATTTTCTTTGGTGCTCTAGAGAGTAAATTCTTAATCTCCGTTGAAATAATGGAGAAAGCATTTCTAATTGCCTGTGGGCTTTCTGAGGTGGACATACATGTCTGGATATGCTCATAGGTATTGTTAATCAGGGAATTAAGGAACACTGGAGGAACCACTTTGTCCCATTTAAGGTAAAGTCCCATCGTGCATCCCAAAGTAATGGGCGGGGTATAAGACGGGTTTACCCTTAAATCGTCCTTTGATATAATAACTGTTTTAATAGATGCCGTTAGTGGGTAGTGGTCACTGATAGCACAGTCCAGTGTCTCCCAGTCGGTAATAAGCTCTGAATACCTGGAGGATATCAAGATATAGTCAATTATGGAGTGGCAACGTCTCCCATTATAAGTTGGTTTAAAATCCTTCGGCGGGCTACACAATTCATTCGCATATGAGACATTGAAATGCGATATTAACCCATTCAGAAGGTCACCTAAAGTCGTGTGCAAGAAATGGGAGGTGGTGTCGCTTCTGATAGAGTCTAGACCACAGGTGCCACCCATACTCAATGGGCACAAGGAACAGTTAAAGTCCCCTGCCCATATAAGCAACATATCTGTTTGAAAATGGGACTCAACTTTAATTAAATCTGCCTTTAGACCGTTAAGGACCGTGTCATAACGGGGGCTAGGTATCTTATTGTAAAAGTTGACCAAGGTAATGTTATTATAACGGTTACCTTTTAAGGAGATGATCTGGTAATTTTCAGTCCCAATAAAATTAGTAGATGATATGCCTGATTCTACAGATATGTAAGTCACTAATCCACCTCTATTCCTACCATGCGGGCTCGACAGTGCTGGAGTGTGTAAGGTCTTATATCCTAAAAGATGGAGTTCGTCAATAGACCATGTTTCCTGTAGACAGATGATACTAAAAGTGGAAACAATTTGGATCCATGAAGGATTCGACAATTTATCGAGAAGACCTGCCACGTTCCAGGACAAAAGCCTTACGGCCAAAGGTTTATAGTTAGTGGCGATATTACTACTCATAGCACCGTTGGGGTGCTCTGGAGTGTCATTTAGCTGACAAGGAGCAGATGGGGCTAATGGACATACCAAAACATCAGACTGATGTTGATTCAGGGATGGATTAGAAGTTAAGCCATCACGTAAGGGACTGGGCTCAGAGTTTGAGGGATAAGCATTGGTGGATGTTGCTGTGTTTATATCAAGGTTGCCAGGGCTCATGGTATTAATCTTAAGGTGAGAGTGGTCTACCTCTAGAGAGGGTTGAAAAGGACTTCGAATAGCAGTTTTACTCGGCTCATTATTCAGCTGAGAAAGTCAATCTAAGTCGTCCAAGCTGGAAAAGATGGCAAATCTATTAGAGGTAGGGAAAGATGAGTAAAAAGATTGAGCGTTGGGTCTAGGTAAGATGTGTGAATTTGGGGGATTTAACAAAAGAGAGCGCGGGTAGAAATAACTTAGGGCATGTGTCGAAATACCTGGGCCACTAGTAGGAGTATACCAATCAACTATGTGGCTCAAGACCCTGCGGTCTCTAAAGTTTATAATAATTACGTCTCCCTTGATGTCCTTTGGCCTAGAACCCACCCATTCCAACCTTCTTACGTGTAGTATTTCCCCGTTGATGTCGTTGGGAAGAGTCCTATTTTTAGTGAGCCAATGAACAGCCTTATTTTTAAGTTCCTGATAGGTCTCTAATTTGTCCCTAGCGAGTACAGGAACACCGGCAAGAATCACCACATATGGAGCCGCTTCTGGGGGCAGGTCGATGTGGTCAGTCATTCGCTTCGGGCCTAGTAAAAATTGCTGTGTGTTAGCATTTACATTATTGGGATCTATCAGATTATGCTTTGGGATAGCTGTGGGATGTTTGCTAACTAGGGCACTATTTTCCTGTGTGCGCTTTGCTGGAGGTAAAGATGCCATTCTAGGTGGTGATGTTACCTGGATTAATTTTTGGTCTGAGAAAGTATGACCAGCATTTGATGAATCAGTGGGATTTTTTGGAAGACTAAAGTTAGAATCCCTAGTGGGTGTGGTAAGCAGGGTGACAATTGTTTCCAGGGATGTTAGCTGGACAGCAAGATTTTTCATTCTCTCCACCAAAGGGGAGAGCAAAGATTTCACCAAATGCTCAATATCGAGTAACAAATTAGGGGGGTATGATGGGCATGTCTGGGTATCGTCCTGCGCAGATTCTACAGGTGTTGGCGTCTGGACAACTGGAAGGGTTGGTTTGGGAAGAGGGACATTGGTATTTTTCTTACGTTTGGTAATTTTAGTACCCGTAGGTTTGTTCCTAGGGGGATTTTTCTTAGCTTTCTTGGCGGTTTTAATCGGAATCTGTTCCGTACTTGAGTTGTCAGTGGTATATAGGATATCGGAAGTATACCCATTGTTACTGTTTGGCACGACTAGTGTGTCCGTGGCGGCAGGAGTCTGGGAAATAGAATTCAAATCAGGTACGGAGGGCGCAACAGGATTAGAGATAAAGGTGGTAGGAGGTGAGGGTGCGTCCACGATATGTCCTAACGACGAGCGTTTTTGAAACAGGGGCTCTAAGGACAGACGACGTTCAGTGATGGCTATCTCCTGCTCCAAAACGTTAGCAGCCCTGGTAATGAAGTGGTCTAAGGTCCCCCTAACAGATCCTCCCACCACAGATTTCCTGCCTTGGCTTGCGCGGGTAGTCATGGTATCTCTATAATATACGGGACAGAATGAAATTAAAAGCTAATGGAACAATGACAGAGATCAACGTACTGCCGGATGATAGAATTTAGATGGCCTAAGGGCAAAAGCAGTACTTCACAAACGCGGCCGCAACCCAACGCAGCCAACCGTGAACCGTGACCAAACAGAATGAGCAAATAATGAACAAAAAAAAATGGTAATTACAGTTCCAGTATGAACCCGTATAATCAGAGTGCAATAACAATCTCAATTACAATCATCTCAAATATCACTCGAACAAAATCCTAATGAATACTTTGGTGACTTCGAGGCAACCGTCACACAAACAAATGACAGCTGCGGAAAGTATCTAATAACAAGGAACAGTACCTCTAGTCCGATAGCAAGAGTTGTGGCCCTGCTCTGCTTCTTCCTGCCTCTGAGGGCCACAGAGGGCCCGCCCTTTGCCCGGGCTTAGCCCGGCGCCCGCCCGCGTGCGTCCCGCGACGCAGAGGGATCAGCGTTGTTTTAAGCGCCTCCGGGCGCGAGGTTGATGTCACGGGGCACTAGGGCACCTGGGATCTGTAGTTCTCCTGCTTCGGGGCCGCGAGGTGATGTGGCGGCGACTGCAGGGTGATGCTGGACAAGAAAGCCCAGGTAGACAGCGGTGAGAGTAGAGGTAAGGAGGGGAGGGCACCAGCAGCTTCCCCCGTCCAAGAACTGGATCACACAGAAATGTCTCGCAAGCTATTCAAGCTTCCCGCTCCACCGAGGGATCAGCGTTGTTTTAAGCGCCTCCGGGCGAGAGGTTGATTTCACGGGGCACTAGGGCACCTGGGAGCTGTAGTTCTCCTGCTTCGGGGCCGCGAGGTGATGTGGCGGCGACTGCAGGGTGATGCTGGGCAAGAAAGCCCAGGTAGACAGCGGTGAGAGTAGAGGTAAGGAGGGGAGGGCACCAGCAGCTTCCCCCGTCCAAGAACTGGATCACGCAGAAATGTCTCACAAGCTATTCAAGCTTCCCGCTCCACCGAGGGATCAGCGTTGTTTTAAGCGCCTCCGGGCGCGAGGTTGATGTCACGGGGCACTAGGGCACCTGGGAGCTGTAGTTCTCCTGCTTCGGGGCCGCGAGGTGATGTGGCGGCGACTGCAGGGTGATGCTGGGCAAGAAAGCCCAGGTAGACAGCGGTGAGATTAGAGGTAAGGAGGGGAGGGCACCAGCAGCTTCCCCCGTCCAAGAACTGGATCACGCAGAAATGTCTCGCAAGCTATTTAAGCTTCCCGCTCCACCGAGGGATCAGCGTTGTTTTAAGCGCCTCCGGGCGCGAGGTTGATGTCACGGGGCACTAGGGCACCTGGGAGCTGTAGTTCTCCTGCTTCGGGGCAGCGAGGTGATGTGGCTGCGACTGCAGGGTGATGCTGGGCAAGAAAGCCCAGGCAGACAGCGGTGAGAGTAGAGGTAAGGAGGGGAGGGCACCAGCAGCTTCCCCCGTCCAAGAACTGGATCACGCAGAAATGTCTTGCAAGCTATTCAAGCTTCCCGCTCCACCGAGGGATCAGCGTTGTTTTAAGCGCCTCCGAGCGCAAGGTTGATGTCACGGGGCACTAGGGCACCTGGGAGCTGTAGTTCTCCTGCTTCGGGGCTGCGAGGTGATGTGGCGGCGTCTGCAGGGTGATGCTGGGCAAGAAAGCCCAGGTAGACAGCGGTGAGAGTAGAGGTAAGGAGGGGAGGGCACCAGCAGCTTCCCCCGTCCAAGAACTGGATCACGCAGAAATGTCTCGCAAGCTATTCAAGCTTCTGAATCAGAGTCTTCCTGGTAGAGATAGGAAGTAGAGGAAAGATTCTCCTAAGTAGACTCAAGACATGATAACAAGTGCCAATAGTTGTATTGACATGGGCATCTAAGGTAAGTTTATGATCTAGTTTGATGCCAAGGTTTTTTATCTCCTCTTTAGGGATCGGGCTTTACCCAACTCCTCAGGCCACCAATTTGGCGACCAGCAGATGGCGGCACCTCCAAACAACATAATCTCAGATTTGTCAGAGTTTAATTGGAGGAAATTGCTTTGCATCCAAGAGGCAATAGCCATCATACCCTGGGAGAAAATATGTTGTGTGTCTGTTCTTTTTTTATCAAAGGTGAGGAGGAGTTGGGTGTCATCCGCATAAGAAATAGGACTAAAACCCAGATTTCTCATAAGTTTCGCCAGATGGGTCACATAGATATTAAAAAGAGTAGGGCTCAAGCATGAGCTCTGAGGGACACCCCTGGTAATTTGAGAGGGAGCAGATTTATAGAGGCCCATAGTGACTGCCTGAGTTCTGTTCGTCAGAAAATCTGACAACGACTTCAGTGCAAGTCCCGTAATACCAATCCCCTGCAATCTGGACAGCAGGATATGATGTGAGATGGTATCAAACACTGCTGAAAGGTCAAACAGCACCAAAAGTGCTGCTTGACCATTATCCAGTGCCATCCTGATGTTGTCCGTTACTTCCACAAAGGCAGTTTCCGTGCTGTGCTTAGCACGAAAACCTGATTGGGAAATATCAAGTGCATGAGTGGATTCAATAAACGTCGATCGGTGTCTATTAATATGTTTTTCTATGAGCTTGCTCTGTAGGGGAAGCAGAGAAATAGGGCGGTAATTAGTCAGCTCAGACGGATGGATTTTTAGATTTTTGCGAATGGAGAGAATTTGGGCGTGTTTCCATTGTTGCGGAAGACTACCAGAATTTAAAGAGCTATTAATAATGGAGCATATGGGTAAAGCAAGTTGATCCGAAAATTTAGATGAGACTTTAGCTGGAATAATGTCAAGAGGAGAGCCAGATTTAGTGCATTCCAGTAAGGAAGACACTTCTGTGATAGTAATATTAGGAAAGGTGCATAATTGAGAATCTTCACTAATATAGTTTGATGGATCTACAGTAGGGACAGGAAAGGAGGTGTTGGATGAAATAATTTTTTGATAGATATTTTCAATTTCCTGAATAAAAAAGGAAGAAATATTGTCACATAGAGTTTGGGAGGAGATGTCTCTGGTCTCACAGGATTTAGGATTAGTAAAATTCTTCACAATTTGAAAGAGTGTTCTGGAATTATGTCCTGCTTGATCTAGCGCGGTCGCAATATGCAATTTGCGAGCCTTTTTAATGTTATTGTGATAGTTAGAAATAGCAGTCTTATATTTAATTTTTTCTTGCTCATTGTGCGAGAGTCGCCATGAGCGTTCTAACTTCTTGCAGGAGCTTTTTTCCTCTCGTAAAGCAGAAGAATACCAATCAGTTGGGGAACCTTTAGGAGGATGAGTAGGAAGCTTCATAGGGGCAATCTTGTCAAGCACATTTGAGATAAGGAGGTTAAAGAGGTCGAGTTGTTGATTGACATTGTAGAACATGGTTTCCCTGTCCCAGGAGAGAAATAGGGAAGAGAGATGGTCAGGAGTCAGCTTATGCCATGGTCTATATTGACGAGTGGCTGAAGTAGTGGATGCAACAGAATCACAATTAATAGGGCTAGTAAGTTGAAAATGTATTAATGAATGATCAGTCCAAGTAAGTGGGTAGGTGTCACCACGTTTGATATCCTGAGAGTTAGTCAGAATGAGATCCAAAGTGTGGCCAGCAACATGAGTAGGAGTGGAATTAATTTGAACTAATCCAGAGGCAGCCAGGTCTTGCAAACATAGCCTTGCATCCTGGTTCAAGACATCTTCGCTATGGATGTTAAAATCTCCTAGCAATAGAAATTTACAAGTGGCAATTATATGAGGAGAGATAAAATCTTGCAGTTGACTGGTAAAATCAAGTGTAGGGCCAGGTGGTCTATATACCAATGCACCTTTCCAGCTGCAACGAGTAGAACGATCTAACCTAAATACGAGGCATTCAAACGCCTCTGTGCCCACTTGATCTAGAATGGTGATTGCTAGGGCTTCTTTACAAATTATAGGTATACCCCCACCCGCTCTGCCTAATCTATCCAATCTCGAGATGCGATAACCCTCAGGAATGGCCAAAGCAATGGCGGGAATGGAGGATGGTTTAATCCAGGTCTCAGTAATGAAGCCCATCTCGGGTTTCAAATCAGTCAGGATATGCCATATATCTGTAGCATGCTTAGGGAGGGACCTAACATTAGCCAGAAAACAGTTCCACTCACTATTTTTCCCTGGAAGAGGTGGTGAAGTGGGAGAAGTATTATTTAGAGAGTGAGATCATTCTTTAAAATTAAGCTGTCGAATAGTAATCGAAGAGGGGCAGAGACATTCAGTGCTCTGAAATCTACAAGCTCGACATGAAAAAGGGCCCTCTAATCCGCGAGGGGGCTGGCTTAAGATCTAATAAACAATCAGGCGAATATCTGCGAGGTATGTTTAGGATTTGTAGTGTAGATAAAGGCAGCCTACCAGGGGTCCTGGCTTCTGTCGGCGAACTGGCGCGGCCGGGCGCAGACGGGCTTGCCTCTGGCGTGTCTCCGGCACGCCACCGGCGCGCCCGCTGCGCGAGCGTGCTGCGCGCTTGCATCATCCTGATTTAAGTACCCCCAGCTACTAGAGCGCTAGAGCGCTAACCAAAATGGCGCCCGATTACTGGCCTGAAGAGCTTCTGATGTAACTCGCTAAGTAGCGAGGTGTGCTTTCCAATTTTAAGTGCAAGTGAGTGGACAATAAGCTTTAGTTAAAAAGACAAGTAAATGAGATTAAAAAATAATTTAAAAAAAATAGAATAATGCGCGCAATTACCTACCCTCGATGCTATGAGAGGGCAGGGTGCCGCAGTATCAATAAGAGCGAACAAAACAAATAGGTTTCAACATTCAACGTTCACATTGGATCCCATATGGGTTTGCAGAGGTACTAGACAGGGATGCCCCCTGTTGCCCCTCCTCTTTGCGATAATGCTGGAGCCTCTGGCATGCATCATCAGACAGCGACATAGGGCGGCAGCGTTGAAATTCGTTCATCGCCCCGTGAGCATATCCCTTTGTGCTGACGATATGCTTCTATTCGTTAGAGAGCCGCATACGTTCTTGGAATTCATACGGTTTGGACGCTTCTCAGGCCTCACTATAAATTGTTCCAAATCAACGGTGATACCACTAACTGAGTCTACCTCTCCTCATGCACTTGAATTCCCCCTCAAGTGGTCTGTTGAGCCTGTCAAATACCTTGGGGTATGGGTCCATAGTGATACCGAAATAGTAATCCGAGAAAACTATGGCACAGCCTGTACAAAGCTGAAACAATAGGTTGACAGATGGATACGGCTACCACTATCGCTGGCGGACCGCATGGCTCTAATCAAGATGATTGTGTTACCGAAGTTCCTCTACTTTTTCAACACCATCCCTATAAAGCTTCCAACAAT
The DNA here is from genome assembly GCF_964204655.1 of Triturus cristatus. Taxonomy (NCBI): domain Eukaryota; kingdom Metazoa; phylum Chordata; class Amphibia; order Caudata; family Salamandridae; genus Triturus; species Triturus cristatus. The sequence goes on from NC_140595.1 coordinate 358,476,381, forward strand.
ATTATTTAAAACAATACGAACACTAATAACTAAGCTGATCTGGGGGGTAAACAGGCATGAGTGAGTCTGGCGACCCTTACTCTAAACTACAACAGGGTAGGATTCAGTGTACCCAACATACACCTGTACTACCTCTGTGCTCAAGCTCAATATGCACATTATTGGTACAACTCTCACGATTTCATCCCACATGTGGCAGTAGAAGACGGCGATACACACCCTATCCCTCTAAGTTCTATACTGACTCACACACGCAGGGGTACACCCAAATCCGACATCAACTCTGTAGACGCTACAATATCAGCTTGGCAATCACTGGGCAATAGAGCCGGGAAATTACCATTATACTCACCACTTATGCCCCTGGCATATCACACAAGGATGTCGGCCACACACGACAACGGTGTCATGCATATATTTACACTGGTCGGTATTGACAAAATGCAAGACCTCTTCCCTAAGGACGTCTTTATAACACAGAAAGATCTCAGCTATGTCAGAACCAGACGCTGCTCTTTACCTTCACCATGCACAGATTGAAGAAGGAGTTACAGGCACGCTATCCCACATTCCCAACTGAACCCCCGACGCTGACTTCACTACACACCCTGCTTATCAGCCCCACGATACACAAACTGGTGACCAAATTATACTGTGCCGCTAGAGAGGAAACCCCACTACCTCGTAACGCGAGCCTATCACAATGGAACGCAAAACTAGATCCCCAACTCACCCAAAAAGACTGGGAATACTGCTGCCATATCACCAGCGCTCTCACATCCAATAGCAACTTGCGGATAATCCATTTTAAATACCTACACCAGGTCTATCACACACCACACAAGTTGTTTAAATATGGACTCAGGGACAACGATAAATGTAAAAGATGTGGTGTCTCTGGCGCTGATTTTTGGTATCTGGCATGGGAATGTGGGCAGATGGCGGCATTGTGGTTAGCTGTTATCAAAATATTGGAAGATATGACTGGTCTCAAACTGGATTGTGCACCGCAGGTATGTCTGCTAAGTCTGGTACCATCCGTGAAGGGCACTGTGGGCAGACTTGTAAAAATAGCAATATTACTAGCAAAACGGGGGTGGCGATGGTGTGGGAGAGTCGAGCTAGTCCCTCTACCAAACAGTGGTTAAAAGATTTGGTAAACTGTCATGACACCCTGGCCTTTTACGTGGAAGAACTCCCCACCACGTCTAGGCCCAAGGACATTTCGGAATCACTATTGCAATATCTCCGAGCACGGGACAGTGCTACACCACCCGACCCTGATGCATAGCTTTGTAGTGTTGGACCCTCTCTTGTATTGTAATGCTCTGCTCTTTATGAACAAGTATCTTGAGAATGTATATGCCACTGTACTTTTACCGCCACAGGTTGTTACATTGTACTTGTGTTGAAGCACTATATGATAACCAGCATGAGTTTTGCTAAAATTAATAAATAAATAAAAAACTTTACTCTTTCGGTTACTCTGTGGGGGGAAAACATTGACATTTATCTATTAAGTCAATATATAGCTTTAAACATTAGGATAACATTGGTAAGCAAGGAAAAAACTCCACTACGCTTCGTGGAGCTGAGTTTTTCGGAACTCCGCATGCTCAGTGATGTGTGAAAAACTCAGAGAAGGCCAGCAAAGTTCACTACCCAGGCCTAGTACCCATGATGTGGACACTGTCAACAGCTTGCCTGTCTAAAACAAAGTTCTATCGGCAGTCTGACCAAGTTAAGAAGCGCATCAAAGCTGAAGTAAGCAAGATGCTGAAGTTAGGGATCATGGAACCATCTGAGAGTCCCTGAGTCAGCCCAGTGGTCTTAGTCCCCTAACCTCACCCACAGGGTGGAAAGAGAGAAATTAGGTTGTGTGTGGACTACAGAGGTCCAATGCCGTCAGTAAGACAGATGCTCATACTATACCCTGGGCTGATGAGCTGATAAACAAATTGGGGGCAGACAAATTTCTCAGGACCTTTGACTTAACTGCAGGGTATTGGCAGATTGACATGGCCACAGGAGGCAAATAAAAGACAGCATTCTCCACACCTGATGGGCATTATCAGTTTACTGGTATGCCCTTTGGTTTAAAGAATGTCCCTGCCACCTTCCAAAGGTTGGTGAATCAAGTCCTTGCTGGGTTGGAGTACGTTAGTGCAGCATATCTTAATGATATTGTTGTCTTTAGCTCCTCCTGGCAGAATCACCTGTTCCACCTGGAGATGGTTTTACAGGCCCTGCAATCTGCAGGCCTTACTATCAAGGCATCTAAGTGGCAGATAGGGCAGGGTACTGTTGTATACTTGGGGCACCTTGTAGGTGGAGGCAAAATACAACCCTTGCAACACAAGATCCAGACAATTCTGGACTGGGAAGCTCCAACCACCCAGACCCAAGTCCGGGCATTCCTTGGCTTGACTGGGTACTATAGGAGGTTTGTGAAGGAGTATGGGTACATTGTGACACCCCTCACAGAACTCACCTTAAAGAAGATGCCCAAGAAAGTGAACTGGACAGTTAGTTGTCAAAAGGCCTTTTACACCCTGAAAGTAGCAATGTGCTCAGCACCAATTCTCAAAGCTCCTGATTACTTCAAGCAGTTGATTGTGCAAACCGATGTCTCCTAGGCTAGGGATAGGAGCAATTCTATCCCAAACCAGCGATGATGGCCAAGACCAGCCTGTTACTCTTATAAGCAGGTTACTCACCATGGAACAGCGTTTGAGTACCATTGAGAGGGAAGCCTTTGCTGTAGTTTGGTCCCTGAAGAAGCTGAGACCATACCTGTTTGGTACTCAGTCCTTATCCAAATTGACCACAGACCTCTCAGATGGCTAATGTGAATGAAAGGTGAGAACCCAAAACTTTTGACGTGGTCCATGTCCCTACAGGGAATGGACTTTACAGTGGAACACAGACCTGGGACTGCCCATGTCAATGCAGATGGACTGTCCAAGTTATTCCACTTAGACAATGTAGATTGACTTTGGAAAGTATAGGAAGCTGGCTCTGTATATACTATACCAAAGTAAAGTATAGTGTGCGCAGAGTCCAGGGAATCCCCGGAGGTATAGCAGAGACTAAATTAGGTAAGTACTAACAGTTCTCTTTGTGGTGGTGTGGGCGAGCGGTTTGGCTTATCCAGAGGAGTGTTAAGCATTTATTGTATTCACTCAATCAAGACTGATACACGCACTCAAAGACTGAATCCAGATCAATTGGGTAAGCATAAAAAAGTATGCTTGCATTTTATTTCCAGAACCAAGAAGGACTTGTGATAGTTAGGTAAAATATACTTGGAATGCAGGATTTCCCAATGCAATGCAGGTATGATTGAATTTTGCACTAGTTACAGGTTTGTATCACTTAAAAAAGCAATTTGAATTACACAGTAATTACTATGGGAATACTTTTTAGGTTTTTTATGGATTGCTTTGAGTACTGTGGGAGGTATGCCTAAATACCACACCTTCGGATCTCACAATACAAGGTAAGTAGGACTTTTTATACTTTGCAGTTTAGTTCTCTTTTCTCCATACAAACATCAGGGGTGTGCAGGTCGGGATCAATGGGTCCCTTCCTTGGGGTGAGTACACCTCCTATTACGCCACCTTCTACTGGGAGGGGGCAAGAGCCTCTCCTTAAATGGCTGAGTTCCCTCATCTTCAAGATGGAGGGGGTTGAGATTTGTGCTTCACCTCGCCTCCCCCACCTGAGGGCAGGTGGGCTCCCCTTCTCATCCTAGCATGGTTTTCCTGGCGATTCTCCCACCTAAAGTGGGGGCAGAATCGGTTGGAGCCACTTGCTGGTGGCAACAAAAGGCAGGGACAGCTTTCAAAGGTGGCGGGTCTTTGTGGACCCAGCCCATATTGGGGGAGGAGGCATGATACCTCTGCCCAGGATAGACATTGTCTCAGAACCCAGAGAGCGTAGGATCTCTACCCAGGGGCCCAGAAGCCTGTCTGGTGGTGGCAAATGGCGGGCAGGCATTCAGAAACCACACAAGGGCTGGCTGTTTTTCAGCGGGGGAATCTCTAAGATGCCCTCTGAGTGCATTTTACATTAAATCCCACCCTGGCATCAGTGTGGGTTTAATGTGCTGAGACGTTTGCTACCAAACTACCCAGGTTTTAGTAAAGTCATTATGGAGCTGTGGAGTTCGTAATGACCAACTCCCAGACCATATACTCTTTATGACTTTACTACACTTACAATGTCTAAGAATAGCCTTAGACACTGTACAGGTACAGGGCTCATGCCACTGTACCCACACATGAGGGCAAGTGCACCCTGCTAGGGGCATGACATACCTAGGCCTCAGGCAGAGGGTTGTAGATATGGCACACAGGGATGTGTGCCATGTCGTCTCTTAACGTTTCTGTGCAGTAAAACACGCAGCCTGCAATGGCAGTGTGTGGATGTTAAGGTACAGGGCCTCTAAGGCTGGCACAATAAGTGCTGCAGCCCTTAGAGGCCTTCCCTGGTCACAGTGCCCGTGATACCCATGGCACCTTTTACAAGGGGCATACCTGTGGCCAGAGAGGTGCCAATTGTGGGTACAAAGGTAACGTTTTGGGAAAGAACACAGGCCCTGGACCCAGGGCACATTAAGTCTGGTTGCATCCGAGGTCAGGTAAAAAGTTGGGGGTAACCATGTAAAAAAAAGGGCATTTTCCTACTGAAAGGGTAGTCTCATCCTCTTTCGTTTGGGGGGGGGTAGGACTGTGCACCTTTTTGCAAGGTTATCTCCCACTTTTGCCTGATATCTGATGCACTTTCACTGAGTGTGCACTGGGTCCCTGCCAATTAGGTTCCTAGTGCCTGTGCTCTTTCACAAAATTGTATCTTTGTTTTCACCATTGGCACACCTCTGGCCCACATATAAGTCCATTGTAAAAGGTACCAGTGGTACCAAGGGCCTTGTGACTAGGGAGAGTCTTCAAGGGCTGCAGCATTATTGTGCCACCCTCAGAGGCCCTTCACCAAACACATACACACTGCCATTGCAGACTGTGTTTTTTGGTGCAGACAGAAACTTCAAAGTCGACATGGCACACATCCGTGTGTCAAATATGTGTTTGTTCACGCACAGCCTTGAGACTCACTGAGGGTTTGGACATTTTAGTGTGCACTGTGGGTGTGTACTCCGGTCTGGTACACTTCAATACTATGATGCTTGCATACCCGGCAATCGAGGGTGTCCCCTCAGGCACAACCTGGTCCCTTGTGGGATTGTAAATATTTTCTATTTTCAAAATAAATGTCTATGCTTTAGACTTTTGAATCACTTCTTCATATTTATTGCTTCATATGAACTTTTTCTTTCTAATTTATATGCATCTTCATGCACATATATCATTACTTTCTCCCCATGTTCCAATGCAATTCGGGTAGTCAACCCTTCGTCAGGGAACAACAAGCTGTAAGACGAAGACTGTGTGTCATTCCATGAGGAGACGTTACATGAATATACTGCACTGCAATTTCCAAATCTTAAAAAAAACGTGTCTGGTTTGTCAGCTTTGTTTTGTTAATGGTGTATCTAGTGGGAGTGTTAAAAAGTTTAATCATACCGTGGCGCTAGGGGTGTTTGAGGTGGTTTAACTCTCGGCTGAAACAATGTGAAACATTACCGTGTGGTTAATTGTGTGCTTCTTCTCGATGGTACCCGTGAGTGTGACCGTTATATCATCGAAATGTTGGTGGTTAAAGTGAACATTTAAAAATTGAAGGACAGCTATTTATAAGTGGTGTTTTCCGCATTCTCTACGGTGAACGCTAAGTGCTGTTAGGGCAGCAAAGGCTGTTGGCCGTGACTCGTATCGATAGTGCTGACATGCTCAATAAATGGTTAACGCCTTCTCTTTTGTTTACTCGGCGAACGCTTCGTGCGATAAGGGTTCTATTTACAACGTGCATATCGGCGGTTCAAAGTGACTGTTTACTCAAAATGTTGTTACCGCGTTCTTTTTGGTTAACTCGGCGAACGCTTCGTACAATAAGGTGTCTGTTAACCCAATTTACAACGTGCATAATCAACGAGCTAAAGCGCCGGTTTACTTAGAGGAGTGAACGCGGCTTCGGCGTGCTCCGTGAAACTGGTCCTTCGTTATGTGTTGCTGTCTAATAGGGTGTTACTAAAGTATCGTTCAAAAGGTAACTAACAGTGACAACGGACTAAGTATGAATCTACCCCGGTCGCCATGTTGGTGTGGGGTGTATGTGGGTATAATACATTTCTTCTATAAGAATATAAACGATAATTCATGGAATTCAGTGAATTTTAAATAAACCTGGATTCAAACACTGTTGTTAAACCACCTTGAATACCCCTAGCGCCAAAGTATGATTAAACTTTTTAACACTCCCACTAGATACATCATTAACAAAACAAAGTTGACAAACCAGACACGTCTTTTTTAAGATTTGGAAATTACAGTGAAGTATATTCATGTAACGTCCCCTCATGTAATGACACACAGTCTTCGTCTTACAGCTTGTTGTTCCCTGACGAAGGGTTGACTACCCGAAATGCATTGGAACATGGGGAGAAAGTAATGATATATACGCATGAAGATGCATATGAATTAGAAAGAAAAAGTTTATATGAAGCAATAAATATGAAGAAGTGATTCAAAAGTCTAAAGCATCGACATTTATTTTGAAAATAGAAAATATTTACAATCCCACAAGGGACCAGGTTGTGCCTGAGCGGACGCCCCTGATTGCCGGGTACGCAAGCAACACATCCGTGTGTGCCATACCCACCAACCACTGCCTGTGGCATACGCAAGTCACCCCTTTAGCAGGCCTCTCAGCCCTAAGGCTGGGTGCACTATACCACAGGTAAAAGCACGGTTGCATGAGCAATGTGCCCCTACAGTGTCAGTGCCATTCACAGACATTGGAAGTGTAGTGGAGCCATTTTGAGTACATGGGCTGAGAGTTTGTCATTACGAATACCACAGCTCCCTGATGGCTTTACTGAATGTTAAGGAGTTTGGTATTAAACTGTTCAGCATAATAAATCCACACTGATGCCAATGTTGGATTTATTACAAAATGCACTCAGAGGGCATATATTAGAGATGGCCCCTGAAAAACGACCAAATCCCTCATTTCCAGCAAACTGGTCAGCACCAGCCTGCCACACACAGACACACACACTGACCCCTGAAGTGGGAGCCCTTGTGTTCTCGTGAGTCAGGGAAAAAGGCTGCTTGGGGTGAAGGTGCTTCACACCCATTCCAAGCAGGAACATCATTCAGGGCAGTGAGCCTCAAAGGCTTCCTGCCTTTTGATATGCTAGCCAGGGCCTCTTCAGCTAATGGAGATGCCCACCCCCTTGACCAAACCCCACTTTTGGTGGCAAGGTCGGCGGGAAAATTAGTAGTTAGGAGAGGTGTGTTCTTTCTCTGCCACCACTTGAATTGGTGCCCTAGACCACGGTGACCCCGCCTTAGGAAATCCTCCATCTTGAATGCTTAAACAGTTTAGTATTCTGACAGCACTAAGAGTTCAGTGTCTTTCTGCTGCTCCATTAACATCAACCTGGCAATTCTGGGATAAGGAGGCTCACAGTTTGTGGTCGCTGCGGATTTATTTGTCCAGAGCTGAAGTTCTGTTATAAAGTATCCCGCTTTGTAGCTGTAGTTTCTTTTTTGAATTAGCGGTATAAAAACAGGCTAGTCCGTGAAGCAAAGTTTTCACAAGCATTTTCAATGCAATCTGTCTCGTAATTGCAAGATTTTAAGCTACTGGCACAGTAAATGATAATGCCTTTCATGTATGTTTTTCAAAGCAACACATATATAAAAGGCATTGTCATTTCTAATGCTAATAGCTCAAACTTTCGCAAATACGAGACCACTTTGATGGTGGCCGCGCCCCTTTATTTAGACGCTGCTCACAGTATTCAGGTAACAGCGAGACGCATCTAAAAAAAGGGCCGCAGCCAACATTAAAGTGAAAGCGCGTATGGGGCGTTTTTACACAAAGTCTAATATAAATAAGAACGCTAGCTTTTGTAGCGAGGCCGCTAAAAGTGGAAGCAGTCGTGCTGTGAATTAAATAAATAAGTGCTGCCGTTTATATGACAATATAAAAGGTGGCAACGTGCTGCGATGTTGTGGGTGGAATTGGGAAGATCATTAAAGAAAATAGTGCTTACCCACGAGATAAAGCAGACCGTGTAACAACATAAGTAAAAAGTCCAGTCGTTATGGGAGTTACAATTGCAGACAAAAAGGTACCAAGGAAGGACTACTAAGTAATCACAAACGAAAAGCTAAGGTGTCGAAAGGACAATAACAGGATCCAATTGAAAAGATGGGCAGGGAATGGGCAAAGCTTCTATGCCAAACCTCAACACAGCATGCCTCGCAGAGCAGCGCTGCCCAGTCTCGACATAAAAAAGATAGTGATCACTCTGCTCACTTTAACCAACATCAGTGCACAGGCGCGGCTGTCTTGGCATGTTTTCTGGGCTGAGCGCTGACATGCCCATAATGTAAATCATGCAACAAACATCACCTAAATATGATAAAGTCTCTTTCAATTAAAAAAAACTCTTTTCCCTAACATGCAGACTTTGATGTCAATACATGAAATTATATTGCTGCACCTAGAGGCACACATTAAAAATGAGATTTTTTGAAGCATGAACTTAGAACCATACCTGCACTGGTCATGGCAAAAATGTTTGTGAACTAAGAGTAAATTGTAACATGCACACTGTATGTGGCTCACATTCTTATAGATAGAACAACCCTGAGGAAAGGACCCCGAATCTGAGTAACTGACTTCGAAACTCGACAGGGACGCTCAACATCCTGTGATTCTGGGCTAATCACTTAATCTCCCTGTGCCTAACAAAAATGAATGTGTCCATCTGTAACGCAACTGGTGCTCATGTAAAGTGCTCTGATACCTATATAAAACTAAAAACAAAAACAAAAACAAAAAACAGTCTAATAAATGAAACCCAATACGTTTGTATTCCTCATATTCTAAACTCACGTATGTGAAGATACTTTCAAATGCAATAATTAAGGAGATGGAAAATTGCTGAAATTATATATTTGACTAAGGTCACACATTTTAGTTGAGCGAGGAAGCTGAGATTAGTCTCAGATTTTCTTGTTTCACTTTGTGCAATGAGCTACTAAATGGGTATCTATTGGTCTCCTCTGTTTAACCACAGATGTCGGTGCTTTGTGTTGAACTCTATCTGCATAATTTCCAGATTGCTTAAGAAGTACAGGAGAGACAGGCGTGCCATCTCCTTCCCTCAAGCCATCTCGTTTTTTCCCAGCTTGTATTGAGAGGCAACAGTTCTCAGATTGTTAGCATTCTTGTTAATTTTGTTGCTATCATTATCTTAAAATGCCAGAGGAATTTACACTGATGCACAACACCAGTGACACAGCCAGTGGCATAACAAAACTTGAGGGGCCCCCTCCGGGCTCAATCAGGAGTTCTCTGGCCAGAGTACAGTGCGGAGAGGGCCCCACGGAGCTTTGGGCCTCCCCCGCGGGGGCCTGCGTTACGCCCCTGCACATAGCCAGTATGGCATGGGCGCTAATGCAAGGAAGAAAATGGCCCCTTGGCTGCTGTTTGAATGGGTAAATACAGAAATGATCAGCTTTCAGTGGCCCCTCAGGCCTCTAGGCCCTGGTGTCATTGCACCTGCTGCTTTGTCTTCTCACATTGGATCTTCTAAAGGATTGTATCTGGTATTCCTCCCCAGGAATTTTGTAGCCCACCCAGCTCCACCCCTCGTGCAGTATGAAAGCCAGGGAAAAGCTGAATCATAAAAGGTGTATCTCACAATGGGTTTATATACCCATTTAGCGTAATTAATGCTAAAAAATAAACACATGAACATATTCCTTTTTGGCCTAAACTGGAACCCCAGTTAACTATTGCATGCATGGTCGGTTTTTTTGGCGCACATAGCCTTGGCTGCAGTGCACAGAGACCTTAAACTTCCACACACAGTGCAAATAAATTAGGTGGAACATAGCCTGTAACACCCTCAAATTCAGTATTTAGGAGCCCTCCTGAGCCTTGATCATCAGATTCCTGCTACCTAAGAAGATGCACGAAGAGGACGCTGTGCAGCAAAGCAAGAAGACACCTACTGCCTTGGCCCCAGCCCTACTGGCTTGTCTCCTGCTTTTCAAGCCTGCAAAGAAGACAACGCCTATCCAATGGCCAGCTACTTCCAAGAACCCTCAGGAAGACGCCACTCTTCAATAAAGACCAGATCACTCGAAGGCAGCGGCCCTGTCCAGAAAAACTCCATCTTCAAGGACTTCGGATCAAGGTGAATCCGTGACCCCTACCCACTCTGCACCAGACTCCCACAGCCCAACTTAGAGTGGCTTACCTGTCCTGTGAAGTCTCCCCAGCGATCCTGACCTCATCTCCATTGGTGGCTGAGTTTTCCTGGACTCCACAAAGTCACCTGCAGCCTCTTTGCGAAGGGTCCACCTGACCGCGATCGGCTCCAAGTAAAGAAAACCTGACACCCAAAAGCAGCCCTGCATCCTCAGACCCCCGACTTTAGGGAGCCCAGCCATCAGTGCCCAGGTGTCCATCAACTCCCCAACTTACCTGCCCAGCTGTTGGTCACCTTCGTGGAGCCTCCTGGTCCGAGCCTGCAGCCTCTCTATGCAACCGAGAAACTCCATAGAAAAGCACTGGTTAGCAGATGCGGATTTGCACCCTGCACCTGGCCGCCCCTGTGCTGCTGGTGGTGTAGCTGTGGTGCTGCGTTGTGCCCCTCCCCCGTACTGATCTGAAACCCCAGGGCCTGTGCCCTGAAACAGCGGGTGCTTACCTGCAAACCGTGCCTCTTCGAGTTACCCCCAGTACCATTGATTTACGTTGGGCTCAGAGACCTCTGCATCTGTCCACCCCAGTGCTGCTGGTGGTGCAGCACTTAGCTTAAACTGAACCTTGCCCAGTGTTGTTTTAATCCCCCGGAGAATGGAAGAATAAGTTGTGTACTTACCTGTTAATGCATAACACTGTTTTCCTCTCATAGAATTGCATTGCATTTTTCATCCTATTGCATATAAAAGTCTATCTATTTATATTGCAAAGTTCTACTGTTCTAAACTGATATCACTAAAGAATGTCTTTTACTGGAAAGCATTGTTTACTGTCTTGTAAAACAATTCCTACTGCATTTGAAAAGTACTGCTACTTATAAACTGTTACTTACCTGCAACGGAGTTCCTCTTGATTATAAGAATAAAATAGCAAAGAAATAACTTTTTATACAAAATAACTGGTTTGGATTTTGTCTTTGAGTGTGTGCAAACATGTCTTGTCTGAGTGTGTACAATAAATGCTGAACACAGTCCTCTGACAAGCCTAACTGCTCAACCACACTACCACTACTGGAGCTTTTAGTTTTATCTGATTTAGCCTCTGGGGATCCACTGGACTCTGTACACACTATACCTTACTTTGGTACAGTATATACAGAGCCAGCTTCCTACAGGAAGCCAGAAAAGGTAGGATTAAAAAAATAGTTTTGATGATGTAAAAGACTCAGAAGGAGACCGCATTGACCTGTTTCTTATAGGCGAGACTCCCAAAAATAATCAATCCAAGATTGCAGGTAAATTTGACTGGAATAGGAGGAGTACCTAATTTTGGAGGCGACCAAGAGTGGCGTCCAGGAGGGTGATTTCCCCAAAACAATGACCTCAGTTTTACTAGAATTCAACTTAAGGCCGTTGGCTGCAACCGTGTGTTGTCTGCCAGCATACATTCTCCAAATCTAGAGTCTATGTCGAGATCATTCTCAGTTAGGGAGACAACAATATGTGTGTCATCTGCGTAGAAGGTCAATGAGAACCCAAACTGTCTAATCCAGGTAGCTAATTTCTAAACATAGACATAAAACCAGGTCGTATCAGTGAAGAGTCCTGTGGTACTCCGCATGGTAGGGAAACAAGTTCTGATGTGAATTTGTTTAGTAAAACATATGGTTTCCTGCTGGTCAAAAAAGATTTTAAGAGAGCAAGTGCATCTCCTCTAATACCAATGTCAGCTAGTCGACCTATCAACAGCTTATGAGCAACCGTGTCAAATGCTACTGACAGGTCGAGTGGTATGAGAGCAGCCATACCTCCTGGATCTAGAGTTTCTTTGCTTTCTAATGTTGCCTTAATTTAGGCTGTCTCTCTGGTGTGTCTGCTTATAAAACCATATTGAGTCGTGTCTAAGAGATTATTATCTTGTATAAATGATGGTACCTGCAAATTAGATTTTCAACGATTTTTGCTGGTAAAGCAGTCTTGAGATAGGCCTGTATCTGTTTGTGTCTGTTGTGTCCAGAGAAGATTTTTTAATAAGAAGCAATATGGAAGTGTTTTTCCATTGTTTAGGAAAGATGCCCGTATTGAACATGAGCTGAAAGATTGCAATGAGATTCAAAGCAATTGGTTCTGAGGCCACTTTAACTACAGAGGAAGGACGAGGTTCAAGTGGGTATCCAGATTGTGTAGACTTTATGAGTGAGATAACCTGCTCTAGAGTAGGCTCTGTAACTTTGGAGAAAAGATTGCTGTTCTCATGAGGAGGGTCAGGCGAGTCAGTTTTGAGTGAAAGTTTACTGAGGGAAGATTTGTTATAGAGCACTTTGACTTAGTTTTGGAAGAAGGTAGCCAATCTGCTGCAAAAATCTTGGCTATAATGGCTAATCATCTCTATAGCTAGAATTGTAAGTTTCCTTACTGTTAGGAAAATTTATTTTGTTGAGTTCTTAGCTGCTTCTATTTTTGGGTAAGGTAGGAGGCCTTTTCCTTCCCTATCATTAGTTTATTGTTAGACGATTCCTGTTTATATTTATTTTGCTCAGTATCACAGTAATTCTTTCTCCAGATGCTCTCTTGCCTTCTGCATTTTTGTTTTTGGGCTCTAAGAATATCAGTAAACCAAGGTGCCGTAGGATGTTGACTTTTACTATGAGAAACCTTTGATGGAGCAAGTGAATTGACGGCAGATGTTAGCCGGGGAGTATAATTATTAACCATAATAACAATCTCCTTTGAGGTTGAAGGTACTGACTCTTGCAATGCTTGCTGTAATTTGTCAGGCAAACTTTTGTGCCATGGCTGGATACTAAGATTATTAGAGAATGTCCTATCTTGTTATGGGAGATGTGATAAATTATTATCAAATGTTCTTACTAAATAGTCAGACCAGATCACAGGTAGTATACTAGAAGTGGTTAAAAAATGATTATTAGTAAAAATGCAGTAAAGACAATGCTCGGCTGAGTGGGTAGGGCCTACCATTACCTGCCTAAGACCACAATTAGCTGTCATCTCGAGTAGAGTTTCTGCGTCCTTATCAGCGTCATTTTTTAGATAAAAGTGATGGCCCCCCAGGAGTGTAAAATCAGTGAGAGTTGCACAGGATTCTATGATAGTGTAGTGCTAGAGGCACTCTTATGGTCTGACACCACGTGATGACCTTTGACTACCATCATTTTAATTGAGTTTGGTGCTTTACTTTACCCAAGCAGGAATGTACGACATCCTGTATAAGCCTTGCTTCTCTTGAAGATTTCTTTCTTGTAATCTTGCAGTCTTACAGTGGGAGCTGTCACAGAGTAGAACATCCTTGCTAAGAACAGAACGTGTGGGATGTGCATTTGAAAGCATGAGAGAGAGAGGTGTAGAATGTACTTTTTGGCCTCGAAGTGCAGTGTTATGAGCAGTGGTGCACAAATGTGCATTATGTTGTACAATGAGATCAAGTATGTGATGATATAGGCAGTGGTGCACAAACGTGCATTGTGTTGTACATTGGGAGGAATTATGAAGTTCTACCTATTGGCTTTGACATGGCCTCATGTCATCCTGAATTCTGACTCTGCCTTGCTTGAGCTTTTCTACGCACACAGTCAGGCCCCCAGAGGGTTTGCAAGTTGTTTGGGTTAATCACGTTCAAGGTTGTTTAATGAACCCTGGAAGGCTTTCGTAAACTTCGTTAAGATAAAGGCTGGAACATGTGAGAATGTAGAGGGAATGTGGGAACTCCTTTTGCCCTGGAATGCTTGTATGGAAACTGGCCAGTTCCGGTTCCAGTAAGTTTCCTTGGCACAGTAGTAAAGACTCTCGAAACTTCTAATGTGTTTTGAGACTATAAAGCCAGATACCCCACATCAGGCAGGCAGGCAGGCACCCGTGCTGCATGATATACTGGTAAAACATATTTTAATTAAAATAAAAGTGCCAAATAAAATCATAAAATAGGGTATATAACCCTTATAAGATGGCGCCCGTAAATAGGAGCCAGGCACCTCTTAAAAGAGAAGCACCAAGTGCCTGTTACAAAGAAAATAAAACGTATATTGTTCCACGCAAACGCAGATTTGCATCCAGGTTCAGCTGCCATAGGTTAGTTAAGCTGTTTTTTAGCTGTGCGGACGCGCTGTGAGCAGTTTTCGAGCTGCACGGATACGTTGCAAGCTCGATAAATGTCCCTCCATGAAGGGGGTGTCAGGGGGAGGAGCTGAGGGGCGATTCGTGCCAGCCAGTCTACCAATAGAACTGGTGGGATTAAAACAATTGCAGTCCCTGCTGCATGATCTAATGGTAGCCACAATATTATTTGGTAAACACGCAGGCTTTCAGAATTTTTTCTGAATAATTAGAAGTTTCAAGTCTGGAAGAGATATCTTGCAAGGGAGTTGAAAAGGCAATCCCCGTAACACAGAGGAAACTGTGGCTAACCGTGGCGCACACAGTGGGCCCTGTATGAGGTTGGCCTCCTTAATGCTGCATTCAGCACATCCCTGCTGACCACCTGCCGGGACCCCCTCCCCACGGGAGTCCCACCTATGTCCAGCGCCTCTGCTGTGTCATTTCCGGTGCGTAGTGGGCTGGGGACAGGTACTTATACCTGCCCCCACCCATTGGGGAGAGGATGTGGTCCATCGGCTTAAACTGCCGACTTTGGTGCTGGAAACCAGAGTTCGAGCCTTGAGGTCGCGTCCACATCTTGTGATTCTGGGCAAATCACTTAATCTCCCCGTGCCTGAATGTATAATGTAAATACGGTGCTCTTGTGAAGCGCTCCAAAACCTTCTGGTCGAGTTCGCGCTATATAAATATGCAAATAAAAATAAAAATTGCCCAGCCTCTTTGTGCCCCGCTGGACACGCTTTTGTGGTGGTTCTGCTAATTGAAATAACTAGCCAGGCATTTTAAATGATATGATTAACTTTATTTGCCCCCGAGCGCCGGGACGCGTACCTTCTACCACGTTGTCTCGCGGCGATCTGCCCGTGGGCAGGACTGCTCTCGAATCTGGGCGTTGTGTGAATGTATCAAAGGGGAGATTGCCCCATTAATCGGTTCATTTTTACAGGAATAAATTTGTGCAGCTTCCAGTCCTGCTACACTCTCCGTGCTCCGTGAAGGAAAGTAAAATAGGTCCAACAAATCTCACAAACAGTGAAGGGAGGTCTGGTGTGGCCGTGGGAGCTGAGGTGTGTGGGTGACCATGCGGAAAGCGTCTGTTCCTTCAGAGAGCACGTTATTTAGTGTTTCCCCGCCGGTGGCGCGCGCATTCAGGGAAAAAGTCACGTGTGACGTATGATGGGGTACATTTGACCGGGAAAGGTCTTGGGATCCCACCACCCCTCATGTTCTGAGCGCAGTGATAGATTCAAATGTGCCACAGGATATTAGTGTTTCAGCCAGGGGTTATGCACAGTGGTGCAGCGGGCGCTCGGCATTCGTCGATTTTGCCTTGTCTTCGATGCAGGCAAGTTCGTGCCGGCATAGAGAGGTAGGCGTTTTCAACCACTGCTGCCGCCATAGCTGAAGCAGGGCCAGATCAGAGTCCCATCGCCGGCCCTACAGTCTGGGGATGCCCTGGCTGTCACTGCAAGAGTGATGTAGCTTTGTGGAGTTTGGTTATTGTGATGTAACTTTAAAGTGAAGCATTTTCAACACTCTTACATTGAAGCTATAGTTGTTGCTTATTTACCTCATGCAGCTATTAACCATTGACTAACTCAATAGTCTTGGCTTGCTGCAGGAGCAATGTTACATGTTGATTTATAGCTTGATACAAGGATAGAAGAGGCAGAACTGTGCGGCACTAAGCTAAGCAAAGAGTTCAGCACAAATGTTTTAAACCAATGCCAAAGAGAGCTGCTGGGGAAGACTAGCCTTTCATTTTCAGGGGTCTGCTGGGTATGTGCATGGGCCATATGTTGCACATTGTATAAGGAGGTGACTTCCGTGGGGGTAAAACAGCCGGATTACCCAGTCAGACACCACAAGCTCCGTGAGAGCATAGGGTTTTGGGTATTCACTGGGCCCTGGTTTTCTATGCTTTTGTTCCGTTGGCCAACTGAGGCAGAAGGCCAGGGAATGGGTAAACATTACCCCTAAGTTGCATCAATATAGTTATGCCTGCCAGTAACAGAAGGGGTTCAGCAACATACTCGAGAATTTAACCAAAGTGCATCTGTACTTGCGCAAAACGTGGGCTCTGACAACACGTTTGTTCGCCAAGATTTACACTTACTTCCTTTTGGAAGACCAGAAGGCCAAACAGCTTAATTTACATATATTGCTGGCCTAATGGTAAGCGAGTGAAGTGCAAGCCAGTTGCTCTTCAATTGCTTGTAGCTGGGACTCGGCTATTAAGTACTTGCTAGGCAAGTACTTAATCCCTTTGTGCTATGCGCTATCTTGGTGTAGCTTACTTTTGCAACATTTTTATCTGGTTGTGGATCCGAACCAGATGCAGGGTAGATGGGTGCAAGGGCCCGAATGTTGTTACAGAACCTTTGTGGATGAGACTCATGTGGGGTGCAGGTGGCTGCATGCCCAAAGGGGCACGTGAATATCGTGCTCCCCTCCATTCAGTATCTGGGACACCGGTGTCTTTAAGTGGTCTTGTGATGAAAAGGAGCTTCAGGTGTACTGCAGACAGTACTTATGCAGTAATAAGGCGTGGCTTCAAGTCCTGGCAGGGGCATTCAGTTCATCTTTCTGTAAAGGTTTCTTGATGGCAGATTATGCGATGCCATGTATGAGAGAATCCTATTTGATGTTCTTCCTTCAAGCAAGAGCCTTTGGGGTGCTATAATGTACTAGGACTCACTGCGCCGGAGCATACTGTAAACGTGCAAGAGGACCTTGGGAATGGTGCGTGTTAACCATTTTCGAATATCTATCCTGCCTCAGTGAGAGGGGATGTGCGAATAGCTGATACTGCTCTTTTAAGTCTCTTGGCTTGGGTATCTGTTAATGAGTATTTTGTTGCAGATAGAAGGGGCGAGTTGGCAAATATCTGATACGCCCCCTTTCTAATAGCCTTTGAGTTTGATACTCGGTCATGCCCAGCTTGTTGAGGTACATGGGACGTGGCTGAATTCCCGGTCATTTATCCTTTAAATTGATGTTTTATGCCTCAGACACGTGTGGATTGGTTTGCTTTTATGACCCCTTGATTGTGATAGATGCGCTGCATGCGTAAAAACGGATTTAATATTGTGTCACCTGGAGAACAGTGGTTTAGGGTTGGAGATGTCGCCAGAGAGGCAAATAACCCAAATGGTGAAGAACCAGGAACCTTAATGGGCCAGGCGGTGCAGTGCACGCCTTAATCTCCGAGTTCACCTGCTTTGTCCGACAGAGACACGGGACACTCCGTTAGGCGTAGAAGGTCAGGTTTATTAGCTGCAGCTAAGTACAGTGGTCCCAGAAGTACACTCGGTATGTTCTTAGGAGACTGCCACTTTACTCCGTGGCGCACAATCTTTTATCACACACAGATTCTCAATGAACACTCCCAATGTATACATGGTTAACCAATGGGAAGAGTTTGAAAACAAGGTATTAAGCGACCCAAATAAACCTCCCTTTCAACTCTGTTTGTCACCCTTCCCCACAAGTTAATCAGTGGTAGTGTCTACAATTTGTCTTGCAGGTGGCAGAACACATTTGTATGCCTCGAAGGACAGTTGTGAAATGAGAGAATACAAGCAGAGAATAGCGAAGGACAGAAGATAAGATAAAGTCAAGAAAAGAATGGTGCGAACAAACAGATAGTCTAAACAGGGAACAGTCAAACCAGACGAGGATTAGTGGACTCGGCCAGACCCTGACACCAGTTTCATAAGCAGAGGCAGGGGGGTTATTTTACACGTATCAGTGGGAAAGGCAAAAACACTATGTTCGCCGTGCTGCCTGAGTGAGGGCAACACAAAATGGCGACGGGACACAAAATGGCGGCTGAATACGAGTGAAATGAGAAACTGAATTACCTCAGACCCTCCTTTTGCCATTACTCAGGCAAGCCGCACAGACTTATTTTAATCTGAGTCGACGTCAATGGCCATGAGGTCATCAAGCTGTTGCTGCAACATCATTTTAATGTTCTCCGTCTTCTGTGACCTAGGCTTTGGAACACACATGGTGGCACAAAGACCGCAAATGGCAGGGCCACACTGCATACAGAGACAACAGGAAAAAATGATGGCCAAAACCACTCCAAGGAAGGTTAATACCTTCCATTCCCATTTGGACAGTAATCCCCAAAACCATTCCAATAATGACCAATCTCCTTCGTCCTGATGAATCGACTCGGAGATCACATGTAATTTGGAGATGGCTTGGTATACCGTAGGGGCATTGTCAGGTATATAAATGCAACAGCTAGATCTGATCAGTTTACAAACTCCACCACGATCCGCAAGAATAACATCTAGAGCAATCCGGTTCTGCTTGTCATGAGACGATCCGCCTGAAGTTTAGCTGTGAGATTACTCAAGGCTCCCACAGTGACATCTATGGTAGTCTCAACAACACAAACCAATTGTCTCATGTTTCTACTGTTGGCCATTGGGCCCCAAAAATGGAGAAATCCTTTAAGGAAATCACCTCCCTCCTGTCCTGCCGTGTCTTTAGAATCAATTATCCCTCTGCCATATCTGTTTCTGTGATGACCTGAAGGAGCAGTGTATGTAGGAGGGAGAAGAAACGCTATATAGCACGTTCCTGAAAAATCCGTCGGTAGCCACGTGTAGGCTTTATCGTGGCAGACAAAATATGTGCCCTGAGATGGCACTAACGGTGGCGATTTCTGAGATGTGTAAATGTATGTATGGGAACAAAAGCTCTTTCCTTGTCCAGTGTCAGTAGTCTGGTCTTTCATTTGTAAACAAAAGTTACCTTGATGGGGTACAGTCCGAATTGGTGGAGATTTTCCCTGTTTAGCTTTATCTGTAAGGCTGGCAACGTAACGAGTCACATTCCAACCATCATATGGCCGTTTCTCATCAACAGGAACCTTACTATTCTCCACAATTCTAGCCATAGCTACCATTCCCTTTATCAGAGAACTATGACTAAAATCTGGTCCACTACCATATGAACCAACCGGACGTCTAAATCGGTTCTCATATGCATTTGAAAACATCACAAAATAAGCCCAAGCAGAACCTTCATAAGGGAACGGAAGTACTAAATATGGCATCCCTTTATCTGTGGTATGCGGCATAAGTCCACACACCCAACAGTCAGTAGTATTAATTGCCAATTGATGCTGATGCAACAACTGGACAAATGAATTATTAAAATATTCTGTTCTCCTGATTAGTTCATGTTGGGGAAGTGTACATAATTGATGTGGGGAGATAGTGGAAAGAAAAGGCAAAGAAATAGAAGTAGGGACATATTTTTGCTGCATAGTATGAACAATCCAACCTGCACAAGCCAATAAAATACTCAAAAACATAAAAACACACAATGTTATGCCACATCGACTGCACAATAATTTACAATATTTCTTCCTCATCTCTTCCTTCTTATCCTTCTTTCCCAATTTGACATCCATCCTCTAAAATTGTTGCTCACGGCAATCTTCCTTACTCACTTGGCTGTGATTATTAGCCGTCCTATGACATTGCAAGTCCTGGGGGCCTAGCCACTATACAGGTCACGAACCAAGACTCCTACCGTGACCCTGCAACCTGGACAGATGGTATATGTTACAAAAGGGATGAGAATCTCAGGTATCCTTGACCGGTCTAGGCCTTAAATTATATCGAGTTCTGTTCAGTACAGTTTGGTCCTGAAATAATGTCTGTGGGTCTGTAGTGTTCAATCGGAGATGTGGCGGTACAGCTTCTTGTAAAACGTCGTCATCTTCTTTCTCTGACCGAGATCCATCCAGGCATGCGCTACTGGAAGGTACAAACCGGGGGACCTTTTTGCCTTCAAAATCACCTACACCCTTACGGACCCACTGGTCAAAAGGCAAGGGCAGGGGTACCTTCTTGCAGTGCACGCCATGGATCCAGTTATTTTTCCCTTCGACTTTCACCGCTGTACGTGTCACCAGAAGAACTTGTCGAGGCGCCTTCCAACGAGGTTCCAAATTCCTTGTCCTCTGAATTTTTTTTACACAGACCGTCTCCAGGTTGGATAGAATGTCCTGGGTCTGTGGAGGCCTCTGGTAAAGCGTTTTGAACCTGTTGGTGGAGAACACGTAATTTAGTGGTAAGGTCATGTAAGTAGTCAATCAACATTGGATATTGTATGTCAGAATACTTTTTAGGGCGAGGGACTCCCCAAACATTAGTAGGGCGCCCAAAAACAACCTCGTATGGGCTGAGTCCCAAACGAGAATGTACAGCTGTTCTAGTGGATAGGAGAGCCAAAGGTAAAGCATCGGGCCAGGCAAGACCCGTGCTAGCCTGTACCTTTGCAAGTTCAAGTTTGAGGGTGCTGTTATAGCACTCTACCAAACCCGCTGATTGAGGATGGTTCGCCGCATGGAATTCTTGCTTGATACCAAGACCGGCACACACCTTTTTCATAATTTGGCCCACAAATTCACTTCCATTGTCACTCCAGACAATGCGCTGCAAACCAAACCTAGGGAAGAACTCTTTCAAAAGAACTTTGGCAGTGGACAAAGCAGTGTTGTCTTTCAGGGGGTAGGCTTCTATCTATCTGGAAAAGGCACACACCACCACCAGAACATATTTGAGATTGTTGCATCGCTCCATGTGAATATAATCAATTTGTAGCACCTCAAAAGGATATGTTGGGGGAGCAAAATGACCTGCTGGAGTTGGGGTTCCCTTTCCTGGATTATGCATCAAGCAAACGATACAATGCTTCACCAAATTATCTGCACATTTAGGAATCCCTTCGTTCAGCCAAACTGGAGCCAGAAGCTTACATATTCCTTTCGTACTGATGTGGGCTGGACCATGCGCCATAGCAACTACAGGCAGTACATAGGCATCTGGTAACAGCCAACGCTGATGTTCTGACAATTCTACCCAACATCCCACTGCGTCTAACATTCCTGTACTTTCTTTCCACTTACTCAACTCTTTCTCTGTAGCCTCTCCTTGAATCGATCTCACACTTTCTATTGTGTCCTCACACATTCCTCTTTCCCTGACCCAATTTGCAGGGCCTGCAACATACATGCGACTTGTAGTATCCCTGGTTTTTCTTTCGCTACTTCATCCGCAAAAGCATTCCCGCGACCAACATCAACAGTAATCCTCTTATGCGCACTACACTTTACAATTGCTATCTGGGTAGGCAAAGCAAGTGACTCAAGAAGGTCAGTTACCAACTGACCATGCTGTATCTTAGTACCGTGGGAGGTAAAGAATCCTCTTTCCTTCCACAACCGACCGAAACTATGTGCCACACCGAACGCATACTGGCTATCGGTATACACGTTCACTCTCTTTCCTTTAGATAACACACACGCTCTGGTCAAAGCTATCAGTTCAGCTGCCTGAGCTGAGTTATGTCTGATGCGTGCTGTCTCCATGATTGTATGCAAGGTAGTAACAGCATAAGCTGAAGTTGTCTCACCATTAGGGAGTTTAAAACAAGAACCATCCACCCATAGGATCCCATTCGGGTCCACTAGTGGTGTATCTTTCAAATCAATCCTACCTTTTGTCTCCTCCTCAGTACGGAGAAAACAATTATGTTGTTCCTGAATATCTTTCTCCTCTGGAAGAGGTAACAATGTAGCTGGGTTTAAAGTGTTACATCGTTTGATGTGTAGATGGCTAGTCAAGAGCGTCAGCTCATATCCAGACAAGCGAGCACTTGTAAGATGCTGCGTAATCATCCTATTTAGCAAGGTATCCACTGCATGTGGTAACATAACAACGAGAGTATTATCTAGTACTACTCCAGCAGATTGACGAATAGAAATTGCCGCTGCTGCTGTAGCTTTAAGACAACTAGGCAATGCCTTGGCTACTGGGTCTAATGTAGCCGAAAAATAGGCACATGGCCGCTGTTTGTCTCCAAATTGTTGTGTTAAGACTGACAACGCACAACCCTTTCTTTCATGGACATAGAGTGTGAAGGGCTTACTGTAATCCGGAGTACCTAACACAGGAGCAGAGCACAGAGAAGCACGTAAATCCGAAAAACTCTTCTGACATTCGTCAGTCCAAGGAAGGGGTTGGGGTGTGTCTTTCAAAGTGAGTGCCAACAAAGGTTTGGCCAACAAAGAAAAATTTGCAATCCACTGTCTACAATAAGAGGTAATGCCCAGAAAGGCACGCACCTCTCTTTGTGTGGATGGCACAGACATTTGTGCAATTGCTTGGATACGTTCTGGGGTCAATCGTCTTCCCTCCTTCGACAAGAGATGACCTAAATAGGTAACCTCTTGGCGGACATATTGTAGTTTGGAAGGTGAAACCTTATGATGAAGATCAGATAAGTGACGCAACAGTGCAACAGTCATATTCTTGCAAATTTCCTCTGAGTCAGCAGCAATCAATAAATCATCTACATACTGAATAAGGGTAGCACCTGGCGGCAAAGGAAAAGCATCAAGCTGAGATTTCAGAGCTTGACTATAGATGGAGGGGCTTTCACAATAGCCTTGGGGTGCGCGCTTGAACCGGAAATTTCGGCCTCCTAAAGAGAAGCCAAAAATATCCCTACTCTCTTCAGCAATGGGGATACTGAAGAAAGCATTTTTCAGATCAATAACAGAAAACCACGCTGCCAAGGCAGGTATCATAGTTAACAGGGCAGTTATATCTGGAACAACAGGAAACTGTGGTACAACAATTTTATTAATCTCCCGAAGATCAATCACAAAGCGATAAACAGGAGGCTGAGAAGAATCAGTGTGCTTGAGAACTGGGAGAACAGGACTATTGCATACATTTCCTCTCATCTCCTCGACCACACCCTTTTGAACCAAATCATAAATAATAGCCAGAAGCGCTCTTTCACCATCGTTGGAAATTCTATATTGAGGAATGCGTGGCAATTTAGCATTGGGCTTGATGGTAACAATATAGGGTGGGATCTCAAGACAACCAACATCATTTGGACCCGTAGCCCAAAGTGTTGCAGGGAGAGAAAGCAATTCGGGTGGAAATTGATCTTTAGACAAATACATTGGAGAAGTCAGTTTCTGGCCCAAAGCAAGATGCACACCAGAAGGAGAACAATATATCGTTGCATGCAATCGTTTCAATAAATCCAAACCCAACAAATTCTCGCCGCAACCAGTCGTTAAAAGAAGCGGAGCCTCCAATTCATAAGAACCAATCGAAATAGGCAGAGGACAAGAGACCGGGCAACGAACAGGGGCGCCAGAAAATCCTACCGATACATTTGTTAAGCCAGACAAAGGTGCCCCAGGGAGTTTGGAATGAATGATAGAACTTCTCATCGCACCAGTCTCTAAAAGAAATGGCTCTGAAACACCCATTGCAGTGACATTAACATAAGGCCCATTCTGATCTACTGATATCGATACAACTCCCTCAATTTGTCTATGGCTATCCTAGTTAGCGTGAGAACCTTCATTCTCACCTTCAACATAGTAGTCATCATTGTAATACTGTGTAGACTGAGTACTTTGCTGATCAAAGTAGTTCATAGAATTTGGAGGTGGAAGGAAACGCTGTGTTTGAGGCAACATACCTCTACCTCTACCCCTGGGCGCTAATTGGAATCCACCACGACCTCGTGGACTAGATAGTCCTCCATTACGCTGTAATAAAACCGGGCAGCCATTCTTAAAATGACCTTCCTCCTTACAATAGGCACATTGGTTAGGACCTAACAAAGGCCGCGGAATAAAGGGCTCAGGCTTTTGAAACACTCTCTGAAACTGGGGAGGCTGTTGAAACTGGCGCTGAGAAGAGCGAGGAGGATAAGCCTGTTGCAGAAGAACCTTCGTTTTTAATTCTTTAGTCTTTTTCTCTTGCTTATCTTTTTCCTCTTTGTCCCTGTTCTCGTAATATTGAGCAGTAGCCAATATCTGAGCAGAAGAAGAAACAGCCCATGAACTTTCGGAGTCTTTCAATTTATGTGACAACTCGGGAAGCCAATTAAATACAAATTTATCTACAAATAATCGCTGTCCACCCTCCGTAGTCATTTCCTGACCACTGTGATCAATAAACGTCTCCTCAAAACGAGTGAAGAAATCGGAGACACTCATCTTTCTTTTGTTTACACGCAGCTAATTTATCCCAATTTACTCGTAAGGCAGGCATCATTGTTTTCATTAAAGTAATAATCCTACCAGGGAGTTCTGAAATCAAAACATCAGGCTTAGCACCACCCACTTGGGCTCTATCCGCGGCAGTTATAACAGCCCAGGTACCACCCAATTCTTGAGCGTGATCCTCTCTACGAATCCGAGCCCATAACGCTTGTGGGACTACGTTTCCCATTAACATGTCAATATCGGCTAAATTCATAATACAGGCATCAGCAGTCTGGGACAATTCTTTATAGTAACCAGCAGGATTTTTACGGGGATCCGGTAAAGACTGTTTGAGCCAAAACATCAGATCTCTTCCAGGGGACATGTACCCATATACGCTGGAAGTGAGCGGGAATAGCTGGATTATTACCTGCTGGTGCAACCTCTTCCCTCCATATCGGGGGAACCTCTCTCATTGGGTATTGTTTCAATGTTTGCCGAACAGTAGGATCAAAATCAAGAAAAATCCGCGAAGAAAATAAGGACCTAAAAGTAACAAGTGTCCTTACGGCGTCCTCAACCTTAGGACCCACAATGAGTCCTTTATCAAAATTAGCCTGAACATCCAACAAACCCTGGGGAGCTACACCCAAATCCATATCCTCCCATCCTTTAACAAGAGTGTCACACATAACATTAAAAACGTATCTGTGTGTGGGCGCATCCCACTGATGAAAAGTGGTCATGATATCGTTCACACTATACTGGGAACCCTTCTCGATCCATTTGCGAGCGAGAGAGTCCAACACCACCCATTCGTCGGAATCTGGAAGTTGACTGGAGGCAAAGGAATCGGTGGCGAAGGAGGTGGGAGTGGCAATACCAGAAGGGGCAAATGTGGAAGAGCCAGAACAGGTGGGGGCACAACAGGCTACTGAACAGGTTGTAACAACGGGGGTGCATTAGCACCTTGTACATAGGGCGGAGGTAATCTCAATAGGTGAGACATCAAAGGGTCTTCCTCCAGATCCTTACTTTTATCAGAAGGGGAAGTAGACAACACTGGATAGCATCTATCTATCGCCATACGATGCTGTCTCTCTGAGATTTCCATTGCATGATCAACCTCATTATCTTTAAACTGCTGGGCAGCCTGTATAACCGTTATGCCTTGTACTTTCTTATCTCGTTTTGCCTGCTTAATTTCTTTCTGTTTGGCTTCCTTACGCCAGAAGCGGAAAGAGTCAAACATTGCCGGCAGGGCCGGGCTTTTCTTTTAAACAATATCGCTTCCAAATTATCTAATATATCAGGCTCAAAACTCCCATTCTGTGGCCACTGCAGAACACCATTGTTCTTTGTATATCGGATCCATGCCTCGTTAAAGGCAATGGGTCCCACACCATGTTTTGAATAAAGCTCATAGGTGGGAGTTCCAACCGGAGGAATAGGACAAGAGTCCTCCAGCCGGGAATCCCTATCACAACCAAAACAACAGAACTTCCTAAACTTACTCAGACCAGGCATCGTTATTTCACTGGACTGTTCACAAACATCAAGGGGTTAAATCAAATAATACAGCACAAACGTACTCACCCCTCGGCTTCGGCTTTTGCAATAGCCGAATCAAAGACCCAAATCAAAACAAAATAGTGGGAGCTACCCACCAATACTTAACTAAGTGGTCTTCTTACGCCAACAGAGGCCCGTCTAACGTCTCACGATACCAAACATCGCCGAAAGGGACCAAAGCAGGGTAGCAGTCAGGGCAGCAGTCGTCAGCAGCCGTCAGAGAGGAGAAACCACTCTGCAAAAGACCTTCGGACCACTTCGACATACAGGGGTCACTTGACGTGGTTTGCGATTCCTCCGGAATTTTCTTGCGGGGCTCCTCACGACCCTCGGGCAGAACTGCTACCTCTGAAGCCGCCCCACATTGGGCGCCAATTAGAAGAACCAGGAACCCTAATGGGCCTGGCGGCGCAGGGCACGCCTTAATCTCCGAGTTCACCTGCTTTGTCCGACAGAGACATGGGACACTCCGTTAGGCGTAGAAGGTCAGGTTTATTAGCTGCAGCTAAGTACAGTGGTCTGACGTTCTGTGAATTTTGACTCCATTTTGTATTTCAGCGCCATTTTGTGTTGCCTTCACGTAGGCTCACAAAGGTATCTTGGCGAACGAAATTTCCTTGTCCTTTCGACCTGTGTATACATTAACTAGGTCCTTCTCTGGCAGTGAAATTAGTTTTAGGAAACCAATCTCCCCAATTGATCCTTGTCTGAACTCGTTAATCCATGTTTGACCTATTGGTTAACCTCAAGTATTCTTTTTCTGCCTTATCTTGTTCATCAGCCTTCACTGTTCCTTTCTTACACTATTTTCATTACACGGATACTATTCCCAATTACGAAGTTTGTCATGCTTCTGGAGATTGAATTTGGGACTCACCTATAGATTAACTTTTGGGTTTGGGCTGCTGTAAATTGCATTTTTGCTATATGATACTTGTTTTTAAACGTTTGCTATTGGCTAGAACTTGGTGCAGTAGGCGTATCCCTCTTAATGTGAATATTGGGTATAAAAGATGGGGACTCACGGAGTAAAGTGGGCAGTCTCCTGAGAACCTACTTCTGTGTACTTCTAGGACCACTGTGCGAGCTGCAGCTAATAAATTTGGTCTTTGACGCCATCCAGAACGGTTCCGTGTCTCTGTATAACAGGGCAGGTGAACTCGGAGATTTCAGGTGTGCCCTGACGCCGCCAGGCCTAAGAGCCCGGTTCTTCAACTGGCACCCAGCGTGGGGCAACATCAGCGGTACCGGTCCAGCCCGAAGATTGCGAGGAGCCCTGCGAGGAAATTCTGGAGGAGGGCCCCCACATCATCGACCCCTGCATGTCGAAGTGGACCGAAGGTTTTTTGATGCATGGCTTCCCCTTTACGACGGCTGCTGATGACTGCTACCCTGACTGTCGCCCTGCCTTGGTCCCTTTGGTGATGATTTGTAAAGCGAGACGCTAGACGGATTTCTGGTTGGCGTGCGAAGACATTTTGGTTAAGTATAAGTGGGTCGCTCCCATGTTTTGTTTGTTTCTTGGGATTTGATTCGGCCATTGCAATTGTCGAAGCCGAGGGGTACGTATATTTGCGATTGAAGTCATTTGAATACCCCCTCGAAGTTTGTAGTGAGACCAGTGAGTTACGATGCCTGGCCTCAGTAAGTATAGGAAATGGTGCTGTTTTTGTTGTGATAGGGATTCCCGAGTGGAGGATTCGTGTCCGATACCTCCGGTTGGAACTCCGACTTATGAGCTCTACTCAAAGCATGGCGTGGGTCCCATAACCTATAATGAAGTATGGGTTCGCTACACGAAGAAAGATGGTGTTCTACAGTGGCCACAAAATGGTAGTTTTGAATCAGAGATTTTAGACAACCTAGAGGTAGCATTGTTTAAAAAAAAAGCCCGGCCGCCTATGTTTGACTCCTTTCGCCTTTGGCACAAGGAAGCCAAACAGAGAGAAATTAAACAGGCAAAGAAAGATAGAAGGGAAAAAGGGATGACTGTTTTACAAGCTGCTCGACAGTTTAAAGATGATGAAACTGATCGTTCAATTGAGGTGTCTGACAGACAACATCGCATGGCAATTGACAAATGTTATCCAGCATTGCCACCTCCCCCTTCGAATGCAGATGTTGACTCCGAAAAGGATCCCTTAATCTCGCATTTGTTAAGATTGCCTCCACCTTATGTTCAGGGTGCTACTGCACCTCCGTTATTCCCTGTTGTTCCACCCCCTGTTGTTCCACCCCCTGTTGCTCCACCCCCTGTTGTCCAGCCACCCGTTGTTCCACAGATGGTTCCTGCTCCCCCACTACAGCCCCTCCCAGGGCCATCAGTCTTGCCTCAGACTCCTTTTCCTCCAACTCCTTCCTCTCCGACTTCTCTTATCTCTGCTCCTTTCCCCTCTGTTTCACAGAATACTTTATCTCCTGTTCTTATGACAACCTCCCCTTCTGTTCGTAAATGAATGGTTGATACTGTCTCTAGCCTTTTTTCTCCTTTCCTTGGGTCACTGAATCTGACCCCTGTTCTTCCTCGTAAACAAACACGTAGTCGGCTTCCAAGACCCGAAGAACGGGAAGTGTTAGATCTTCTCGCTCGTTGGTGGATTTCGAATGCCTCCAAGTATAGTTTACAAGATATTCTGGATACTTTCCTACAGTGGGAGGCGCCAACACAAAGGTATGTTTTTGATGTCATGTGTGCCTTTCTTCGCCAGGAATGGGTGGACATGGAGTTGGGTCCAGTTCCGCTGGGTTTACTTGATGTTCAGCAGGAGTTTGCTAAAGGGACAATTGTGGGTCCCGATGTTGGGGAAGCTGAAGAGACGCTTCTCACTTTTAGGTCTAAGTTAGCTTCTCAGTCTTTGTCTCAACCTGACCCTTTTGTTAGAAGAAGAGTGAAGCATTATCCGATGAGAGAGGTTCCTCCGGTATGGAGAGAGGCAGTTGCAGCTAGTGCCGGTGGTAATCCACCAGCTATACCTGCGCATTTCCAGCGAGTGTGGGTACATGTGCCTTGGAAAAGATCTGAGGTTTTGGCTCTTAAGCAGACCTTGCCTGATCCTCATAAAAACCCTGCTCGCTATTATAAGGAGTTGTCTCAGACTGTTGATGCATGTATTATGAATCTGGCTGATATAGATATGCTGATGGGAAATGTAGTTCCTCAGCCATTGTGGGCTAAAATTCGTAATGAGAATCATGCAGCGGAGTTAGGAGATACGTGGGCTAATATTGTTGCTATGGATGGTCGGCAGATAGGAGGATCTAAACCCGAACCTTTAATAGCAGAACTTCCTAATAGGATTATTGCTTGAATGAAAACGATGATGCCTCCTTTGCGAGTTAATTGGGATAAGCTAGCGGCTTGCAAGCAGAAGAAGGACGAGAGTGTGTCTGATTTCTTTACTAGGTTCGAGGAGACCTTCATTGATCATAGTGGCCAGGATATGAGTACAGAAGGTGGCCAACATTTGCTTGTGGACAAATTTGTCAGTCAGTCAAATTCCTTTATTCGATAAATCAATACCATAAAAGACACATATACAATCGTAACAAACACAGTTAAAAAACATTAAAATATACAGAAATTCATGGGTTATTTGCCATTCATAATGTGGCCTTTTTCATGTTCAAATATAAATTAATTTAAAAAACTACAGATATAAAATTGTACGTCAACCGTTAAAAGTTTAAAAAATGATCTAATTTAAATCCTACAGTGGAAAAACAAGTTTTTTCCTAGTACGCATAGCAGCGACCAGAAAGCTCGCAACGTGAAACATAATTCGTGGGGAGCTTAATTGTTGCAAGTATACAAGTGCTGGTCTGACCTGTCTAAAACCCAGCTCCCTCAAGATCGGGAGCAAAAACTTCCTTCTACAGTCCTTGTAAAAACTACAGAACATAAAAAAATGGAGAGTGTCCTGTCTTGAGCAATTATCGCATTTACAAGGATCTGCACGATCCATGGGACACCAGTTTTGAAAAAAGCCCAAGGAAAAGTGCACCAGGTTAAACCTAAATCTGATTAGGAGATACCGATAGTATGGGGCATTCACAACAGTCAAGTATGGTTCAGGGCCCGGGCAACTGATCAGGGCATAATTCGCTCTGACTGTTGGTTTTACCATTTCTGACTCCTCACGCTCAATGGAAAATAAAGCCTCAAGGGCCGTTTTAGTCGATGAGAGATCCTTTTTCGTGATAATTTCAGGTGAACAAAAAAGGGCCTCGCGTCCTATCTTTTGGAACCCAGATTTTATGTACTCCAACCATGAGATCTTGTTAATGTTGTCCAGTTTTAGGCAATTTTTCAATATCACATGGTTTAGAGTAATTTCATTATTCAGCCAGATCTTGAGCCAATATAGGAGACGGGCAATTCTAATTTGGTCGGTCACAAAACCGATCCCCACTTCCGTATGTGTAGAGAAAGTCGGGGTAGACTGTGGGACAGAAAGGATGTCTCTTAGGAACTTGTTTTCAATTAACTGAATTTTATTGTGGTTAGTATGACCCTATATCTGGCAACCATACGTGGCAACGGCTAAACATTTTGCTTCATATACCTTTAAAAGGGATTCAACTGGTCTAGCCCCTAATCTTTTGGTAAAGCCTCTAACTCCTGAAACTGTCCTTGCGAATGCCACGCTCCGGCTATTAATTTGTGCATACCAGGTTGCCTTTTCATCAAAGACAACCCCCAAATAGGGGAATGTTGGGACCCTGTTAACCACATCCCCACTACAAAAGAAAGTTGTAACCCTGGATTTCTGCCTTCCCTTCCCAGCAATCAAAACCTGGGATTTCTTCGCATTTATTTTGAGATCCAAATTTTTCATAAAGTTTCCGAAGGCATCCAACAACTTTTGCAACCCTACCCCAGTGCGAGCCAGAAGGACTGCGTCATCCGCATACAGGAGAACCGGAACAACCTGATCTCCTATTCGCGGAATATCCACAGATACCTCTCCCAGTCGGGAATCAAGAGCATTTATATATAAGGTAAACAACAAGGGGGCCAGGATACATCCCTGTCTAACACCTCTGTCTGAACTAAAGTGTCTCATGCATCGCCCATTTGAATTAACTCTAATTTTAGCCGATAGATCCGAGTGTAGATCAGCCAAAAAATGTACAAGGGAAGCTTGAATGCCCATATCCAATAGGATATTCCAGAGCTTAGATCTATTGACAAGATCGAACGCAGAGGAAAGATCCATAAATCCCATATATAGAAACCCTTCCTTGGCCACTGTATATTTATTTATTAAAAGGTGCAAATTCAGGCACTGATCAATGGTGCTCCGTTTGGATCTAAAACCATATTGGGCGTCAGACAGGATCCCGCTCCCCTCCAACCATTCACTTAGCCTGTTCAAGACCACTCTACCTAGTATTTTTACAGATGAATCTATCAGAGAGATTGGTCTGTAACAGGAGGGATCCTGTCTGTCACCTTTTTTAAAAACTGGAATAATGGTTGAGGTTGCCCATTTGGCTGGAAAACTATTATTTTGCCCAGTCCTGTTAAATACATTAGTTAAAATTTTTGACCAGGTGTGTGGGTCGGCTCTAAACAGGTCCGCGGGGACCCCATCAGGTCCAGGGGCCTTATTTCGTGACATTTCTTCTATGGCCCATTCTACTTCGGAAACCTGTAGGTCCAGAGGGCAAGAAATGTTATGTGACATAATTGATGAAGCATAATTACCATCTACAGGGAGGCTGTATATCTTTTCGAAGTGGGTTATCCATGCCTCGTCTGAGATATTACAGTCTAATTCATGATTTTTATCATCATCAAGAAACAAGGGCTGGTTTATAGTTTCCCAGAATT
Organism: Triturus cristatus; assembly: GCF_964204655.1. NCBI lineage: Eukaryota > Metazoa > Chordata > Amphibia > Caudata > Salamandridae > Triturus > Triturus cristatus. The sequence continues at coordinate 358,508,293 of NC_140595.1, forward strand.
TCCTACTATCTTTCAGAGTGTCAGAAGACAAAAGGTTTATCCAGGCTTCCTCCTTTAACTCCTGTTTTCTTTCGGCTAGGGCCTGTTTATATACTAGCCTTTTAGAGACTACGAGTTCCCTATCTCTAGGGATAGTCTTCAAGGCATTCAAGAGGGCAGCATGAGACTGGGAACATTTTTTATTAAACCATCTTTTTCCCGACTGGACTTTTTGATTTCCTTTAATCAGTAGACTATGGTTTATTTGTTTACAAATAATGTTAAAAGCATTTATGACCTCTGGGCCTTGAGACTCAGGATCAAGACAAATGTTAAACTCGGCTTCGGTTTAAGACCGAACTTCGGTCAAAAAGGTAGCTGGGACCACCTTTGTCCACCTGAGTTTCCTACCCTGGTCAGTTAAGGCAACCTCTTTCACCGGATTTTGTGCCGAATGCCTAAACGCTAATAATCGACCTCCCGGAATTATTTCCAATATCACCGGGTTGTGATCACTAAAAATAGAAACCTCAGAAAAATAACGTACAACTTGGACTAACATTAAAGAACTCAGAAAAATATAATCAATGATTGTACCTTTGTCTTTCCCTTTAAAGGTTGTGGTCCTGTTTTCGCCCTCCCCGCAGGCTGACTCGTAAAGATTCCATTCTGCGAGGAGATGTTCTAGTTTCTCCCCCTGTTTAGTATGTTCAAAATGCGGGGCGGCCGAAAACTGTGGATCCTCATGATCATTACCTCGACACAGTTTATCGCAAAGATGAATATTTAGGTCCCCCATCAGAAGGATCTTGAAGGAATTCGTCCTTAGACTATAAGATAAAAGAAACTGATCTAAAAGGTCCAGGTTATTATCGGCATCCATTGAATTATATAGGTTAATAAATAATACTTTGTTTACATCAGAAGCCGAGAGTTCCACAATTAAACAGTTTTGGCATCCTGCATCAAGCTGCGTGAGAGAGCCCTTTATCTCAAGGGAGAACAAGGTAATCAGTCCTCCCTTTGCTCTCCCTGCAGCACCTTGTTTAGCTGGGATGTGGAAATGACAATAGCCATCCATGGAGAAACTATTTTGGGTATCCCAGGTCTCTTGTAGGGATATTATATCAAATGTACGTGGTAGTTCCTGCCAACTGGCATCATTTATTTTGGCCCTTATGCCCGCTACGTTCCAACTCATAATTTTACAGAGGGGAATTAAGGGGCTTTCTGGGCACTTTGTCTCCCTAATATCATGATTCAAAGATTTTTTAGTATTCTCCTGTGCTAATGCCACCGAAATAGTAGGAGGTGCAAGCACTGGGTTAGAAGGAATATAGAAAGAGTCAGGATGTTCCTGTGAATATACAGAGGGGGCGGGAGAACTTAGACCGGTGTTACAGACCTCTGCCAAAGATTGAACAACCATTTTATAACAATCACCTCCAGACTCTATTAGGCCACCCTGCAGATGGACATCTGGGTTTTTTCTCCTCTTAACAGTCCTATCCTGAACAATTTTATCAGTAGGATCAAGAACAACATTGTTTGAGGTTAGTCAATCCACGCCTTCTATATCATTCAGAGGTTCAAAACGATTGTACAGTGGGAGGTTAAAATCTGATCTAGGTGGTCTGGAATAACCCCTATAAACCCTTTCCCATTGTACCGACCGTGTATTATGAATAATCGGATAGAAGTACCGTAAATCAAGGGTGAGGATTCCTGTGGAACTTTGGGTATTAGGGTGATAACATATATGCCTTACTACTATAGGGTCTCTAAAGTTTATAATGATACAATCACCCTCTACGTCCTTAATCTTAGTACCCAGCCAACTCATCCTTCGCACAAACAAAATTTCAGCTGGCAGATTGGGTGGGAGAGACCTATTTCCATTAAGCCAATGTATGACCTTATTTTTTAATTCTCTGAAGGATTCTGTCTTATCATGTGGGATCATAGGGACACCCGCCAAGATGACCGTATAAGGGAGTGACTCTGGAGGTAAATTTATGCATGGAAGTATGGGGGTCGAGCCAGTATTCAGCGGGACAGGGATAGTGCCGGTGATCTGATCTTTATTTAAATCTGCATTTTCTGCATTTACTGACTTGTTTTCACCTGCTCTATTTGGAATATTAGGGCGTTCTTTGTCAAGCTCTAAAACAGAACTAGTTTCCATCGCCATGGGTACAAGCAGTGTGCCGCGGATAGGATTTTTACTATGCAGAATTGGCACACTAGTAATATCTAGTGTATCCTTATGTGATACCACATTCTTGACTGATGGTAAACACCCAGGGCCTGCTTGAAGCTCTAAGGCTCTTTCCAACGCAGCCGTGTTTGCGAGCAATAGATTTTCAAGATTTTCTACTTTGGCACTTAATTGTTTTACTCTCTCTAACATGGGAGCTAACAATGATCTTAGTAATTGTTCAAGTGTGTCCATATTACTAGTAGAAGATGAGATTGCACATGGCTTACCAGATGTGGTTTTCGTAACTATAGAACTTGAAATATCTAGAGGTGAATTACAATCTGATTGAGTAATAACATTTGGTAATATCTGACTTTTTGCCACTTTGGCTCGTTTTCCATTATGCATCCCTCCTGCACGTTTCGTTTTACAGGATTTAGGCTGACTCATATTCCCCTTTCCTTTGACCTTAACAGTTTCTAATGATATTTCAGGGTTAGGGGATAGAGGAATAGTGGTATGTGCTCCCAAACAAGGTCTATTATCCAGAATAGATATACTATCTGTGCTGTGGATACTGTTTGAGCTTATGTTAGTTATGTCCGATCCAAAAGCCTCAGTACTAGATGCCACATTATGATCCATATCAGTGGGCAAATGAACAGGAGACTGAGCCGTCCTTATGTTCCCCAAAGAGGATCTCTTAGCTGTTAAATCTAAAGACAGTCTCTTCTCCGTGAGAATGATTTCATGTTCCAAGACATGGGTAGCTCTGGAAATGAAGTCATCCAAGGTGCTTGAGATTGATCCCCCTGGGCAGTCTTGCGCAAGTTTACGGCCAGATCTTAAAGAAGTTGCCATAATTTAGACAACAAACAAAGGATCCAAGTACAGGCAGAGACAGTACTTTTACCTGGAAGCGAGGGAGTAACATCAGTTCGTCCTGGTTCTTTTCACAGCATATGTATGTTTTCCTAGGGTAGCGTCCACAGTTCATGGGCAAACAACAAAGGGATATGGCCCAGCCCTGCCCTGCCTCCTCCTGCCCCGGACGGCTACAGACAGTCCCGCCCTTGTCCCGGGCTTCTCCTGGCGCCACCTGCGCGCTACCCGCGACGCGGGGGGCAGGGTCCATTATGTAGCACCTCCGGGCGCGCTGACAGCGTGTTTCCTGTTCCGGTCCCAGGGGATCCTGGGAGATGTGGTTCCGGCGGGCGCTCCCACCACACAGCGGCCACGGCGGCAAGCGACGGCGGGAGGGAGACGCTGCGGGCACCAAGGAGTTGAATGCGCCAAGGAGCTGAGGCACACTCAGGTAGGTTGCGGTAATTGCCCAGGCTTTGACCAGGTTTCTGGCTCGACAAATTTGTGTTTAATTTGCTCCCCGAACTTTCTAATAAGCTGAAGGACTCTGAGAGTTCATGGGCTGTTTCTTCCTCAGCCCAGATTTTGGCTACTGCTCAATATTACAAAAAAAGGGTTAAGGAAGAAAAGGATAAAGTAGAGAAGAAGACTAGGGAATTGAAGACGAAAGTTCTTTTGCAGCAGGCTTACCCACCGCGTCCTAATCAGCGTCAGTTTTCACAACCCCCACATTTTCAGAAGCTGTTGCAGAAGCCTGAGCCTTTGGTTCAGCGACCGCCACTGGGACCGAATCAATGTGCATATTGTAGAGAGGAAGGTCACTTCAAAAGTGGTTGTCCGATTTTGTTACAGCGTGCGAGTGGAATGCCTGGTTTACGTGGACGTGGTGGTTTTCAGCAAGCGCCTAGGGGTAGGGGACGTGGTACGTTTTCCCAGAATGAGCGTTCTTTTCCCCCTCACAATACAATGAATTATTTTGATCAGCAAAATGTGCCGTCTACTCAGTATTATAGTGATGATTATTATGTTGAGAATGAGAATGCAGGTTTTAGTACTAGCTAGGACAGCCTTGGACAAAGCGAGGGAGTAGTACCAGTTCCAGTAAACCAAAATGGGCCTTATGTTGAAGTGACTACACTAGGTGTTACAGAACCTTTTCTTTTGGATACTGGTGCAGCGAAGAGTTCTATTATTCACTCTAAACTCCCTGGCGCACCTTTGTCTGGCTTAACAAATGTTTCTGTAGGATTTTCTGGCGCCCCAGTTCGTAATCCAGTTTCATGTCCTTTGCCCATTTCAATTGGCCCTTGTGATTTGGAAGCTCTGCTCATTTTGACAACTGGCTGTGGTGAAAACTTGTTGGGTCTGGATTTGTTGAAGAGATTGCATGCAACATTGTATTGTTCTCCTTCGGGTGTACATCTCACGCTGGGTAAGAGATTGATTTCTCCAGTGTATTTGTCTAGAGACCAGCTCCCACCTGAATTATGTTTTCTTCCTGAAACGCTTTGGGCTACAGGCCCCAATGATGTTGGTCTCTTACAGATTCCACCTTATGTTGTTACTCTCAAACCGAATGCTAAGTTACCCCGCATTCCCCAGTACAAGATCTCCAGTGATGGTGAACGAGCTCTTTTTGAGATCATCTATGATTTGGTTCAGAAAGGTGTAATTGAGGAGACGAGAGGTAATGTGTGTAACAGTCCTGTTTTGCCTGTTCTTAAACATACTGATTCTTCCCAGTCACCTGTTTATCGGTTTGTGATTGACCTTCGAGAGGTCAACAAGATTGTTGTACCCCAGTTTCCTGTTGTTCCGGACATCACTGCCCTATTGACTATGATTCCTGCCTCGGCTGCTTGGTTTTCCGTTATCAACCTGAAGAATGCCTTTTTCAGCATTCCTATTGCTGAAGAGAGTAGGGATATTTTTGGCTTCTCTTTAGGAGGCCGAAGCTTCCGGTTTAAACGAGCTCCTGAAGGTTATTGTGAAAGTCCTTCCATCTATAGTCAGGCTTTGAAGACACAGCTTGATACCTTTCCTCTGCCTCCTGGTGCTACTCATATCCAGTATGTTGATGATCTTTTGGTTGCTGCTGACTCTGAGGACATTTGTAAAGAAGTTACTCTTTCTTTGTTACGCCATTTGTCTGACCTTCATCACAAGGTTTCACCGTCTAAGTTGCAGTATTGCCGCCAAGAGGTGACCTACTTAGGTCATCTCCTGTCGAAGGAGGGAAGACGATTGACCCCAGAACGTATTCAAGCAATTGCTCAAATGTCTGTACCACGTACACAGAGAGAGGTGCGTGCATTTTTAGGCATTACATCGTATTGTAGACAGTGGATTCCAAATTTTTCTCTGTTAGCGAAACCTCTGTTGGCACTTACTCTTAAGGACACACCACAGCCTCTTCCCTGGACAGAAGAATGTCAGAACAGTTTTATGGATTTACGAACTGCACTGTGTTCTGCTCCTGTGTTAGGTACTCCTGACTATAGTAAGCCTTTTACACTCTATGTGCATGAGAGAGATGGTTGTGCGTTGTCAGTGTTGGCACAACAATTTTGGGACAAGCTGCGCCAATGTCAGTATTTTTCGGCTACTTTAGACCCAGTAGCTAGGGCATTGCCTAGTTCTTTGAAAGCTACGGCAGCAGCAGCCGTTTCCATTCGTCAATCTGCTGGATTAGTATTGAATAATACTCTGATTGTGATGGTGCCACATGCAGTGGATACCCTTCTGAATAGGACGAAAACTCAGCACCTTACGAGTGCACGTTTGTCAGGTTATGAGTTGACGCACTTGGCTAGTCATGTGCATATTAAGAGATGCAACACTCTGAACCCCGCTACATTGTTGCCGATTCCTGTAGAGAAAAATGCTCAGGAACAACACGATTGTTTTCTCCGAACAGAGGAGGAAACAAAAGGCAGAATTGATTTGAAAGATACTCCACTTTCGCATCCCGATGGTACCCTATGGGTGGATGGCTCTTGTTTTAAGCTTCTGAATGGTGAGACGACAGCGGCATATGCTGTTACCACCTTGTGTACGATAGTGGAGACCGCACGTATTAGACAAAATTCAGCGCAAGCAGCTGAATTAGTGGCCTTGACGAGAGCGTGTGTGTTGTCAAAAGGAAAGAGAGTGAATGTTTATACGGACAGCCAATACGCGTTTGGCGTGGCTCACAGTTATGGACGATTGTGGAGGGAAAGAGGATTTCTTACCTCCCATGGTACTAAAATACAGCATGGTCAGTTGGTGAGTGAGCTTTTGGAATCGCTCACTTTACCTACCCAAATAGCGATAGTGAAGTGTAGCGCCCATAAGAAGATTACGGATGATGTGGGTCGAGGGAATGCGTTTGCTGACCAGGTAGTGAAAGAAACAGCGAGAGATGTTGCGAGTCGCATATATGTTGCAGGTCCTGCTAGATGGATTGGAGAAGGAAAAATGTGTGAGGATACGATAGAAAGTGTGAAAACGATTCAGGCAGAAGCTACTGAGAAGGAATTGAGTACGTGGAGAGAGAGTACGGGAATGTTAGATTCGACAGGCTGTTGGATAGAGTTATCAGAACATCAACGATGGTTGTTGCCAGATGCATATGTGCTTCCGGTGGTTACTATGGCGCATGGTCCAGCTCACATTAGTGCAAAGGGAATTTGTAAGCTTTTGGCTCCTGTATGGCAGAATGGAGGGATTCCCAAATATGCAGAGCATTTGGTTAAACATTGTATAGTTTGCTTAATGCATAATCCAGGAAAGGGAACACCAACTCCGGCAGGTCATTTTGCTCCTCCAACGTATCCGTTTGAGGTGCTGCAAATAGACTACATTCATATGGAACGATGTAACAACCTGAAGGATGTCCTTGTGGTTGTCTGTGCCTTTTCCAGATGGATAGAGGCCTACCCCCTAAAGGATAATACTGCTTTGTCTGCAGCCAAGGTTTTGCTCAAAGAGTACTTCCCGAGGTATGGATTGCCTCATATTGTCTGGAGTGACAATGGAAGTGAATTTGTAGGCCAGATAATGCAGAAAGTGTGTGCAGGTCTGGGTATCAGGCAAAAGTTTCATGCTGCGAACCATCCTCAGTCAGCAGGTCTAGTTGAGTGTTATAATGGCACTCTGAAACTGAAGCTTGAGAAGATTCAGGCCAGCACTGGTCTTGCTTGGCCTGACGCCTTACCTTTGGCACTTCTGTCTACGAGAACGACTGTCCATTCTCGTGTGGGACTTAGCCAATATGAGATCGTTTTTGGACGCCCGGCTAATGTCTGGGGAGTTCCTAGACCTAAGAACTACAGCGATATAGAATACCCAATGTTGATTGACTACTTACATGATTTGACTGCTAAATTGTGTGTTCTTCACCAACAGGTCCATGATGCTCTACCTTCGGCTTCTACAGATCCGGGTCACACCATTCAACCCGGCGATTTGATCTGAAATTTTCAGAGGTCGAAGAATTTGGAGCCTCGGTGGTCCAAACCGTGTCAAGTTCTGTTGACAACACATACAGCACTAAAGGTCTTTGGAAAAAAACACTGGATCCATGGTGTGCATTGTAAAAAGGTACCTTTGCCGTTACCTTATGACCAGTGGGTCCGTGAAGGCATTGGTGATTCGGAAGGTGAGAAAGTTCCCCGATTCGTACCTTTTAGCAGTGCGCACCTGGATTGTACTCAATCTGATAGAGAAGATGATGAAGTTTTGCATGAAGCTGTACCACCGCATCTGAGATTGGAAACGAGTCACCCAGAGACACTTTTTCAGGACCAGACTGTGCCAAATAAAGTCCGCTACAATTTGAGGTCCAGAGAAATAAATGAATGAACATTTTTTTGAATTGCACTTTTCCTTCTAAGAGACTATTTTTCTTTTTTTCTTTATTCGAACTACCATCCGGTTCAGTTGCGTGTTCCGTGGTAGAGTCTTGGGTGTTACCTGAGTAGTGGCAATAGGTCTGCAGGCTAGTGTGTCATAGGACGCTAGATATCACACCTAAGTGAAGAAGGAAGATTGCCACGGGCAACCCTTTAGAGGATGGAATCTACGATTTTTGAGAAGAGTGCTAAGAAAGTGGATTTGAAGAAGAAATTTTGTAAATTTTTGCATAACAGATGTTTCATAATATTGTGTGTTTTAATGTTTTCAAGTATATTAGCTTGTGTGGGTTGGATTGTTTATGTCATACAACAGATACCTGCACCTACCTCCCAACCTATGCTTTCTTTTACTACTGTTTCCCTGCATCAATTTTATACACTACCCGAACATGAACAGACAAGGAGAGCAGAGTTTGTCAACAACTCGTTTATACAGTTGTTGCACCAGCACCAGTTAGTAGTTAACCCAACTAATTGTTGGGTTTGTGGCCTTATGCCTCATGCGACGGACAAAGGAATGCCATATTTGGTTTTGCCTTTTTCTTTTAATGGGTCCGTTTGGGCTTATCAGACCATGTTCATTTATGCGAATGAGGGCCAACCCCAGCGTTCTCCTAAGGCAAATCCGAGTAATGATGGCCTGATAAGAGGAATAGTGGCCATGATCAGAGACATTGATGTCTATAATAATATACCTACAGATGAGATGCGAGCCTACGTTGGTTGGAACATGACTGGATACGTTGCTAGTCTGACGGAAAAGGAGAGACGAAAAAGATCTCCTCCTATTTGGATAGTACCTCATCGAGGCCATTTGTGTTTACAGGGTAATGGTCAGAATCCGAAAGCTCAGTTAGGCAAGAGTGTGTGTGCCCAAACCTATGTTTATTCATCTCAAACTTCTCCATTGTTTGTGCCAGCTAAGGGCACATATTTTGTTTGTCATGACAGAGCCTATACATGGTTGCCACCTGATTTTTCAGGAACCCGTTATGTAGCTTTTCTGCTTCCCCCTACATACACTACTTCTTCAGACTACCACAGAACTAGATACAGTAGAGGTGTCCTCGATCAGGAGGATACCGCAGCACAAGAAGCAGTAGACTTTCTCAAAGGTTTGCTTCCGATTTGGGGTTCTATGGTCAATAGCAGACATATAAGACTACTTGTCCGCGTTGTTGAAGCTACTATTGATGAGGCGGCAGGAGCTCTTAGTAATATTACGGCTGAGCTTCAAGCGGACCGCCTTATGACTTTGCAGAACCAAATTGTGCTAGATATCATACTTGCAGACCGTGGTGGAGTGTGCAAATTGATTGGATCTAGTTGCTGTATTTACATACCTGATAATGCCCCTACAGTATACCAAGCCATCTCTAAGTTGCACCTGATTTCTGAGTCTATCCACCAGGACAAAGGAGAATGGTCTTTGATGGGATGGTTTTGGGGACTACTGTCTACGTGGGGATGGAAGATTGTAATGTTCCTTGGTATGATCTTAGCTATTATTTTCTCTTGTTGTCTTTGTGTGCAATGTGGTCCCGCCATTTGTGGTCTTTGTGCCACTTTGTGTGTTCGGAGACCTGTTCCCCAAGAAGCGGAGAATATAAAAATGATGTTACAGCAACACCTTGATGACCTCATGAATATCGATGCAGACTTAGACTCAGACTAACATAAGTTTAGGTTATTGCCTACGTGATGGCAAAAGGAGGGTCTGAGGTTCTGTGAATTTTGACTCCATTTTGTATTTCAGCGCCATTTTGTGTTGCCTTCACGTAGGCTCACAAAGGTATCTTGGCAAACAAAATGTCCTTGTCCTTTCGACCTGTGTATACATTAACTAGGTCCTTCTCCAGCAGTGAAATTAGTTTTAGGAAACCAATCTCCCCAATTGATCTTTGTCTGAACTCGTTAATCCATGTTTGACTTATTGGTTAAACTCAAGTATTCTTTTTCTGCCTTATCTTGTTCATCAGCCTTCACTGTTTTTTTCTTACACTATTTTCATTACACGGATAATATTCCCAATTATGAAGTTTGTCATGCTTCTGGAGATTGAATTTGGGACTCACCTATTGATTAACTTTTGGGTTTGGGCTGCTGTAAATTGCATTTTTGCTACATGATACTTGTTTTTAAACTTTTGCTATTGGCTAGAATTTGGTGCAGTAGGCGTATCCCTCTTAATGTGAATATTGGGTATAAAAGATGGGGACCCTCGGAGTAAAGTGGGCAGTCTCCTGAGAACCTACTTCTGTGTACTTCTAGGACCACTGTGCGAGCTGCAGCTAATAAATTTGGTCTTTGACGGCATCCAGAAGTGTTCCGTGTCTCTGTATAACAAGGCAAGTGAACTCGGAGATTTCAGGCGTGCCCTAGACGCCTCCAGGCCTAAGAGCCCGGTTCTTCAGGTCCCAGAAGTACACTCGGTATGTTCTTAGGAGACTGCCACTTTACTCCATGGCGCACAATCTTTTATCGCACACAGATTCTCAATGAACACTCCCAATGTATACATGGTTAACCAATGGGAAGAGTTTGAAAACAAGGTATTAAGCGACCCAAATAAACCTCCCTTTCAACTCTGTTTGTCACCCTTCCCCACAAGTTAACCAGTGGTAGTGTCTACAATTTGTCTTGCAGGTGGCAGAACACATTTGTATGCCTCGAAGGACAGTTGTGAAACGAGAGAATACAAGCAGAGAATAGCGAAGGACAGAAGATAAGATAAAGTCAAGAAAAGAATGATGCAAACCAACAGATAGTCTAATCAGGGATCAGTCAAACCAGACGAGGATTAGTGGACTCGGCCAGACCCTGACACCAGTTTCATAAGCAGAGGCAGGGGGGTTATTTTACACGTATCAGTGGGAAAGGCAAAAACACTATGTTCGCCGTGCTACCTGAGTGAGGGCAACACAAAATGGCGAAGGGACACAAAATGGCGGCTGAATACGAGTGAAATGAGAAACTGAATTACCTCAATGGTTCGCTTGCCAGTTTAGGTCAAGATACTCTGTTGATTTAGGTTCTTCCTAGAGAGATCGGAGCTGTGCCTAAGGGAAGTATTGACCAGGATATGTGGTAGGAGTTGTTTCAGACCCTTAGTTTAATTTCAAGTGACATAATTGTCGAGCAATATTAAACAGCGCCTTTAATTTAACCCCTTGTCTCGTACAGGTATAAGAACAGCGGAGTTCTTAGGATAGAACATGGCGCTTAGTAAACCTAGATTGAGCATGGGGAGATTCGTTGTCAGCAGGTCCACAGCAATCCCCCAGTTCGCACCCTAGCACTGGTATTAAGGTTACCCCAATTTATTATTAGGATAATGGAAATTCATAGTATCACTGCGCCATATGGATCAATAAACTCACATTGCATCATAAGAAGCCATTAGCTTCAGCTTCTAAAGTAAATGCCTCTATATATGCCTTCATAATTTAGTGGCTCAGAGTTCCCCGACGGGTGCAGTCTGTACGCCATATTTATTCAGACCTAGGAAAAGTAACTGGGCTGCATGCAGGACCTGCAGCTCAGAGGCAAGGCATTTCACACCTGATGTCACAGGCCCTGTCCAAGTCAAGGTTTTCAAGTCCCAGACGTATGGGCAAGGGCACCTTTCAATGATCACCTGACTGCAGCATATTCACCCAAATTCCATGCAGCAGGCTTGGGATATGATTCCACCTGTCTGAACTACAGCTGGCTGCTCTTTTGGGGGGGGCTCCATAACAGGGTGTATCACGTTGGCCTAGAATGCAAAAGTCCCAATGGACATAGTAGAGTGCACACTGGTTCTCCATTTCCTGCTCTTTCCAGGTTCCCACAGAGGCACCATCCAGCTGCATGCTTTACACCTGGAGGTTCCTTTAGGCAAATGCCACACGTTTATGCTTCAATTGGCTAGAAGCAGAGATTGGAAGGGGCATGTTCTTCAGCCTGTGTAGGAAGGTAGAATCTGACTGCATGGTCACCCCCACTTTTTTCCTGGTGCTTTGCTGGTTTTTGACGAGTCTGACTGGGATCCTGCTAATCAGGATCCCAGTTTATCTGCTTTCTTCCTAAATTGGTTGTGCATGTACTTTAAGTACACTACAGATTGGATTCCGGGGTACCCTTATCAGTTCCTAGAATATGATACCCCCTGTACCCAGGGCATAGGTACCCCAGAGGTCTCCCAGGGGTTGAAGCATGTATTGTGCCACCCCTGAGAGGCCATTCAAAATGACACCACAGGTCTGCTACTGCAGCCTGTGTTAGGTGGTGCATGCACCCCTTACTTAGATATAGGTTACCTATATCTATTCTAAATCACTGCACATATAAACCCATCAGTCACCCCTATGGCAGGCCTTAACAATTCTGAAGGCAGGGTGCTGGGCTTTATGTGAGAGGGTGGCCCTGCATGAGCAGAGCCCCTCTGCAGCCTTCGGAATCTATTTTCCGGAGCTGTCTGTGATGCAGCCTACCATATATATTTAAGTGCATTATAACCTCGCGGTAAAAGCTAACTTTAAAACGGCTGCTTAGAAACATGTTGTGTTTGTTGTCAAATACCTTGGAATCATACCTCCCCACCAGTAACTGGTGGGGGAGGTATGAGTCCACCCTTCGAGAGGGACTTATGTGAAACACTGGTACACTCGGTACCAGCTTTCTCGACCTGGGCATCACAAGATGGATGCTGCCAGCCACAGACACAAGTCTGCCCTCCTGCTGCTGAGCCAAGCTCGAGCAGAGGAAGGCCTGACAATAGGTTTCCTGTCATAGAGAGGTGTGACCGCCTTCCAGACAGGATTTAGTGTATTGGGGCTGGGTGGGTGCACTCTTAAGAGTGCCAGAAAGTCTGCACTGGGGGCGCATTTGGTGTCCCCATGCACAGTCCAGCTCAAACCGGTTGCAGGAGCCATTTGCTCCTGCTCTGGCACAAAACTGGGCAAAGGACATGGGTGTAGCCACCCCTCTGTCCTGACCCTCCCCTAGGTGGGTCCCCAGAGTTAGTCCAGCTCCTTCCTTGGGTATAAAGTAGGAAACCTGACTACAGGACTTTGGATTTTACCTGGACTAAACTAGGCAAGCAGAAACCATGTACTTCGACGGTCTACACTTCGCTGGACGACAGAAGAATCTCCCTTGGAGATCCCCTGCAGCAACAGGCACCTAAACGCATCTGACCGGTTTTCATCTCCTGAGAACTCCGAAGATTTCTGCAACACAGGAGGTGGGTTCCCGAGCGTCTCTGAGGTCGATCTGCTCCCTCAGCAATCCTGAGACCAGTATACCTCGTGTGGACCGTGCAACCCGGACCCCTGTGCACCGTGTACTTTTGCAGCAGCATAAGCTTTTTGGGGTAAATATCCTTCACATCAAGTATTTTATTACGAATACTTTTACCCCCATACAATTTCAACGCATGGTGTTTAACAACGCAGTCTTTTACCCCGCATACCATTACAACGAAAATACTATTAGCACGCATCCTTTACTACGATTTTTCGATGTAATGGTATGCAGAGGCAGTTGAGGTGTTCGTCGCTTACCTGAAGTTCAGAACTGGATCTGCACTGCATGTATATGGAGGTGGGTTGCACCGAGTGTGCGGTGGCGGGTGCTGATTGGTGGAGGATGTTGCCTCATTGTTCATTTGCTCGGGAACCCTGCTGATGCCTTTTCATCCTCTTCAGCACGTCTCGGGCAGAAGGATCGACTAAATGATCCAGTATGGAGGACTCTTCCTGTACTCTGCACCCCCACTCACGCATGAATACTGGCATGCAGTATACTAAACTATTGTGTGCACAGGAACCGCATTGTATTGGTATGCGGAGGCAGTGCTCAGTGGCGGTATGTCCTTTTTTTACGTTTATGCCTGAAAATGACGAAAGCACTAACATGCATAATACTTTTAATTACAGAGCGTCTCGATTAAGAACGTCAGCAAGAGAGATCTGAAGGTAAGAAAAAATTAAATTGGAGAGTAGGAGAGTAAAAGAATAATGCGAAAATGAAATGTAATAATGTGTATTGATTTATTAAAATATTTTTATTGATTTTAACATTTCATAAAATATGACATTTTGTCACTGAATATTTTACAAAGACATTTAATAAAAAGATAGTATGTATGTTTATTTGATGAAACTATAATACATTTCAAAAAGTTTTTGAAAAACTGCAAATGTCCTTATTTATCAGTTGGCAAAGACGGAAGGGTTTGTGAGAATCTTCGTTTAATTCGGCGACCGTCACAAGCAAGTTCAGACGGAAGAGAGAACTGCACCAAGGTAAGTCAAAATAAAATGATATTTAAGATAAAATAGCAGGCTACCAATTTTGTTGAACTATCATGCGTTTTTACATTATGCGTTGTAAATGTACTTTTAATAGATTAAATACAAATTTCGTTGTATGCGCTTGGTTCTAATAACTTGCGGGGTCATTGCATTTGCGTGGTGAAAAATTTGTGGTAATGGTATGCTGAGTGTTTGCGGGGTAACGTCGTATATTCACTTTTTGGCGATCCCTGAGGCAGTGCTTTGGACTACGTGTAGTCTCGACCCCGAGCAGTATTTCCACTGAAGATTTCCGGCCTCCACTCCATGGCTCCAACCCTCTTTTCCTTGTATATTAATGGGATTGCCCAAGCTATGCTTAACGCCACTATTGATGCCCCAAAACTTGCTGGAGTTACTACTCCGATATTAATGTTTGCGGATGATACGCTAATCGTATCAAAAACTCCAAGTGGCTTGCAAAGAGCATTAAAAGTCTTTGAGGAGTTTTGTCTTGGCCATGGTTTGGAGGTAAACGTGACCAAGACCAAACTCATGGCCTTTAATCCGCATCCAAATCGTAGAGTGAGTAAGTTTTTTTTGGATGGGCAACAAATAGAAATGGTTTCCAACTTTGTCTACTTGGGTATACACATAACTAGTACCGGCAAGTGGGATAAGCATATTGAGGTCGCTGCCCTGAAGCTTAGACAAATCTCGGGAACCCTGATAAAAGAACACAAGAAGTCTTTCACCAAGCCAGTTAAACCTGTACTCCAAGTCTATGAGGCAAAGGCACTGGGTTCAGCTTTGTACGGGGCAGAATTATGGGGGTTTAGCAGGCTGGCTCCCCTAACAACAGCAGAAAATTCCTTTCTCCGTAGCGTAACAAGCCTCCCGCAGAGTTCACCAATGGTCCCTGTGAGGTACGAGCTTGGCAGGAATGCCGTTGCAGATATCGCCAGATTACGTCCAATTTTATACTGGCGAAGGCTTTGGACTACTCCCGAGCTCTCTTCGTATGCTAAAGGGATTATTGATGTCATAGAACTAGATGTCTTTCATAAAATCGAATGGCTGAAACAGCTCCGTCAGACCTTAACAGCCTTGGGCATGGCGGGACTATGGAGTGAACCAACAACTGTGCAGTTCCCCCCAAAGAAAGTTATGAAAGCTATTTATTGGGAGTGGGTTAACCACCAGGTGTGGAACCGGGTAAATCCTAATGGGATGGCTGGTCGTTATCTGGAGGCGAAGTTTACACCCGCCTTTGAACCCTATTGGGACCTGATCACAAAGCCTAGAGACAGGAAGCTGTATTTTCAGTTGCGAGCAGGTTCTCTTCCAATTAAGTCTCTTACAGGCAGATGGTCTAGTGCAAACGAAGAGATCTGTCCAGCTTGTGGGGTGCATGTTGAATCTATCGCCCATCTACTGTTTGTCTGTCCAGCACTTGCTGTTCCAAGGCGAGTGTGGTTGTCACCATTATGTAGGAATTTGGGTACCACGAGCAGTGCCATTGCATTAAGAATTTTATGTACCAGCACTTCCCCAACCATTTCTATCCCTTTAGCAAAATTTCTGGGTTGGGCGTGGAACCTAAGGGCGAAAGCCTCTAGCAAACCACAGATAATTCCCTCTCAAGCTATCACCATCGCTGTTGCCTAGTGCCAAATTCTGTAAAATGTTTTTACAATGCTGCTGCCCAGGGTTTTTTTTAATCATACATTGTTAGAATTGCTGTTAGTCTGATTAGTTTAATGCTCTTTTAGAATTCATTTTAGCTTATTTATTGATGAACTTAACGATTTTAATGTGTTTTTATATGTAATGTTTTTTGATTTGTGTTTGTGTCTTTCATGATTTTGTTAAATCGAATAAAGACTAATGGTACTGGTATGCTGAGTGTTTGCGGGGTAACGTCATATATTCACTTTTTGGCGATCCCTGAGGCAGTGCTTTGGACTACGTGTAGTCTCGACCCCGAGCAGTATTTCCACTGAAGATATCCGGCCTCCACTCCACGAGTGCTCTGTGGGCTGGTGCTTTGTGATTCGGCTCGAGGTCCCTTTGCGATCCCTGGTCCGTTGACCTGTGGGTCCTAGCGAGGGTCACTTTGAATTTCCTTGGGCTTCCCTGGTTGCTCCAGACGTGCCTGACTCCCCATAGCTTGGAGAGTCCCCAGGACCTTGCTGGTCCTCACCGTAACTTGTTTCCTCTGCCCCCGTGGGTTGCCTTTGCCAAGACTTGTTGGTGTTCAATCCAGACACCGACCCCTCAAAACTTGACATCCTTCGTGGGACAGCTCACCTCCGGACTTTGGTCACCGTCGACGTCTCCTGGTCCCCTTGGCTGCAGAGTCAAGCATCCTATCTTCACAAGTGAAGCATCCGACATCGGTGGGCATTCGTCTGTCGAGCCCCTGGTCATCCCGAAGTGACCCAGACTCTGTCCCCTCTGCTTTCAGGTTCTTCTCACCTCAAATCCAGGTTTGGATTCCACCGGACACTTTTTATTTTCCCGGCAGCAGCACTACTTCGCATCATGCCATTGAAAACGATGAGGGTTTCCGACACCACTTGACCCCTATGCACCCGGCTTCTCTGGGATAGCTAACACAGGTACCCCGATACTCACAGGGGTGCTGGCCTTAGAACCTTCTATCTTCCAAAGGGTTTGCTTGAAGTCCTCTCCGAAGTGTCCTTAAACTGTAATCTTCCAACCGCGACTTTCCCATAGAGTTGTACGGAGCTCGCGTCTGTGTTCCCATGCTGCAACCGTCCTCCGTGGGCTCCCTGTATCACTCCTTTTGGTGGTTCCTTGGGGTCCCAGCGATTCTACATGCTCTAGGCACTGTGTCTAGTGAAGTTGTTGTTATACAATTTTTTTAGTATATGGATAGGTCTCCCCCTGGAGCCCGCTGTGTATTGTACTATTTACTGTTGTTCTATTGATTAAATATTGTGTGCTTTGTGCTCTAATCTCGTATAGAGATTAGTAGAGAGTATTTAGTAATAAATACATATATTTTATATAACACTTGTGTAGTACTCCTTTCATTTGATCACTTAGGAGGTTCTGATCTGGTAAAACAAGCTGCTTTACATTCCTTCAAGATTAAGCCTGAACGCTGCTCTCCATAGCTACCACTAGGATAGCTTTCATAAAGGCTATCTTTAACCTAATCACCATAAGGGTCGTTTGGACTGGAACAAGATGCCCACTTTAATTAGTGGACAGCATATACCAGGTCAACTTCTCACAGCCTGTGTCCCAGAAAAATGGTAAATTAATAAGTCTGTTTTCGAAGTCAGGTATTAGTCCCCCCACCCTCCTCAAGTTCACCCAGGCGCTAAATGATGGGATAAAAAGTACTTTCAACAGCCCTGGGCAAACAATTGTAATGCATTTAGTCGCAGCTTCAACCAGCTGATCTCATACTGAAATGTAGAGGGTGAGGGGTTGTTACCTCCATGCAAAATGTTCCCAGTTCAGGAGCAGGGGAAGGGAGATTTTGGGGCAGGTTAGCATACCCCAAAGGTGTCTGCAGGTTTTATGTGTCTTTCTGGTCATTATGGCTGAGTAGAGCCATTCTCATTGTGCATCCTGCCTGCCTTGTTTTCTTCAGCTGCCCCACCTCAGATTTTGAGAGAATTGTGCTTATTATTAAGGTTTTAATGACCAAAGCAGATTGTTGTATCTTTTCAGGGGAAAGAGATATAAGTTAGGTACCTAATTGCTTACAATGAAGCACATTAAGGTGGGTGGTTAAAAATGTAAAGTTGCAACCATTAGATTCCCCTATTAATGTCAGCACCTGCTCTCATTCCTAGCAGTTAAGCAGCCTGGGAAGACTGGGGGCTAAACACCACAGATTAAACTGAACATGCATAATTCCTGTAAGAACGGAGGGACACATAGCAAATACAGGAGGGCACCCTTGCTGAATGCCACATATATATAAACCCATATGATAGTTGAGCCGTCACACATAATAGTGGGATAGTCACCAACGTAGAACAGGCAACTGGTCATGACATTGACACACACTTAAAACGAACTGGAGCCTCTATAAAGTATAATGTTGAAACCTCTGACTTGTGTACGTTTAGCAGAGAAAATCATCCCCTTCACCAAGCTGCAGTGCGTCATGTTGTTGCTAGGTGTATTTTAGTGAAGGGCAAGTGCATGAAGGGAGCTTCATTAAGTAACAGGGTTATGGGTAGTGAGGCAGAAGGGTCCCAGTGGACCCACAAAAGGTGGGCTCCGTTAAAACATGAACCTGGGAATCTTAGATCCCGACATTGTGTGGAATTATAATAAGCAAGACTGTCTGGCTAGACTGAGTAAAAATGTTTGAACATAAATTACAAAAGTTACTAGAAGGTAAACCTAATCACGGCTTTCATTCTGGTGGAGGGTAATCAATTCTGGGGATAAACCAAGTGAACTAGGTGCATTGCTGATTAGCAACATGGGTCACAGCTGGTTAGCAGATAGTGTGATCTGTGAAATGACTGGGCACACTTAGCAGTGAAGCAAGCGAAAGCGCAAGCACAGTGCAATAATCCTGGAGTGTTACGCAAGCAATAATTTTAACCCAGCCAAAACAAACCTAGGTACTTACTGGCAGATTGTGAGAAGTTGGCCTGGCATATGCTGGTCACTAGTTATAGTGGCCATTTTGCACCAGTCCAATTCGACACTTATGGTAGATAAGGTTTAAGACAACCTTTTAAAGAAAGCTATCCTAGTGGTAGCTGTGGAGAGCAGCCTTCAGGCTAAGTCTCTGAGGAATGTAAAGCAGCTTGTTTTACCTTATTATCTCTTGAATTACCAAATGAAAGGACACGATACAGGTATATATAACAAATATATATGTATTTATTTCTAGACACACTCTACTAATCTCTTTATGAGATTAGAAGTCAGGAACACATTCAAATATCAACGTTTCACAATAAGTTAAGCACAAATATGGCTGGGGCCCTAGGGGCGTACCAGACCATATACTAAAAAAGAGGTTTAGGAAAGTCGACTTGCAAGGGGACAAGGCCTAGGGCCTGTAGAATCGCTGGGGCTTCACTAATGCAGCAAAAGCAGGTAAGTAACTGACCCACGGGAGGCACGTGCAGTGTGAGAACACAGCCACGGGTTCCCTATTGATTTCAATGGAGCAAGTCGCGGTTGGATTTTTAAAGTTTAAGGGTACTTCGAGGAAGTCTACAAGCAAGCCACTTAAAAGGTAAGTAATTCGAGGGCCAACACACACTAGGGCACCGGAGTGCACGAGTTACCTCACCAAGGGAAGCCGGGTACATAGGTGTCTTTTGGTGTCGGGTCGCGTCGCTGTTTTCTATGGAAGCCAAAGAAGATTTGCTGCTTGCGAAGACTGAAGAAGTGTCCGGTGGAATCCAAGGCTGGATTCAGGATGAAGATGACCTGAAAGCAGAAGGGACAGTGTTCACAGTCACTTGTCAGTGACCCGGGGCCAGGAAGATGGATGCCCACGGATGTCGGGTGATTTCAGGCAATCAAGGGTGTTTTGACTCTTTGCTCACAAGGACCAGGAGGGATTGATGATGACCAGCAGCTGGATTCGGATTGTCCCAGGATGTCTGCAGCTGACTGCGGTGTCGGCAACCGGATTGGAGCCAACAAGCCTTGGCAACAGCAAGTCTTGTGAAAAGTGAATTAAGTCAATGGTGCAGACCAGCATGGTCTGACGGACTCACCCAGCAAGGGTAAGTGAGGGCAGGCCAGGAGCAACCAGGGGAGCCTTTTGGCTTGATAAGGAAGTCTTCAGGGGACCAACAAGCCAATGAGCAAGGGATCACAAAGACACCTCATGAGGAAATGCTTCACAGGAGCCCACGGTCACTCGGGATGGGGTAGGCCTCTGATTTTCGGCGCACAACCTGCTGGAGCCTTGGGCCACAAATGGTCCAAAGCACAAGTTTGTTGAACGTCATGAAGGGATTGCACTCGACAATAGTGCACGGTACCCGGGTATTGCTGTTCCTCGTCACTCGTGGGGTCCACTCACCTCAGCTCTGCTGGGGACTCACAGTGGCCATCGAGAAGTCAGGAAATCCACTTCCAGGGCTGCAGGGACTTCGGGCTCCTGCAGGAAAGTTTGCGACCGTTGATTCAAAGTTTTGGTGCCTGCCAAGCAGGGGAGTCACTCCTTGACTCCAAGGGAGATTCTTCCATCTTCCAAAGGTAGTGGAACGTCGAAGGACCAGGATTCTTCTTGTAAAGCGTCGTCCAGGGATATCTAACTTGGAAGGGCAAGGGTTCCCTATCTTATACTAAAAGACAGGGAGGAACTAGCTCTATGACCACTCCTCTGGGAGGGTCAGGGTAGGGGGGTGGTTACACCCACTTCCCTTTGTCCAGTTTCATGCCAGAGCAGGGACAGGTAGCCCCTGAACCGGTTTGAGCTGGCATATGCACAGAGGAGCCTACTGCTCCCCCAGTGCAGGACTTCAAAGCACTCTAGGAGTGCACCCACCCAGCCCCAATACACTAAATCGTGTCTGGAATGGGGCGACACCTCCCTGTGACTGGATGCCTATTGTTGGGCCTCCTCCACTGCGAGTTTCAGTCAGCAGCAGGAGGGCATCCCAGTGTCTGTGCTGGTGGCATCCATTTTGTGATGCCAGGGCTCTTTCAGATTTCTACCGTGTTACCACAGTAGGTACATGTCGTCCCCTCTAGAAGGGTGGGATCATACTCCCACACCAGTTACTGGTGTGGGGGTATGATTCCAAGTTGTTTGACACCAAACACGACATGTTTTGATGTAGTCATTCCAAAGTTAGCCTTTACCGGGAGGTTATAATGTACTTAAGAGTATATGGTTTAACTGCATCCACAAACAGCCACAGGGAATAGGCCCTGCCAGCTGCAGAGGGGTCCTGCTCATGCAGAGGCACCCCCTCACATTGTAAACCAAGCACCCTGCCCTCAGGATTGATAGGGCCTGCCTTAGGGGTGACTGATAGGTTTAAATGTGTGTGTAGGGTGCGATATAGGAACCTATACCTCAATGAGGAGTGCTAACACTACCTCACCCAGGCTGCAGTAGTAGGCCTGTGGTGTCAGATTTAGTCTGCTTCCCAGGGGTGTCATAATACATGCTTCAGCCCCTGGCAGGCATGTGAAGTACCTATGCCCTTGGTACCTAAGGTACCACATACTAGGGGCTCCTAAGGTACCACAGTATTCAATCACTAGTGCATCTAATATGCACTCCATGTTGTTTAGAGAGAACAGAGAGACTGGGGCCCTGATTAGCAGGGACCCAGCCAGACTATAGCCAAAAACCAGTGTTAACATCAGAAAAAAAGTGGGGGCAACATAAGTGCAGATCCTACTCTCCTACACAGTTGCACAACAGAAAAATATTCACTGAAACCAGACTTGAGACTATTAAGTGTTCCCCAGAGTTTACCAATATATCTGACTGTGCAAATATCTGGTCACCCAGCAGAAATGTGCACCCTGTAAACCAGTGCATGTTACAGGTCGCTTCAGCTAGCTAAATTTTGCTCGCTTCATATCTGGCAGATGCTCAAGGGACAAACATTCACTGAAACCAAATTTCACACTATTAAGTCGTTCCCCGTAGTTTTAGCTATAAAACTGTCTGAAAACGTCCGGTAATTTCATCTGAAAATGTGCACTACGTAAACCAATGTAGTGGTTGCTTCAGTTAAGCTAAATTTCACTTGCCTTATCGCCCGTGCAGCCAGGCGAGTTGTGTCATTTTAAAACACATTGGGCATTCCCATTATCCAAGAAAGGGCAGGTATCTGTACATATTGGTCTCCTGTCCACCATCCCTAAGCTTTTCCATCCAGTCTGCATTATGGTACCCATTAGCAGAAGTATAGAGCCAGATGACTTGCCCCAGGGTGGTGACAGTCAGCAGGGGACACAGCAGCTATAGATTGCGGTCAGAAGGGGAGGGGCTTACAGGCAATAAGGCCACATAATAAAGCAGAACCTAAGAGTACAGACGCCCACCGGTTCGCACAATGATGCTAGGGCGGTGGGATTCACAATGTTACAGGCGTTGTATTCACCCATACAGGGGCAGAAGGGTAAATTGCAGGAATCTGTGTAAATAGTGTGGAACCCAGTCCTATAGATGTGCACCCGGTAAACATGAGAGTATGGGGATCAGATCACAATCTCTCAGCGGCCATTCAGCCAGGTGGATTGCGTTAGTTTGTTATGCCAGAAAGTGTGCCGTGGCTCCAATAGTGTCAAGACATATGGGTTTGGAGCACAACTGCTGACAATTCCAGAGCACATACTGCACTCCTATCTTGAAGGTGAAGGTAAATATGCTGATATAATTTACTCCATGTCCTCACAATCCAAAAGCATTGGCACCCTTTGTGGCACCTGGGATACCTGCAGCAAAAACTGGCTATTGGCCATATATGCTTGGTGGGGTCACTAGCTTGGCGACACAGCATCTGAACATTGCAGTCAGACTGATGGGTGGTGCAGGCAAGAAGGGCATGAGATGTAGCAGATCATTTGGAGTACCCTTTGGGGACCCCAGGACCCACCCCTCTGTGATTATATCACCTTTCTCTTGGTTAGGTGGGAGGTTAACCGCTTGTCCTAGGGAGGCATGACAAAGCTTAAATTCGATGATCATGATACATTTCAGATGTGTGAGAGGGCCATGCCAAGGTGCTAGTTCAGGCAGGGAGTACCATCAGTCACAAGACTCCACACTGTCCTCGCCTAATGGCCCTCTCCAGGGGGTCCATAATTCACTGCTCGGGCAGCAGTTAATTATCAGTTTGTACTCTCAAATTTGGGACTCGGGTGGGTGAACATGGCTTTATCCACTCCCTAATGTAAATGCATATCCTTGCACACAGGGTACAACGGATATCACACAGGACTGGTTTCAAAGAGAGCAGTAGTTTTTAATGCTCTTGGGGTCCTATCTCCTGTAGGCACTGCACTCCAATACAACTGGAGGTCAGTGGGTAGAGATAAGGGTATTGGTTGGCCCCAAACAATAACTTGCAGGGTAAACAAGGCTGTGATCATAGAAGAAAACAGTAGTTCCCAACTTCTGGGTAGGCCATCGATCATTCATGCAAAAGGGTAAATAAAGCCATGTACAAGCCCACCAAGCAGGAGGGCTTGGTTCAGCTCAAATTCAATAGAAGGGCTTGGTAAATTAGGCGTGGCCTCTTTGGAGCAAACACCACACGGTACCCCGACAGGGATGGGGCACACCTATCAGTGGTAGATAGGGAAGTTGTCTAACTAGAAAGATGGTAACTTCAGGTTGCAGGAAGATATGGGGCCTGCAATAAAGTGAAGGGTGATAAAGCTGTGGTTAAAGAAAAGAACAGTAGCTCCCCCCTCCCAAGGAGCCCATCACTTTCCGAAAGAAAGGAAAATAAAGCCACGGAAAAGCCCACCAAGCAGAAGGGTATGGTTCAACTCAAATTCAATATAAAATAGGAAGGGCTGGATAAATTAGGTGTAGCCTCTTTTGGGTAACACACATGGTACTTCGATAGGGGCGGGGCTCACCTGTCAGAGGTAGATAAAGAGATAGCCAACCTAGAAGGACTAACAACAGGTTGCAGGTGGTTATGGAGCATGCCATGGTGGGGGGGACCCGGATATAACAGTGGCCCCGGGCTTTTGGGGAGTTACAGGGCAATCCGAAGGCTGATTGGTAAAAAGGGATACCCTTTCAGGAGCACAGAGTGGTGCCTTATGCCAAACCCCAGGAGTTTTTAAGGCAGGACCCTGGATGAAAACGTCGGTGCCTCGCTAGTCCTTCGGGCGGTTGTAAGCCTGAGCATCCGGGGGCTGGCCTTGCTACGCTCCGCCCCTAAAAGGCATGAGTAAAGTTATGGACTGGTGGTCCATGGTACGTAAGGGGATAATCCCCACATAAATGGGTGCGCCAACTGGGTTGGTCACAGTGCAGTTTGGTCCATCAGGTGGGCAGGGCAGATTAGGTTAGTAACCGCTGCCTGCCGTTGGATCGCCCGTAAGCTAACCCACCACATTGGCATACTTCTTGTATGAAATAAACCTGCAGCAAAACTATTTCCCAACAAAAGTTGTGTGGACTGATTATTTGTGCAGCTCGACCAATTACTGCTAAGAGGGGGGGTTGACGATATCAGCACTATATGGCTTCTTGAAGCGCACGCGGTGTGCCCTGTTAGAGAGCGGCCCCCTTAGGCACATCCCTGCTGACCAGCTGCCGGGACACCCTTCCCTATAGGAGTCCCACCTATGTCCAGCGCCTCTGTTGCATCATTTCCGGTGCACAGTGGGCTGGGGACTGGTACTTATACCTGCCCCCACCCATTGCTCAGCCTCTTTGTGCCTCGCTGGACACACTATATTATATAAACAATGGGGTAACCCTGTGTCCCTCAGAACCTGGGTATGAATATTATGAAAAAACAATGGTTCTGTCGGGAGTGAACAAACAATTACTTTGTCTTATAAATGGATCAAGAGAAACAGAATCGAAAAAATGAGTAAATCAATCATGAAGGATAATATTCCCTTATTGGAAGGACCACTTGAATTAAGAGATCCAGATCACATAAACAATTGACAAATTACAAATTACAATGAGATCAAATTTGATGGGTGGTATGCTGTTCTTTATATATAAATTGCATCATTTATATTGACACCCATATCTTTTATAGCAAAGCACGGTTGCCAAAGTTGTACAACACAAAGTGAATTCGTGAATCAGTGAAAAAGTAACATGTGTGATAAAGTTGTGCATAATACATACAAAGAAATAAATACAAACAGATTTTTATGTACACGATATAAAAGAGGCCAGTTTTGGAGAGAGGTACAATGACAAGGTTTCAACAAAGAAATCAAGTTGTGTATGAAACCGAGTCTTGAACTGGTCCTTGCTATTGTCGTCGACATTTCAACCCAATGCAAGCGATATTAATTCATCATACGGGTCTTCATCAGGACTATAAAACAAACCATGGCAACCTGCAAGAGCAAGTAAAGTGCATGTCAACGTATGATACTTAATGCTCTTATGGATGTGGTCCTGCAACTACAAGGATGTAGTAATGAAGAAGGCCATAACTCACCTAGTCGAGAGTCTTGGATGGCCTAACATTCAAATGCTGTAGAGACGTGTCACTCATCAAATGAGGATTCTGAAAGTTAAAATCAAATTAATTGGACCCAGGATGTTGATATAAGATGTCAACAAATCATTCTGCCGTCACTAACAATACTGAAGAGCTCCAACACGGACTTATAGTATTATATCAGCCCCTAATACATCGCAGTGCGGGAAAACTCTTAGAAAGCATCTAGGAACAGTATCCAATTAAATGACACAAGGGTGTTAAATAATCATCCCGCCGTCACTTGAAATACTGGAGAGCACCACCAGGGACTTATGGTATTATAAGCACCTACTGCATCGCAGTTCACTTAAGGAATTTCTAATACCAGAAAAGGGTATATAATTTATTATGGTGTATAATTTAATGAACCCAACAGCCCCGATGGAGCCGTCACTAAAGAGTGGCTCGACACAAAGTAACTAATTGGAAAACACCAACGGTAAATGTCGATTGCTCTCAAGGAAAACAAAGTAAGACAAATTGAGGTTCTCAATATGATGCTGTACGCAGGCTAAATTGTATCATTATATCCATTACGAAAGTGAACCCTTAGCGTAATTGAGGAAGAGAGAGCGGCTTACCTAAAAATGCAGCTTGCTCGCTGCAATGCTAAGTTGGTGAGATAAATCTACCAGCGTCTACAATAAACGGAAAAGTGCACGTTTAGTTATGCGTTCGTGACAAAGTAAATTGTCAACTGTTCTCTAGGAAATCAAAGTGAGCCAAATTTAGGTTCTCAATAAGATGCAGTAAGGAGGCTAGATAATCTCGTTATACAAATCACAAAAGTAAAACCTGACGAATTTAAGGAATTGAAAGAATTGAAAGCAGCTCACCTCAGAGCGCAGCTTAATCACTTCAAAGCTATGTGGATGGAATCCTGTCAAATGAATCCAATCAGATGTCGGAGTCAATGGAAAAAAATCTACCAGCGTCTACAATAAACGAAAAGTGCACGCTTGGTAATGTGTTCGTGACAAAGTGTGGCAAAGTGAGGAAAGACGCTTAAGAACAATACTCACTTAGAATGAATTCAAAACTTTGCTGACAAGCGGTATCGAATCACGCTACCCGGCCACCTTTCGTTGTAGTGGGGAACCGCAAGTGACAGAACGGCTGCTAAATGTAGGCAAACTCGTTCCACCCTGTATGACGTGGGGTAGATGACGTATCATTGGGGTTGCCAAGCAACCGAAGGCACGTCAAAAAACCGGGACAGCTGAAGACCTTAAAAAAGTGTCTAAGAGCGATATAATGACGTCAGCCGTGCGGGCCTAAAGGAATTTGGATAAGTTACTAGGCAACGGGTGCGCGAGCAACAGAGGTTAAGAAATGAATACGGAGTCAATTGTATTAACATGATTCAAAGCATCAAACAACAACGGTAGTGGCAATTGACAATTGACCGTATGTGGATTTAGTCATACGCACGAAAAACGAATTACCACAGAGCACTTTACAGATGAAAAAGTAAATGAAGTGTTACAGTTCGTAGACAATTCATATGCAAGTCAAACAATCGGGACAACTGAAGACCTATTGATGGTGTCTGAAGGCGCTACACTGACGTCAGCCATGCGGGCTTGAAGAAATTTGGAAAAGTTACTAGGCAACGGGGTTAATATTCCTGTTCTGCAAACGAATTCACGTAATTCGAAGCATCAAACAAAACGGTAATTGCCATTGACAAGTGACCGTATGTGGGTTAGTCATACGCACAAAGACAAGAGTACCACAAAACACTTTTACAATTACAATTCAAATAGTCAATGTCGTGTTACAGTTCATAGACAAGTCAAATGCACAAAAATAATTTGAATTGTAACAGAACACTCGATGCCATTAAAGTTTGTTTCAGTGAGGTATCAAAATTCATGGGTAAAGTCACCCATACATATGTACATATATATACACATATACAAAGATGTTACAAGGAGACATCAAATGAGTGAGGCATTTACATGCAAAAAAGTTTGTTATTCAAAACATATAGAGCCTAGACGATAGGCTTCTAGTGTGTCATGAAACAAAAAATAGCTTGCAATGTTAAAGTAAGTTTGCAGTTATATCAAGAAGGTGAACCTGAATCAATTATAGTTGACCCATCTCCCTAGATGTTTCCTCAAGCCCATTCAAACCTTGTTGAACTGTATTAAGAGAGTGGATCCACCTACATTCCTTTCTCTTTAAATTGAACCCAATTGAACCACCTCTTGGTGCTAGACTTACTTTTTCTAGTACCCACCATTTTATGTTTTCCGGCTGATGGTTTTGCACAAGAAAATGGTCTACCATGGGGGCCCCTTGCGTTTTACATCTAATGCGACTCATATGTTGAAGTATCCTGACTTTTATTTTTTGTGTAGTTTGACCAACATACAACAAGTCACAGGGACACCTTATCGCATAAATGAGATTGGAACTGTTACAATTTGTAAAACTCAGTGAATTGTATGTTCTGTTGTGATAGGTGAAAGAAGATCCCTCTATTGTAAACGGACAAGCTTTACATTGGCCGCATTTGTAATGTCCAATGAGGGGAGGTAGCCCCAATTGTTCTCTGAGTCCCCGGGGCTTTGGTGGTTCAAGATATGCCTTGACAACACTATCTTTAACATTCCTACCCCGTTTGAAGGCAAAAATAGGTTCCTCAGTCATCGAGAGCTCACTGGCAACAAGGTTCCAATATTTTTTCATGATTTTCTTCATGTCATTGCTCTTAGTATTAAATGTTGTGACACATACAATACTATCCATTTTGGATGTTCTCTCCTTGACTTGTAGAAGTTGGTCTCTCGGGCAATACCAAGCGCGTTTGCGTGCGCGTTTCAAAAGGCCAGTTGGGTAACCCCTTTCCTTTAGACGATTAGTGAGGATCTCAGTTTCTTTAAAGAAGTCAGCTCTTCGTGTGCAATTTCTCCTTAATCTGAGGTATTGACCATATGGGAGATTATCTCTCAGACTGCGTGGATGGTGAGAGTCATACTTAAGAAGGGTGTTTCTCTCCGTAGGTTTGCGAAAGAGATCACAAATTAGCTGTCCATCGTCAACTTCAAAGGTGAGATCTAGGAAATCAATGGTGCTGTTGTCATTCGTCATGGTGAATTGGATATCATTCGATCTTTCATTCAACCAGTTGTGGAATCGTATAAGTTCATCCTCAGGGCCAGACCAAACCATTATCACGTCATCTATGTAACGCTTCCAAACCGTGATCTGGTCAATGAATGGGTTTTGGTGGCTATACAGGTGCTCCTCTTCATACGCGTCCATAAAGATATTAGCCAGGCTCGGCGCATAGGTGGCGCCCATCGCCACGCCCTTACATTGATAGTAAAACTGCTTCATGAAGATAAAATAGTTATGTTTCATTGCAATTTCCAAAAGCCCAATCAGGAAATCCGTTGGTATCCAATGAGGTCTCATTCTTCTGTCAAGGGTAGCTCTAATTACCTCAAGGGCCCTAGTCTGGGGAATGGAGGTGTAAAGCGAAGATACATCAAGTGTGACAAGTAGTTGGGTTTGAGTATCAAAGGGTTGTCCCTCCAACAGTTGAATGATGTGCATTGTATCACGTACATAGGATTTTGTCTCGGGTATCCATGGTTGCAAAAAATGATCTATAAACTGATTGAGCGGTTCCAGAATAGATCCACACCCTGAGACAATTGGTCTACCTGGTGGCTTGTCAAGGCGCTTGTGTATCTTGGGAAGGGTATATATTGTCGGAATCCTAGCTTCCCTTTTATTTAAAAAGTCACATTCGGGTTGACTAAGGAAACCCTTCACCACTCCATCCATGGTTATCCTTTCAATCAGTGATCTGATCTCAGCTGTAGGATCACTTAATACAGGGCAGTAGCTGTCTATACACCGCAATTGGAGCTCTATTTCAGCCACATAGTCTTGTGTGTTCTGCAGGATGACTTCGCCGCCCTTATCCGTGGCTTTGATCACGATTGCCTCATTGGTTCCTAATGTTGATAGAGCCAACTTCTCCTGCTTGCTGATATTATATTTTATATATTACAGAGTGCGTTCATGATGAGTGAGAGAATACTCGCATATGAAAGAATTGTTCTCGAGGAGATCATGGAACTGCTCGATAAAAAGAAATATATAAAATATAATATCAGCAAGCAGGAGAAGTTGGCTCTATCGTCTAAAGGAAAGGGGGTACCCAACTGGCCTTTTGAAACGCGCACGCAAACGCGCTTGGTATTGCCCGAGAGACCAACTTCTACAAGTCAAGGAGAGAACATCCAAAATGGATAGTATTGTATGTGTCACAACATTTAATACTAAGAGCAATGACATGAAGAAAATCATGAAAAAATATTGGAACCTTGTTGTCAGTGAGCTCTCGATGACTGAGGAACCTATTTTTGTCTTCAAACGGGGTAGGAATGTTAAAGATAGTGTTGTCAAGGCATATCTTGAACCACCAAAGCCCCGGGGACTCAGAGAACAATTGGGGCTACCTCCCCTCATTGGACATTACAAATGCGGCCAATGTAAAGCTTGTCCGTTGTCAATAGAGGGATCTTCTTTCACCTATCACAACAGAACATACAATTCACTGAGTTTTACAAATTGTAACAGTTCCAATCTCATTTATGCGATAAGGTGTCCCTGTGACTTGTTGTATGTTGGTCAAACTACACAAAAAATGAAAGTCAGGATACTTCAACATATGAGTCGCATTAGATGTAAAACGCAAGGGGCCCCCATGGTAGACCATTTTCTTGTGCAAAACCATCAGCCGGAAAACATAAAATGGTGGGTACTAGAAAAAGTAAGTCTAGCACCAAGAGGTGGTTCAATTGGGTTCAATTTAAAGAGAAAGGAATGTAGGTGGATCCACTCTCTTAATACAGTTCAACAAGGTTTGAATGGGCTTGAGGAAACATCTAGGGAGATGGGTCAACTATAATTGATTCAGGTTCACCTTCTTGATATAACTGCAAACTTACTTTAACATTGCAAGCTATTTTTTGTTTCATGACACACTAGAAGCCTATCGTCTAGGCTCTATATGTTTTGAATAACAAACTTTTTTGTATGTAAATACCTCACTCATTTGATGTCTCCTTGTAACATCTTTGTATATGTGTATATATATGTACATATGTATGGGTGACTTTACCCATGAATTTTGATACCTCACTGAAACAAACTTTAATGGCATCGAGTGTTCTGTTACAATTCAAATTATTTTTGTGCATTTGACTTGTCTATGAACTGTAACACGACATTGACTATTTGAATTGTAATTGTAAAAGTGTTTTGTGGTACTCTTGTCTTTGTGCGTATGACTAACCCACATACGGTCACTTGTCAATGGCAATTACCGTTTTGTTTGATGCTTCGAATTACGTGAATTCGTTTGCAGAACAGGAATATTAACCCCGTTGCCTAGTAACTTTTCCAAATTTCTTCAAGCCCGCATGGCTGACGTCAGTGTAGCGCCTTCAGACACCATCAATAGGTCTTCAGTTGTCCCGATTGTTTGACTTGCATATGAATTGTCTACGAACTGTAACACTTCATTTACTTTTTCATCTGTAAAGTGCTCTGTGGTAATTCGTTTTTCGTGCGTATGACTAAATCCACATACGGTCAATTGTCAATTGCCACTACCGTTGTTGTTTGATGCTTTGAATCATGTTAATACAATTGACTCCGTATTCATTTCTTAACCTCTGTTGCTCGCGCACCCGTTGCCTAGTAACTTTTCCAAATTCCTTTAGGCCCGCACGGCTGACGTCATTATAGCGCTCTTAGACACTTTTTTAAGGTCTTCAGCTGTCCCGGTTTTTTGACGTGCCTTCGGTTGCTTGGCAACCCCAATGATACGTCATCTACCCCACGTCATACAGGGAACGAGTTTGCCTACATTTAGCAGCCGTTCTGTCACTTTTGGTTCTCACTACAACGAAAGGTGGCCGGGTAGCGTGATTCGATACCGCTTGTCAGCAAAGTTTTGAATTCATTCTAAGTGAGTATTGTTCTTAAGCGTCTTTCCTCACTTTGCCACACTTTGTCACGAACACATTACCAAGCGTGCACTTTTCGTTTATTGTAGACGCTGGTAGATTTTTTTCCATTGACTCCGACATCTGATTGGATTCATTTGACAGGATTCCATCCACATAGCTTTGAAGGGATTAAGCTGCGCTCTGAGGTGAGCTGCTTTCAATTCTTTCAATTCCTTAAATTCGTCAGGTTTTACTTTTGTGATTTGTATAACGAGATTATCTAGCCTCCTTACTGCATCTTATTGAGAACCTAAATTTGGCTCACTTTGTTTTCCTGGAGAACAGTTGACAATTTACTTTGTCACGAACGCATAACTAAATGTGCACTTTTCCGTTTATTGTAGACGCTGGTAGATTTATCCCACCAACTTAGCATTGCAGCGAGCAAGCTGCGTTTTTAGGTAAGCCGCTCTCTCTTCCTCAATTACGCTAAGGGTTCACTTTCGTAATGGATATAATGATACAATTTAGCCTGCGTACAGCATCATATTGAGAACCTCAATTTGTCTTACTTTGTTTTCCTTCAGAGCAATCGACATTTACCGTTGGTGTTTTCCAATTAGTTACTTTGTGTCGAGCCACTCTTTAGTGACGGTTCCATCGGGGCTGTTGGGTTCATTAAATTATACACCATAATAAATTATATACCCTTTTCTGGTATTAGAAATTCCTCAGGTGAACTGCGATGCAGTAGGTGCTTATAATACCATAAGTCCCTGGTGGTGCTCTCCAGTATTTCAAGTGACGGCGGGATGATTATTTAACACCCTTGTTTCTTTTAATTGGATACTGTTCCTAGATGCTTTCTAAGAGTTTTCCCGCACTGCGATGTATTAGGGGCTGTTATAATACTATAAGTCCGTGTTGGAGCTCTTCAGTATTGTTAGTGACGGCGGAATGATTTGTTGACATCTTATATCAATATCCTGGGTCCAATTAATTTGATTTTAACTTTCAGAATCCTCATTTGATGAGTGACACGTCTCTACAGCATTTGAATGTTCGGCCATCCTAGACTCTCGACTAGGTGAGTTATGGCCTTCTTCATTACTACATCCTTGTAGTTGCAGGACCACATCCATAAGAGCATTAAGTATCATACGTTGACATGCACTTTACTTGCTCTTGCAGGTTGCCATGGTTTGTTTTATAGTCCTGATGAAGACCCGTATGATGAATTAATATCGCTTGCATTGGGTTGAAACGTCGACGACAATAGCTAGGACCAGTTCAAGACTCGGTTTCATACACAACTTGATTTATTTGTTGAAACCTTGTCATTGTACCTCTCTCCAAAACTGGCCTCTTTTATATCGTGTACATAAAAATCTGTTTGTATTTATTTCTTTGTATGTATTATGCACAACTTTATCACACATGTCACTTTTTCACTGATTCACGAATTCACTTTGTGTTGTACAACTTTGGCAACCGTGCTTTGCTATAAAAGATATGGGTGTCAATATAAATGATGCAATTTATATATAAAGAACAGCATACCACCCATCAAATTTGATCTCATTGTAATTTGTAATTTGTCAATTGTTTATGTGATCTGGATCTCTTAATTCATGTGGTCCTTCCAATATGGGAATATTCTCCTTCATGATTGATTTACTCATTTTTTCGATTCTGTTTCTCTTGATCCATTTATAAGACAAAGTAATTGTTTGTTCACTCCCGACAGAACCATTGTTTTTTCATAATACTCGCTGGACACACTGTCACCCTCCCAACCACTTAACCTGCGTGCTGGTGGGCAAAACGAATTGGAATTGAACGTATTAATGTATGAATTTGTGTTGCAGGTGGATTTACAGGGCGATCCGGAGGCTGATTGGTACAAATGGGTACCCTTTTCAGGAGCACAAAGTGGTGCCTTAAGCCAAACCCCAGGAGTCTTTACGGCAGGGCCGTGGATGAAAAGAACAAATGTTACTTACCTGTAAACTGTGGTTCTCCAGTATTGGTGTCTTTCATAGATTCACATGCTCCGTTGTCGAAGTGGGAGTCCCACGGTACATAAAAAGCAATAAGTCTCATGTATATAGATACATACATAAACTATATAAGAATAAAATACATATATAAATAAACTTTATATAGTTCAAAATAAAATATCAAGTCAAAAGTACCATAGGATAACATTGACACATAGGAAAGCATTGAAAAAGGTATCACTTTACTGACATATCCATGTTGTTTTTATAGTCCAAACTCCAGCCAATCAGGCGCAAGCACCCTCTAGAACCTTCTCCTCAGAGGCTCAGGCCCTCAGATTTTCGTAGCACATGAGTGACAGAAGAGTCTAATGAGGAGAAGAGAGCCTCTGAGGGGAGGAGGGTGGGTCACATGTGAATCTATGAAAGACACCAATACTGGAGAACCACAGTTTACAGGTAAGTAACATTTGTTCTTCTCCAGTATTGGGGTGTCTTTCATAGATTCACATGCTTGAATAGAATAGTGAGCAGTACTCTGCAGCCTGAAGAGGCCGTATCAACGTTGCATGAAATACCATGACATTGTATGATAAAACACACAGCTGATAACAATCTAAGGAGGAGGGAAGTAACGGAGGCTCGCCTTATTTGAAGAGATTTCAAAGAACTGCTTGGCCCACAGCCGTATCAGCTTCATTGATTGCATCCAGGCAGTAGTGCCTGCTGGACCACGTAGCTGCCCGGCAGATCTGATGAATGGGCACACCAGCGAATAAAGCAGTGGAGGAGGACATTGCTCTTGTAGAATTCGCCCTCACTCCTGAAGAAAGAGGCTTGCCAGCCTTCTGATGGCAGAAAGATATCGCTGAAGAAATCCAACGTGCAATTATTGGTTTGGTAACAGAATGTCCCTTACAGGTTCGCCCGTAGGCAACGAACAGTTGATCAGACTGGCGAAAGGGTGCCGTTCTGCTGATATAAAACTTGAGACACCTCTTTAAGTTCAAAGAGTGTAGACTGTTCCGCTGGAGATTGCGGATGAGGAAAACATGTTTTTAAAAATACGGGTTCATTAAGATGAAAATCGGACGGCACCTTTGGCATGAAAGCTGGGTTAGTGCGAAGGATAACACAGTCCGTTTTAAATTGAAGGAAAGGAGGCTGGATTGTAAAGGCGTGAATGTCACTTACTCGGCGAGAGGAAGTCAGTGCAAGCAGGAGGGCGATCTTCCAGGTTAAAAATTTGAAATCCGCTGAATGGATTGGCTCAAAGGGCGCCTTCATAAGCTGCGCCAATACAATGTTAAGACGCCACGTGGGCGGAGGACGCCGAATGGGTGGAAACATCCGGAACAATCCTTTAAAGAATTGCTGAATTACTCTAGATGAATAGAGAGAGGAAGAGCCGTCCTGACGAAAGTGAGAAATTGCTGCTAGAAAGACTTTTAAGGTGGCGTGAGACAGTCCTGACTGTGCCAACTGGAAAAAGAAAGGCAGAATCTGTGCCGGGGAGGCGTGCACTGGGTGGATGTGAACAGACGAGCACCAGTGACAGAAGCGCTTCCACTTTAGCCTGTAGGTCTTCACCGTGGAAGGCGCCCGCGCCCTGGCAAGAACTTCCCTGCAGGCAGGTGGAATGTTCAAGTGAGCAAATTCAAGGTGCTCAGGTTCCAGGCAGACAATTTGAGGGAACTGGGATTCGGTTGGCAGATCCGACCGTTGTTCATTGTTAGAAGGTCCAGCCGAGGGCGAAGAAGGATGGGCTCGAACTGAGAGAGGAGCAGTAGCTCCGAGAACCATGCTGCCGAGGCCACAGTGGAGCAATCAATATAATGTGGCACGGTTTTCTCCGCATTTTCCACAACACTCGAGGAATCAGAGGGATCGGCGGAAAAGCGTATGCAAATATCTTGCACCAGTCCATCGAAAGGGCATTTCCACGCGACCCTCTGTGGGGAAGCCAACTTACGTAAGACTGGCATTTGCTGTTCTGTGGAGTTGCAAAGAGATCCAGGTTCGGGTGACCCCAAAGGCTGAAGACAAAGTCTAGAGTCGGCTGATGCAACTCCCACTCGTGGGTCGATGACGTTGACCGACTGAGTGAGTCTGCGAGAATGTTGGAAATGCCGGGCAGGTGGACTGCAGTGAGCGTGATCCGATGGAGTATGGCCCAATCCCAGATCTTCTGAGCCAGCTGGGAAAGCAGTGGAGATTTCGTCCGACCCTGCTTGTTTAGGTAGTGCATGCTGGTGGTGTTGCCCGTTTGAATGAGCACTGATTCCCCTTGAAGCTGGAGCCGGAAGGATTTGAGTGGAAGGAAAATTGCCATCAGTTCTAGTCTGTTGATGTGCCAAGAACGTTGAGACAGAGTCCATTTGCCCTTGATGGACAGATCTTGAAGGTGTCCGCCCCACCCTTCCAGGGAGGCATCCATGGTAAGAACGAGTTCTGGGGCTTTCGCCAGAAAAGAAGTTCCAGCTGCGATGTTGCGAGGATGTGTCCACCAGTGCAGAGCTTGTGCCATGCGAGCGGTTACGAAGATCCGGTCGCTGAAAGAACCGGAGATCTGACGCCATTGTTTGTCTAGTTCCTCTTGAATGGGACGACTCTTCAGTCTGCAATGTGGGATCAAAGAAATGCAGGAGGACGCCATCCCCAGAAAGGAATTCAATATGCGGACTGAAATGGACCGCTTTGATCTGATGGAAGCTGCGAGCTGCAGGATCTGTGTTTGCCGATCGGCGGAGACGAAAGCCATGGCCATGGAGGTATTGGTGGTAGCGCCTAGGAACGTTCTGTGCAGAGCTGGCGTGAGCTGAGATTTCTGTATGTTGACTGACAGTCCTAGAGAGTGGAACAGAGTCCGACAATACTGAGTATCTAGGGATGCTTGGTGGGAGGACTGAGACTTGATGAGACAATCATCCAAATATGGGAATATTTGGATGCCTCGCAACCGCAAATGGGCCACAACCGGGGCAAGGACTTTCGTGAAGACTCGAGGAGCTGAGCGAAGCCCGAAGGGCAGGACTTTGAATTGAAAGTCCCTGTGGCCTACACGGAAGCGTAGGTATTTCCTGTGGCGTAGTAAAATTGGCACGTGGAAATAGGCGTCCTGAAGATCGATTGTTGTCATGAAGTCATCTTGAGAAAGGAACTGAAGAATGTCCCTCAGTGTGAGCATGCGGAATGATTGGTCTTTCAGAAACTTGTTGAGGGACCTCAGGTCGAGGATAGGGCGCCACTCCCCAGATTTCTTTAATACGAGGAAAAAACGGGAATAGAAGCCTAGCCCCTTCTGAGATTTCAGAACCACTTCGATGGCCCCTTTCTTGAGCATAATGCTGATCTGATGGAAAAGCTCTTTGAGATGAGCGGGAGGAGGACCGGATGGAGGACCGGATGGAGGGGTGTTTCGAGGGAATTTGACGAATTCTAGGGCATGGCCTTTTGAAACAATGTCCAACACCCAACGGTCTGAAGTGATCAATGACCAATTTGAAAAGAATTTGGAGATCCGTCCTCCAACTCGGGACGAGGGGGCACTGAGGGGAGGGGGACATAAACAAAGAGAGTCATTGTTTTTTGGAGGAGTTCCCCCTATAGTTGGACTTGCCTCTGTAGGATTTACCAGTCTGTTGTCTGTAAGACTGTGGGTTTTGGGAGGAAAAACGTTGGTGTCCTTGGCTGTAAGAGCGGTATTGAGTGGAATTGCCTCGAAAGGAAGAGGTGGTGCTGCGTCCGCGAGCACCCCGAAAAGGCTGCCTTCTAAACTGTAGCATGCCAAGGAAACGAGCCATCTCACTGTCCTTCTTGATTGTTTGGAGGGCCTCATCCACATGATGTCCACAAATGGACTCCCCATCAAAGGGCATATCGAGAATCTTTGCCTGGACTTCTTGACGAAAAGAAGCGGAACGAAGCCAGCCTTACCTCCTTAAAACGGCTTCTCCAGCCAGCTGTTGAAAACCAGTGGAGGCGATGTCTACAGAGCAATCAATTATCTCTGAAGATGCTCTTTCACCTTCTTGCAAGATTTTGAGAGCGTCTGCTCTAGAGGGCTCTGGAATGAGCTTAATGAAAGCCTCCATGTCCAACCACATTTGGCAATCATAACGGCCCAAGATGGCCAAAGAATTCGCTGCCCTTACTGTTGTGGAGGCCGTGGTGAAGAACTTCTTCCCAATGGTGTCCAGGCGACAGCCATCACGGTCAGGTGGAGAGGAAAGTGGAGACGAGGGATTCTTCGAGCAACGTTGTGCCGCGTGGGTGATTACTGAATCCGGCTTAGGCTGGGACACCAAACAAGCAGGAGAAGAGTCCGGGGCCTTATACTTTTTCCCCAACCGCGGACGAACTGCCAGGATTGAATTAGGTGTTTTCATTAGCTTAATCCCTTCATTCCAAATAAAGTCAATTATGGGCACCGCCCGAACTTGTTTCTGTGGTTGTGATTTTAAATCATACAGAAAGCAATCCTCCTCTCTCACGATCATGGGGAGATGAAATTGCTGCACCGCTCTTCCCATCAGCTGATGGAAACCTGTAATGTCAACAGGTGGAGAGTTCACTGGCGACTTTGGAGGCGAAGAAGGCGAATTTATTTGATAATCATCCCAGTCGGCCATGGTGTCGTCGTCATCGCCCTGGAGCTCTCCATCTTCCTTATCGTGAAGAACGTCACCGTCACCCTCTGCAGGGGGTACTAGTGAAGGGGTGGATGGCGTTGGCTCCGCCGGCACTGGAGGAGGAGTCGGAAAGTTCGATGGTGCGTCACGTGGAGAACTGTGAGAAGAAGGTGGAAAACAGCGATTGTAATCCTCCAACATAAATTGGAGGTTAGAGATGAGGGACAATGGAAGCTGTGCCATTGGGACCTGTGTAGGAGGATCCTGCTCCTCTCCCTGATAATAATGACCGTCCAGATCCTCATCTTCGAAATCCTGACATTTAACGAAGAGTTCAGATGGACTGCGAGCAGCCCGAAATGTGGAATGAATGTCCTCATCAGAAGCAGAGTCATCCTCGTTGCCAGAGGGAAACAACTGTTGCGGTGGCTAAGTGGCCGGTGGCATAGTAGTGAAGTCCAAAACAGCTGAAGCAAGGAATCGTCAACAGAAGCAGATGTTGGCATAGACAACGGCACCAGAGGAAGAGATGCAAAAGTTGACAACACCGTCGACGAGGCCACCGTCTATGAAGCTGCCGCCGCCGAAGCCACCGTCGACTGAGCCACCGCCGACGAAGCCACCGTCGACGAAGCCAACGCAGCCAACGCCGACGAAGCCAACGCCGACGGAGCTGCCGCCGCTGACGAGGCAGCCGTCGACAAAGATTTAATCATCGACGACTTCTTTTTGATCGTCGATGAGGATTTGGACGTCGACGGGATAACCAGCTTCTTCGTCGTCGACGAGGAGGATATAGGAATAGTCGACGAGACAGCCTTCAATGAAACACAAACCACTGTCGACGGAGAGAACGTCGACAAAGCCGTCATCGA
The DNA here is from genome assembly GCF_964204655.1 of Triturus cristatus. Classification (NCBI taxonomy): domain Eukaryota; kingdom Metazoa; phylum Chordata; class Amphibia; order Caudata; family Salamandridae; genus Triturus; species Triturus cristatus. Next base: position 358,547,179 of record NC_140595.1, read on the forward strand.
CGACATAGGGAATCTGCTGGAAACCGTAGTCACCGTCGTCGACGAGGTTGAAGAAGCAGCAGATTTCGTCGATGGAGGGTTTGGCACATTTTTTAGTAGAAACATGCACTGAAGGAGTCACAGACGCCTGAGAGTGAGATCTCGGGGGCGTTGACGTAGTAGCAGAATGTACTGGCACCTTAGAAACTCCCAAAAGGTTAAGCTTTCTCTTTTTTAGAAAGAGAGAGGGCAAGTCCTGTACACTACTACGCTTGGAAGAGACTCTGGTGCGAGCAGAAGCCACACTTTCGACCTCAGAGAGAGGATTATCTGCGTCCTTCAATTTTTGGAGCCACAAAAGGAGGCAACCCTTCCTGTCCTTTAGAGTCTTTTGTGAAAAAGTTCTATAGATTTTACTGTTGCCCACCTTATGGTCGGGGTAAAGGCAGTAAATACATTTTTCATGAGGGTCCTCAGAAAAAAGTCTTAACTTTCCACAAGAAGCACAGGGACTGAAAAGAGACTTCTTACTTGAAGACATGAGGATAAGTTGAGGAAAATCCTAACCAGAGAAATAAACTCAGCAGAGCTCAGGGAGACTCCCTTCACACAACGTGCGGTAGAAAATCTGAGGGCCTAAGCCTCTGAGGAGAAGGTTCTAGAGGGTGCTTGTGCCTGATTGGCTGGAGTTTGGACTATAAAAACGACATGGATGTCAGTAAAGTGATTTTTTTTCTATGCTTTCCTATGTGTCAATGTTATCCTATGGTACTTTTGACTTGATATGTTATTTTGAACTATATGAAGTTTATTTATATATGTATTTCATTCTTATATAGTTTATGTAAGTATCTATATACATGAGACTTATTGCTTTTTATGTACCGTGGGACTCCCACTTCGACGACGGGGAATATTCAAGCATGTGAATCTATGAAAGACACCCCAATGCTGGAGAACATCGGTGCATCGCTAGTCCTTCGGGCGGATGTAAGCCTGAACAACCGGGGGCTGTCCTTGCTACGCTTCACCTCTAAAAGGCGTGAGTAAAGTTATGGACTGGTGGTCCATGGTATGTAAGGGAGATAATCCTTACATAAATGGGTGCACCGATTGGGTTGCCCAGGGTGCAGTTTGGCTCATCAGGCGGGCAGGGCAGATTAGGTTAGTCACCGCTGCCTGGCCTTGGTTTGCCCGTAAGTTAACCCACCACGTTGGCATACTTCTTGTATGAAATAAACCTGCAGCAAAACTGTTTTCCAACAAAATTTGTGTGGACTGATTATTTGAGCAGCATGTCAAATTTCTGCTAAGTGGGGGGGAGTGGGTTGCCGATATCGGCACTATGCATCCTCTGTTGCTTTTCTTAAGTATATGAAGTCACTTGGAAAGAGTTTGTGTGGGGAAGGCTTAAAGGAATCGAGAGCTGAACTCTGTAGTGGAGGAAGCCTTCATGGATGATGGAAATGGTCTTAAATATTTGATTTGCTTGTGTGTAGAGAGCCAATGTTGACGTGTAAACCCCTGAGGTGAGTGGGGAGCGGGAATTGTTGTGTGGAAAATAGATGGAATTTTACTCTATAAATGTTGGACTAGGTAACCTAAACACATTTCTGTTTTAACACATTATATATATATATATATCACATAGTTCCCACTGAGTTAAAGGGGGTTGAAGAGATTAACCGATTCCAAAGAGAACATGAGGTACTAAATGCTGCATAAAATATTTCCCCGAACTCCGGCTAGTAGACCATAACTCCCTGAGCAATTTCTCCCTTTGGAGTCCATGTTCCAAATCGTCACGTCATTATTTGAGCAATTGTCTAGACTGTACATTCCCAGAGCAGGTTCTGATAATCCTTTTTCCTTTGCTTCCCCCTTAAAACAATATGATCTGAACATAATTTCCCATACATCGGATTACCAACCCAATCAAGTGATAATTGGCAACTAAGCAGAAAAGCAGTAATTGCCTTGTGTCCTCTTTGATGGCATCCAGTGCTGCACCCGGCTCACTTTTTGATGCTAGAGAGAGCCCTTAAAGAGAGGGGTTATGCACACACACAGGAAAGAAAGCCAGACACTCATAAGTACAAAATTATTTTAATTTAAATTATCAGTGTTTTTTGTTTCCTCAACTAGCAGTGTTACAATTATTTTGTTTTGTTCTTGTTCAAAAGTATAAGGACTACATACATTGTCCATCTTCTGCCATCGGACCAGTGGCGTCCACTCTCCTGGACGCCAGGAGGCAAAGGCCTGTGTCTGCAGGGCATCACAGCTAAAGGTGGGGACGGAGATACAGCTTTCAGAACAAGCGGCGCAGCACCCTCTTCCACCCCGTCAGGTGAACCCAAGAACTAGATCTTTTTCCTGAGAAGGAGGGCCTTGGGTACCTGTGTTTACCCCCAAACACTTGTGAATTTTCAACCATTTGCTTTGGATGTCAACTTATGCGCGATGACTTGAAGAAAAGACCCTAACGATTTTTGGGGGGGTTTGACAGAGCTATATTTTATGAATTTTGCCTTTGAGATTCTGCGGTGCATTTTAATCAAGCCCATCCAATTGTTGGGCATGACTGCTTTATGTTCTTCGGTTCAATGTAGGCCCTCATACCAGGACAAAGACGTAGTGCCAGAAATACCAGGTGCCCTTACTTAAAGCCGACATTTTGTATGGACCACTAGAGGGCGTGTACATAAGTCAATCTTCTTGGCTTGATGTTTCACTTAATATATAGCACCTGTGATTGAAAGGAGAATCCCTCATAGGTCTCAGGCTGGTCGGCTTTCTTTAAGCTTCTACCACCTTCCGTTCACTAAGGCTCCACCAGCCTGTATTGCTGGAGCCCTTTGCGCGCATTCACCCAGGTAGAACCCCGGCTTCCAAGGGGGTGGTCCCCACGTTTGAGAAGATGCCTGCAAACCTTGTCTAAAGGAAGGACGAAGGCTGTGCCACTTTGCTGTGAAAGGGCTCAATGTTCAACGTTTGAAGACAAAATTGGAGGCACTGCTGGGATTACAATTGCAGCCCCTTGACAAAGGGAGAGCACCTAGGTAGAAATGCATGCATCAGGTGTGCACCCCCTTCCAGGCCCCCAGACGGATGGCGTAAACCTACATACAGAATGCATGCTGCAGCAGTGCTGCCCATTCCAAACCCCTTGGTGGAAGAATAGTTATCAGGGGCCCATGCATCTTGGAAGAAACATGGCTCAGTAAGTAATTGGGCTGGACAACTGTACAAGGAACCTTTGAAGGAGGTGAGGGGGCAGGAGGGACTCAACATGCAGCTCTTCAATGGCTCCACTAGTAAACTTTAAAAGGATCATGAGTGGTCAGGACTAGCGGAAGACGCAAAGGTGATTGGTGGAAATCAAAAACCAAGGCTAGTGGCAGGAGGAAGTGGTATACTACGTGCAACGGATGGGGGATTAGTTTCAGCGAGTCGCAAATCCACAAATGCTACACTGCAGACGTCATGTGCGAAAAGGGCCATCATTTTGAACTCGCAAAGGAAGACCCAGTTGCAGCTGCCGGTCAGGTCTTTCAGTCGATAGTTCCATGCTTTAAGTGCTCTGCTAGGCAGCCAGAACTGAAAGGGTTGTTGTGCACTAAGGAATAAGAGCATCCCTCTCTGTTTTTCCAATGAACAAGGCCACGACTACATCGCATGACCCCCTGGGTCCACTTCAGCTATGGGACAGGGACCACTTTCTAATTCAATGCAATGGAACATTTCCAAGGGCACAGTTGCACACCTAAAGGCACCCAGGCAATGCAGAGTACATGCAGCAGGAGTATGTGAGAGGGGGCTCTAGCGATCTTTATTCCACATGGTATATCCTTTCATCCTACATAAGTAGGAGGGTGGACACTGCCCTCAAGACGCCAGAAGCGTACTTTGGGAGAACTGACTCACACCGAGATGGATTCGTGGAAGTAAAAGGCATCTGCTCTATAGTGCACTTTTGGGGATGTAGGAGTGTGGTCTGCAGACCTACAAACCAACACACAAAGTTGGGATGAATTTGAATACAAGTGGTCACCAATTACCTTTCACCTCGTGGTATTTGCACAGCATACCACATTGTATGAACACCATGATTTTTTGATCAACAAAAGTATTCATTGAAATCCATATTTGTTACTTCATGAGTTGAAGAACAATCCATGGTATTTCTATTTGTTATCCAGAAGGAATTGAAATGACCCACCGAACAGTTCCATCCCTTATACTTCACTGAAAGGCTCATAGAATAAGGGCCATCTCAGGCATTTCTTTGCTTCCTCGTGCACTAGGCCACTGTATGAAATATGGAGCATCTTTGGGCATTTCCTGATCTTCTAGCTCACTGGATCACTGTATGGACACAGCCCATCCTCAGCATTCTATATTTTGCCTCATACTGTTGCTTACGCATATACACTTAACACACCAGCAGTGTAAGCCATGTGGGTGTTTGGTGAATCAGTGAGCGCCTTGATCTCTGCTAAAAAGACTGTTTCTTCCAATCTACTGAACAAATGCAGAGGTGAGATAAAACAGGAAATATGTAAACGTATGGCTGGGATTTCATGCTTCAGTTTAAATTTTTAATGTTTTCCTGATTAGTGAGTCTTGCTACGCCGGCATATTTAGAAACGCCTTCCCAAAAGTTTCTTTTTGCCAGGAACGGATAATATCGAACTCCTGGTGCACCATCCTGCCATCAATAGTACTTTTCCAGACCGTTGTGAAGGGGCTGCCCCATACTTTGAATTCTACTGCAACTATGATGCGTGAAAGCACTTTGGGCTGGAGTACATGAAGTGTTTGCGATGGCACCTGCAGAGCATGAGCTCTAGGTGGAAGCGTGTCAGGCACACACCATGTGCTCAAGCAATCGGAGTGCACACATGCAGCCCTCAAAAGCCTTTGGACACTTACTGATCCCTAGTAATATACACTGAACATTAGTTACTTTGTACACATACTGATCCGTGGCGTATGAAGACTGGAACTGAGCACCTCTCCTGTACTTTATGTACCTTTGCACACTTGTGTTGCACTTTAGTATGCTATGTACACTCCTTGACCTCTTATCCAACCACCCTGAGTATATGAACATCCTGCCTTTGAGCTCACAGCCTATGCAGATGCATCCTTTGCACACACCCTGAGCACCCCGCGTGTGCACCGTGAAACTGGAGATGATGTGCTCCATTATACAATTCCAGCCGTAGCCACCACACCACCCGTGCATAGTGTGTCTATGATAAGCAGCACCAAAGCAGCCAACGCCAGGTTAGAATATTAAAGCCAAGAGGGTCCAGGGCTGCTTTTTTCCTTCCTGAAAGCAACGGGTGGTCAGCTGGAGCGCCTGCCACCTGGTACCACCTCAAGTGAGGTTGGCAGATGGAGAAGCAGACGGGGAACTACAACAGTGGTGGAAGATCTCCTTCTACAAGGCCTATGCAAGCATCCGAGGAGATGAAGGGGAGCATGCAGCAACATGATGGAGGTAGCACCTGTCCCATGTCATAGATTAACTCTCCAGCCCATCAGCACCTGCACTGGTGCCCAAGCCATGGCCTCCACCCAGTCCCCGTGCCAAGAGATCATCCCGCGCTGACTCCCGGCTGAATGATGGCTGAAGTCACTGCATGAGCTGGAGGCATGGCAAAGGTCTATAGACATACCATGTTATTTATATATATATTTATATAAATATTTCATTTATGTACAATGTCCAGTATTCCTGTCGACTACATCACAAATCGGGCACAGCTGGCGATCTGTAGAGGTCCCCGCAGATGGAATGGTCCAGTTCTGTGCTGTAACTCAGAATCCTCATACGCTTGAACAATCTCTAGTGAAAGACAGAATAAAATAATTACATTCCTGGCTACAGGCAGAGACAGATCGATACACGTGTACCGTTATGGCGAGATACACCACTAACACAGAAGTACACTGCTGGACAGAGAAAGATAGAACAAAAAACACAAAAGTTAATTACAGGTTACCCATGCCTTAATACTGGCTACTTCTGTTTTGCTATGTTATTTTAATTTACTACGCGCTCGAATCATCGGTATCTCGGTGCGGGGCCAGATGACGGACAGCGTGCAAAAAAAGACATTCTTAAAATAAGTAGGGGGCAGATTTATGACGACTGGCGCATCCCTGCATATCAGCAAGGATCCGCCAGTTATTATGCGCCACAGCTGCGCCACCATGGATGCGCCGCATTTATAATGCGGCGCACCATGGGGCAAAAACCGCACAGATGCGTGACGCATCTGTGCCGAAAAGTGGCGCATTGCTGGAGTTGCGTCGCAAGCGCGACGCAGCTCCAGCAATGATCTGGGGGGCCCTATTTGTACAATGCTGCGTCAATCCTTACGCCTGCTTCAAGCAGGCGCAGGGTTTTGACGCAGCATGGGCCTAAAAGTGACTGAGTGAAATCTTGTAGATTTCACTCAGCCACTTTTAGGAGGCGTTCCTGCGCCGGAACGCCCCCACCTGCCCTGGAACGCCTACATGTGGCGCAGGGCTTTACAACGTGACGCATCTGGGAGATGCGTCACGTTTGTAAATAGCCCGCACCATGGCGCAGGATTTGCGCCGCTGCTGCGTCACAAAAGTGACGCAACGGCGGCGTAAATGAGGCGCAAGTGCAACATAAATCTGCCCCTAGGTCTTTAGCGCTTTCCTGAAATGGGCATGATTTTCACAGGTGTATAGTTGGAATGGCAATTTGTTCCAGAGGTGAGGGGCAAGGAAGGAGAACGATCCGAAGCCTGCCCTGTCCTTTTTGAACCTCGGGACATTAAGCAAGGCCTTGTCATGAGATCTTAGAAGTCTGGGAGGGAGTAAGGCACAAGTTTAGAGGCCAGATATGTGGGCCCTGTCTATGGAGGGCATCATGGGTTAAGTAATACATCTTGAAAATAATTCTGTTTCTCACTGGGAACCAATGTAGGGACTGAAGAAGAGGGGCAGTTGCCGAGCCCAGAGGGAGGTTACAGACGAGGCGAGTGGCGATGTTCTGAACTACCTTAAGTTTGGAGAGCAGCTTCTTGTTTATGGAGGCCAAGAGTGAGTTACCATAGTCCAGACGGCTAATGACTTGTGCCTGGACAACACTTTTTCGTGGGGAGAGCGGTAATAAGGGAAATATCCTTCTCAGCAACCGCAGCATATAAAAGTAGGAACCTGGGATAGCTGAGGTTTGTTCTGTCATGGAGAGGGGTTGGTCCAGACGAACTCCAAGGTTTTTTACCACTAATTTAGGAGCCGGGGCAAGGCCCAAGTCTGATGGCCAGTTCTATCTTTGTCACTGTGGTTGCTAGGGAATAGTAACTAAACCTTTCTACAGCACCCTGCGGGTATCAGCTGAGGGAAAGGATTTTCTATGATCAGATCTTGATGTTCTTGACCAGAACACCAGGATCCTGCCAGTAAGGTGCCGCTATTTTTAGTGCTTATTTGTCCACAGAGAAGCTCTTTTTCTTCAGCTTTGCCTTGTGAGGAATTCGGCCAATTGAATGCAATTCTAAAACAGATACCAACCTCCAAGAACTGTGTTACAGGAAAGTAACTTCTTTTTCAGCATAGATCTGTTACATTGACATGCTCTGCAATGAAAACTATAGTAAATGCTTCTTACCAGGAATAAAAGTAAACCATCTCAATATGCCCCTGCCCCGCCTTTGGGTCTTGATGAGCACTTTATGTCAAGCAATACTGTACTTATGGTGTGTTTTAGAATTGGGGGTCTCTAGTTCGCAGAGGTAGGTACCTTTGTCCAAATAGGGACCCTTGCTTCTAGTCAGGGTAAGGGGCTACACTTCTAAAATAACCCCTGCTCACCCCCTTGGTAGCTTGGCACGAGCAGACAGGCTTATCTCAGAGACAGTGTGTAAAGCATTTGTGAACACATACAGCAATACCGTGAAAACACTACAAATGGACACCACACCAGTTTAGATAAATAAGTTATCTTTACTAGACTTAACACAAGACCAAATGACAAAAATCCACACTACTGTAATCAAAAATAGACTTTAAAATGGTAGAAATAGCTTAGTTCAATATAGATGGTAAATGCAACACTTTACTCTCAAACTACCTTGGATGCATCACGCAATACAAACAAAAGGGTAGCAGGGAAGGTGATGCGTCGGTTCCTTGCTTCGGGGGAGGTGGGAGGTGATGCATCGGTTCCTTACTGCAGCGCAGGGGAGGTGATGCGTCGGTTCCTTACCGGAGAGGAGGTGATGCATCGGTTTCTTACTGTGATCCGGAACGATGCAACAAGATGGCGCCTTGATGCGACGATCCGGTGCGATGCGACAAAATGGCATCTTGATACGATGCGACAAAGTTGGATGTGATGCGTGCAAGCCCGACGGCCGTGTGGCGAACTCTGTAACTTCTGAGCCGCGACAGGCCCTGCGACACGCTTCTCCGGTGATGTGACGTGACCTCTGCGGCGGTGACACGCTTCTCCAGTGATGTGACACGCTTCATCGATGATGCGATGGCGAGCAGCTGCGGCACGCTTCTTCGGTGATGCAACTGCTGCGGCGGCGACGCGCTTCTCGTTGCGTCGCGCTTCCAGCTCCCAGCAACTCGCAGTCTTCTCAGAGGGCCCAAACAACAGTAGGCACCTCTCTGCAGGCAGAATTCCTCAGCAAGGGAATTCAGGAGAGCTGGGGGTGAAGTCTTGTATCCCTGAGACTTCAGGCAGGAGACAAGCACAGTTCAAGCCCTTGGAGATTCTTCTTCAAGATTGCAAAAGTACACACAAAGTTCCTTTTCTCCTTTCCTTGGCAATAAAGTAACCACTGCAGGCCAACCCCAACAGCACGGGGCACTCTCCCCCTTCAGCTTCCTCTCCTTGGCAAAGGGTCGTCTTGATTCCCAGAAGTGATTTACAGTACTGGGTCCCCCTATTTATACAGACAAATCCTTTGTCTCTGAAGGTAGTGTGTGTCTGTACCTAGTCCAAACCAGTTCTGGGTGCATTCTGCCAGTGCACAACTCCTTCCTTTGTCAGTGTGGGCCAGGGCCATCAGACACACCACAGGAGGTGGAGCCAGCATTGTGGAAAGCAGGCTCAGCCCTATTCAGGCCCAGGTGCTACCCCTCCCACCACTCCTCATGCAGATAGGTCTATTCAGCTTTGTGCTGACTCACCCTGTCTGCTGGAGCCACCCCAGCCCCTGTCACTCACAAACCAGACATGGAATACACAACCTAGCAGAGGCAGGCCTGGATGGTTAAGCAAGAAAATACCTACTTTCTAAAAGTGGTATTTTCAAACACAGAATGGTAAAACCAACTTCACTAAAATATGTATTTTATCATTCTGAGATCAGGCATAATAAACTCGAATTTCTACCTAGTTCCCTGAGTCAGTTAGGATTATAAGATGTTATAATCAAACTGCCCATTCTGGCCTATGGGAACAGGTAGTGAAAAACGAAATTGGCTGTAATTGACCATCAGGACATGCTACATACATCAGGGCATGTCCTACCTTTTACATACAATGCACCCTGCCCTTGGGCCTACTTTAGGGGTGACTAAAATGTAGAAAAGGGAAGGTTTAAGGACTGGCAAGTGTGTGCACTTGTCAAGTCGATATGGCAGTCCCAGACGGCACACAGGCTCTGCAATGGCAGGCCTGAGCCATATTTTGCAAGCTGCTTCTGTGGGTGGCACAACCAGTGCTGCAAGCCCACCCGCAGCATTTGATTTACAAGTCTGGGCACACGTGGTGCACTGTACTAGGGTCTGACAAGTAAATCAAATAAGCCAATCATGGAGTCACTAATCCATAACACAATTTACAATAGATAGCATATGCACTTTAGCACTGATCAGCAGTGGTAAAGTGCCCAGAGTCATAAAACCACCAACAACAGGTCAGAAAAAATACAGGAGGAAAGCAAAAAGTTCAGGGGTGACCCTGCACAAAGGGGAGAGAGAGAGAGAGAGAGAGAGGGAGAGAGAGAGAGAGGGAGAGAGAGAGAGAGAGAGAGAGAGAGAGAGAGAGAGAGAGAGAGAGAGAGAGAGAGAGAGAGAGAGAATATATATATACATACACAAATAGTTGTATTGCATGTTTAAGTCAATGGAAAAAGTACGAGGTAGCAATGCCTGATGAATTCTGAAATCCATATATTTTTATAAGCTTTCAGTCCATACAGCCAGCCCAAAGGCCTACACAGAGTGGTGCTCTCTTCAAATCTGTTTGGTCTCTCTAATATTGTCTAAGTTTTCTATTTGAATCGAGTGTCTGAAGGATACTTTCTGCTGCTATCTATGGGCGACGCAAGTCGTTTGGCAAAACAATAGATTTGCTTAAAGTAGAATCAGGAAGAATTTAAGCAATATAGGTCTCAGAAATGCTTTATTTCTGTTAAACAGTAAACAGGGTTCAACCAAACAAGAGTGATCGCTACAACAAAAAATGTAATTTCCTCAAAAATAGTACATCACATCCCTGCACTGGCTGAAATATTAGGCTTTGAAGCGTAACTTCACCTTCAGCTCCCAAGGTACCTGTAGGTATAACATTCTTGGAATGAAGGCCTTTTTTTGCCTCCAATAATTTCAAAAGAGTTTCTGGGCAGATCGAAATGTGCACATTTAACAACTGTTTGAACTCGGCCATAGACCCAGATCCTTAAATCTAAAAGAGGAATCTTGCCCTTCATCCTCGTTAACAGGTGTGGCGTGGTCTCCAAAATAGCAAATGGGAACACCGAGGTATGCATTGGACCGGAAAATAGAATTTGGGGACCTATGAAGGATCTACGAAGGCCATTTTTTTTCATTCATCCCCTCTTCTTAAGAAACTCTCTTTGAATCAATGTCAGTTTGGGCCTGTGCCCAGTTAATAAAAAAACTCCTTAGTGGTTTATTTTCTGGCAACATGGAGGTGAAGTCTGATCACTTTTGGGTTGTCTTCTTGTGAAATATAGAACTTTAAATGAAGCACCCTACTGCTCCGAAAAATCTTCTATTTAACAGTGGTTTCATTCTTATTTTTTGCTGTCATCTCAGTGTGACCAGCGCCTATGCAATCTGTTTGTTTGTCTTATGGGTTATGGTGCTTTGCCTGCACAATATGTGATTAAGCAGTGTCCATCACCACAGACTCTAGGAGAAGGGGATTGAGACGTGAAGCAACTGTGAGGCGTTTCAGCATAAAAAACGCTGTGAATTTAAAATCATACACTTTCATTTTGGATAATAAGGTATATGAAGCATATGTTACTTACCATGTAACCATCAATTCGTTGTTTGTAGTGCCATAGATGTATATGCTTAGCATACTCCTGCCATCAAGTGTTGAGCTCTGGCGTTTGCAACTTGTTTTTTGTTCGAAGAAGTTCTTCAAGTCACGAAGTATAGTGACTCCTCCTACAAACTATGTTGCGCATGATCATTGACTTCTTTGTTAGACTTTTTAGCTAAACGGGTGAGCTTAGTATAGGAGCAAGTTAGTGACAGAAAAGATGAGCATGCGAGTAAAGATTAGGATTGGGGTAAAATATGAATAAAGATGTAAATACATCAACCAGTAGTTTGCGCAGAGGAGGGTGGTGCATATGACTCTACAGCAGTACACGCTACAAATAGATGCTTACATGGTAAGTAACATATTTCATTTGTAGCATGTGTTGGCCATAGATACATATAATCGAATGTAAAAGAGTGCCTCCCAAAACCGGTGGATAGCTAGTGGTTGACGTAGATGTTTGAAAAAGTGTTTGTAATACAGCTTGAACCACTCCAGCCTGTTGATTAGCTAAAACATCAACACAATAGTGTTTTGTGAATGTATGTGGCTTATTCCATGTAGCTGATTTACAAATATCCTCTAGGGGTATGTTTCTGAAAAAAACACATTGAGACTACTTTTTTGCGAGTAGAGTGAGCTCTTGGAGTTCATGCTCTCTTTGCTTTGTGATAGCAAGTCTTAATACATCTAACTATTCATCTGGCTATTCCCACTTTGGATATAGGGCAACCTTGATGAGGTTTTGCAAATGCAACGAAGAGTTATTGCGTTTTACAAAAAGGTTTAGTTCTCCCTATGTAGTACATTAATTCTTTTTTACCATTTAATGTGTGGAGAGCTCTCGCTGCCACTGAATTCGGTTTTGGGAAGAAAACCGATAGCTCTATTGTTTGGTTCACATGGAAAGTGGTCACCACTTTCGGTATGAAATTTAGGTTAGTATGAAGTACTTGTTTTGTTGGATAGATTTGGAAGAAAGATTCTTCTGATGTAAGTATTTGGATTTCACCTATTCTTCTAAGGGATGTGATAGCTACTAAGAAAGCAAACTTCAGTGTAAGGACCTAGATATCAGAGGATTGAAGTGGCTCAAATGGTGGTCACATGAATCTAATGAGAACAATATTAAGATTCCAGACTGGTGCTAGTGGGGTGGAAGGTGGAATTACTCTTTTTAGGCTTTCCATAAATGCTTTAATTATTGAAAATGTAAAAAGTGCCAATTTTTGTCTGTTTAGCACGTAAGTAGCTAGACCTGCTAAATGTGGTCTAATTGATGTATACGCAAGACCTGCTTTCTGTAAATTGAAGGGATGCGATCTTCTTAGTGTCTCTATTAGAAAATCAACCTCATCCTGTAAAGTGTGGAGACCACTTTATGATATTGTGCCACCCTACAAATCACCTCATGATAGGTTGTGGTGTTATCTGGTGGCGAGTGTTTTGAGGGGTACAGGTCTGGTTTAGTATCATCCACAGGGTCTGCATCATATTGTTTCCATGGATCATTTACAGTGTCTGGGTCCCCCTGTGAGTCTTAAAAATATGGGTCATTTGGTTCTATATCCTCCCCTGTATCAAAGGCACCCGTTAATGATGGCGCGGGTGATGTGTGTGGCTACTTCGAAGAAAGGTGCTCAGGTGAATGTGTATGAGCTGGAATGTTGCACGTGGTGGCAATATAGGAAGCAGACGTGGGGGAGATATAGGTGTAAAACCAGGTGGAGAAGGTGGAGTCGGAAGAAAAAGAATAGGCTGGTGCCCCTATCTTTGAGTTTCTTCCTGGGAGTCTTAGGAGGATCCGGCCCCCATTATTTCTTCCTCGAATGTCTTTTTCCTCTTTGGAAGTGTATCTGTTATGGTTAGAGGCAGTTTTACTACTACTTTGCCAGTATCTGGATAAATCAATAAAGTATTTTGTCCTTTAACCAGTTTGTCTTGAAGCTTATCAAGAATTGGCTGAATGGCCCGCTGTTTGGGCTCTGACACTGTCTTTGGCAGTTTCAATGCTGAGGGTAGTTTCGGCGCCAACAGAATTTTGGACATTGATGATTGTTTCGATGGGTGAAGGTGTTTTGGCGCTGAAGGGGTCTTTTGTCCCCGAAGGTATCTTCGGGTCCAAGGATGGCAGTTTCAGTTCGGAAGCCTCATGGTGCTTTGAGGGCGCTATATCTGTTTTTTGTGGTACGGGCACAGAGGCAAGCTTCAAAGTCTTACACTTAGCCTGTTATCAGAGACCACCATGACCTGAGGGCTGTGGGCTCCCGTGCAGTGTCTGATTGGTAAGTCGGGCACCCGGGCAATGGCAGAGGGGCCGATATCCGAATTCCAGCTGTGGGCTGCTTTTTGGGGCAGCCTGAGGGCGATTTGGGCAGTGTCTGTGCTGTTTGGATGCCGCAGCAGCCCAGTGGGGGCCTGAGTGGCCTTTCCTGGAGGTAGATGGGCCTCTGTTACCTCCGTTTTACCAACGGGCGGAGGTGTCACTCCCTTTATCTTCCTGGGCCGGCCCATTAAAATATGCAGATTGAGCTGGGCAGGGGGGAGTGATTCAATCTTATCAGACGCTGAAACCATAATCGTATTTGTTAGAGCACTTCTCACATCATAAAAAACACTATCTGACGATGTTACAGTTGGGGTCATTCCCCACGAAGGATCTGACCCAGAAATGGAAGTGTACATGGCTGACGAAAGAATGCCGATTGTGTGGACAAGGAGAAGAGACACAATTACACCTCCTATGCATCTGCCCCTCGCTTCTAGAAACTCGAAAAATTATTCTTCGCAAGATCTTCAGGAAAAAACAATTAAGGACATGCAGAGCTGCAGTCATTCAATACCTTGGAGGCTTGTCAATCCAACTGTCCTGCAAAGCCATCATGTTTTGGAAAATGGCAGCCAAAGAACTAGATAATGAACATGAATTAACTTGAGTGGCTTTGACAAGACTGCCTGGACTCTCCTCATCTGCACCTGCACTACTTTCTGATTTTTCTTCATTGAACTGCCTTGCATCTTTTAAATTGCACTGATTACAATCTTAATATCTCTTATTTTAACTATCGATGAGGATTGAGTAATGACGGCACAGTGTTTTATCCCTTGCATCTTTCAAACCCCCATTTTTAAACAATTTTGTATTATGTGCTTTTGCAATCTTTTATGATTTTTAACAAATTCAAAAAAAGTATTATTGAACTAATCCCTGCATTTTTTTTTAATCTAAGTGAAGTTAAGAAAACATTCCTCAGTCAGAGACCCCCGTCTCCCTTCTTTTCATAAAACTTTGCCGAAGCATTGTTTTGCCAGAAGGCAATCTGCAAATGTGGGCCACTTGTTTTTTTAGCGGACTTGGGCCTAATGTTGATCCCACTCCAACCCTGGTCCTGTGAGACACTTTAGATGTTTTTGTGGAGATCTGGAAGGCTTTCGCGCGGTGTACTCATGTGCCCTTGTGATGTGGAGGGATCAGGGTCGGAGTCAGAACCTTCCCCACTGCTAGCCAGCAGTATGGGGATGTCCATAGGTCCAATGACGTTCTCTGCTGCTAAAGAGTTTTCTTGGAACTAAAGGGCTAGGCACTCCTCACACAACACCTCGTCGTGATCCGGGGACAAGCAGAAATTACAAACGGAGTGCTGGTCCTGCATGGAATACTTGGCAGGGCACTTAGGACAGAAACTAAAAGGTATCTTTTCCATCCCTCGTCGTCTAGTAGAGGAAGGTGGTGTTGGAATAAAAACAAAGTCTAACCAGGTCAGGGGGGCCAGGTCGAAAAAGGGGAAGGAACACCAATATGTGCACCCGTTGTCGAGGTTTCTGTTGAAGGGTGATGAAAATGAGGCTCTGTAATGGCCTTGTGGCAGAATTCGAGCTTCGGTCATGGAGCACTGAGATCGACGTCCGAACCCGATGGTGGAAAAAAACAATCTAACATACTGCCCATGATCATGTGCAACACAGACTATGGGAGAAGTCACTATACCTTGTGACTCAAAGAACTTCTTCGAAGAAAAATACGTTGCGAACGTCTGAGCCAAACACTAGATGTTTGTATCTACAGCCAGCACATTCTACAAATATGTGAATTTCATGGGACCACCATGAGCACTAATTGACAAACAGGCTAGTTTCCTGATATGTCCACTTGCCCTACATGTGCACTGTCATTATATGCAGCCCATACTAAGAGAACTGTGTTCGCCCTTTTGGTCATAGCTGGATACTGACTCTGAATGTCCAATCCTTGAACTTGTATTTTAATGCAAGAGATGTACAGAGCTATTCTTACCACTATTTTACCACTTGTGCACACTGGTTTTCTATGATAGTACCTAGGAATTTGATATTTGAAGATATGATTACAATATTTTCCCTACATTCAAATGAAACTGAGATAATACAGTAGCCCAAAAGTCCTCTTGGTTGCTTAGTTTGAGGTCTATTGAGAGGATACTCATAACAAAGAGGTTTCCAGGTAAGAAGAGATGTGCGACCCTCTCTTCACTAAGATGAAGTGAATATAGAAACCGCAGAAAATCTGGGCCCAGATCTAATACCCAAGGGTAACAGCTTGAACTGTTTTAGTCTTTTAGCCTTCCGCAACCCTATAGTGTTTTTTGATATGGCAATTAATAGTGCAATAAATGCACACATCCTTGGGGTCTTTTGTCATGAGGTCTCCTTTCGTCACAAAAGAAATTAGCACAGGCATGAATGCCTTCTAAATTTTTGCTTGCAGAAGAATTTGTTATGGGGATTAAGAACCAGGATAGGTCATATGGTTCTGCCCTCCATAGACCACAAGCATATGAAGAGTACACTCAGAGATTCCGTGGAAGGACAAGGGCACGTTTGTGTCCCATCTAAGGAAGAGACCACGCTCATCTCTGTCCAATGAAGAGACACAGTTTTTGGGGTTAATGGGTGCCCAAAACTGGATAGAGTCCCACAAGCTGCATCCAGTATGCCTCCACCAGTGGTAATGTTTTCCTAGTGGTGCAGGTAATATTGAAACTTCAAAAGTACAACGGTGCCATTAGAGGGGAACACGCAATTGGGATGTGGCAGTTCTGGAACCTCCATAGGGGTAGCTCATCATCAGTAACAAAGGTAAAGATGCCTACAAGGCATTTGTTTGAATAAAACGTAGTTTTGAATAATTCTTTTCTTATATCTGTAGAGTGATATTTAATGACACTCAAAAAGCAACTCTTAAAATCTTATGATAAGATTTTTTTCTTTTTTCTGTAAGGAAATTAATTGCAACAACCGGGTGATCAAATGTAAAGGAAATATATTTTGAATATCATACAATAAACAAATCAGTCAATAAGGAACAATATATAAGGGTACAGAAAGAACAACTAATAACTAAAACAAACATTGACCACCGAAAGCATGAAGGGTTGGATGTCAGACAAAATCTTAGTTATCAATGTATATATCCATCTTCCTCCAAAAGAACAGTGAGTCTGTCCTAAACATAGTTGTCTGCACTCAAACTTTGATTAATTTGACACTCACTATATAGAAGAATGGACTATTCGTTGATGTTTCGGTCTTCGTTGTGTCACATCACTGAAACCATCTTCAGGACAAACGCACAAGTTACTTGTGTAACGATATATCTGTAAGAGACATTAGTTAGTGATAGATCCCTTACCTTAGAATATCCCCAGGCGTGAGACTGGATCCGGAAAGTTTTTCATCAGCAGTGCCCCTGCACTTCGGTAGGCATCGTCATATGGCTCCGCGTACGTCGCTGGCATCGTAGTCACCGAGATGCCGTCGCTGGAACTACTTAGACGCGCCCACGCGTGCTGATGTCAGTTCTGTACACGACTTTCCACGCCAGGAACGCAGAGCCATGCAAGATACTGACCACTGGTGCATTGAAAGTAGGGCCCTGAAAGGGATGACCTTAACCCTAGAAATCAGTTCGAAGAACAGGGAGGATGGGTGGGGCGGTAAGGAATCTATCACTCACTAATGTCTCTTACAGATATATTGTTACACAAGTAGTAACTTGTGCATGTGAAAGAGACACGTTAGTGATAGATTCCTTACCTTAGAATAGATACCACAGCAATACCAACCCCGGTGGTGGTTCTGCAAACACCAGAAAGTCACGGAGAACAGAACGGCCAAAGAAGCCATCTCTCCGGACTTGACTGTGAAGGCAATAATGCTTAGTAAAAGTGTGCAGCGAGGCCCACGTGGCTGCCTGACAGATGTCTTGCAGGGGGACACCACGTCCCAATGCAGTAGTAGCTGCTGTTTCCCTGGGAGAATGAGCACGCAACCCCACCGGAGGTTCCTTTTTAGCCAGAGAATAACAGGCTTTGATACACAAGACGACTCAGCGGGAGATAGTTCTCTTGTGTACAGCCCGGCCGTTCTTGGCGCCCATGTAGCCAAACAAAGAGCTGGTCATCCACCCGGAACTGTTGTGTGCGATTTAAGTAAAAGGAAAGCGCACGTTTTGGGTCCAGACAGTGGAGCCTCTCTTCCTCTCTGGAAGGGTGCGGAGGCGGAAAGAAAGTGGGCAAGGTGATAGTTTGCCCAATGTGAAAAGCAGTGACAACTTTTGGCAAGAAGGAAGGACGTGTGCGAAGAACAACCTTGTACAGATGGATAGACAGAAACAGAGGCTTACAGGAAAGAGCCTGGAGCTCACTCACGCGCCTAGCGGAGGTGATGACAACCATGAAAGCAGTCTTCAAAGTCAACAAATGAAGAGGACAGTTGTGAAGTGGCTCAATAGGAGTGCACATCAAAAAAGTAAGTACCAGATTCAAGTCCCACTGTGGCATCACAAACGGAATAGTAGGGAAAAGGTGAGTAATGCCTTTGAGAAATCGATTAACAACAGGGGACTTGAAAAGAGAGGGCTGATCAGGAAGCCTGAGAAAGGCCAAGATTGAGGAAAGGTAGCCCTTAATAGTGCCCAGAGCAGAACCCTGCCGGGCCAAAGAAAGAAGGAACAAAAGGACCTCTGAAAAAGGGATAGAAAGGGGATCCACAGCCTTTGCTGTGCACCATATCACAAATTTGTTCCACCTGCAGGCGTATACCGATTTAGTGGAGGGATGCCTGGCTGCCAGAATGACATCACCGACTTCAGGAGGCAAGTCAAACAGAATCAACTGTCCCCGCTCAATCTCCACACATGTAGGTGGAGGCTGGACAGTTTCGGGTGGAGGACCGTCCCCTGTTGCTGCGACAGGAGATCCTCACGAAGAGGCAGTCGGATCGGGGGATCCATGCTCATACTGAGTAGCTCGGGGTACCAAACTCTTCGAGACCAGTCCGGAGCCACAGAATGACTTGGGCCCGGTCGCGTCTGATCTTCTTCAGCACTCTGGGTAGAAGTGGTATAGGCAGAAAGGCATACAATAGACCGCAGCTCCACTCGCGTCGAAAAGCGTCGCCGAGCGAGTGCCGCCTTGGAAATTCCAACGCGCAGAACAGCTGACTTTGCACGTTCTCTTTGGTGGCGAATATATCTAACCAAGGCTCTCCCCACTGTTGAAAGAGACCTTGCACCACCTCTGAGTGAAGACGCCATTCGTGATCCATCAGGCACTGGCGGCTGAGTTCGTCCACCCTGGCGTTCAAAGAACCTGCCAGGTGTTGAACCGTCAATAAAATGCCTTGACGTTCCAGCCATGTCCAGAGGCGCAGAGCCTCCTGACATAGGGTCCACGACCCCACCCCGACTTGTTTGTTACAATACCACATGGTGGTGGTGTTGTCTGTGAACACCTGCACCACCTTCCCTTCGACAGAGGGAAGGAATGCCTTCAGTGCAAGAAGGATCGCACAAAGCTCCAGAAGGTTGATATGGAGTCAGGACTGTGCCGAAGACCAGAGGCCCCTGATCTCCGCCTCCCACATGTGGCCGCCACATCCCAGGAGGGACGCATCCGTCACCACTGTGTGCTCCGGTTGGGGAAGGGAGAGGGATCGGTCCCTGACCCAATGCTGATTTGTGAGCCACAACTGCAATTGTTGTGCAGTGCCCTGCGAGATCTGGACGTAGTCAGACAGGTTCCCCTGATGCTGCGCCCACTGGAACTTCAGGTTCCACTGCAGAGCCCGCATATGCCAGATGGTTGGTGAGCAGGATGCAGGAGGCCATGAGGCCCAGCAGCCTCAAGGTCGACCAGACTGAAGCCCGGGACAAGGGCTGAAAGATCGGAATCATAGCCCGAATGTCCCGGACTCGTTGTTCGGGAAGATAGACCCGAAACTGCGCCGTGTCCAGAACCGCTCCGATGAAGAGGAGCTTCTGAGAGGGAATCAGGTGCGACTTCAGCACGTTGATGGAGAACCCCAGCAAATGCAGGAGGTCGGCCGTAGTATGGACGTGGGAGACAACTTTTTGGGGCGAGCCCGGCTTCAACAACCAGTCATCGAGATAGGGGAAGACTGAAACCCCTGATCTGAGCAGATGAGCTGCGACCACTGCCATCACTTTCGTGAACACCCGAGGGGCGCTTGTATGGCCAAAGGGGAGCACGGTAAACTGAAAATGCTCCTGCCCTACCATGAATCGCAGGTAACGCCGGTGGGCCGGCAGGACGGGGATATGAAAATAAGCATCCTGCAGATCTCACACTACCAACCAGTCTTGCGGGTCGAGGGCAGACAAGACCTGAGCAAGTGTGAGCATCTTGAACTTCTCCTTTCGGAGGAAGCGATTGACATTCAAGATAGAACGCAGGCCTTTGTCCTTCTTTGGTACCAAGAAGTAGTGAAAGTAACAACCACGACCTACTTCTGGCATCGGAACGCGCTCTAGGGCCCCCTTGGCCAAGAGGGCCGTAACTTCCTGCTGGAGAAGTGCCAAGTGATCCCCCGACATGCGGTGGTACTGTGGTGGCATGGTTGGAAGGGTAGTCTCAAAGGGCAGGGAGTAGCCCCTCTGGACAAGCTGCAGAACCCACCTGTCTGATGTGATGGTGCGCCAGTGGTGAAGGTGATGGCGAATCCTGCCACCCACTGGTGTCTGGTGGGCCTGAAACACCAGACTAGGAAGATTTATCGCCGAACAGGCGAGTGCCATCAAAGGGCACGTCCATCAACGTGTTCTGGACATCCCCAGAAAAGCCAGTCATCCTCAGCCAGGCGTGACGGCATAGCGCCATTGTCATTGAAATCGCCCTGCCCAGCAAGTCAGCAGTGTCAAGACAACAACGGATGATGAACTTGGCTGCGTCTATCCCCTCAGCAATAGCTTGGGAGAGTATCGTCCGAGCCTCCACCGGACACTGGGGCAGCACTTGCGCAACCGTATCCCAACAGAACGGGAATAACGGCCCAAGAGACATGCGGTGTTCACAGACTGCAGGCCTGAACTGGCGGAAGAAAAATGTTATTCCCAAACTGCTCCAGTTTCTTGGATTCCCTGTCCGGAGGTGCGGAAGGGAACGCGCTCGGGGATGCAGAGGCTTGGACAACCAAGCTCTCGGGGGTGGAGTGAGGAAAACGTGGTCACCTGGGGCCGGGCGATGGCGTCTGGCCACGTTCTTGTCCACAGGAGCCCGTGTGCTGGGCCTGGACTAGGTGCCCAAAAGAACGTCGGAGAGTGCATTGTTAAAAGGCAGCAGCGGCTCCGTAGAAGCAGAAGCTGGCCGAAGCACCTCTGTCAGGAGGTTAGTCCTGACAGTCACAGTAGGGAGCTTGAGGTGGAGAGCCTCAGCTGCCCTACGCAACACCATAGAATATGAACCACTCTCCTCTGTAGCCACGGTAGAAGGAGACAGTGTGCCAGGTTCCAGAGCATAATCCAGGTCACCTGCATCCCCCGGATCCTCATCCCAGTCCGGGTCTAACTTGCATTGAGCTGCGAGAGGGTCCTCAGACAGCCTGCTGAACAGCCTGCTTAACAGGTGTGACATATGGACGTTGGTGGATATAGGGATAGATGTTCCCAAACGGCATCAGAATCGGTGTCGGTAGACACCCTTAAGGCACCAGCTCCACGCCACGGAGGAAACCGGGAACGGGGTCGGCCGAGTCTGTGGCCGGTGCCAGCGACGGCACCGTCGATGCCGGTGGAGGTCGTACAGGGCCAACCGGCATGGCCAGGGATCCAGGCCTGGATCCACGGGGGTCCCTCGGCGTTGAGGCCGTAGTCGTCGACGACGTCAGGCCAGAGCCGGCGATGTCAAAGAACGAGGACCCCCAGCCGGGTCCGCGGGGCCTGAAGGTGCACCGGCGGTGTCAGGCGGTCCGAAGACACGCGCCATGGCTGACAGGAACTCCTGCAGCTGGGCCTGAGTCGCCGATGGACCCGAAAGGGCGGGTAGGCTATCGGCAAGTGCATAGGCTCCGCAGGGGCGGCGCCACCTGCACCCTTAGCCGCGTCGCGTGACCGGCTAGGCGAAGAGCGATGACGCTTCTTCGCCTTCTTGTGCTTCACCTTACCTGACTCCTAGTGCAAAGACTTCAAAAGATGGTGATGGCTCTGCGGCGGTCCCTCAACCTCCCACAGGACCTTGAATGGCGCGGAACCGACTACCGGGCCTCCAGCCACTTTCTGGACAGGCTCCCGCAAAGTTATCGGAGCCATGGCCTGGCAGTGGGGGCACGACTCGGAGTCGTGGTCGCATCCCAGGCAGTAGATACACTCACGGTGCGGGACCGACATCGTGCGGGGATAGGCCGCGCAGGACTTAAAACCGGGCATCCCTATGCACCTGTAGAATGATAAATTACTTGAAAACAGATACAAAAAGTCCCAAAAAACTCAGTCAAAAATTGACTGGGGGTACCACTCTCTCCGGATCTGCGTTTGTTGGCGCGGAAAAAGAAAGAATTGACGTCAGCGCGTGTCTAAGTAGCTCCAGCAACATAATCTCGGCGACTACGACGCCAGCGACGTACGCGGAGCTGTACAACGACGCATAACGACGTGCAGGGGTATTGCTGGCGAAAAACTTTCCAGATCCAGTCTGACGCCTGGGGATATTCTAAGGTAAGGAATCCATCACTAACGTGTCTCTTTCAGATATAACTTTTATGTAATTTCTTGACCTTGGTCAAAGAAATGTCTAAGATTCTCAGATGAGGCATCTCCAATACCATGAGCGAGCAACAAATTAGGCTCAGTTAGTCTCTTATACAGTACAAAGAAAATGAATTTCTTGTTTGACCATTCTGTGGCGTCTGCCACACGTTCATTACGAGAGCTCGGACTGAATTCGAGCGTCATCCTCAGTAACTGCATTGCTCTAAGCGAGACCACAAAAGTGGCTGGCACTGACCCCCTGCTACAGAGACTACAGTAAAGGTAATAGTGGATACGATTAGGATGTTTATCATTGTAGATGCACGTAGTCATGAAGGACATTTTTTTTAAAAAACTGTACCAGCCTGAAAAATGCTCTGCTGCTCTTCCGTTTCATTCCATCGATTCCAGTGTTTTCTGCTCCATGCCACTCTTATAAGAAGCCATTAGCTAGACGAAGAGGCAGCTGTTAGAGCTCAAGTAACTGGTACCTTGGTGCACACATTGATGCCTCAAGCGTGAAGTCACTTTACGTTTCCTATGGAATGAAAGTAATGGGCTGAATTTAAGACATCTTTGCCTTGCTGTGGTGACTAGCGCAGAATCTAGGATCATATGCACAACAGATATTTGTGTTCCGGATATTTATTTATTTGTGTATTTAAAACATCTTGTGCAAAACATTGACATCTTTACATCAATTGCCATTGTTCTTTCCAATGGGGTTTGCTCTTGAAAGTCTAGTTTTTTTTAAACAATACAATTCCTTAACGTGACCTACAGGTCGTACCACTTCCTTTATTATTATTATTTTTAGCTAATCTGTTCTTATTTTTCTGCTTGTGGTTCTAGCCCTCTTGCCTATTTATAAATGGCCTGGCATGTTAAGTTACATTTTTTGTGTTTCCTGCCAAAGCACATCTTTATTTGGGAATGAGACAAAAACTAATGAACTCTACTACCAGCACTATCTATCAGAAAGCGTCATCATACTTGAGGACAGCTAAATGCAGCAGCTGACTTGTCCTCTGACGTTTGATGATGCTGAAGGTGCCTTACTGTTAGTGGACAATATCTGACCTGACGAATGTCTTTGATAGGATCACGGTACCCATCGGAGGAAACTCCCTTTTCTTTTATCTAGCTATTACTGCCTTCCTAGATTGTACCCTGGAATTCATGGATGAAGCTGGAACTGCTACAAGCCTTGCAGTTAACTAACCAATATTTGTATGGCAAACACTGGACACTTGCCTGCGACCTTCTTCGAGGTTCTTCTACAGCACTTAGATAAGCATAGATTAGATTAGAGAGCTTTCTCTGAATTAAGCGACACTACCACACAGTCTCAACGCAACCCACAAGAAATTGTGATTGTTGGCTAACCCGCCCGCTGAAGTCACACATATAACCATAAAGAAAAATATGTGAGCTCTGATGGGCTGGAAATTGGCAAATATCATTTGCTGTCATTTACAGGCTAACTATGACAACAATGTGAACATTTTATGCCAACTTGCAAAAAAGCAGTAAAAATGTGCAGACTCAAATGGTGGGAGAAATAGAAGAGAGATATTTTGGGGTTCTGGTCGATGCTGTGCGAGTCTGCTTGGAGTCAAAGACAACTATTCACAAAGGGATAAGTTTATGGCTGAAAATACAGCATTTGTGCCTGCCAGGAATTCACGAAAGGACTGTTGGCAGGCATAAATAGAGGTACTGCAGATTTCTCAGCAACAAGTGCAGGGAGGTCTGTGAATGCGACAGGCGTGAACAGACTTGTAAGTTTATGAACACCAACCAACCTATGTTAGTGAGTGTTAACAAAATGAAATCTGATTGCTTCCCATCCTGGAAATGGTTGGAACGTAGGGTGACCAGACATCCCGGTTTTCAGAGGACTGTCCTCGTGTGCCAAAGCTTTCCCGAATTTTAAATACCTGTCTAGGTGTTTAGGACAAAGGTCAGGCAATCTTGCAAATCGGAATTAAAAGGTATATTCTCCTTTCAGAAACGCATCTGAAGTCCGAAAAAAATTAATTTGTTTCTGTCAGGCAGCACCGAAGCAGGTCCGCTGTCCGCTCCCAGCAGAAAAGTGAGAGTGGGAAGGAGGTGGGGGCAGGGTGGAGGTACTGCCCTAGCAAATGTTATGTAAGCACAAGTTACTACTTGTGTAACAATATATCTGTAGGAGACATTAGTTAGTGATAGATTCCTTACCTTAGAATAATCCCCAGGCGTCAGAATGGATCCGGAAAGTTTTTATCAGCAGTACCCCTGCGCGTCGGTAGGTGTCGTCGTACGGCTCCGCGTACGTCGCTGGCATGGTAGCCGCCGAGATGACGTCGTCGGAGCTACTTAGACACGCCCACGCGCGCTGACGTCAGTTCTGTACACAACTTTTCCGTGCCAGGAGCGCAGAGCCATGCCAGAGACCGACTACAGGTGCAATAGAACTTGGGCCCTGAAAGGGATGACCTGAACCCTAGAGAACAGTTCGCACAACGGGGAGGATGGGCGGGCGGTAAGGAATCTATCAGTAGCTAATGTCTCTTACAGATATATCGTTACACAAGTAAGTAACTTGTGCATCTGAAAGAGACACGTTAGCGATAGATTCCTTACCTTAGAATACATACCCGAGCAATACCAACCCCGGTGGTGGTTCTGCAAAGTGAGATTACACCAGAAAATCACGGCGAACCGAACGGCCAAAGAAGCCGTCTCTCTGGACCTGACTGTCAAGGCAATAGTGCTTAGTGAAAGTATACAACGAGGCCCAAGTGGCCGCCTGACAAATGTCTTGCTGGGGGACACCGCGTCCCAATGCTGTAGTAGCTGCTGTCACCCTGGTAGAATGGGCGCGCAGCCCAACCAGAGGTTCATTTTTAGCCAGAGAGTAACAAGCTTTAATGCACAAGACAACCCATCAGGAGATAGTTCGCTTGTGCAAAGCCCGGCCTTTCTTGGCGCCCACGTAGCAAACAAAGAGCTGGTCATCCACCCGGAACTGTTGTGTGTGGTTGAGATAGAACGAAAGCGCACGTTTTGGGTCCAGACGATGGAGCCTCTCCTCTTGAAGGGTGCGGAGGCAGAAAGAAAGTGGGCAGAGTGACAGTTTGCCCGAGATGAAAGGCAGAGACTACTTTTGGTAGAAAGGAGGGACGCGGTCGAAGCACAACCTTGTCCGGATGAATCGCCAGGAAAGGAGGTTTGCAGGAAAGAGCCTGGAGCTCACTCACCCGCCGAGCGGAGGTGATGGCCACCAGGAAGACTGTTTTCAAAGTTAACAACCACAAAGGACAGTTATGAAGAGGCTCAAAGGGAGCGCACATCAAGTATGTGAGAACCAGGTTCAAGTCCCATTGAGGCATCACAAAAGGAATAGGAGGGAAAAGGTGAGTAATGCCTTTGAGAAATCTATTGACAACTGGGGACTTGAAAACAGAGGGCTGATCAGGCAGCCTAAGAAAGGCTGAAAGAGCAGAAAGGTAGCCCTTGATAGTGCCCAGAGCATAGCCCTGCTGGGCCAAAGAGAGAAGGAACGATAGGACCTCAGAAAGAGGGGCAGAAAGAGGATCTACAGCTTTTGCTGTGCACCATGCCACAAATTGTTTTCAACGACAGGTGTATACCATTTTAGTGGAGGGACGCCTGGCTGCCAGAATCACATTACAGACTTCAGGAGGCAAGTCAAATGGAATCAGCTGTCACCGCTCAATTTCCACGCAAGGAGGTGGAGGCTGGACAGGTTCGGGTGGAGGACCGTCCCCTGTTGCTACGAAAGGATCGGGGGATCCACGCTCATACGGAGTAGCTCGGGATACCAAACTCTTCGAGCCCAGTCCGGTGCCAAAAAAATGACTTGGGCCCGGTCACGTCTGATCTTCTTCAGCACTCTGGGCAGAAGTGGTATAGGCGGAAAGGCGTACAACAGACCGCAACTCCACTCGCTATGAAAAGCATCTCCGAGCGAGTGCCGCCTTGGAAATTCCAACGTGCAGAACTGCTGACATTGTGCGTTCTCTTCGGTGGCGAATAGATCTAACCAAGGTTCTCCCCTGAAAGAAACCTTGCGTCACCTCTGAGTGAAGATGCCATTCGTGATCCAATATGCACCTGCGGCTGAGTTCGTCCGCCCTGGTGTTCAGGGTACCTGCCAGGTGTTGGACCGCCAAGGAAATGCCTTGACGTTCCAGCCACGTCCAGAGACGTAGAGCCTCCTGACATAGGGTCCACGACCCCACCCCGCCCTGTTTGTTGCAGTACCACATGGCGGTGGTGTTGTCCATTAACACCTGCACTATTCTCCGTTTGACAGAGGGAAGGAATGCTTTCAGTGCAAGTAGTATCGCCCTGAGCTCCAAAAGGTTGATATGGAGCTTGGACTCCGCCGGAGACCAGACGCCTCTGATTTCCGCCTCTCCCATGTGGCCGCCCCATCCCAGGAGGGTTCGCTGAGCTACCACTGCAAGTCCTGTGCAGTGACCTCTGAGATCTGGACGTAGTCGGACAGGTTACCCCGATGCTGCGTCCACTGGAACTTCAGGTCCCACTGCAGAGCCCGCATATGCCAGCTGACATGATAGATCAGCAGGATGCAGGAGGCCCAGCAGCCTCAGGGTCTTCCTAACTGAAACCCAGGACCAGGACCGAAAGATTGGAATCGTAGCCTGAATGTCCCGGACTCGCTGTTCTGGAGGATAAACCCGAAACAGCACCGTATCCAGAAGTGCTCCGATGAAGAGCAGCGTCTGAGAGGGAATCAGGTGCGACTTCGGCACGTTGATGGAAAACCCCAGCAAATGCAGGAGGTCGGCCGTAGTCTGGAGGTGGGAGACTACTGCCTAGGGCGAGCCCGCCTTTAGCAGCCAGTCATCGAGATTGGGGAAGACTGAAACCCCTGATCTGCACAGACAAGCTGCGACCACCGCCATCACTTTTGTGAAGACCCAAGGGGTGCTGGTAAGGCCGAAGGGGAGCACAGTGAACTGAAATTGCTTGTGGCCCACCATGAACAGTAGGTAACGGCGGTGGGCTGGCAGGATGGGGATATGAAAATAAGCATCCTGCAAGTCCAACACTACCAACCAGTCTTGTGGGTCTAGGGCAGACAAGACCTGAGCAAGCATGAGCATCTTGAACTTCTCCTTCCAGAGGAAGCGATTGACGTTCCGGAGGTCTAAAATAGGGTGCAGACCTTTGTCCTTCTTTGGAACCAAGAAGTAGTGGGAATAACAAACACGACCTACTTCTGGCATTGGAAGGCACTCAATGGCCCCCTTAGCCCAGAGGGCCGCAACTTCCTGCTGGAGAAGTGCCAAGTGATCCCCCGACATGCGGCGGTACTGAGGTGGCATGGCTGGAGGGGTAGACTTGAAGGGGTGGGGAGTAGCCCCTTGAGACTATTTTCAGAACCCACCTGTCCACAGTGATGGCACACCAGTGGGGGAGGTGATGGCGAATCCTGCCACCTACTGGCATCTGGTGGGCCTGAAACACCGGACTAGGAAGGTTTTGAGGCGGCGGTGGTGGATTGACCTGCCCGCTGTCCTTGGGACCCACCACGTCGGGTCCCACGTCCGCGGCTGCGCTGAGACTGCGGCTGCGCAGGCCTGCAGGTCTGAAAGGAACGCGATTGGGCGCCTCGACCCTGACCTCGAAAGGAGCGGAAAGCGGACCCCGAGGGAGTGTGCGTGGTGGTGAGACCCAAGGACTGAGCCGTAGCCCGAGAGTCCTTAAAGCGTTCCAGGGTGCTATCCGCCTGGTCATCAAAGAGGCATGTGCCATCAAAGTGTTCTGAACATCCCCAGAGAAACCAGTTGTTCTGAGCCAAGTGTAACGGCGGAGCGCCACCGTTGAGGAAAGTGCTCTGTCGAGTGAATCGGCCGTGTCAAGTCCACAACGGATAGAGAATTTAGCAGCATCTATCCCCTCTGTAATGGCCTGGGAGAGCACCGCCCAAGCTTCCACAGGGCACTGAGGCAGTACCTGTGCCACCGTGTCCCACACAGAATGTGAATAGTGGCCCAACAGGCACACAGTATTCATCGCCCACAACCCTGAACTGGCAGAAGTGAAAATCTTTTTTCCAAACTGCTTAGATTCCTTTTCCGGAGGGGCAGAAGGGAATGCGCTCAGCGAGGCAGAGGCCTGGACAACCAGACTATGTGGCGTTGGGTGTTGCGTGAGAAAGCTGGGGTCGCCGGGCGATGGCGGCGTGCCACACCCTTATCCACAGGTGCCCCTGTGTTGGGTTTGTTCCACGTGCTCAACAGGACGTTGGTAAGTGCCTCGTTGAAGGCCAGTAGCGGCTCAGCGGAGGAGGACTCTGGTTGCAGTACCTCAGTAAGGAGATTGGTCTTGATAGGCACAGAAGGGAGCTCGAGGTTAAGAGCCTGAGCCACCCTACGCAACACCACAGAAAAAGTCCCAACCTCCTCCGTAGCCATGGACGAGGGGGGACAGCGTACCAGGGTGTGGAGAGAAATCCAGATTCACTGGACCCTCCAAGTCGCCTTCCCATTCAGGCTCATACTCGCATTGAGCTGCGAGAGGGTCCTCAGACCCCTCCCAGTACTCCCCTTCATCCACCGGTTGTTGAAGAGGCCGGTAAGGACGAGGTGCCCGGGGAAATGGGACAAACTCCCCACCAAGAAATGGAATCGGGGGTAAGAGACCAATTCTAGTTTTGCGCCGTCCAGCTTCGCAGGGTATGGTGCCGGCGTAGCCGAGGCCAAAGGCGGAGGCACGGGGGCAGACCCACCAAACGGGTCCGCGGAGCCCAAAGGCGCTCCGGAGGGACACGATGGACCAAACAAACGGCTCATGGCCGACAGGAAGGCTTGTACCTCGTCCGAAGTCGTGTGCGGGCCTGAAAAGGGCGGGTCGGCTGCAGGCAACAACGGAGGCTCCATCGGAGCTGCGGGAGAGTGACCGCCCGCCCCCTCCACCGCATCCCGCGACCTGTGAGAGGTAGACGAAGAGCGACGTCGCTCTTCGATTTTTTATGGCGCCGTTACTTACCTGTCCCCGATTCCGATGAGCGATGGTGTTGGCTCCGCGACCGGTCCCTCGACCTCCCACGGGAGCGGGACCTCGATCGGCACGGAACCGATTGCTGGACCTCCAGCAACTTTCAAAAACCCTCCCACAAAGCTTTCGGCGCCATGGCCCGACAATCAGGGCACACCTCGGGGTCATGGGTGTGCCCCAAGGAGAAGAGACATGTTGTGCGGGTCCGCTACCGACATGTTCCGACGGCAGGCCCTACAGGACTTAAACCCGGGCATCCCTACTGCACCAGGAGTCGAGTACTTGACAAAACAAGAGAAACAAGTTCTCAGAAACCAAGTTAAAACTTTTAACTAGGGGTACCGCTCTCTCTCGGATCTGCGCTGCTTGCACAGAAAATGAAGGAACTGATGTCAGCGCGCGTCTAAGTAGCTCCGACGATGCCATCTCGGCGGCTACGACGCCAGCGACGTACACGGAGCCGTATGATGAAGCCTACAGACGCGCAGGGGTACTGCTGACGAAAACTTTCAAGATCCAGTCTAACACCTGGGGATTATTCTAAGGTAATTACTCTATCACTAACGTGTCTCTTTCAGATATATAGTTTTTATAAATGTGTGCCTGCGTATATATATATATATATATATATATATATATATATATATATATATATATATATATATAATCTACTGGCGGTTGCCAGTAGATAGTTATAGTTAGGACCGTGTTTCCATAGGAAATCCGCAACATTCTATTTGGAATAACTTTGGCGCCGGTTGACGAATCCTCGCGAAATTTTCAAAATAGGTGGGGCGCACCGCTCCGCTCCTACCCTGAAAGTCTCGGGGGGATTCGTCAAGCGGGGGCTGAGAAAAAAAGGGGGTCCCAAAACGCATTTTCCCCATGCAATTTTCCATAGGGACCTTTAGTCCAAGGTACAGCCCGAACGGCTGAACAGAATTACTTGAAATTTGGCAGAGAGGTAGTCCTCAGCTCAGGGAAGTGCCTTTTGCAGGTCTGGTGTCAATCTGTTCAGTAGTTCCTGAGAAAATCAAAAGTAAAATCATATATATATGTGGGCGGAGCCTAACCACACATCTCATCCTGAGATCTGATTGGCTGTCAGCACTTCATCCAAGAAGTGTTGGCAGCCATCTTGGGACCAATATACATGATAGCACCTCATTAAAAAGCATTGCAGTTAATAGAAGGTTTTAAGACTTTAGTTACATTATAAATCATTTGTTGATGGTACCATACTCATTTTAGGAATTGTGGTATGTTCTAAGGTGATTTCACCATTTCACCATGTGAAAAAGCCTTCTGCTGGTATATCATGATTGAGAGAAAAATATTTTCTCATGCTTTTCCCACAGAGGTTTGGAAGGTGATCTATAAGCTAAACTGAGAGCTTATTTTCTGTAAATTCACATTATCTTATACAGTCATGTGAGAATGAAGTCTGACATTCTCAGTAAAACATGTACATCCAACAAGGGCAGAGACTGTCAGTTGATTCCTTTGTGTTCTACTGCAGCTTCCCAGAGTGTTCCAAAGAACAACTAGAGTTCTAATGCTGCAGATCGGAGCATATAAATTCTCCCTACTTCCACGGACAGAGTAAATCCACAGTCGTACGCACATACACTCATCATACGCTAGGGCCCATCACACTAACATTCATAACTATTACTCTATCCACACTGTATATATGAGAGAAACCTATACCAATCTGCATCTAGTGCGAGGTCAATGCGACCTTAAAGATATGTCTTGAGTCATGAATTAAAACACAGGAAATACATTCGGAACTCAATCAATGACAAAGAAATAACCACCCGACACTGATATTCAAACAAAGGTTATCTTTTATCTAAATTAATTCAAATGAAAATCAATCAGTAGCAAAATCATTATTCTCATAGTTACCTATTCTAGCTAAATGGATCAGGACAGGTCTCTCAGTAAAGTCTCCCGAGTCGCCGTCCTCTCGATCAGCATCGATACTCTCGAGCATAGGTTCAGAAAGAAGTGGCCTAAGACCCTCTCTAGTCTAACATTATTTATAGTGAAACTAACAAAATAAAAGTAACAAACAAATTCTAAACGTCCGTTGAGCCGCTGAGCAGAGCGAGCAGGAAAGGATGTTGACTCGCAACATTTGGAAAACCTCCGCTCACAAAAATCACAAAAATAAAAACACGGAAGAAGGAAACTCAAGTTAGAAAATGATACATCCATGAATGCTTTTCCTCTGAACCATAGCGAAGCCACCGCAAGTTTATCAGAGTTCATTGTGGCTTTATTCTTCTCCAAGGGCAATTGGCAGCGAGCCTGGAGCTGCTGTCCTCACGGAAACTTTTAATACAGCCAGAGGCCATGGTCAGGTGGTTTTCAACCATGTTCAGCAAGGCCTCTCGTCACATTTCAATCACTCGAGTGCAGGCTGTAAATATCGGCCATCTTGGATTAGGCCAAAACGGACCATCTTAATTAAAAGAAACACAAAACAACGTTACCACATCATAATGATTATACAGTGTAAAGTCCCACTAATACCCTTATGTGTATGTAATTACCTAGCCATCTGCGACACAAAGAAGCATTAAAGCACGTTATTTTAAAACCGCAAACACGAAACAAATAACACTTAAGCCACACATACGTAATTAATTTGCACACCAACCTAGTTCACGTATTAATTAGGCAACATAAAAGCATTCCCACGTGTAATTCTTTCATTAGTAATGTTGATTAATCAAGACTTTTAACAAAGCTAATAATTAATGATTATTTATCAGTAATTTTAATCATAACATATAAACAAAACTGGAGTTTAAATCTCAATAAATTTTCAATAGAAAACTCTGCCCCAGCAATCCCCCCTTTGGTGATATATTATCACCACAAAAAAAAACAACCCAAAAAAAAAATGTAGTCCCAATTTTTAGGAGAAATTGAAATGTCTTTTCACAACACTACACACCAGACTCTCTCTCATCATCCCTTTTCGACTCTAAGTAAACACTCTCCCTCAATTCCTCTAATTCTATTTCTTGTGGGTCTCTTTTTGACCTCTTTTGTTTCTTTTCAGTATTTCCTCTAATTATTCTCTTTTTCCCTCCCCTGTTTTTACAACACAAACACCCCAATCTTAGTATCAATAAAGCAACAATTACACATGTCAATGGAAATAATATTTTACCAATAATGGTACTACCTATCTTTGCAATAAAACTCTTAACAGCAACTATCTTATTAGCTATTTAGTCCAGATACTTTCAGCTTCCAGTGGTACTAATTCTTCATGCAAATCAGTAATATTTTTGATATATACCTTTAGATCTTTGCTTTCATCAGGAATGTAAGTGCAACAATGTTGAACCTTCAGCATTCCACAGACTCCACCCTCCTTGGCCAATAGAATATCAAGGGCAAGTCGATTTTGCATAGACATGGCACGTACGGCAATCATCTCCGTATTTACCAAAAGAAACCCTCCAGCGATACTTGTCGATAAGCGATCCACCACTGTTGACAGTTTCCGAATTCCATATGCATTTAAAGAAATTCCCACTGCTGGAATTAAAGCTCCAACAATATCACCTACAATTTCTGACCAAGTTTCTCTCTTAAAACGTGTTAGTAGAATAATGTGTTCTACATCTTCTATCCTATCTATATGAAAAATCTTTGGAAAGACCAGGCCAACATAACACGTGCCATACCAATGGTCAGGCAACCTGTAATAAGCCTTATTCCCACAAATATAATACACTCCCGGGAAATCTGGATCTTCTCCGCCCTTGAATCCCCATCCTGTTGCAATGAAGTATGTATCATGACACTCACTAGTCCCAACAAAGTAATTATCATATTGGGATTTCTTTCTGGTAATGCATAGTTTACCCTTCTGTGGTGCATCTAAAGCCAAAGTTGGACTGGCCCCATTCCTCAATTCCTTTCCCATCTCAATATCCCATATTGTCTCACTCACTTTATATTTCCCTGCCTTTTCATGCATGCTCACTCTCCTTTTCTCTACCATGTCTAGGAAAGCCTTTTCTTCTTCTTTCAAACTGCAAGTTAAATTGTTTCTAAAAATGTAATCTAATGTTAATTCTTCTGTCTCAATAAAAATCTCACCAAAAATGTTAGCTTCTTTAGCTGGATTCAGCTTTCTATTCATAGGCAATTGCCCAAAAATATTATCTTTGTTAGACATCTCATAATCTATTTTCCCTAACAAATAAAAAACGCTACTTAACACACTACATGAAATCCCATACGTAGCTGGTAAATGGTGATAAGTAACACCTTCTGAAACGGATGCAGGCAATTGCATACAAACGTAGCAATCCCTAACTTCCATTGTCTTCACATATTCGTACAACAACTTTGAAAAAACATTGCTAGAAAAATCCTTAATTGACCTATCTTTATGTATGTAAATGTTACTAATTCTAGTTGGAACTACCTTCTGTGAATTCTTCTCTATATTAGTCATATTCTCAGTATGTATTCCAAAAGTGTCTATTGTAACCCTAAAGGTAACTAATAAAGCTAGTACACCCCATAACAGCATTAATAATCCAGTACAGCAGCAGCACATTCTACACCATCTTTTCAAGAAGGCACATCTACTTTGATTATTCTCTGTGTTAGCCATTTTACTACTTTGGCAGTGTCTTTTGACCTAGCCTCTTCTACTCCACTACTAAATTGTAGATCCCTATATTATTTCAAACAGTTAATTTCAGACTTTCTTCTTTTCACTTTTCTCCAAGTGACTCCTTTAGTTCACTCAATTTGGATTCTCATCACTTTTCACTTCTTCTTCAGCAACATCGAATTGTATCAGATCTTCAACAACATCCTGAGCATCCGACTCTTCTCCAATGTCAGTCAGGATAACTTTCAGGATTCCAACAGTTTTCTCCTCCTCAACCACTTCTCGTACGGTCCCCTCTGGATTTCCTTGACTTTCTGCCTCTTCGCCTGCAGACAGTGCCACGTACGTCCATTCCGGTGACCTATACTTCTGGTTAGGTTTTCTGATTCTCTTGATCTCCTCCGGTTCCTTTGTGACCTTCAGTTTATCACTCTTTGCTTGATTCTGACTAGACACCTCGTTCACCTGTTCAGCTTTCGATGAATTTGCTCGTGTCAGTCTGTACCTCAGTCTCTTTATTCTGTTAGGCCAAAGATCTCCTCTTACAACCCTTTTTGGTCTCACTTCTTTATTATTTCTTTCTCCGATCCAAGTTCTCTTTCTCAGAACTCGACCCTCTGACTTCTCATTCTCACTCTCATCTGATTCTGTTTCATTTGCCTCTTGTCCATGAACAATTTTCTTTTGCTCCACAGTCTTTTCCACCACTGATTGAGATTTCCCTAATTCTGTCCCTCCTCGGGTCTCCGACACGCAATCTTCTTGCTGCCTACTTGTCCCTTCACCTAGCTTATCAGGAATGTTCCCTACACCTCCTCGGGGGTCTTCCGCAATCTGTCCCTCTCTATCTTCTTCTGACCCTGCTTCCTCAGGTGTAATCTCAAGTGGATTTTCAACCTCCTCATCTGATTCAGGTGTAGTTTCTGTGGAATTGCTCTTCTCTCTTCTTTCTTCTCCACTGTTTGTTGGAACTTCAGGCACTCTTACAGAATCCGATCTCTCCTCTGAGACCCTCAATGTTTCTCTTGAAGCCTCTCTCGGAAAGAAAAAAGAATCACCTGACTCTCTTTCTCCTTCCCCCTTTTCTTTCAGGATTCTTTTTTCTTCTCACAGGTTCAGTTTCTGCTTCATCACTGGAATCTGACTCTTCAAAATACTCTTTACCAGTCCCATCCTTTGGATTCAGAACTCTCAGAGTATGAATTGCATGCACCCAGTTCTTCACACCAGCACACTTCACTGCAGTTGTCGTAGTCAGAATAACTTGTCTTGGCCTTCCCCACCTTGGAACCAAGCAATTTCTTCTTCTGTGTACTTTAATCCTCACCCAGTCCCCTGGACTCAGATCATGGGCTTGCTTCTTTTCAAGTGTTGTAGCGTCTTCTCCAACCTGGTGAAACACAGAATGAACTGCGTCAGCCAGGCCTTTACAGTAATCCAAAATCATGTCATCAGTTATTGTCATCAACTTGTTGACAGGCAAGAAAGCATGTCTCATCGCACGTCCCATCAATATTTCATGTGGACTCAACCCTGTTGTTCTATCTGGAGTAGACCTAATAGTCATTAGCACTAGAGGCAAGACATCAGGCCATTTCATTCCAGTGGCTAAACACATCTTACCAATTCGGTTTTTAATTGTGCCATTCATCTGTTCAACGACACCAGAAGCCTCTGGTCTGTATGCACAATGTAGCTTCTGCTGTATGCCCAATGCTTCACAAATTAAACCCATGAGCTCATTGTAGAAGTGTCCACCTCTGTCTGACTCAATTGTCACTGGGAACCCGTACCTAGGAATCAACTCTCTTAATAGTAACTTTGCCACTGTTATTCCATCATTTCTCCTAGTCGGATAGGCCTCCACCCATCTTGAGAACAAACAGACTACCACTAGAACATACCTCAATCTGTTCACTTGGGGCATTTCAATGAAATCTATTTGTATTCTGGTAAAAGGACCTCCTTCTCTGCCTATTGTTCCTAGGCTAACCACTGTCTTCTTTCCAGTATTGAACTGCTGACAAATCAAACATCTCTGACAGATGCTCTCTGCAATCAGCCTGAACTTTGCATTTTACCAGGTTTGTTTGAAGGACCTAATCATTGCGTCCCTCCCCAGATGTCCCTGGCCATGATACATTCTTCGAGAAGCACCCCCAATGATTTGGGGTGTGTCCCCCAGGCACCGGTTGAAAGCCGCACATGCGGTTTTTAACTTTTGGAATGAAAGAAGTTCATCACAAGTTGAAGTTTTCTTGAAGTGAAACTTTACTGATTTCTATTACTTCATAGAAAATCAAATGGCAATTTTAGTCCATAGACGACAATATCTCCATAACGATTTACGATTACATGGTCATTCCCAATGCATTTCGGCAAAACTGCCTTCGTCAGGGGAAATCTACAAATAATCATACACATGATGAGTGTAATATACGAGGATGCAGTGTGCGTATTTTAACCAACGGTGAGTGTTAGTTAAAAAGTGAGTTGGTGAACGTGTGTTCTTTAACGGTAAATGAATAAATAAGTGCCCGTGTATAGACGATAGAAAAGCGAAGGTGTAGATAACGTGTAACTAATGATAAAATATGGTGAACTGATATATTTCTATCGGGCGTGAGTCACGTTAATGGAGAGTGGTTTTAAAGAAATAACGGGGCGTGCCAGTAAACAATCGTGGTCTTGTGGTGAGGAGTGCCGGGTACGACAAACAAGATAGTGCTATTAGCGGTAACGGGTGTGACTAGTCTTTAAAAACATGATTAAACGAGTTCTGACTTGCACTGATATCTAAGTTAGTATGTTCTTACCGAATGTGTGGAGTTCTGACGCGCGGGCTCAATGGTGTGGTTGCGGTCAAGTCTCATGCGGGGATTAAAAAAATGTAATCACGTGGTGCAAGTTCAATGCGTTAGAGGGTGAAAACAGACTATGCAAATATAGTGAATGGCTATGTGGAAAGAAAGACTAATAGTATGCCAAGGTGATTTAAAGTGTAGGACACGAACATAACCGGTGTAGATTGAAAATGAGAGATAGAAGTTAGTACGATCAGAGTAATCAGAGTGAAAAAGCATTTAAAAAAATTTAAAAGTGAAAAAGCATATAAAAGGATATCTTAAACAGAGTTGTATTTCAGAAAGGCTGAGTGAACGTACCCAATTGTAGGCGGGGTTGGACTGTTATAATTGGAAAGATGAGAAAAGCGAAGGAAAAGAAAGAGGAAAAGAAAAGAAAGAGGATGAAGAAGTGAGAGTGAGAGCAGTAACAACATTTATGGACAGAACATCGGTGGTAATATCAAACTGTAACAAACATGGGGGTTTGAATGAAGCGATAGTTGGAGTTAGTCCTTCGCTAATGACCGGAGGTTGATACTACAGGTAACACGTAAATTCTATGCGGTCATTCATTCCATTTGGCTTCATGGAGTTCAGCAAATAAATCCAGTGGTTTTCCCGTTGCAATAGGAATTTATGATTGTCTCTCCCTTCTTTTTTCTCGATAGTTTCCAAAATGCAAAATCTCAGTTGGCTAACAGTGTGCATCGCTTCTGTAAAATGTTGGGCGACTGATGACTTCAATTGTTTGGTTCTGATGTTGGACTTGTGTTCGTTTAGTCTGACTTTGATTTTTCGTTCAGTTTGTCCAACATAAACAATGCCACAAGGGCATTTGAGCATGTATATGACGTTGGAAGTGTCACAAGTGGCTGTTGTTCTGACTTTGATTTTATGCCCTTTCAAGGGGTGTGTTATGTATGGACCTTTGATGATATTGTGGCAGTTGTTGCAGTTTAGGCATGGGATTGTGCCTTTAAATGTTTGCTGGACGGTTGGTTGCGATTGTTGCAAAATTTCCCCAATGTTCTTGTTCCTGGTAAAGGCAAAAATCGGTGTTTCGTCGAATATGTGGTTGAAGTCCTGTTCCAATGTGAGAAGTTGCCAATGTTTACGGATAATCCGTTTATATGAAGTACTCATGGTAGAATACTTGGACACTACCGTGATTTGATTTTTGGTGTTTTTAGTTTGAGGCTTAAAAAGTTCATTGCGGGTCTTGGTTGATGATCGTTTCAGTGCTTCATGCAGTACATGATCAGGGTATCCACGAGATCTGAACCTATTCATTAAGGTATCCATTTGTGTATTGGATCTGATGGGGTTTGAAACAATTCTTTTGATCCTAAGCATTTGTGAATACGGGAGGTGTTGTTTGAGGGGTAAGGGGTGAAAGCTGTGATAATGAAGAGTATTGTTTCTGTCTGTGGTTTTCCTGTACAGATCTGTTTCAAAACCGGTGGAAGATTGTGTGATGTTAACATCCCAAAAAGTGATAGAATAGGGATTGATGTTGAAAGTGAACTGTATGCGTTGATCGATTAGGTTGAGTTGTTCCAGCTGATTTTCAAGAATATCAATAGGGCCGTTCCATACAATAAAGATGTCATCAATGAATCTCAAATAAAGCTTTAGGTGGTCCGTCCATGTTTTGATGCAAAGGATGTTGTCTTCTTCGAACCGATTCATGAAGATATTGGCATACGCCGGGGCTGCACAATTTCCCATGGAAGTGCCCGTTAGTTGCTGAAACCATTCGTTGTTATGTTGAAAGTAGATGATACATTCTTGCCATTGTTGACAACATGGAATTAGGCATGACTGGTCTTCCATCTCTATAGATCCAAACATGATCTGTCTCTCTTGGGGCACAACCTGCCTTAATCCAATCTCTCATTTCCTCATCTCCTGCTTCATCCTGCAACTGTTTCACTTCATCCCACGTTTCTAGGACATTAGTAAACATCACAATACAAAAAGACATCTCCCTTTCTCGTCCCCTGTTAACCAAATGATTGTTCTTTGCACAATACTGTGCTATGTCATTAGCAAAACGATTACCAAGAGTAACAAAATCATCTCCTTGTCCATGAGCAGCACATTTTACAACTGCTAGTTCTTTAGGCAGCTGTATCGCCTCAAGCAACTTCCCAATCACTTCAGCATTCTTTATTGGAGTCCCACTCGACGTCAAGAAACCTCTCTGTAGCCAAAGTTGGCCAAAATCATGAACCACTCCAAATCCATACTGACTATCAGTAATCACAGTCACTCTCAGATTTTTCCCAATCTTGCAAGCTTTCGTCAATGCCACCAATTCAGCCACTTGAGCAGATCTCACTCCTTTCAAAGGCGAGGCTTCCATAACTTCTGAAACCTTGCACACCGCATATGCTGCACTCAGCACACCATCATCAGTCCTCAGACATGATCCATCCACAAACAGCACATGATCACTCTCAGGTAATGGCAAATCTCTTATGTCTGGTCTTGGTTTTGTGCAGTAGTCAAGCACATCTAAACAATCATGATCAACATCATCTCCTACATTCACATTTTCAGCATCTGGTAACAATGTTGCTGGATTCACATTCACACATCTCTCAAGAGTCACATTTGATGCTCCCAGAATGATTTTCTCATATTTAGTCAGCCGACTATGTGACATGTACTGAGTTCTGCTTCTTGTCAAAAGAATCGCCACATGAGGTACGAATACCCTTACAGGATATCCCATTATTATACCCTCACTCTGTTCCAAGCTTCTGCATGTAGAAGCTACTGCTTTCAGGCAACCTGGCAAACCCACAGCTACGGGGTCAAGTGTTGATGAGAAGTACGCAATTGGCCTTCTCAGTTGTCCATGCTTCTGAATTAACACTGAAAGTGCACATCCATTTCTCTCACTGCAGTACAACTCAAACTCTTTCTCATAGTCTGGCATTCCCAAAGCAGGGGCTTCACACATTCTGCTCTTCAACTCTTCAAATGCTGCCATTTGTTCTGCATACAGTTCCAATGGGTCTCTCACCTCACTTTTAGTCAATTTAATCAGTGGATTTGCTATCAGGGAGAAATTACTTATCCACTGACGACAATAACCCACCATCCCCAGAAACATCCTCACCTCTCTCTGGGTCATTGGGGCTCTCATTCCTCTGATAATCTTGATCCTGTCATCGGTCACCTTTCTCAGACCTTTTTCAATATTGTGTCCAAGATAATGCACCTCTTTCTTGCAAAATTGCAATTTGGCTGGAGATACCTTTAACCCTCCATCTGCCAGATGATTCAGTAAAGCTATGGTATCTACTTCACAAGCTTCACGTGTTTTCGATGCCACAAGTAGGTCATC
The DNA here is from genome assembly GCF_964204655.1 of Triturus cristatus. Classification (NCBI taxonomy): domain Eukaryota; kingdom Metazoa; phylum Chordata; class Amphibia; order Caudata; family Salamandridae; genus Triturus; species Triturus cristatus. The sequence goes on from NC_140595.1 coordinate 358,587,373, forward strand.
GATGTACTGCACTAGTACTGAGCTTTCAGGCATGATCAAACTCGCCAATGATTTCTTCAATAACTGATTAAATATCGAAGGACTCTCTGTATACCCCTGTGGGATACGACACCATGCCAAAATACGCTGTCCAAACCGAAATGCAAAAATCGGCAGGCTGTCATGATGCAATGGAATTGAAAAGAAAGCATGACACAAATCAATTACCGTGTACCATTCAGCATCATGAGGAATCTGATACAAAATCATTGACGGATTTGGCACAATGGGACAACATGCCACCACAATTTTGTTAACTTTTCTCAAATCTTGTACAATCCTGAACTTTCCATTAGGTTTCTTTAGCCCCATTATCGGTGAATTACATGGGCTACTCAGTAACTCCCTCAAAACACCCTGTTGAATCATCTTGTCAATTATAGGGGTTATTCCCTCAAATATTTCTGGTGTCAATCTGTACTGTGGGATATTAGGATAAACAATCCCCTCTTTCACTGAAATCTTCACTGGATCTACATTATTCATCAATCCCACATCTTCTCCAGTAAAATCCCAAACTGCTGTTTTTACTGTGTGTCTCAACTCCTGAGGCAAATCATCTGGATTAAACACAGCATATGTACCAACAATCTCACTCTCTCTATTATGTAGAGTCATCCTGTACAAAACAACCTCATCTGGTGTCTCAAAAGCTATTCCATCCGGAGTACAGAAAATTGTGCAATTCATTTTACACAATAAGTCCCTACCTAACAAGTTCACTGGACTAGTGTCACAGACTACAAATCTGTGCATGTCTGAAAATTTCCCTATTCTTACCCTTACTGGTTCGGTAAGACGAGTCTTAATCTGTGTATTAGCTACACCAACCACTTGGATTGCTTCGTCCGAGAGAGGAAGATTTCTTATATCTGCTGACCTGACAGTTGATCTCGTCGCTCCTGTGTCTACCAAAAAAGTAACACTCTCCCCATTTATTTTCCCACCTACAAATGGTCCTGCCTGGTCTATTTCTAGAGTTGCACCAAGTATGCACTCTTCCTCCTCTCTTCGGCACCGTCAATAGTCCCCTTCAGACTCACTCCCCTCATTTTTTAACCAGTACTGCTGTACCGGGTTTGAACGTCATGGTTTGTTTACCTGCTCATCATTGTAGAATCCCAAGTCCTGGTTATACTTTTAGGACCCTCTATTCTGCGGCAAGGGCGGTTTTGGCTCTTGACTCTACTGTCTGACAACCTTCTGCTGTTGCTGCTGATTATTACACCCCTCGTTCTGCACCTGTTGATTCAACGATTTATTCTCATTACTTACTAATGGTGGATTGGTACACTCGAATCTCCAATGCCCCAATTGTCCACAGTTGTGACAAGGGAACTTTTTCTTTGCCTCCTCTAGATTCCCTTTTCCTTTTCCCGCATATCTGGGCCTTTTTTCCTGGATTATTTGCCTGTTCCACCAACTGTGCTTCTTGTCTTTCTGCAACTTTCACCTGTGCCCACATTGCTTTCTCTTTCAGCTTTCTCTGTTTTGCCTCAATCTCATCACTGAAGTACTTTGCATGTCTCAAGATTTCATCAATCTTTTTACTCTGCCAATCAACTGTATGCTCACGAATCCTTTCACTGATTTCAGGTCTCAAGCCATATACAAATCTGTATACAAAATGACTTAAATCCTTATCACCCAGGTGTTCATCTCCACTGAACTGTTTAAAAGCCAGTATCAGAAGCATGAACTGATTCTTTCGCTTCCTGATGTGTTCGATCTATCTTAACCCAGTCTGTCTCTTTCGGGGGTACTTTATTTTTCAGGAACACAATAACCTGATCATACTTCTTCATCACCTCTGGGTCTGGAGCTCCTGTCTTCGGATCTCTTGGATACTCCTTAGCAGGCCAATCTACAACTATTTTACACTCTGCCCACAAGTCTGCTGGAACAATTATATCAAACAGACTATTCAGATCAATCCACAGCACTTTTGACAATTTCACAAACCTGTCTACCTGCCTATACCACTCGACAGGCTTTTCTCTCAGTCGAGGGAAATCATTTGTAAATGACGAAATATCCTGTCTAGTCCATGGGACATGTACATATCCTCCTCCAGGAATCTCTCTCATAGGATAAGCATCCACTGTTTTTTTCTTTTTCTCTCATAGGGAAAGCTGAGTAAGTCCTGTCCACTGAATCTTCCCTTTTCTTGTACCATCTATCCTTCCACCTTTCCACATCACCCCATTTTCGTAACAAGGCAATCATTTCCTTAATCTGCCCTTTTCTGCCAACACCATTTAGATTCTCAATGTCTTTATCGGTGAAATCCACCCTGTAAGGCATCTGCAAAGCTTTCACCTTATCCATGTCAACTCCTTGTTCACTCGCTATTGCTCTTAACCTGTCATGTGTACTCTTAGCCCTCCAGGTGATACTCTTGCACATGAATAACAACTCTCCATCATGATGATTTTTCAGTATTTCTGTAGGAATTGTTCCTGCAATTAGCTCCTCCAATTCTATACGCAACCTGGCTACATCAATTGCCTGTGAATCTTTATCCTTCTTTTGAAGAACCTTCAACCAATCATTCAAATCCTCAGCTGTTATTTCAGTAGATTTTTTCACTGCACCCACTTGTTCTGCCATCCTCTGTGGTTCCAAAATCGTTCCTCCCAAACAACCAGTATTCAATCCTGAATTAGGCTGTACATCTGATCCTCCACTACATGTGTCATGTCTTGACTGTCTCAAATTATTTCCTCCCGTTCTCATTCCTGATTCCTCCAAAGAACAAGCACCAACCAAACCATTTCCAACATAGGGAACTGTCAAACCATTTTCACCCATTCTTTGCTTATCAAAAATAGGCACAACCGGACCTATGGTTACAGGCACTGTAACAGCTTCTAGATTTTTCGTCAACTCTCTTATTTTCTCAGTCAGCTCAGATGTGGTTCTGGCTAATTTTCTTGTTTTCTCGTCACTGATTCGATTCTCTCTCTCCCGCTCTCTCTCTCTCTCCCTTTCCGTGAAAGAGCTACCACTTTTCAGATCAGGTGTTGCAACCTCAGTTTTAACAATTCGCAAAGTATCTCTTATTGGAGTAGCAACTGGCGTGCTCTCTTCTGGTTCTGGTCTATATGGAGGTGGTCTCTTGTAAATCATGTCATCCAAGACCTCATCCTCATAATCATTAGCTCCATACCTTCTCACTTCTGCATCAGGCACCCTTTCTGTACCCTTCCTCTCTTCCTTCTCGTCAACTGTCCTCATAGGATATAATCCTTCTGACATACTAGCATCTCGCCATCTCCTCATTCGATCATGATGAGTTTCACGATCATATTTTCTCCCGAACATATACCTATAATTGCCTCCACTCCTCTGCTTTTCTGGCTCATGCACCTCATCTTCCCATTTCACCAAAGCCTCGAACTGTGTCGGCCTTGGTCTAGGCTCTAGACACATCATCTTTTCCCGTAAATTTCTCAACACGGCCAGATTAAATGAACCATGTTCCGGGAACGCTAAAACACCGTCGTCCTTAGTGTACTTAGCCCAGTTATCTAACCATATACAGGTATGATACCCATATTTCGCAACCATGAAGGATGCAGGAGTTCTCGTCGGAGGTAGCAATTCACCTTCTCTAGTTATTATGTTTTTATCCTTGTCGAACCACCTTTTAATTTTACCGAACAAGGATTTCTTTTTCTTTTCCTCCGTTTGGTAATACATTTTAGCGTTTACCACTATTTTCCAGTCCCTTCCGCAACTGTACGATCTTTTGTCCAATAACAGCGCGACTCACACCAACGCACCAATTTTGGAGCGTCTAGGTCACCCTGTACTCCTTCCAATCCCTGCGCGGCTCACACCAACGCACCAATCCCAGCGCAAGCACTGTTCAGATCCACTACCCAATCACAGCGCGGTCTGTCTCTGACGTCAGTGGTCCCTGCAGTCGCTTCTGCTCTGTCTCCTGTCACTCGTCTACCCCTCCTTTACAAAGCCTTTTCAGTAGACTTCGTTTCAGATTCTACAAAATCTATTAGTTACAACATATAAACATCTCCAGTGTCTGCTTCGCTAACCACAGAATAGTAAAGAAAATCCTTTCTCACAAGAATCCCGCTTCTCTCTAGAACAGCGCTTACCTCTGCTCTACCACGGAATTAATATTTTCGTTGACACAGTAGCACATCCCTCTACTCTGCCCTTCTAACATGCATCCATTAACTGTTTCCTCTAGGACTGCTCCAAAGAGTCTCACAATCAACTAAATGCTCATACATTCATGCACTTTCACACCAGAAAAATGTAGCACAACCACACAGAATTCTACCTTTCCCGAGAACAGCGAGAACAGCGAACAGTCTGTCCCACTACAGAATTATAACACACGTTAACCAAGCAGCGCTTACCTCTGCCCAGTCCTTCAGACAAGCTCAGAGAATACCTATTACTTCTCCAGCAGTGAGCTTTAACGGCAAACCTTACGGATCCCTGGGACTTAAGACCAGAGTTTCACAGATAACCTTTGCTACCTTTTATACTGAAAATATTTCCCTAATAGTAAGACACGACGATGTCACTGATTCCGAACCCAGACAATGTGACGCGCAACTTCAATTGTCACACGTTTTCCCCCGCATACGTACAGGGCCAACAATCCCGTTTTTCCCGAGAGCAGCACTCACTTCCCTCTGCCCTACTACGGAACCGTCACCAGCTCCCCACGTTCCAGAAGCCGTACACACTACATAAAACTCAATACGACGACCTCAACATATAGTATTAGTACATGTATCAACATCAACCAATAAATCAATGAATCAAAAAGCCTATGTACAAGCAATCTATCAGATCAAGACAATAATCTAAAACCATCATACTGCTACCAGGAAACTGCTGCAGATCGGAGCGTATAAATTCTCCCTACTTCCACGGACAGAGTAAATCCACAGTCGTACGCACATACACTCATCATACGCTAGGGCCCATCACACTAACATTCATAACTATTACTCTATCCACACTGTATATATGAGAGAAACCTATACCAATCTGCATCTAGTGCGAGGTCAATGCGACCTTAAAGATATGTCTTGAGTCATGAATTAAAACACAGGAAATACATTCGGAACTCAATAAATGACAAAGAAATAACCACCCGACACTGTAATTCAAACAAAGGTTATCTTTTATCTAAATTAATTCAAATGAAAATCAATCAGTAGCAAAATCATTATTCTCATAGTTACCTATTCTAGCTAAATGGATCAGGACAGGTCTCTCAGTAAAGTCTCCCGAGTCGCCGTCCTCTCGATCAGCATCGGTCCTCTCGAGCATAGGTTCAGAAAGAAGTGGCCTAAGACCCTCTCTAGTCTAACATTATTTATAGTGAAACTAACAAAATAAAAGTAACAAACAAATTCTAAACGTCCGTTGAGCCGCTGAGCAGAGCGAGCAGGAAAGGATGTTGACTCGCAACATTTGGAAAACCTCCGCTCACAAAAATCACAAAAATAAAAACACGGAAGAAGGAAACTCAAGTTAGAAAATGATACATCCATGAATGCTTTTCCTCGGAACCATAGCGAAGCCACCGCAAGTTTATCAGAGTTCATTGTGGCTTTATTCTTATCCAAGGGCAATTGGCAGCGAGCCTGGAGCTGCTGTCCTCACGGAAACTTTTAATACAGCCAGAGGCCATGGTCAGGTGGTTTTCAACCATGTTCAGCAAGGCCTCTCGTCACATTTCAATCACTCGAGTGCAGGCTGTAAATATCAGCCATCTTGGATTAGGCCAAAACGGACCATCTTAATTAAAAGAAACACAAAACAACGTTACCACATCATAATGATTATACAGTGTTAAGTCCCACTAATACCCTTATGTGTATGTAATTACCTAGCCATCTGCGACACAAAGAAGCATTAAAGCACGTTATTTTAAAAGCGCAAACACGAAACAAATAACACTTAAGCCACACATACTTAATTCATTTGCACACCAACCCAGTTCACGTATTAATTAGGCAACATAAAAGCATTCCCACGTGTAATTCTTTCATTAGTAATGTTGATTAATCAAGACTTTTAACAAAGCTAATAATTAATGATTATTTATCAGTAATTTTAACCATAACATATAAACAAAACTGGAGTTTAAATCTCAATAAATTTTCAATAGAAAACTCTGCGCCAGCACTAACAGTCCTACTTATGATAAACGTATGGCACACCTGAAGCCATCTTGCTTGGATTAAAGTGGTAACTCTTAAAACATTTAATTTAAAAAGGAACAAAATGAGGGGGTTCATTTTTCCATAACAAGTATGATTAGTGCTGCAGAAAGAAAAACTAGGGCACATTTTGACTTCTGAAATCCTCTTTTATTTCATTAAAAAATTCTGACATGCAGACTGAAACATGCACTTTCAATACCAGCAGCAGTTTTCCCTGGTGAGCAGTAGCTTTACTACAGTGATCTAATGAGCAAAAAGAGTGCTAACATTCTGAATTTATGGCAAATGTGTGACACATCTGAATGCCTTCTTGATGGAATCAAAGTAAAAAACTGAAAGTATTTCCTACTGAGGAGACTGCAGTAAATGAGGAAATTAGGAAACTTCATTACAAATAAGTCTCCCAAGATGGCCACCAGAGACAAAAGAGCCCAAATGTAGCCCAAATATCACCCAGATGTAGCCCAAGTATAGCCCAATGACAGAATGTCTCAGAGTGTTCTTAAAAACAACTAGAGCGCTTACTGTCTTCATTATGACAAAAGTATGGCACACCTGAAGCCATCTTGATTGGAATAAACTGGTAACACTTACAACATTTAATTTAAAAAGGAACACAATGAGGGGGTTCATTTTGCCATAGAAATTATGATTAATGCTGAAGAAAGAAAATGAGGGCACGTTTTGAGTGACTTCTCAAATCCTCTTCTATTTCATTAAAAAATTCTGACATGCAGACTGAAACATGCACTTTTAATACCAGGAGCAGACTTCCATGGCGAACAGTAGTTTTACTACAGTGATCTAATGAGCAACTAGAGTGCTAACTTTCAGAATTTATGGCAAATGTGTGACATATCTGAATACCTTCATGATGGAATCAAAGTAAAAAACTGAAAGCATTGCCTACTGAGGAGACTGCAGTACATGAGGAAATTAGGAAACTTCATAACAAATAAATCTCCCAAGATGGCCACCGGAGACAAAAGAGCCCAAATGTAGCCCAAAATCACCCAGATGTAGCCCAAATATAGCCCAATGACAGAAGTGTGCAAAACACTTATTATTTTGTGTTTTTGCAATGTTATATAGTGCAGACTTGTCAGGTATTGGAGTGCTTTACATGAGCATTGGTTACATCACACAAGAACAAATTATTTTTGGTTGTAGACATGGGGAGACTAAGTGATTTGACCAGAATCACAGAATGTCGAGCTGAAGCAGAAACTCCAACCTGGTTCCCCAGTTGCAAAGTCTGCAGCTCTGGAAGTAACACCACATCCTCTCCCCTAAGTGCAACATTTAATCAAGTGGTCAACTGGATAAAAAAACATAAAGATAACAAATAATTTAAAAGTGCTTTGTCGCTATTTGAAAACTCAGAAAATATGTCCTTATTTTAGTCTTTTAGAGCACTAACCATAATTTTGATGCCAATAAGACCCTCTCATATATGTAATTTCTAAAGGAAATGCTCTAGGTATTACAGTTTTGATTGCATCAAGATGACGTCCGGCGTTCCACACTTTTGTAATAAATATAGAATGTTAGCAATCTAGTTGTTCATTAGGATACTGTTGAGAGGCAGAGGCCAGGGGCACGGACTCTGAAAATTGAAGGCAGGTAGGAGGGTGCAAAGGCAACAATTTAACCACACTGAGCAGGCAGGAAGGGCCGTGGCAGTACAACAGACTATGGAGGGCAGTGGAAAGGGGGGCAGGGGCAACAAACCAACAATACAGGACTTGCAAGAGAGGCTGTGGCAATGTAATAGACCATTGTGGGCAGAAGGAAGAGGCAATGGTAGTACAACCATACATGCCAACAGACCCGATTCAGCCAGGAAACGTCCAATGTTTTTAAGCTCAAATGGGCTTTATTTGATCTGTCTCCTGTCTACAATCTCCTCTTTTTCAATGTAACTCAAAGGGGAAAATCAATACCCCAGTTTTTTTTCCCAAAATCTCCCTCTTACCAAGTTCAAAATGTTCGCAGGTATGGTACATTGGATCATGGATGGAAATGGGGTAGGGACATGGACTTGGATAACAGAGGACAGGAGGGACATGGAGAGGTGCACCAAACTGACCCTGCAGGGCAGGCATCAGGGTTTGCAGCAGCACAATACACCACACAGGGCATGCGGGACGGGAGTGCAGCACAACAATCCATAAAGAGCAAGAGGGAGGGGACAGGACCATGCACATGGACAACAGAGAACAGAGGGGCAAGAGGCAATGGTAGCTAGCTGACCATAATGGACAGACATGAGAGAAAGCTGCAGCATAACAGACCATAAATGGCAGGAGGGACGGATCAGGGGCATTACAATGGAACAGACAAGCCAGGAGGGAGGGAGTAGGGGTCTGCACATGTAAACAGAGGGCTGGGGGCAAGGGGGCAGGGCAGGAGCAGCAAGATAGCCATGGAGGTCAGGCAGGATGGGCACTAGAAGCAAGACACACCATGAAGAGCAACAGTGAGACTGTGATGGCATACACACAGACCATGAAGGGAAGGCGGGAGGGGGTCAGGGGCAGCTAACTGACCACACAGGGAAGGTGGGAGGGGCCATGGCAGCACAGAAGACCATGCATGGCAAGTGGGAGGGTTAGTGGCAGCACAATGGCTATGATGGGCAAGAAGGAGGGTGCAGGGGCATGCACAAACGACGATGGAGGATAGAAGGGAGGGTCAGGATCTGTGCACAGACAAGAAAGTTCAGGGGAAGGGGCCTCACAACAGACCGCAAGGGGCAGGCAGGAGGAGCAGTTGCAGCACAACAGACCAGGGAGGGCAGAAGGGTGTGGCAGTACAAGGGACCATGTAGGACAGGAGGAAGAGGATAGGGGCATGGCATGTGGACAGGCAGGGTGGAGGTGGCAGGGACAGGTTACAGTCATCTGACAATGCTAGGCAGGTGGGAGGGGAGTGGCAGCTCAACAGAACACTCAGAGTAGAGAGGAGTGGCAGGTCCATGGAACATGGTGGGCAAAAAGGATGGAGCAGGGGCATGCACAAAGACATCGGAGGGCAGGTGGAAGGAGAATAGGGGCAGCAAGCTAAGCACAGAGTTTAAGCAGGAGGTCAATTATGGGGCATACAATTGGGCAATGGAGGGCAGGAGGAGGGGACTGGTACATCATACTAAATTGAGGGCAGTGGCAGCACATCAGACCATGCATCGCAGGAGGGAGGAGGCTAGTCCATGGATTCACACAACAGAGGATAGGGAGGAGGGGGATGGGGCAGCAAGCTAACTGTTCAGAGAAGGCGGGTATTAGGAACTTTATTGTTTTTAAAACATGTGTCTGTGCGAACTACTTAAAATATGAACAAGTATGCAGCATAATCTCACTTTTAATCAGGAAGAAGAGGACGTTTGTGACTGTGACTCCGGGCTCACTTGGCAGAAACACCCCCTGACCCTCCACCCCCTATCGCAAAATGTAATGCTCGTGAAAAGGGTAGGTGAACACAGTGTTATATAGAACATAGTCCTGAGAGCACGTTTGAAAATGAAAACTAGATATAGTGTATGGTATAAACTATGCACCAAAAAGTGTGATATAAGATGAACCGGGCGTGAAATATAATATGCAATACATTGTGTGCAATGACAGATTCATTGGAGAGCGCGAGATAGCACAGGCACTAGCGCGTGCTATGCGATGTGCGCCTTGGAGTGTAATATGCACAGGGCAGTGTTGTGTAACCTAACTAGTCTCTAAAGTTGTAATATAAAATATGTGCTGGGGAGTGTAACGTTGCATATGCAATGTGACAAAGATATGGATCCCAGATTGTAATATGTATGGCATAGCACTGTGCGTTATAACATAGGCATCGAGGAAGGCACGTTAGATGGGGCAATATAACCCGTGCGAAGAAAAGTGTGGCATGACGTATTCACGGGGTGGTGTTACAGTGCACATGGGCTAGAGAGTGTCATAGCATATGCACTAGCTGGTGGAATACAACACAGAGGTGTGTGGCACTCGGCAGGCAATGGTGGGTGTAACACAGCATTGGGCTCTGCCAGGAGCGCGCTGTGACTCTCAAGTGATGTTCGTCCCCTTTCCAGAGAGTAAAATAAAAAGTATTACACATCCGGCAGTGGATGTGTGTTTTATTAACCGTGAGGGGGGTTTCTTACATACTTTTGGTCGAATTTTTGTCGAATCCCCTTTGAATGGCTTGGTGTGCATGTGTATTAAATGTGCCCGTCAATAGCTACCCATGTTTGTATAAATAAACGACAAGGGTGTCTACCGGGATTAGGCACGGTAGTGCATCAGACATGTCAGAGCTTCACTAGTGGTGTAAATACATTCCACGTGGATTCATTGTATGCATAGTCGCCTTTTAATGAATATCACTCAAATCGTCATGGTGATAGGTACGCACGGTTTGTCCAGCATGTCCTAGGTGTGTCTATAAATATATATTTTTTAAAAATAATAAAAAACAGTGGCCGGCCCTGGGGATTGGGGTCAAAAAAATATAATTAGGAGACAGGCCCTGGGGGATGGCGTCATCAGGGCCAATAAATTATAGTAAGAAGGGGAACCACACAGCCCCCCTTCTTTAAAAATGTAAATAAATAAAAGACTGGCATCGTGCCGGAGGCCACGCCCCCTCCTTGCAGCACTCTGCAAACGCACCCCCTGGTGAGTTGTAAGTTGGGGAATTAATTCCTCTTCAATACTGAGGGTCCCTGAGGGCCAACTAGCCCAATAGGCATCTCCAGTATGCGCCAGGGAGCTGCGCTGCAGGCCGGTGTTCTAAGGCCAAGCCCCTTTTTACACCTCTCTGCAACGCAGCTCTGTGGCGCTTACTGGAGGTACCTTGGTCTAGTTTGACCCTAGGGACCCTTAGGATTCAAGGGGACTTAATCTCTCAACTTAGAACAGCCACAGGGCGCGTTTACACAGTGGTGAAGGGAGGGGACGGGGCCTGAGGTGACGTGTGCAAACACGCACTATGGCACGTTTTAAATTGGGGATATAATTTCCCTTCAATACTGAGGGCCCCTGGGGGCTAACTTGCCCACCAAGTGCTTCCAGTAAGCGCCACTGAGCTGCATTGCAGAGAGGTGGTCCAGGCTGTGCCACTTTTTACACCTCTCTGCAACGTAGCTCTGTGGCACTTACTGGAGGTACCTAGTGGGCTAGTAGGACCGTAGGGACCCTCAGGATTCAAATGAACTTAATCTCCCAACTAAAAACGGACACAGGGCGTGTTTACACAGTGGTGAAGGGAGGGGACGGGGCCTGAGTTAACGTGTGCAAAAACACCCTGTGGCCTGTTTTAAGAGGTAGTTTTAATCCCCCTGCCCTATTATATACTAGGGGCTTACAGAGGAGGTCATGCTAATCACAGGGGGACCCCAACGCATATTGTTCCCTAGTGTATGTAGGTGTTTTCACTGTATTCTAAGTGTCTTTTAACATAGCACTGGCTCTAGGACTGGTTAGTCAGACTCAGTTACCACCAGTATCCATCTGAAAAAGTTGAGGGTACAGGATGATTTTGCAACAAGGATTCTTTCTGCTCTTCTTTTTGTTCTTTCTGCACGTTATCCTTCTTCCTGCACTTTCCTTGGTCTTTGAGGACTTCTGTTGCTTCTTTCTGCACTTCTTTTTTTTCTTTCTGTGCATTTTTACTTCTTTCTTCACATGTCCTTTCTCTGTAGGCACAGTTAGAAATTAGCATTTAAAAAACCTTTGAAATTCACAGAAAAAACCATAGGTTTCAGGCACGTTATAGTTAGGAATTAGCATTTCAAAAACCTCAGAAATTCACTGAAAAAACCATAGGTTTCAGGGGTGTTATAGTTAGCTGGACTTTTCACTTGTACAAAACCATTGAAATTCCCCCGTTATAGTTAGTTCAGCTAGCTATAACTCGCGCGCCCGCAATGCACTGCTGATGACGTCACATATTACATCACTCATGACATGGACAGTGACATCACTCATGACATCACTGATGACATCTCAAATGACATCACTGATGACATCATCCTTGTGATAGAGTGGCAGACCTCCTCTCACCCTAGTATAACCTTTGATACACACATTCAAAAATAGAGACTAACATTTTCAAAACAATGGATATACCAATACCAGTTACAACAACCTCTTCAGTAATTCTAAGATCCACATACACATCCACTCATTCACCAACAGTCCTATACAGTCACTCATACATGTACTCACTCATCATATGTACTCATACACCTATACATCCTGTTACACAATGACACTCATCCATAGAGTTACTCACACACATAGTCACTCATGCTAATAAAGAATCAAACATACATTTACTTGCATATATAGCTATACACACACCACCACACTTACTTCTATGGAAACTTACACATACTTAGTCTTTTAAACAATCACTTATAGAAGCACATACTTATTCATACAGGAACTCTTTCAACCTCTCACTCTCACATATACTCACTTATATACACCAATAGTCACATAAACTAGTTTAAAACATATGTAGTTACTCATAAAGACACTATTGAGACAGTAATTCACTCACTAACACACCCATACACACACTCATCCACCCATACAGTCCTGCACACATGCTGTCTTCAACACATACAAACAGTGAGTCACTCATTCATGCACCTATGCACTACATAATACCCCCCACCGAACCATGCAGACACTCAGACTGATACTCAAAAAAACAACTAATAACCTATATAGACACCCATGTAGCTACTCACCAACCCATGCAGCCACTTATACACAAAGTGAGAGACTGATACAGATATTTACATATTTAAACATTACTCACTAAGCCATGTATTCACTATGATACACTTAATCAGTCAGTTACACAATCAATTTTTCAAAAACAAATCATCCATTTAGACACTTATATACCCATTTATTCTTCCATCGACCTTGAGATATACATATATAAAACATATTTAATTTTCAGAAAAACAGACATTCACTGGATGATGTCATCAGTGATGTCATCAGTGATGTCCTTTGAGATGTCATCAGTGATGTCATGAGTGATGTCACTGACCATGTCATGAGTGATGTAATATGTGACGTCATCAGCAGTGCATTGCGGGCGTGCAAGTTATAGTTAGCTGAACTAACTATAACGGGGGAATTTCAATGGTTTTGTACAAATGAAAAGTCCAGCTAACTATAACACCCCTGAAACCTATGGTTTTTTCAGTGAATATATATATATATATATATATATTTTCAAACAAAGGACTCTCGCACTCTGGAACCTTGTCAGGATTTATTGTTTAACAGAGTCCCCGTCTGTTACAGACGGGGACTCTGTTAAACAATAAATCCTGACAAGGTTCCAGAGTGCGAGTGTCCTTTGTTTGAAAATTGATTACTGGCCATTGGCTTGGCACAACACCCGCACCCGCTGTGGAGCGATCCGAATCAAGCCACATTGTTGGAAAATATATATATATATATATATATATATATATATATATATATATATATATACACACACACACTTACAACAGTTTACACAAGGTACAGGCACAAGACATATGGACCGATATTTACAAGGCCACGCAAAAACCAGGACAGAGAGTCGTGAGACTGAAGGCTTTAGTCCTACTTTTATAACTGGCCTGTCCTGGTTTTAAGGTCGAGCCTGGGCAGCGCAAGCGTTGCTCTGCGGGGCATGCTGTATTTGAGTATGGACTTGAAGCCCCGCCCACTCTTCGCCCATATTAGTCATTGGCTTGTGTCATTGTCCTTCCTAAATGCTGGCTTCTGATTCGTTAATAGGCTTGTTAGTCCCTCCTTAGTACCGACTTGTCTTCATTTGTAACCTCCCATGAGGACAGGCCCTTTTGCTTCTTTTGTTACACAGTACGTCTTACTTAGTCTGTAAACACTATTTTCTTTAATGAGATTCACCTACTGCAGGCACAACATGTTTTCCTGCAACATTCAGTGCGCATTTCAGGATGTAAATGGAAACAGATCACCCCAATATTTACAGGGGGAGAAAGAAGAATGACTCTCCACGGTGGAATAATTGGAAACAAAAAAAAAGTGTAAAGGTATGGTACTTTAACTAGTGTTCTTGCCCCCCCGAATAGGGCAGCGGTTTCTTTTATATAACACGATTCCATATTCAGCCACTAGATGACAGTAGAACGCAACACAAGTGAATCTGTAAGAGTTAGCAGTCTAGCACAGACAAAAACAGGGAAATTTCTGCCAGGATTCATAGAAAGGACCAATTTCTCTGCCTGGCAGTCAGACACTGCTCTGAGAGGAGAAACTGAAATAAATCCACTGCTGAGCACACAGGTCAAAGACAAACTAACACCACTGCTCAGAAACAGAAATCCACTGATGGAAACAAAAACACTGCTGGGCAGCGAATGAACCCAGAGTTACACCACTGCCCAGAGAGAAATAAACTCGGACAGAGAGTTTTGCAATGCTTGGAGAGTTGTGTGCCGGTCCAGAAAAAGACAATATCAAAGGCCTAGTTTATAGATAGGCTGCCTTGCTGCAGTGTAGAGTAGGCAGTGCTCCTACAACAGTCATGGCAAGGATTACTAAATTACATGTGCTCATCCTCGTTGTGGACTTTTCCACCACAAAGTGGTTGGATTTAGGAAGGGTACAAACAATCTGTCAGTCAGTTGAATGGGTGTCTGCAGTTCAATGACGTGCGATGGTCCGCAAGTGCAAAAGAAATCCCACGGGCCCTCAACCAGATACTGTTCACCCTTAGGAAAATGACTTCCTTATTATCATTCCACAATATGGGGAGAGGTTGTGGCTTTACGGCCAGAGAAGCTGACTTCGAAGCTGGGGAACCAAGTTCCAGCCTCCTGTTATTCTAGGCAAATCACTTAATCTCTTCGCGCCTACCAAAAAATGAATGTGTCCTTGTGTAACGTAACTGGTGCTCATGTAAAGCGCTCCAATACCTTCGAGTAGAGTTTGCGCTATATTAATCTGCAACAAAAAATTAACATTAATATATGCCAACTGAAGGCACCACCTACAGACCCATGCCAGCATGTGCTTTGTCAGCAGTCCCCCATCAGTGCCACTCTTCCCCTGGGACCCACCTCTTTCTGTTCAGTGATGAGCTGGGTCTTCACCTGCTGGACGGCTGCCTCCTTCTCCGAGAGCCCATCCGACTGGTTCAGGATGTCAAGCGGAATCTCAGAGCCCTGGGAGAGCAGGTCATCAGAGCGGTCATCCAGGCGCTCGTCTGTGTTGGTGCTGACCACATCCGGGGAGCCGCAGTGCGAGTGGTCACTCGTGTTCTCCTCCTCCCCGTCTGAGAAGATTTCAGAGCTGAAGTTGGAGAGGGACTGGTGTTGGCTCATCCCCTGAGACCAGCGGCAAAAGCAGAGGACGTTGCTGGGACTTAGCCAAATAAAAACGCGTTCACATCCGTAATTATCCTAAATTAAAGCAGATTTACTAAGCACTTTTCATTCAGAAAGTCTCCTTGGAGCTCAAACAACTCCCAAAGAACAAGTTTCTTACCTTTGGTAAACCTTTTTCTGGTGGATACAAAGTCTACCTGCAGACTCCTCACCTTTTGAATAGATTCCCTAAGCAATACCACACCCAGAGGTGGGCGCATGGCGTGCTAGACCAAGAAGTCTTGAAGAACTGAACGGGTGAAGTGTCCATTCCTTCTTACTTTAGAGTCTAAACAGCAGTAATTCCCAAAAGTGTGAAGGGAGGACCAAGTCGCTGCTCTGCAGATGTCTGCTAGTGGAAACTCTCTAGCTAAGGCACAAGTTACTACTTGTGTAACGATATATCTGTAAGAGACATTAGTTAGTGGTAGATTCCTTACCTTAGAATATTGCCCAGGCGTCACTCAGGATCCGGAAAGTTTTCTTACTAAGCAGTACCCCTGCGCGCCAGCAGGCGGCGCCGTGCCATGCCCGTCACTGCGTCGTGCATGCCGGGACGATGTCACGGAGACTACTTAGGCGCCACCCATGCGCGCTGACGTCAATTCTGTACACAACTTTCTGCGCCGAAACGCAGTCATGTGAGAAACTGACCTTTGGTGCATAAAACTAGGGCCCTCAAAGGGGATGACCTTAACCCTAGTAATCAGATACCCCAGCAATACCAACCCCGGTGGTGGGTCTGCGAACAAGATTACACCAGAAAGTCACGGAGCACAGAACAGCCAAAGAAGCCGTCTCTCCGGACCTGACTGTCAAAGCAGTAGTGCTTGGTAAACGTGTGCAGCAAGGCCCACGTAGCTGCCTGACAAATATCCTGCAAGGGGACACTGCGTCCCAAGGCAGGGGTGGCTGCAGTTGCCCTGTTTGAATGGGCGCGCAGACCCAAAGGAGGCTCCTTCTTGGCCAAGGAGTAACATGCTTTGATGCAAAGAACGACCCACCTGGAGATGGTCCGTTTGTGCACCGCCCGACCTCTTTTGGAACCCACGTAGCCAACAAAGAGCTGATCATCCACCCGGAACTGCTGTGTACGCTGCAGATAGAATGCACGCGCACGTTTAGGGTCCAGACGGTGGAGCCGCTCCTCTTCCCGTGAAGGATGCGGAGGCGGAAAAAAGGTGGGCAAAGTGATGGTCTAACTGATGTGAAAGGGCGTGACAACCTTTGGCAGGAAAAAGGGACGTGTCCTCAGAACCACCTTGTCCGGATGAACAGAAAGGAAAGGAGGTTTGGAAAAAAGAGCCTGGAGCTCACTCACTCTCCTGGCAGAGGTGATAGCTACCAGGAAAGCCGTCTTGAGAGTAAGACGACGTAAGGACAGTTATCAAGGGGCTCAAAGGGAGCGCACATCAGAAAGGTCAAGACAAGATTCAAGTCCCACTGAGGCATTATGAAGGGCACAGGTGGGAACGTATGCGTACTGCCCTTAAGAAAACGGTTAACAACCGGGGACTTAAAAAGAGAAGGCTGATCAGGAAGCCGGAGGAAGGCAGAGATAGCCGAAAGATAACCTTTAAGCGTGCCCAGAGCAGAGCCCTGCTGGGCCAAAGAATGAAGGAACAGGAGAACCTCAGAAAGAGTGGCAGAAAGGGGATTCACAGACTTGGCTGTGCACCACGCCACAAATCTGTTCCACCTACAGGCGTACACCGTTTTAGTGGAGGGACGGCTGGCTGCCAAGATGACATCACAGACTACGGGAGGAAGATCGAAAGGTGTCAACTGTTGCCGCTCAATCTCCAAGCATGGAGGTAGAGACTGGACATGTTCGGGTTGAGGACCGTCCCCTGCTGCTGCAACAGAAGATCCTCCCGAAGAGGCAGACAGAGCGGGGGATCGATGCTCATACTGAGTAGCTCGGGATACCATACTCTTCGAGCCCAGTCCGGAGCCACAAGAATGACTTGGGTCCGGTCGCGCCTCATCTTCTTCAGCACTCTGGGCAGAAGTGGTATATGCGGAAAAGCGTACAACAGACCGCAGCTCCACTCGAGATCAAAAGCGTCTCTGAGCGAGTGCCGCCTTGGAAATTCCAACGCGCAGAACTGATGACATTGCGCGTTCTCTTCGGTGGCGAATAGATCTAACCCACAGGCTCTCCCCATCGCAGAAAGTGACCTTGCGCCACGTCCAAGTTCAGATGCCACTTTTGATCCACCATGCACCGGTGGATGAGTTCGTCCGCCTTGGTGTTCAGAGAACCTGCCAGGTATTGAACCACCAAGGTAATGCCTTGATGTTCCAGCCACGTCCAGAGGCGCAGAGCCTCCTGACAAAGGGTCCACGACCCCACCCAGCCCTGTTTGTTGCAATACCACATGTCGGTGGTGTTGTCTGTGAACACCTGCACTACACTTCAGTGAGAAGGAGAGAAGGAATGCCTTCAGTGCAAGTCGGATCACCCGCAGCTCCAGAGGGTTGATATGGAGCCGGGACTGTGCCGGAGACCAGAGGCCTCTGATCTCCGCCTCTCCCATGTGGCCTCCCCAGCCCAGGAGGGACACATCCATCATTACCGTGTGCTCCGGTTAGGGAAGGGAGAGGGATCTGCCATTGACCCAATCGCGAGTCGTGGGCCACCACTGCAATTGCCGTGCAATGCCCTCTGAGATCTGGACATGATCGGACAGGTTGCCCTGATGCTGCGCCCACTGGAACTTCAGGTCCCACTGCAGAGCCCGCATATGCCATCAGGCATGCGGCACCAGGAGGATGCAGGAGGCCATCAGGCCCAGAAGCCGGAGGGACATCCTGACTGAAACCCGGGATAGAGGCTGAAAGAGCGGAACCATAGCCTGAATATCCCTGACTCGCTGTTCGGGAGGATAAACCCGAAACCGCGTCGAATCCAGAACCGCTCCAATGAAAGGAAGCTTCTGCGAGGGACTCAGGTGCGACTTTGGCACATTGATGGAGAACCCCAGCAGATGCAGGAGGTCAGCTGTAGTCTGGAGGTGGGAGACAACTGCCTGGGGCGAGCCTGCCTTCAACAGCCAGTCATCGAGTTAGGGGAAGACTGACACCCCTGACCTGCGCAGATGAGCTGCGACCACCGCCATCACTTTCGTGAACACCCGAGGGGCCCTGGTAAGGCCGAAGGGGAGCACGGCAAACTGAAAATGCTCCTGGCCTACCGTGACCGGCAGGTAACGCCGGTGGGCCGGCAGGACGGGAATGTGAAAATAAGCGTCCTGCAAGTCCATCGCTACCATCCAGGGTCCAGGGCAGACAGGACCTGAGCCAGAGTGAGCATCTTGAACTTCTCCTTCCGGAGGAAGCGATTGACGTCCCGGAGGTCCAAGATGGGGTGCAGGCCCCCCTTTTCCTTTTTGGGGACCAGGAAGTAGTGGGAATAGCAACCACTCCCTACTTCCTGATCGGGAACGTACTCGATGGTCCCCTTGGCCAGGAGGGCCGTGACTTCCTGACGGAGAAGAGCCAAATGATCCCCCGCCATGCGGTGGTACCGAGGTGGCATGGCTGAAGGGAAGGACAGAAAGGGGAGCGAGTAACCTTGGCAGATTATCTGCAGCACCCACTTGTCCGACGTAATCTCGCGCCAGAAGTGGAGGTGAACCCTGCCACCCACTGGCGTGGGGTGCCCCCCTGAAACTCGGATTAGGAAGGTTTCGAGGTGGAAGCAGCCCGTGCACGACGCCAGTGCCGGGCGTGGAGCTGCACGGCACAGCCTGCTGGCGCACAAGGGTATTGCTAAGCAGAAAACCTTCCGGATCCAGACTGACGCCTAGGGAATTTTCTACGGTAAGGAAGCTATCACTAACGTGTCTCTTTCAGATGAAAAGTTACAGGACTTGGCTCTGGTAAAATAAGCAAATACCTACAGGCGGATCCGTGTGTTCCATGGTGTAACACATCTTGATACACCTTGATCCATCTGAGCACAAAAGATGATCCACCTGGACAGTGTCTTTTTGTGGACTGCTTTTCTTTCCATTTTCCCAATATACTCCACGAAGAGTTGGTCATCGAGTCTGAACTCATGGGTTCTGTGAATGAAAAACTGATCGCTCTTTTGGGGTCAATACAGTGAAGTCTTTCTTCCTCCTTAGTGGGGGGAGTTGGAGGGTAGAATGTAGAAAGAGTAATAGACTGACCTAAGGGGAACGGAATAACCACTCTTTGGGCAGGAAGGCAAACCTGGTTCGTAATACCAGTTTGTCAGGAAAGAAGGTTGTGAAAGGTGGTTTTACACTTAAAGCTTGCATTTTTCTGATACATGGAGCTCACGTGATGGTACCAAGAAAATTGCTTTTAAAGACAGACATCGTAAGGGACTACTATGGATAGGTTCAAAAGAAGCACACATCAAATATGCATGGTCCCATTGAGGGTATCTGTTTGCGAGACCCTTTAGGAAACGTAAGACAATGAGGGACTTAAATAAAGAGGGTTGATCAGGTAGATGTAGGAAAGCAGTTAAGGCTGTAAGTAATCTTTAACTATTGCAAATGAACAGCCCTGCTGGGCTAAATGTAAAGCAAAACAGAGTATATCAGATAAATGAGCCTCGATGGGATCTAAGGATCTTTCAGAACACCGTTTTACAAATCTGGCCATCTGCTAGAATAAACAGTCTTGGTGGAAGTCTAGAGGAGAGAATTATGTCCACCACTTCAGGGGATAAAGACAATGAATTCAGGTTGTCCCACTCAATCTTCGGGTACATAGGTGGAGACCGACTCTGGAGGCTGGGGTGTAGCACCTGCCCCTGTGACTGAGACAGGAGATCCAACCCATGAGGAAGATGGAGTAAAGGGCACAGGGAGAGGTAAACAAGGTCTGCATACAACACCCTTCTCAGCCAGTCTGGGGCGATTAGGATTACTTGGGCCTGGTCTAGGTGAATGTTCCTCAATACTTGAAGAATTAAGAGTATGGGAGGAAACAAATACAGAAGTGGAACAGTTCACATGAGTTGAAATGAATCTCCTAATGCTCTGGAGGTCCACCGACGACGAGCATATCGTCGACTATGAAATAGGCGTCGACGAGACCATGGACACTCCCGCTGTCGCCGTCGTCGTCAAAGCTCTCAGCGACGTCACCTTCGCCGACACCCTCGTCGACGTTGAAGGAATGGTCATCGTCGACAAGCTCGTCAACACCAGCGTCGACGGATGGAGACTTGAAGGCACCGTCGATGAGCCCGTCGACGGTGGAACTGTTTTGACTTGTACCTTTGAAATCTTTGTCGATGGAGTCTTTTTCAGCGTCGGCGACGCTTTTAAAAATGTTTATCAGTTTTTGCCACCGCTCCTGCAGAAGGTAGTCCTTCCCTCTCCTTTGCCCCATGGTGAGGAGATTCGCTAGGACTCCGGCTCCCAGACTCATGAGGGGTCTATTTTGAGGCCTTTGCGTGACGGTCTGTAGATGGAGAAGGGGAAGCCCTACCCCTCTTCACTGACCTTCTGGATGAAGTGGCAGTTGAAGAATCATCGCTAACGCGTGATAGTGTTTCCTTCCTTGACTTCAGCTTGTGGAGCCAGGTGAGAAGGCGACCCTCACGGTCCCGGAGAGTCTTTGTAGAAAAGGTGCGGCAGATCTTGCAGTCCTGAGCCTTGTGGTCCGGATACAGGCAGTAGATTCAGTCTTTATGCCTGTCCTCCACATACAACCTTTTCTTGCCACAGGTGGAACAAGCCTTGAAAAGATCTTTCTTTTCCTTGTTAGACATTTCAACAGAAAAATCCAACAATTCTGAAGAAAAAAACTACTGAAAAAACAGTAGAATATAGTTGAAATGAGCAGAGCTCAAAGGAGACTCCCTAAGCACAACGTGCGGTAGAAAATCTGAGGCTTTGAGGTTCTCTCAGGAGGGTTGTGTGGGGTGAGGCTATTCTGATTGGTTGTTGCTTTATTTTGGTCTCTTTTACAAAAAGAGGTGGATATGCTACAAAATGTGATGAGGCCTAGGCCTTTCCTTCTTTTTTTGTACCTACTGCTATGTTATTTTTATTTACCGAGACTCCCATTCCGACGACGGGGAATGATACAAGCTATGGGAATCTATGAAAGTTCCAATACTGGAGTAATGGAAGGTACTGTATTTCAGGCAGTGAGCAAGTGGCAAATAGATCTATATGACGAGTCCTCCACAACTGGAAGATATCCTGGATCACCTTTAGGTGAAGATATCACTCATGGTCCGCTTGATGATGCCGTCTGACGCTGTCACCTCGCGCATTCAGTACTCATGCCTGCCACAACACAAACATGATGA
This sequence comes from Triturus cristatus, assembly GCF_964204655.1. Classification (NCBI taxonomy): domain Eukaryota; kingdom Metazoa; phylum Chordata; class Amphibia; order Caudata; family Salamandridae; genus Triturus; species Triturus cristatus. The sequence continues at coordinate 358,609,349 of NC_140595.1, forward strand.
TCCTATGCCCAGGACCAGAGTCGTAGAGTTCTCTGCAGAGAAGAGACGACCCCACTCCTCCATGTTTTATGATGTATCACATTGCGTTCTTGTTGTCTGAACACACAGAGCGTGAAGAGAGGGAGGAAGGCCTAGAGAGCCAGACATATCACACGCAATTCTAATAGACTGATATGTAATATCTGTTATTCTCGAAACAAGAGGCCCCTGGTCTCCAGTTACCCAGATAAGCTCCCCACCCTAAGATGGAAGCATCCATGATCACTGCGGCTGCCACTGGTGAAGGTAGAAATAATCTCCCTTAAGCCAGGTTGTCGTTTACACTCCACGATTGTAGATCCACCATAGTGTCCCTTGAAATCTTTATGCATGATTGAAGATCTCCGTTATATTAGAACCATTGGCTTCTGAGACACCACTGGAGGGGCCTCATGGGCCAGCATGCATGTGTGAGCAACAGAATGCAGGAGCCTAGCAGGCATTGGACTGGAATGATCACTTCATTCAGAAACATCGGAATCAAAATCGGAATGCCCTTAAGCCTCTGAGTAGGAGGGAGGGCTCGAGTCGATGTAGTGTCCAATACTGCCCCTATGAACAGTATGCGCTGAAAGAGCACCAGGGCTTGTGCCCTTGTTTTCCATCAACAAGACATGGGCTTATTGATGGAAAAGCCGAGATTGTACAACATTTGAGTTGATCCTGTAAATGATAAGATGCCAATTCTGAAGTCTTGGCCATGAGTAGCCAGCCATCCAGGTAATGAAAAACAGAAACTCGCTTTCTGCTGAGGTGAGCGGCTACCAACGCCATCCATCACCTTTGTGAAGAATCGAGGTGTGGAAGTGAGGCCAAACGGAAGGACCATGAACCAAAACTGTTCAGATCCTACTATAAAGAAAAGATACTTACTGTGTGGTTGAAGGATAGGGTTGTGGAAATCAGCATTCTGGAGATCAACAGACACCATTCAGCCTTCCGCATTCATTGCAAGCATAACCTCAGCTAGGGACAGAAATTGAACTTCTCCTTCTTGAGGAATCAGTTCAAAATCCAAAGGTGTAGGATCGGACGAAGACTGCCATGCTTTTTGAGGATCAGGAATTATCTGGAATAGCATCCCTATCTCCTTTCCTGCATAGAAACCAGTTCCACTGCACCCTTAAGTATAAAGGATTAAAGTTCTTATTGAAGGATTTTGAAATTGTTCAGTGGGAAACGCTCCAAGCAGGGACGTATAAAGCTGGGTGATTCCTGGAAGGGTAGAGTGTACCCCTTTTCTACAATCTCTAGTAATGTATTGTCAATTTTGTAGAAATGAGGACACCCGTCCTTCAACTGGTAGTGTGTGCTTCAATAAAGCCGAACTAGGGCTTCTTTCCTGTTGTGGGGAAGAGAAGTAAGAGGAGGAGGAAGTACTCTAAGTCTTCCACAAACTCAGCCTCAAGATCTCGATCTGAGGCTACTTCCGATGACCCTGTTTCTCATCTTGGGCTCTGGCCATAAACATCTTAGTTTTCCATTCTTCTAGAGCCATAGGATGCATCTTTTGACAGGATTCTCACTAGTCGACATCGTGATGTAATCTGAGGCACCATATGCAGCTGTTGTGAGGGACATTTGGCCCTTACAATCTTTACACGCTTTGAAACCTGATCTTTCGGCTGTGACATCCCGTCAAAAACGGTACCAAAATAGAAACAATCGAAAAATAGTTGAAGGGCGTTTTGCTGAGGAGAGTAATCCCAGAATGTGTCGATGGTGCAGAAAAAAAAGGGAACTGACATCAGCACGCCGATGGTGGGGCTTTATGACTCCAGTGACATCACGCTGTGCTGCGTGTAGATTTGATGTAGTGCCAGTGTCCACTACTGGCATGGGAGAGCTATTGGAAAAAGTTTCTGTTTCCACACTGGTGCCTGGGATATTCAAAAGGTGATGTGTCTGCAGGTAGATGCATCCATCAGAAATTGTGTATTACTATTGCTTTTCATGGCAAACGTGGTTGTAGCAAGAAACCAACTTCACCTGCTTGAGGTTACGAGAAACAGGATTTTAGAGAGTAATCAATGGCTCAAATATTAACCAAGCAAGCTGCACACATGCTTTCATACATCAAAATAGAAATATGACAAGACCATAATACTTCCTATCAGTGCTTAATTTGATTCGGGCTCGGTGGATTCCAGTGCTCGGCACCAGCACTTAATTGTCATCACCACACTTATGATACTCTGCGACATGGTGGCGCTGCTCATCTAATTTAGAGATGAGCAGAACAACGGTTGTTTATAAATACAATATACAATATTAAAAATACTCATACCTGCCTCCTCAGCCATTCCTTTAGTTTTGGGGACTTGGAATAATCTCAACTGTCACACTTGCAGGCAAGAGAGATGGTTAATAGTTGTTTTGGTACCGCCATTGGCAGCGATGATGAGGTAATGGGTCGGGCAAGCTACTCCTGGTCACGGCCTTGGCAATTATTATTTTACAAATTAAGCACTGCTAACTATGAAAAGCCTAAATCCAGCTGCTGGCAAACGTGGCAGCGATTTTGAATTATATGGAAATATGTGCAATGGAAGACTTACATACAAACAGGAGACCTTATAACTTTAGATTTTCTATTCAGAAATGGATCACTTTTCTTAAAATGATTCCACATCAGTCGAGAGACATTACTAGAAACTACAAATCTTTGTATTTCTGGTCATAAACACTGACTTTGCAATAATTAATCAACTTGGTCCGTTAACAGACTGATTAAAAAAGATATACTTTTTTCACTGTCTATGGAACCACTAATTTTAGGGACAACTCCTCTTTTTTCAATATCTACACCTATTGCCATGCAGGCAAGTGATCTATTTGCAGTGATTTTCTTCTTTCCATGCTATATTTCTGCCCTTCAAGGGTGAATATAGCGATAAATCATATTGGATATCAAATAACTATAAATGCAGAATTTGTATACACAACATTTGAAATTAAAAATAAAATAAAAGCTATAGTTCCGTTCGCACATTGGAAATGCATAAAGGGCTTTGTTGAACTGGCTTACTCTAAAGGGAAGAAGTGGATAGCCAGTTTAAAAAATGTATATAAAAAAATTGACATTTGGGAAGGGCGGTTGGAACTTAAACTATAATCTAAGTAAAACTGTATGTATGTTTTTCATTACACTAGTTTCTGACTCTGTCATCTTTAATAACCATTTACGAATATTTTAAACAATTCTAGATCATTTTTAAAGTGATTACTATGTGCATATGCTAAGTAGCTAGTGGACTAATGCACCAACTACAGAGATCTGTGTAGAATGTGAAATTCAATGATGGAATTGTTGTCCACCAAGCCTCTCAACCCTCAAAATGATAAGACTATTAAGCTGTGTAATAATAACACGCTATTTACAATGTCAGTCTGTAGCATGAAGGTTATTTTCAAAGCTCACCGTCTCTCGTGGAGGTATAGAACTCCATTTCTCCACAGCCATGACGTGTTTACGCTGTGATAAGTGCTGGTTAGGGAATTCACTGATTGAGCAGGTTCCGGTAGAATGGAGTGTCAGGAATGTCATGTCTTGGAATGGAATGTCAGGAATCTCATGGAATGGAATGGAATGTCATGTCATCGATGTCAGGAATGTCAAGTCATGGAATGGAATGTCATGGAATGTCAGGAATGTCATGTCTTGGAATGGAATGTCATAGATTATCAGGAATGTCATGGAATGGAATGTCAGGAATGTCGGGAATGTCATGTCATGGAATGTGTTGGAATGTCATATCATGGAATTTGAATTTGAATTTGAATTTAAAATTATTTATACAGCGCACGTACACCAGCGGTTTCATGGCGCTACAACTGACAGAGAACTGGGCAAGGGAGCTGGAGCTAAGTAAAAAAAAGATGAACTGCTAATGAATTAATTGAAGAATTTAGCAAAGAGATGTGCCTTGAGCTGTTTCCGGAAATGCGGGTACAGGGTTGAAGCTCTAAGCTCGAGAGGCAGGGAGTTCCAGAAGATCGGGGCGAGGGTCGCAAATTTCGAGCCTCCCCATTTCTTTCTCCGGAACCGTGGGACTGTAAGAAGGGATTGGGTCGATGAACGCAGTTCCATGGATGGAACATAAGGGATAATCTCAGATGAGATGAAAGCCGGTGCCGTGCCCAGTCGTGCTTGAAAGGTGATGGAAGCAAGCTTAAACTGGACACGAGCACGGACAGGAAGCCAATGTAGGGACTTTAGGAGGGGGGTGATATGGTGGGACTTTGGAAGTTTGAACACCAGGCACGCCGCCTGGTTTTGGATCTGCTGCAGACGCCGGAGACTATATGCAGGTATACCTGCATATAGGGCGTTGCCATAATCCAGGCGGGATACGACCATGGCCAGGGTGATCAATTTTAAAGCATCAAATGAGAAAAAACGGGACACCTTGCGTATAGTACGCCGTGAAAGAAAGGAAGAAGAAACCACAGAGCTGACCTGGGAGTGAAGGGTGAGTTGAGAATTGAGCTTAATGCCTAGAGTTTTGACTGAGGTAGAGGGAACAGGTGGGGGACCTAGGGAAGGTGGCCAGAAGAGAGGGGACCAGGGGCTGGATGAACCACCCGTCAACACCAGCTCGGTCTTGTCTGGGTTGAGTTTCAGATGGTTGTGGTTCATCCAGTCCCGGATATGAATCATGATGGTTTGGAAATTAAGAACAGAATCGGGGGAAGAGGAAAGATTGAAGACAAGCTGGAGGTCGTCCGCATAATTAAATACGGCGACCTCCATTTGTTGCAGTGAAAAAATAAGAGGGGAAATATAAAGATTAAATAAAAGGGGGGAAAGGGAGGAGCCTTGGGGGACCCCGCACTGAACATTGCGAAAGTCTGCAGTAAAATCACCCAGGCGAACTGCCTGGGTACGGTCCCTCAGGAAGGAGGATAACCAAACCAACGCGGTGCCCCCGATCCCCGCCGCCCTGACACGGAAAAGCAAGATGGAATGATCCACCGTGTCAAAGGCGGCTGAGAGATCGAGGAGGACCAAGGCCTGGGGTTGGTTGGTATCCATTCCCTCCCTGAGGTTATCAAGGACCGAGAGAACTACGGACTCCGTAGAGTGTGCGGGGCGGAACCTGGCCTGGCGGGGGGCGAGAGCCCCGTTCTTCTCCACGAAAGAGCTCAGGGCGCAGGTGACGTGGCGCTCGAGTACTTTCGCCAGGAACGGCAGAAGGGAGATGGGGCGAAAATTAGCGGGAACTGAGGGGTCGGCGCCCGGTTTTTTCAAAATGGGGACAATGACTGCGGTTTTAAGTGGGTGAAATGGAATGTCAGGAATGTCATGTCATGGAATGTGTTGGAATGTCATATCATGGAATGGAATGTCAGGAATGTGATGTCTTGGAATGGAATGTCAGGAATGTCATGTCATGTAATGGAGTGTCAGGAGTGTCATGGAATGGAATGTCAGGAATGTCATATGGAATGGAATGTCAGGAATATCATGTCTTGGAATGGAATGTCATGGATTGTCATGTCAAGGAATGGAATGTCAGGAATGTCATGGAATATGTTGGAATGTCATATCATGGAATGGAATGTCGGGAATGTCATGTCTTGGAATGCCAGGTCATGGAATGGAATGTCAAGAATGTCATGTCTTGGAATGGAATGTCTTGGAATGGAATGTCAGGAATGTCATGTCATGGAATGGAATGTCAGGAATGTCATGAATATCATGTTATGAAATGTGGAATGTCAAATCATGGAATGGAATGTCAGGAATGTCATGTCTTGGAATGGAATGTCAGTAATGTCGTGTCATGGAATGTCAGGAATGTCATGGAATGGAATGTCAGGAATGTCATGTCATGGAATAGAATGTCATGAAAGTCAGGAATGTCATATGGAATGGAATGTCATGGAATGTCATGTCTTGGAATGGAATGTCATGTCTTGGAATGGAATGTCAGGTCTTGGAATGGAATGTCATGGAATGTCAGGAATGTCAAAGAATGTCATGGAATGTCAGGTATGCCATGTCATGGAATGTGTTGGAATGTCATATCATGAATAGAATGTCAGGAATGGAATGTCATGGAATGAAATGTCATGGAATGGAATGTCAGGAATGTCATGTCTTGGAATGGAATGTCAGGAATGTTATGTCATGGAATGGCATGCCATAGAATGTTAGGAATGTCAGGGAATGTCAGGAATGGCATGTCATGGAATGTCAAGAATGTCATGGAATGTCATATCATGAAATGTCAGGAATGTCTTGTCATGGCATGGAATATCAGGAATGTCATGGAATGTCAGGAATGTCATGTCATGGAATGCAATGTCAAGAATGTCATGGAATGTCATGAAATGGAATGTCAGGAATGTCATGTCTTGGAATGGAATGTTTTGGAATGTCAGGAATGTCATGGAATATCAGAAATATCATGGAATGGAATGTCATATCTTGGAATGGAATGTCATGTCTTGGAATGGAATGTCAGGTCATGGAATGGATTATTAGGAATGTCATAGAATGTCAGGAATGTCGTGTCATGTAATGTGTTGGAATGTCATATGGAATGGAATGTCAGGAATATCATGTCTTGGAATGGAATGGCATGGAATGGAATGTCAAGAATGTCATGTCATGGAATGGAATGTCATGCCATGGAATGGAATGTCATGTCTTAGAATGGAATGTCAGGAATGTCATGGAATGTCAGGAATGTCATGTCATGGATGGAATGTCAGGAATGTCATGGAATGTCATGGAATGTCATGGAATGTCAGAAATGTCATGGAATGTCAAGAATTTCATGGCATGTGCTGGAATGTCATATCATGGAATGGAATATCAGGAATGTCATGTCATGGAATGGAATGGCAAGAATGTCAGATTGTCAGGAATGTCATGTCATGGAATGGAATGTCATGGAATGGAATGTCAGAAATGTCATGTCATGGAACAGAATGTAAGAATGTCAGGAATATCATGGAATGGAATGTCAGGAATGTCATGTCATGGAATGGAATTTCAGGAATGTCATGGAATGTCTGGAATGTCATGGAATGTCAGGAATACCATGTCATAGAATGTGTTAGAATGTCAGATCATGGAATGGAATGTCATGGATGTCAGGAATGTCATGTCATGGAATGGAATGTCAGGAATGTCATGGAATGGAATATCAGGAATTTCATGGAATGCCATGGAATGTCAGGAATGTCATGGAATGTCATGGAATATCAGGAATGGAATGCCATGGAATGTCATGGAATGGAAAGTCATGGAATGGAATGTCATGGAATATCAGAAATGTCTCGTCCTAAATGTCAGGAATGTCATGTTATGGAATGCGATGTCATGGTATGGAATGGTATGGAATGGAATGTCATGTCATGGAATGTCATGGAATGTCATGGAATGTCATGGAATGGAATGTCATGGAATAGAATGTCATGGCATGAATATCATGGAATGTCATATCATGGAATGTCATGTCATAGAATGAATGTCAAGAATGTCATGAATGTCATGAATGTCATATCATGGAATGAAATGTCAGGAATGTCATGGAATAGAATGTTAGGAATGGAATATCAAGGAATGTCAGGAATGTCATGTAATGGAATGTCAGGAACGTCATGTCATGGAATGGATTGTCATGTCATGGAATGTCAGGAATGTCGTCATGGAATGGATTGTCATGTCATGGAATGTCAGGAATGTTGTCATGGAATAGATTTTCATGACATGGAATGTCAGGAATTTGGTCATGGAATGTCATGTCATGGAATGTCATGTCATGGAATGGAATGTCAGGAATGTCATGAATGTCATGTCATGGAATGGAATGTCAGGAATGTCATGGAATATCAGGAATGGAATGGATTATCATCTCATGGAATGTCAGGAATGTCATGTCATGGAATGGAATGTCAGGAATATCATGTCATGGAATGGAATGTCAGGATTGTTATGGAATGTCATGTCATGGAATGGAATGTGATAGAATGGAATGGAATGTCAGGAAGATCATGGCATGGAATGGAATATCAGGAATGGAATGGAATAGATTGTCATGTTATGGAATGTCAGGAATGTCATGTCATGGAATGGAATGTCAGGAATATCATGTCATGGAATGGAATGTCATAGAATGGAATGGAATGTCAGGAATTTCATGTGTGGAATGTCAGGAATGTCATGTCATGGAATGTCATGTCATAGAATAGAATGTCAGGAATGTCATGTCTTGAAATGGAATTTCATGGAATGTCAGGAATGTCATGTCATGGAATGGAATGTCATTCCCTGTCCTGACATTTCATTCCATATGACATTCCAACACATTCCATGACATGACATTCCATGACTAATGACATGACATTCCATGACATGACATTCCTGATATTCCATGACATTCCATTCCATGACATGACATTCCTGACATTACATGATATTCCATTCCATGACATGACATTCCTGGCATTCCATGACATTCAATTCCATGACATGACATTCCTGGCATTCCATGACATTTCATTCCAAGACATTACATTCCTAAAAAATTCTGTGACATGACATTCCTGACATTCCATGACATTCCTGACATTCCATAATATGACATCTCAATACATTCCATGAAATGACATTCTATTCCATGACATGACATTCGACATTGCATGATATTCCATTCCATGACATGACATTCCTGACATTACATGATATTCCATTACATGACATGACATTCCCGGCATTCCATGACATTACATTCCATGAAATGACATTCCTGACATTGCATGACATTTCATTCCAAGACATGACATTCCTGACATTCTCTGACATGACATTCCTGACATTCCATTCCAGGACATGACATTCCCGATATTCCATTCCATGACATGACATTCCCGATATTCCATTTCATGACATGACATTCCTGATATTCCATGACATGACATTCCATTCCAAGACATGATATTCCTGACATTCTCCATGACATGACATTCTTGACATTCATGACATTCCATGACAATTCCATTCCATGACATTCTATTCCATGACATGACATTCCTGACATTCCTGATATTCATGAAATGACATTCCATTAATGACATTCCATTCCATGACATTCCTGACATTGCATTCCAAGACATGACATTCCTGACATTCCATTCCTTGACATGACATTCCTGACATTCCATTCCATGACATTCATGAGATTCCATGATATTTATGACATACCTGGCATTCCATTCCATGACATGCATGACATTCCATGACATTCCATGACATTCCTGACGTTACATGACATGACATTCCTGACATTAAACTCCATGACATGACATTCCTGATGACATTCCTGACATTCATGACATTCCATTCCATGACATGACATTCCTGACATTGCATTCCAAGACATGACATTTCTGGCATTCTATTCCTTGACATGCCATTCCTGACATTCCATTCCATGACATGACATTCCTGACATTCCTGACATTCTATTCCATGACATTCATGACATTCCATTCCATGACATGATATTCCTGACATTCCAGACATTCCATTCCATGACATTCCATTTCATGACATTCATTACATTCCTGATATTCCATTCCATGACATTCCTGACATTCCTGATGACATTCCTGATATTCATGACATGCCATTCCATTCATGACATTCCATTCCATGACATGACATTCCTGACATTGTATTCCAATACATGACATTCCTGACATTCCATTCCATGACATGACAAATTCATGACATGACATTCCATTCATGACATTTTATTCCATTAAATGACATTCCTGACATTCCATTCCATGACATGACATTCCTGACAACAAGCCTGACATTCAGGACATGACATTCCATTCATGACATGACATTCCATTCATGACATTCCATTCAATGACATGACATTCCTTACATTGAATTCTAAGACATGACATTCCTGACATTCCATATCTTGACATGACATTCCTGACATTCCATTCCATGACATTCATGACATTCCATTCAATGACATTCATGACATTCCTAACATTCCATTCCATGACATTCCTGATATTACATTCCATGACATTCCTGACATTCCATGACATGACATTTCTGACATTCCTGACATTCCATTCCATGACATTCATGACATTGCATTCGATGACATTCCTGACATTCCATTCCATTCCATGACATTCATGACATGACATTCCTGACATTCCATTCCATGACATGACATTCCTGATGACATTCCTGATATTCATGACATGACATTCCATTTATGACATTCCATTCCATGACATGACATTCCTGACATTGCATTCCAAGACATGACATTCCTGACATTCCTGACATTCCATTCCTTGACATGACATTCCTGACATTTCATTCTGTGATATGACATTCCTGACATTCCTGACATTCCATTCCATGATATTCATAACATTCCATTCCATGACATGACATTCTTGACATTCATGACATTACATGACATTCCATTCCATGACATGGCATTCCTGACATTCCTGATGACATTCCTGATATTCCTGACATTCCATTCCATGACATGACATTCCTGACATTGCATTCCAAGACATGACATTCCTGACATTCTATTCCTTGACATGGCATTCCTGACATTCCATGACATGACATTCCTGACATTCCATTCCATGATATTCATGACATTCCATGACAGTCATGACATTCCATGACATTCCATTCCATGACATTCCATTCCATGACATTCCTGAGATGACATTCCATGACATTCATGACATGACATTCCTGACATTAAATTCCACGACATGACATTCCAGACATTCCTGATGACATTCCTAACATTCATGACATTCCATTCGATGACATGACATTCCTGACATTGCATTCCATTCCATGACATGATATTCCTGACATTCCATTCCATGACATTCATGATATTCCATTCCATTCCATGACATTCCATTCCATGACATGACATTCCTGACATTCCATTCCATGACATTCCATTCCATATCATTCATGACATTCCTGACATTCCATTGCATGACATTCCTGACATTCCCAATGACATTCCTGACATTCATGACATGACATTCCATTCAAGCCATTCCATTGCATGACATTCCTGACATTCCTGATGACATTCCTGACATTCATGACATGACATTCCATTCATGACATTCCATTCCATGACATGACATTCCTGACATTGCATTCCAAGACATGACATTCCTGACATTCCATTTCTTGGCATGATATTCCTGACATTCCATTCCATTCCATCACATTCCTGACATTCCATTTCATGACAATCCTGACAATCCTGACATTCCATTCCATGACATTCCTGACATTCATAGTAACAAAAAGACAATGTCTCAACTGGTTAATCATGTGGAGGGACCGTTAGGATTTTGGAATTAATCATAGCGAACAGGAAAAAACAAGGAGACCAAGGAAAGGTTAAGGGTTGTTATTTATAGATAGAAGTACATAGCACAACTAAATTACAGTAACCATAACAACCATGTGAGCACTGGGGATGTATTGATGAGTGAAACGGTGCAGTGGCACAAGGGTGAGGTAGCAACGTGAGGCGGCGCAAGATAAATAAACAATAAGGGTCAAACAAAGTATTTACAGAAAGTAGAGCATTACAATCATTATTATTTATTCCAAAATCCTAACGGTCCCTCCACATTATTAACCAGTTGAGACATTGTCTTTTTGTTACTATACTTGCCCGGACTCAACTGGGATAACGGGTCTACTCCTGTTTTTGTTATTCCTGACATTCATGACATGACATTCCATGACATTCCTGACATTCCTGATATTCCATGACATTCATGACATAACATTCCTGATATTCCATGACATGGCATTCCTGACATTCCATGACATGACATTCCTCACATTCCTGAAATTCCATGACATTCATGACATTCCATTCCTGACATTCCATTCCATTCCATGACATTCCTGATATTCTTTACATTCATGACATGACATTCCTGACATTCCAGACATGACATTCCTGACATTCCATTCCTTGACATGACATTCCTGATGACATTCCTGACATTCATGACAGGACATTTAGGACATTCATGACATTCCATAACATTACATGACATTCCATGACATGACACTCCTGATTTCATGACATGACATTCCTGACATTCCTGACATTCATAACATTCCATTCCATGACATTCATGACGTTCCATTCCATGACATGACATTCCTGATCACATTCCTGACATTCATTATGACATTCCTGACATTCATGACATGACATTCCATTCATGACATGACATTCCTGATATTCCATTCCATGACATGAGATTCCTGACATTCATGACATTCTTGACATTAATGACATGACATTCCTGACATCCATGACATGACATTCCATGATATGACATTCCATGACACTTATTACATGACATTCCAGTCCATGACATCCATGACATTCATGACATGACATTTCATTCCATGACATTCCATTCCATGACATCCATGACATTCATGACATGACATTCTATTACATTCATGACATTCCATTCCACGACATGACACTCCATTCCATTCCACGACACGACATGACATTCCATTCCACGACACAACACTCCATTCCATTCCACGGCACTCCATTCCATTCCATTCCACGACACGACACTCCATTCCATTCCATGACACGACACTCCATTCCATTCCACGACACTCCATTCCATTCCACTCCACGACACTCCACAACACTCCACGACACTCCATGACACTCCACGACACTCTAAGACGCGACACTCTAAGACACTCCACTTCACTTCACTTTTTACCAAACCACTTTACTTCACTCTACGCCAGATTTGTACCGAATCGCGATTTGGTAATTGCAAAATGCTATGTAGGTAGGAATCGCAAAATATTTAGCGATCCCTTAATATTACCTAATAGTGATCAGGTAAATAATGAATCACTATTAGGTATTATGACTCCATTCATTCCTATGGGCCAAAAGGTCCATAGTTGCGGGTGGCTTTGCATTTGCTAATTTGCGATTACTTAATTGGTAATCGCAAATTAGTAAATGCAAAGCCAAGGGTACCCAGGGGCATGAGCCCCCCTGAAGCACCCTCAAAATTCAAATTGTGCACATGTAAAGCGCACACACGCTCTAAGGGCATGTGTGCGCAGCATGACACTTTGAATAATGCATTTTTAAAAATTCCTATATGGTTACCATCAACTTGAAGTTGATGGTAATTAGCAATTCCTAAATTCACAGTTTGCATTTAGGAAAGGCTTCTTGCATATGCATTAGGGATTTGCAAACTGCCAAATTTTGCGATTCACACCATTGGCGAATGCAAAATGCTTTAATACATCTGGTCCTATGCCCCTCCACTCTACAACATTCCACTTTATGACACTCCACTCTATACCCCTCCACTCTTTGACACTGCATTCCTCATCCCCCACTGTACAACACTGTACGGCACACTTGGATTGGATTGGATGTACATTTGTAGAGCGCGAATTGCTGCCCGGAGGCGTCCAAGCGCTGAGAATGCTAGTGACCCGCACAGAAGCCCAGGGGGGGAGAGAAGGGGGTAAATTAGACTGGATGAAATAAAAAGGTTTTTAGCTGTTTGCGGAAGGCCGTAAGATTGGAGTTGGCTCTGAGATGCAACAGGAGGCCGTTCCAGGCTCTGGCAGCATTATGGGAGAATAATCTACCTCCGGATCTGGCTCTTTTATTTCTGGGGGCCAATGCAAGGAAAGTCTGACTAGAGCGTAGGCTTCTGCTGGGCGTGTAGTGGGTAATTAGGTCTCGCGTAATCCTGGGGCCAGTGTTCCAGAAAGCCTGGTGAGCTATGCACATAGCTTTAAACATAACTCTCTGGCGCACCGGTAGCCAGTGAAGGGATACCAGTCCGGACCTCACTGACTGTCTGCGGGGAAGGTCGAGTAAAATGCGTGCTGCGCAGTTCTGGACTGTCTGAAGCCTTCTCAGAGTGGAATCAGGAGCACCCAGATAAAGTGCGTTGTTAAAATCAAGGCGTGACTGAATTAGACCTTGTACGGCTGCTTGTTTAGCTTCCAGAGGGAGGAGAGGGAGAATTTTCTTTAGCATCCTCATGATGCCAAAACAAGTGGCTGAGAGTTTTGTGGATTGTACATTAAAGGACAGAGATCTGTCCAGCCAGACTCCGAGACTCTTGATACTGTTTTTGGGAGTTGGGGGGGATCCCAAGCTAGGCGGCCACAGGGAGGCGGGGAGACTAAGATCGGAGGGGCCTAGAAGCATAAGCTCAGTTTTGTCCCCATTCAATTTTAAGCACGATAGGGACATCCAGGTCTTCACTTCATCCAGGCACTCTCTGAGCCCGCCCCGAACAGATGGATTAGCTGTCTGCGACATGGAGACCAAACACTGCGTGTCGTCCGCATAGGAGATGATCTTAATCCCGAATGGGCGGACGACATCAGCCAGCGGCCTCATGTACAGATTGAAGAGAGCAGGGCTCAGAGAAGAGCCCTGGGGGACTCCGCACTTCAAAGGTCTGCTGGTGGACACAGACTCGCCTTCGAACACACAAAAAGATCTATCCTCTAAGAAGGACTGGAACCAGGACCAGGCTTTATCCTTAATCCCGGCCTGGGATATACGGTCCAGCAGAATGTCATGGCTGACCATGTCAAAGGCCGCGCTGAGATCAAGGAGGATCACTGCCACTGATCCTCCTTGATCCAGGATTTTTCTGGCTTCCTCGGTGACCATGAGGAGGGCGGTCTCGGTCCCATGTTTTGGTCTAAAGCCCGTCTGGGTGGGGTCCAATAGGTGGTGATCTTCCAGGAAGTTTATAAAGTGTAGATTTATATATTTCTCCACTCTACATATCTCCCTCTATGCCACTTCATGCCACTTTACTCTATGCCATTCCACCACTCTCCACTTCACTCATTCCACTCTCCACCGCACCACTCTCCACAACACTCATTCCACTCTCCACCCCCACCACTCTCCACCCCACTCATTCCACTCTCCACCCCACCACTCTCCACCCCACTCATTCCACTCTCCACCCCTCTGCTCTAATCCACTCTCCACCCCACCACTCTCCACCCCTCTGCTCTAATCCACCCTCCACCCCAACACTCTCCACCCCTTTGCTCTAATCCACTCTCCA
The DNA here is from genome assembly GCF_964204655.1 of Triturus cristatus. Classification (NCBI taxonomy): domain Eukaryota; kingdom Metazoa; phylum Chordata; class Amphibia; order Caudata; family Salamandridae; genus Triturus; species Triturus cristatus. The sequence goes on from NC_140595.1 coordinate 358,624,565, forward strand.
CCCCTCTGCTCTAGTCCACTCTCCACCCCTCTGCTCTAATCCACTCTCCACCCCTCTTTTCTAATCCACTCTACAACACTCTGCTCTAATCCACTCTCCACCCCTCTGCTCTAATCCCCTCTCCACCCCTCTGCTCTAATTCCCTCTCCACCCCTCTGCTCTAATCCACTCTCTGCCACTCTGCTCTAATCCACTCTATTCCACTCTACTCTAATCCACTCTACAACACTCTGCTCTAATCCACTTTGCTCCACTCTGCTCTAATCAACTCTGCTCCAATCCAATCCACTCTACAACACTCTGCTCTAATCCACTCCGCTCCACTCTGCTCTAATCCACTCTGCTCTAATCCACTCTGCTCTAATCCACTCTCCACCCTTCTTCTCTGATCCACTCTCCACCCCTCTTCTCTAATCCACTCTACAACACTCTGCTTTAATCCACTCTCCACCCCTTTGCTCTAATCCACTCTCAACCACTCTGCTCTAATCCACTCTACAACACTCTGCTCTAATCCACTCTGCTCTAATCCACTCCGCTCGACTCTGCTCTAATACACTCTGCTCCACTCTGCTCTAATCCACTCTGCTCCAATCCACTCTACAACACTCTGCTCTAATCCACTCCGCTCCACTCTGCTCTAATCCACTCTGCTTTAATCCACTCTACAACACTCTGCTCTAATCCACTCTCCACCCCCTGCTCTAATCCCCTCTCCACCCCTCTGCTCTAATCCACTCTACAACACTCTGCTCTAATCCACTCTACTCCACTCTGCTCTAATCCACTCTACAACACTCCACTCTGCTCTAATCCCGCTGCTCCACTCTGCTCTAATCCACTCTGCTACACTCTGCTCTAATCCACTCTGCTCCAATCCACTCTACAACACTGTGCTCCAATCCACTCCGCTCCACTCTGCTCTAATCCACTCTGCTCTAATCCACTCTATTCTATAACACTCGGCTCTAATCCACTCTCCACCCCTCTGCTCTAATCCCCTCTCCACCCCTCTGCACTAATCCACTCTACAACACTCTGCTCTAATCCACTCTCCACCACTCTGCTCTAATCCACTCTGCTCCAATCCACTCTACAACACTCTGCTCTAATCCATTCTGCTCCACTCTGCTCTAATCCACTCTACTCCACTCTGCTCTAATCCACTCTGCTCCAATCCACTCTACAACACTCTGCTATAATCCACTCCGCTCCACTCTGCTCTAATCCACTCTGCTCCACTCTGCTCTAATCCACTCTGCTCCACTCTGCTCTAATCCACTCTACAACACTCTGCTCTAATCCTCTCCGCTCCACTCTGCTCTAATCCACTCTGCTCTAATCCACTCTACAACACTTTACTCTAATCCACTCCACAACACTCCACTCCACAACACTCCACTCCTCCAAAACACTCCACTCCACTCCACCACCCTTTACTTCACTGTATTCCACTCCACTCTAGGACACTCCACGCCACTAACGTTTAGCCATGCTAAACAGCAGTCACGCTGGTGTACAAGATGTCTAAAACACATTGGCAAACCCAATAGCTCTTGCATAGGCGAGACCTATTGGCTTTGCCAGTGCTTGTTATGATTGTTCTTCATCCACCCTTGGGAATGTCAACAAACTGTTTTAATTTGGTAAGCTTTAGGAACCAATTTTAAATTAAGCAGTTCAAATGTTTTAAATGCACTAACATAATATGGCAATATTTGCATATATATTTTAAGAAGTTCACTGTAATTATAAGAACATGCCTTTTCTGTTAAAAATAAACATCCCCATTGCTTCAGTTCACTGCTTGTGAGAATGTTACCCTTATTGCAATACAATGCTAGTAACTCATTCATCTAGCCATCATCTAAAAGAACATATTCATGGTGCAAATTGATATTTAAACAAAGGCAAAGTAATATACAGATTCTGAATTTCTGATATAAGCATTACAATCCATCAATAGGCATTGATGCCTTAAGGCTACTTGCCAAAAACGATCTATTCATTTTAAATTGTATTGCATATTATTGCACCATCATTGTTTATTTGCAGATAGGTATCAAATGGCATTAGTGACCCAAATTGCTTTTAGCAATCTATAGAAGGCCACTAATAATGTATAGACCCAAAAAGTTTAAAATCAATAGAGAAAAGGGTAAATTGAATGGAAAATATTTGGAAAAACACAGGGTTATGCAGCTTTTACTTTGGTAAGTCTGTCCTTTCTGCTGCTAGTTTCTGTTTCTGGTGAGGAAAGTGTGTTTAAATGCAAAGTGTGTTTAAGACTGCAGTACCGCCTCCTATCCACAGGGGCAGAGCTGAGCAAAAATATAAACACACTTCATAAAACACAGGTCCCCACAAGGCAATTATTTAAAAAGTTGCAAAAATCGACACAGATGTTCCTAGAGTCATTTTTTTTATCATTTAGAAGACATTGCCTTGTGGGGACCTGGGTTCAGGTACCGACAGTGCTATCAAGTCCCCACAGCGTGAGTGTGTTATCACACCCAAGTCCCCACAAGGATAGTAACACAAACACACACACACACATACACACACAGATCAAGCTATAGGTATTCCGACACACAACACATCCAAGTAGGTATAAGAAAAGAAAAGTTTATAAACTATAACAAATGGTGTGACGATAGGTAAAATAACCAAAATGAAACCTGAGTTAAGGAATGGAGAGTGAGTTGGGGGGGTTAGATAACAGACAACAACATGTCAATAATGTCATAGGAAATATCTATGCACAGTGTCTAATTGGGACAATAAAGAAAAGGATGAGTCGGAATGAAAAGTGTCCAAAAGTCCCAATGTAATATCCAAACTCAAGCCACATCCATTAAAAGTCTAAATTGTCCAAAATATTTCCAAAGTAACTTCCCTAACACAGAAAATGTCTCCTTCAGTGCTATCCAAGGTTGACAACAAGAGTTCCTGACCATTTATGTTGACCTCCTCCTTTGTTGCAGAGAATTGCAAGATCTAGGGCAGGACTAGATGCCTAGATACCACCTGAGCAGCATCATCAATTGGATAGTATGTTGAGCAGAGGGAGAAAACATACAGGGTCACAGAGGCAGCAAATGGGGAGGGGTGGAATTTAGCAGGTGGACAGAAAGAAGTCTGCGTCACATTTGACCTAACTTGACTATGGTAGGGTTGAAACTCTCTACTGCTCACTTTGGTTCAATCAGTTACAAAATGTGTTGGAGGTAGCTGTCTGCAATAAAGAATACCTAAAGGAAAAAGCACACAGGAATAAAAAACCTCCAAAGTATCAAGAATGGTGGCAATTCCAGGGCACAAATCCAATGATGAATACTGGAGATTCAGAAAATTCCAAAATGACAGGAAAGTACTAGATGCCAAAGTTAGAGAGGAGTGGAATTGCACTAGCACTGACGGTACTTACAGGGCTCAAGCATAAAGTAGAAAAATAAGTAAGAATTAACCAAGGGGCAATAAACTTGCTGAAAACTAAAAAGTTATCTGCTTGTGTTAGAAATATGAGTCTTTAGTTGGCAGGATGTTACCCTGCCCAAGTAGGGACCCTTCTTCCTAGTCAGGATAAGGGAGTTACACTTCTGAAATAACCCCTGCTCACCCCTTGGTAGCTTGGCATGAGCAGTCAGGCTTATCTCAGAGGCAGTGTGGAAAACATTTGCACATAACCAGCAGTAATACAGTGAAAACACGACAAAATGACACCACACCAATTTTAGCAAAATAGCCAATATTTATCTGTGAAAAATAAGACCAAAATGATCAAAATCCAACATACAGGTTTTCAAAATGCCAATAAAGCAAAAATAGACTTTAAAAACTGTTCCTTGAAGTTGATAGCTCTGTCCGGGGCTTTCAGGGCATTGTGAACAAACAATTCCAACAGTTCTGGTCAGTCTCAGCGTCACCGGCCAGCTACAGTGTCAGGGAGACCTATAAAACAGTACCTTTAGAGATGCAGGGCGTTGGAACTTCTGGTGATCTTCAGAGAGCGGCGTCGGCCGGTGTCGTTTCCCGAAGCTGTGCAGGAGTCATCGGGCCCTTGAAGTCACATGCGTTGCAGGTCGAACTCCATGAGTTTGTAGTCAGGAGCAAAGGCATTGGCAGGCATAGGGGCTCCAATGTGAAGCAGAGCGCTGTGATGTGCGGTGCCCTCACGTCACGGTGCAGGCGGCTCATTGGCGGTCATCCAGCGGCATCGGTGAGACCAGGCCTGAGGTGTGAAGCAGGGCCGTGCTCATTGCAGTGCTGACAGGTCACAGTGCAGTCAGCGTTGTCGTCATCGTTGAAGCGCTGTTGTTAGCTGATGAACGGGAATCGATAGTACCAGTGTCGGTGTGCCGAGGCTGCGGTATGGAACGGGGTGATGCATCATGGAACTTACGAGTGGTGCCCTCAAACCACGATGCAAGCAGTGGCATCAAGATCGGCATGGAGCTGCATCATTGGGATACCAGGGCGGCGGTGTGAAGTGAGGCGGTGAGAAGTGCAGTGCCCACAGGTCAAGGTGCAGGCAGCAGCTCGGTGGCAGCGTCAGATGGCGGCATCTGAGAGACCAGGGTTGCAGTGCAAACTGCATAGTGCCCTCTGTGGTGCCATCAGGTCACGGAGCCGACAGCGGCATCATTGATGGCATCAGGTTACATTTCTCCTCTGTGGTAGCTGAAACATCCAGTTCCAGAAGCTGGTACCCAGAAGATGTTGATGTCTTTGATTTCCCTGAGACTTCCAACAGGAGGCATGCTCCACATCAAGCACTTAGGCTGCAGAAGGAACAGTCCAGTCATTTTGCTGCCCAAGACAGAAGCAGCTACTGCAGGCCAACCCAATAAAGCAACAATGGCAAAAGGGCAGTACTCTCCCTGGCAGCTCTTCTACCTGGTATGTTCCTCAGTCCAGCAGCAATCTAAAGTTCTGGGGTCAGGGCCCCAATATTTACCACATTTTCCTTTGAAATTGGTGCAAACAAATATGGCACACATAAACAGGTTATCCTGGTTCAGGTTCACCTCAGGAGGTGGAGTTAGCTGTGAGAGGCAGCCACAGTCCATTCAGGTGAAGGCAATAACTATACTAAATGCAGCCAGGTCTATTCAGCCTGGCTATGATTCACCCAGGAAAGACAGGACACACCTCACCCCCCCCTTGTGCCTGTCTAGTGTGAAGGGTAGTCCCCTGCTCCTGTCACTCTAAATCCAGACGAGGAATACACAAAAAGGCAGAGGCACATAGATGGTTAGACAAGAAAATACCCAATTTCTAAAAGTGGTATTTTCAAACACGCAATATCAAAATCATCTTTACTAAAAGATGTATTTTTAAATCCTGAGTTCAGGCATACTAAGCTCCATTTTTCTATCAGATCTCACCGGCAAGCTACATTTGTAAAGTGTTACAAATCAGCTTCCATGTTAAGCTATGGAAGAGATAGCCTTTCAACAGTGAAAATGAAATACACAGTATTTTACTATTAGGACATGCAAAAAGACACCACTACATGTCCTACTTTTTAAATACACTGCATCCTGCCCATGGGTCTCCTTTGGGACTACCATAGAGGTTACTTAGATGTAAGAAAAGGGAAGGGTCTGGCAAGTGGGTGACACGGGAGTCAAAAACTGTGCAAATATATAGCAGCGGGAGGTCTGAGACACCTTTAGAAAGCTACGTGTGCCGGTGGTGAAGCAAATGCTGCAGGCCCACTAGTTGCATTTGATTTACAGGCCATAGGCAGACACAGTCCACTTTACTTAGTAGTAAATCAAAAAAGCCAATTATGGAAACACCAATCCATAAACACAATATTTACATGGAGAGTATATGCACTTTAGCACTGATTAGCTGTGGTAAAGTGCCCAGAGTCCTAAAACCAATAAAAAATAGATAAAAAATGGGAGGCCAAAAAGCAAAAAATCCGGGGTGAGCCCACTGAAAAAGCCAACTCTAACAGCTTTTCAATGCTTTGATCTGAACTTAACTTCAAGTATTATTTTATTTTTTTAAAGAGAGGAACAGGAAATGAGCGAATAAAGTTAAACAAGCATGCATATTGAATTTGCAACAAACATCTACTGGGAATATCTGTGATTGAGAAATCTTGTCCTGGAGTAAGAAGGGACATGACAGTAAATTGCTAGATATCTCTGGGTATTCCCCTCGAACTACTGAACAGATGCAAAGTTGTTTGAAGGATGATAGTACTGCTGCTTATGAATGGAGCACAAAGAACCAAAAGACCAGAAAATACAATGGCTGGGAAGAGGGAAGGGCATTGTGAGAAGTTGGCCTGGTATATGCTGTCCACTAGCTATAGTGGGCACCCTGTAATAGTCCAAACAACCCCTTATTGGTTATAGGTTAAAGACAACCTTTATTGAAAGCTATCCTAGTGGTAGCTATGGAGAGCAGCCTTCAGGCTAAGTCTTGAAGGAATGTAAAGCAGCTTGTTTTACCAGTATATAATCTCTTGAATGGCTAAATGAAAGACAACCACACCAAGCATATATATAAAATATATGTATTTATTTCTAAACACACCCTCCTAGTCTCTTTATGAGACTAGAGGTCAAAACACATAAGTTACACTTCAAATATAACAGTAAAATAGTACAAATACACGTCAAGCCCTAGAGAAGAGCCAAACCATATACTAAAATAGTGGTATAAGAACCACAACTTAACTAGACACAAGGCCTAGAGCCTGTGGAAGCACTGCGACCCCAAGGAACCACCCATGGTAGCGACACAGGGGATCCACGGGGGCCTTGTGCAGTGTGAGAACACAGCTGCGAGCTCCCGTTAGCTTCTATGGGGATTTTTAAAGATTAGGAACACTTAGAAATGAGTCAGGACCAAACCCTTTGGGACTTAAGAAGTTCTAGGGTCAACACCCACGTGTGCACCAGAGTACTCGTGTTACCTCACCCAGGGAAGCCAGGTGCATAGGTGTCAAATAGTGTCGGGTCGCGTTGTCGATTTCAATGGGAGCAGGTGAAGAAGTGCTGCTGCCGGGAAGATGGAAAATGTCCGAAGAGATCCAAGCCTGGATTGAAGCCAAGGAGAACCTGATAGCAGAGGGGACAGAGTCTGGGTCACTTTCCAGTGACCAGGAAGGCGATAGGCGGATGCTCACTGGTGTCGGGTGATTTCAGGTGAAGGAGGTGAAGCTTGACTCTTCAGCTACGAGGTCCAGGAGGTTTCAAGGACAACCAGGAGCTGGATTCGAGCTGTACCACAAAGGATGTCGAGTGCTGCAGTGTCGGTGCCCAGATTGGATACAACAAGCCTTGGCAACAGCAACCCATGCAGAAAAGAGAAAGATGCTTCGATCCAGACCAGCAAGATCTGAGGGACTCACCACTTGGTTGGGAGTCAGGGTACGAATGGAGCAACCAGGGAAGCCCAAGAAAATTCAAAGTTACCCCCTCAGGGGCCCACCAGTCGACAGACCAGGGATCGTGAAGGGACCACAAGAAGAAACACAAAATGGCAGCCCACGGGTCACTCTGGGTGACTAGGCTGACAATCTTCGGTGGATTCTCTGCTCAAGGTGGGGGCTAAAAGTAATTCCAAGCAAGAGACGTCGAGAAGTTAATACACTTGCAAAAGTGCACGGTGACCAGGAGTTCCAGTTCCACGCTACTCACGAGGGCTGCAGATCTCAGCTTTGCTGGGGACTCAGGTCTGCCTCTGAGATGTCTGGGAACCCTCTTCCTGGGCTGCAAATACTTCAGAGTCCGGCAGGAGCTTCGGAGATGCAGACCGGCAAAATGCTTTGTTGGTGCCTGCCAAGCAGGGGAGTCGCTCCTAGACCCCAAGGGAGATTTCTTCAGTCCTCTAGTCTTTAGCAGAGCATCGAAGTTCCAGGATTCAGCTTCAGAGTTTTGTTCAGGGATATCTAAAGTTCTGGTTACAGAGGTTCCTTACTTGTACCTAAGGAAGGGGTTGGACTAACTCTGGGGACCCACCTATGGGAGGGTTTGGAAAGAGGGGTGGCTAAACCCATTTCCTTTGTCCAGTTTCATGCCAGAGCAGGGACTGGAAGCCCCTGAACCGTTGTGAGCTGGATTATGCACAGGGACACCAAATAGTGCAGGACTTTAAAGCACTCTGAGAGTGCTCCCACCCAGCCCCAATACACATAAGCCTGTCTGGGAGGTGGTTACACCTCCCTGTGACAGGAAACCTATTGTCCAGGCCTCCCCTGCCACAGTTTCAGTCTGCAGCAGGAGGCCAGACCCGTGTCTGTTACTGCAGCATCCATTTTGTGATGCCAGAGCTCTATTAGATTTCTACCGGGTATACCAGTACTGCCATGTCTCTCCCTCTAGAAGGGTGGGATCATATCCTCACATCAAGAACTGATGTGGGGGTATGGTTCCAAGGTGTTTGATACCAAACAAGACATGTTTCTGTGCAGCCAGTCCAAAGTTAGCATTAACCGTCTTAGATATAATGCACTTAAGAGTATATGGTCATGCTGCACCACTGACAACCCAGGAAAAGAGATTCCGAAGGCTGCAGAGGGGCTCAGCTCATGCCTGGGCATCCTCTCACATATAACCAAAAACCCTGCCTTCAGGATTGATAAGGCCTGCCATAGGGGTGACTGATAGGTTACTATGTGCAGTGATAGGTGAGGGATAGTGAACCTATACCTCAGTAAGGGGTGCAAGCACCACCTTACCCAGACTGCAGTAGCAGACCTGTGGTGTCATTTTGCATTGCTTTCCAGGGGTGGCACAATACATGCTGCAGCCCCTGGTAGGCCTCTGGGGTACCTATGCCCTGGGTACATAGTATACCATATACTAGGGACTCACAAGGGTACCCCAGAATCCAATCTGGAGTGTACCTAAAGTACATGCAATCAATTTAGTGAGGAAGCAGCTAGGCTGGGACCCTGAATAGCAGGGTCTCAGCCTGACTAAAGTCGAAAAACAGTGAAACACGAGCAAAAAGTGGGGGTAAACATGTGAAGCAGATCCTACTCATCTACACACATGCCCGGCAAATGCTGACACAGCAAGCAGAGCAGGGTGTGGCTGAGCTGGAGAAGCAAGGATTAAAAGGATACATGTTCCCTCCCATGCCATAGGTTAGCAGAGATCTGCCACAATGTCTTAACCTGCAAAGCCCCACAGCCTTTATCTGCCTTATGGAAGCCCTGCCAAGCCTTTTCCAACCCAAAAGCACAACGGTGGGTGTGGCCATGGGTACACATGGTCGATGACCATGAATATAGGAGGCAGAAGACCTAAAAAATCTGGTTAACTTGCACCTCTTTGTGGCATCTGAGTGCTTCCACTACCTCTGCAAGGTCTCTAGAGATTGACCTATGACTAGTCATTGGATTGTCTCAGGGCCTCCTTGAAATCAGCCTGCGGGATTTACTGTGGGATATCAGAGGTGACTGGGGTTCACAAATGTGTAGATGTAGCACTTGGTTCTTCACCCTCCAACATAAACCTTTGTTAGAGATGTACAAAGCACATTGTTACCTTTGCACAAGGGATTCCTTAACCTACTCAAGCAAAATCACATTCACGTTCCCTCATAATGGCACACAGGAATGTAAACATGATTCTAGGACTAACATGTGGTGATTGATGAATGCGGCATGCATTGCAGTTTATTTGATATTTCCTAGCAGCTATTATAAGGCATACATTGTTTGGGCATGGTTTAACACTGGACTGTTCGTAGTGTTACAATGTCACGATGTTCTAGATATCTTTTTCACACTGTCTATGATAGGTGCCTGCCACAATTCAAGTAGACAGGAACATTAGCCCCTCTACCCTACCACAAACACAGGCCAATAGAACCGCCACCAAACCACTGTCTCCCTGCCTTCATGCGCCTTCCTCATATATTGATATCAAAACTCTGCTCTACAGAGCAGCCAAATTAACGCAGAGCATCCATAACTCCATTCTGTACCTAAAGAACCTTCTTCACCTTACTGAACTCTCCTTCTCTAAGTTCAAGCCTCCATTTAACCCCACCCACCTCCCTACCACAGAGCCCCCAATCACCCCTACCGCTTTCCTTGAGACACCTTCGCCCTCACAAGTAACCATGCCACCTCTCGGAGGAGGAAATGCTAGCTCTCCTCCTCTCCTACAACTCTACCCTGGTCACCCCAAGTCTGCTAGACCTTATTGAATAGGACATTTTAGCCATCCTCCTTTGCTACAACTCTGCCTCAGTAACCCCTAGTCCACAAGTCGTGAAGGTCGAACATGCCATCCGCACGGTCACTATCAGCCCCTACAGATCAGACACCCTCCGCTACAGAAGTGTGGTTGATAGCAACCTAGAGCCAGTACCATTGTCCACCCCATCACACGACACTCTCTCCGACCCCCCTTTATCTGGCCTCCTAATTAATTGGGGCTCAGCAGTTAAGCATACCGCTGATGTCGCAGATCTCATAATGAGCCAAAACTCATGGCTCAATGAATCCTCATCTCCATGCCTGGTCCTCCTAGTCCCTCCCAACTACAACATTGCAAGGCTGGATAGGCAATCTAGCAGAAAAGGGGGCAGCATTGCCTGCATTTACCGCTCTAACCTCCTCATCACGGAAAACCTGGCAAACACCACAGACTCCTGTGAATACCTTGCACTTTCCATATGTAGCAGAACTAACCAACTATGCAATCTGCACATCTTTTACCAACCCCCAGGCACGAATGACGCCTTCACTGATCACCTCATGGAAATGATCACAGCCAAGGTTTCCTCCAACTCTAAAAACATTTTCCTTGGGGACTTCAACCTGCACTGGAATGACCCCAAGGATCCTCATGTCAACACCGTCAAAGATCTCCTGGCCGATCAAGCCCTAACCCAAGCCTGCACACTCCTTACACACTCGAAAGGCGCCATTCTTGACTGGATCATCGCTAAGGAACCAATAGTCAAGCTTATCGCTATTGACCCTTGTAACTGGTCGGACCACCACGCTATCACCTTCCTATTACCTGGCACCCACAAAGCAAGGACACCGCAACAGATGTTGCCCAAACGCTGTGTCAGAGACTCCAAGAACCTTGATCCCAGGTACTGGCAGCTTGCGGTAAGTCTGACCTCCCCTCTCCATATCACATCACTCAGTGACCTTAATGATCACTACTCTGTGACTATAACTAACATTCTTGATGACCCGCTAAAACTAAAAAGAACCCAAACCAAAGACAGAAACCCCTGGTTCAATGGGTCCCTCAACAGCGAGAGGAAAGCCCTCCGGCAGTCAGAAAGAATTTGGAGACAGCACCCCTCAGGCCCACATTTAAAACTTCTCCGCCAGGCCAGAAATGCCTACAACAGGAACATCCTCAACTCAAAAAAAGAATTCTTCAGAGCAGAACTGGGGAACGCCAAGAACAGACCCCGCAAACTCTTCGAATTGGTCAAACACCAATCCAACAAACTGGCCAAAACATTGAAAGAAACCCCCAAGTCACTAATATCATCCGAGGAATTCTCCTCCTTTTTCTCAGACAAAATCACAGCCTTAGGAAACAAACTTAGATCCGCAACCCACTCTCAATCCCTTCCAGATCTGCCTCCCTCCGAGCCGCCTCCAGAGGCTTCACCCAAAAACCAAGCGCACTGGACAGACTTCAAAATCTATGACGAATCCTATTCACCTTAAATCCAAACAACCACTTTAATGACCCACTGCCCTCTAACTGCCTAGCTTCCGCTGCCCAATCCATCATTCCCAGCTGGACTGCAATAATTAATGCCACCCTGCTTCAGGGATTGATACCTGACTCTCTGAAAGCCGGTCAAGTCCTACCCATCCTAAAAGAGCCAGCGCTTGACCCTGCCTCCCCTGAAAACTTTAGACATATCTCTAACATCCCACTCCTAGCTAAAGTTCTGGAGAAGTGTGTGCAACAGCAGCTGAGCCAACGCATCACCAACTTCCACCTACTAGACGACTTCCAATCCGGTTTCAGGCCAGGGCACAGCACGGAACCCACCATTCTCCACATCGTGGATGATGCCCTCCGAGCCCTTGATCAAGGTAAAACCTTTCTTCTAATCCTCCTAGATCTATCCTTGGCCATCGACACGGTCAATCATGAAAAACTACTCAAACGCCTCAAACTCAGGATGGGATTGGATGGCTCTGTTCTTGAATGGTTTAGGTCCTTCCTCCACAACCGCTCTCAGAGATTCCTAATTAACAGCAACCTGTCTGCTCCGTCACAGTTGGTGTCCCCAAGGATTAACCATGTCCCCTACCCTCTTCAACCTTTACCTTGAACCGATTGCCGAAGTACTACACACCACAAATATCTCCTACAACATGTACGCTGACGACACCCAGATCTACATCAAATTCTCCTCCATCGAAGATATTCTTTCCATGAATGAATCCCTGAAATTGACTGTCCAATTGCTCTCCTCCAATCAACTCAAACTCAACGCAAAGAAGACGGCATTTCTACTAATTTCCCCTCCCAAAGCCAATCCTGAGACTCAGGTATGGATTAGGGCCATCACAACCTTAAACTGTCCTCCAACCATCGTGGACTCGGCCAAATCCCTCAGAATAACCCTTGACTGTAACTTGACCATGCGGGACCACATCAACGTGATGGCCAAATCAGCCAGATTCCACCTGAGCTACCTAAGGAAACTCAAACCTTTCCTTGATACTCCTGACCTAAAAATGGCAGTCCAGTCGCTTGTCATCTCTAGAATCGAATATGGCTGCTCTACCCTCTCCGGTCTACCCAAGATCTCCCGGCACCTTTAAAAGCCTGCCTTAACACGGCTGCTAGACTACTAACAGGCTCAAGGAAATTCAACCACATTTCACCACATATGAAAGCTCTGAGCTGGCTCCCTCTACAGGCCAGAATCCACTCAAATTAACATGTATCACGCACAAAGCATTATACTCAAACGCCCCCGATATCTTGCCCAGAAACTCGTGATATCCAGAGGAACCAGAAACTAACAGTCCACCAGAGACCTCTTGCTCCAACCTGCATGTTTTCGGAAAAAGAAAACTTACAATCAAGCTTTCTCCAGGGGCCGCACCAAGAATATGGAACTCACTCCCGCCCGCCATTAGAAGAATCCCTTCTCTGGCTCGCTTCAAAAAAGATGCCAAAACCTTCCTAATGGGCAAATTCCTCGCCTAAAATTCTGCCTTCTAATCATCCAATGACCTTACTCCACTTCTGTCTAATACATTACCCTGGAGCACCCAGACACCATCCACCCGGCAACTCCGGGCATCCCACCATGGACCCTGGGACCGGGTTTCTGGTATATTGTTATTGTAAAATGTAATTATTTGTCCTTCTTCCAAGGCTCTCTATCGCACTGCCATTAAGCGCTACCATAGGGCCCTCCACGTTGAGCGTGCCGCATTTTATGCTGAGCAGATTAGAGGGAGCTCAAATCCGGCTAAGACTATTGTTTCCATAGTGACGGAGCTTAAAATTCAGAAGGATGTTGTAAGTTCAGTGATTACCTCTGATTCGCATCTGGCTAATTATTTTGTCAAGAAGGTTGAGGACATTTATAAAAGCTTCCCTATTGTTCCCATAGATCCTCCTGAGATCTCGTGTAACCTCACTGATGTATCCTTGGAGCCTTCCCCCATATAACGCAAGAGGTTCTATTGACACTTTGCTCCAAGGTAAAGTCGGGCTCTCCTGCCAATCCTTTGAAGCCGGACCAATTTAAAAAACTACTATCTACTATCATTTACCCTCTGGAAATGGTGATCAATGGGTCCTTGAGCGCAGCGGTTGTGCCCAGGGCCTGGAAGCAGGCCAGAGTACTGCCGCTGCTCAATAAACCATCTTTAGACCCTTATAAACCTGAAAGCTTTCGTCCCATTTCCGTGCTACCTTGGATTGCAAAGATCACCGAGGCCTATATCAATTCCCTTCTGACAGACTTTTTTACTGTAAATCAGAGGTTTGATCCCTCTCAAAATGATTTTCGGCCTGGCCATAGCACTAAATCAGCGCTTTTGGCCGTGACTGAACATCTGTGGACGGCCTTAGACGCGGGGTAGACGTCGGCGCTGATCCTTTTGGATCTTAGCGCCGCGTTCAACACTGTGTCTCATGCCATTCTGCTGAATCGTTTATCTAAGGCTGGATTGGCTGTTCTCCTTTCTTGCTGATAGGACGTTTCAGGTGGTTGCTCCCCCTTTTGCTTCTGGTGTTTTTCCTATTGGCCGGGGGTCCCACAGGGCTCGTCCTTCAGCCCCCTGCTCTTTAACCTTTATGTTCAGCCTCTAGCGGATGTAGCTAGGAGCAGGGGGCTAACCATGGTTTCCTATGCCGAAGACACTCAGTTGGTGGTGGCTCTCTCGAGTGACCCCGAGCAGGACGCCAGGAAATTTCAGGGCGACCTCTCGGCGATCGCTGAGTGGATGCCCGCCAACTGCCTTCAACTGAATACCAACAAGTCTGAGGTGCTGTTGGTGGGAGGGAACCATGACTGCTGGAGTGAACTGTGGTGGCCCAAAACCTTGGGTATGGCCCCTACCCCTAAGCCTGTAGTGAAGAACTTAGGCGTTTGAATGGACAACTCACTTAGCTTCCAGATTCAGACTAAAAGGGTGGCAGGAACTTGTTTTGGTCTGTTGCGCGGGCTCAAACCTATTCTGGCCTTTTTTTTTAATTATTTCTGTTTATTGAACTTAAACAACAAGAGTCATGCGGTACAGAGACATGTATCGTACATTACCATAGTAGCAGTTCTTTAGAGGCATCAGTACATTACTTTCGTAATAGCGTGTAGATTTACAGTTCATGCAGTGAGATTTACACCATACAGTGATCTTCGGGTGATGGGATAGATGGGGGTTCGCACAGTACCCCCCGATCAACATTCCATTTAGTCCATATTGCAATCCATTTTTTTGGACATCCCCGAGCTACATAGACTGTTTTCTCTCTCACCATACACCAGTCCATGTCCTCTTTCCATTTCTTCAGTGTCGGTGGCGCAGCGGCTCCCCATGACTGCGCTATATTACACTTAGCGATCATCTGCCCCAGTGTGGCCCATATCCTCCCTTTCACATTTAAATCTGTGGGCTCCCAGATGTTCAACAGGCATCTCTTGGCCTCGGGCATTAGAGGGACCCCCCAAATCGTACTCACACATTTCAGGATTTTCTGCCAGTAGTCTTGAATTCCCAGAGAATGTGCAGGAACCCACCTTCAATCCCACACCGTCTCCTACACAGCCCATCCGCGCTTTTGCCCATAAGCATTAATTGCTTCTCTGAGAGATAAACCCTGTGTAGGATCTTCAGTTGTACCAGTTTGAGTTTAGCCGATATGGCCACTTCTTTCGGCGATGAAAGTGCCTCCTGCCATTCCTCATCGTCAATTTCCAGACCATCCCTTACCCATTTCTCTCTAAGTGCAGTGAGGGGATCAGGGGTGTGGTGAATGAGCTTTTTTTATGTGAGGGATATGCATTTTTCTGGTATATGCCCATCGAGCAGTCTGTCCTCGAGTGGGGATGCCTCAGGCAGCTCCGTACCTATTGGAATGTTGGCCTACAAAGAGTGTTTAATCTGTGCGTATCGAAAGCGATCCGATTTAGCCATTTCATATGTCTGTTGTAGTCTCGTGAACGTTTCCATTCCATTCCTCCCCCAGAGGTCCCTTATATGCGAGATACCTATGAGGTCCCATTTGTCAAAACCCTTTGTTCGCCCCAAAGTTCCCAGCCGTTCAGTATCCCATAGAGGGGTGGCCATATTGAGCCTATTGGCCCATCCTAGAGCTCTATTGACTGTGTGCCATAACTGTACTGCGTGTTTCGTGGAGCCTGTGAGTGTGAACCTGGTTGGTCTGGAGTAAAGTGCTCTTGTGAAGTCACCACCAGGCAACAACCACCTATCCATTCCGTATGCTGGGTCATCCCCATTTCCGTATTGGCATTGGTTGATTGCAGCCAGATGCGCTGCCCAGTAGTACTTCCTGATGTCTGGCAGGGCGATACCCCCATCGTACCATCCGAGCGTAAGCTTACCGAGTGCTATACGCGGTCTACCGTCCCATAGTAGATCTCTCTGCAGGGACTCGACCTCCTGAAAGAATGTATGAGGTACCACGTCCGGGTAATTCTGGAGGGCATATAAGAATCTAGGCAAAGCCATCATTTTAAACTGTGCTGATCTCCCGAGCAGGGACAGGGGCAACTTCCTCCAGACATCTACATCTCTTCGTAATCTCTGCAGGGGAGGAATCAGATTCCTCTCATATCTAGCCCTGGCATCAGTGGTTATATATATGCCAAGATATCGAAATCCGTCAACCACAACCTGTATCGTGCAGTCTCTAGGAAGGGAGGGAGCGTTTCCGTGGAGCACATAGAGCGTCAACTTGCTCCAATTAATTCGGAAACCTGAGTTTCGTCCGAAACTGGCAAAAATATCTAACACTACTCTCAATGAACGTGCAGGGGAAGAAAGATAGAGAAGGATATCGTCAGCATAAAGCGAAATTCTATCCTCCCAACCCTCGGTCCAACGAAGTCCACGGATAGAGACATCACTTCGTATCCATGCCGCGAGCGGTTCAAGGGAGAGGGCAAACAATAGCGGCGAAAGAGGACATCCCTGTCTGGTGCCTCTGCCCAGGGTGAACACGTCCGACATCTTATTATTGACCGTTACTTGTGCTAACGGTTCGGCATATAAAAGGCGTATCCACCCTATAAAGTTGGGCCCGAAGCCCATTTTTTTAAGCACCGCAAAGAGGTATGCCCATTTAAGGGTGTCAAACACCATGGTTGCGTCCAATGAGACCACTATTGCATCCTCTTGGATTCCGGGGCAGCGCCCCAGCACTCCATGAAGGCGCCGCAGATTGAGGGCCGTATTTCGATGGGGTATAAATCCAGATTGGTCCGGGTGTACTAGCTTAGTTATGATAAGCCGGAGTCTGTTTGCTAAAAGTTTGGCAAGTATTTTAGGCTCTGCATTTAGAAGGGATATTGGCCTATACGATGTACATTCATCTCTCGGTTTCCCAGGTTTGGGAATGGTGACCAATGTTGCTATGCGCTGATCCCTTGGCAGCTTACCTAGCTTCTTACTATCATAATACATAGCTTTCAAATGAGGCACTATCTTCTCTGGCTTGATCTTGTACAGCTCAATTTGGAGGCCGTTGGGCCCTAGCGCTTTGCCTACCTTAAGATCTCCTATTGCCTTGGCCAGTTCTTCCGTAGTGAGGTCCTCCTCCATCCTTTCGCGATCTTGTTCAGTGAGGGTGTGCAGCTTAATGTCTGCCAAAAATTCGGAAGAGTCGCTCTCTATGAACTCAGAGTCTCTCCGGTACACCCTCTCAAAGTGTATAGCGAATTCTCTTGCTATGTCGTGTGGTTCAGTGAGGACGACAGCCGAAGCACTTTTAAGTTCAGGCACAACTCTCTGCGCCCTTTCTTTTTTATCTAGCCAGGCTATCAGCTTGCCCGCCTTGTCACCCTGATCATAGATACGTCCATCCTTGTCACGCGCCAGGGTTTTTGCCGCGTCTGTAGCGATTGATTTGTACTCCGCCGCTCTTAGTTGCAATTGGGGGGTGATGTCGTTGTCTAGACCGTACCCTGCTCTCTCCTCCAGCCGAGCGATGTCACGTTCGACCTCCATCAACTGTTTTTCTTTATCTTTACGTCTGCCTGCGACTACTGAGATGGCCTGTCCCCTGAGCACCGTCTTAAATGCCTCCCACAAAGTAGTAGGGGAATCCACAGTGCCCTCGTTGTCGTGGAAGTATTGTTCAATTACCTTACACATTGCGGCTCTGGTTTCTGGACCTTTCAGATACCAGGGATTTATAGGTGTTATACCTCCGACTCTTTTGTCTCCAATTATCAGGTGGACCCATATTGGTGAGTGGTCAGAGATTCCTCTAGGCAAGTGCCTGATGTCTGCTGTGAGCATGCCTGCCTGTACTGGAGATAGGATGTAGTCGATTCTTGAGAGCGTACGGTGGGCCCCCGACAAGAATGTATATTCTCTACCATCGGGATGTCGCTTTCTCCAGAGATCGACAAAGCCGAAGGCTTCAAGGAAGTTAGGGAGCCACTGCTGTCCCGGTCCTATGTCTCGTGGTGGGTGCCTGTCCAGCGCCCCCGAAAGGACGGAGTTGAAGTCACCCCAATCACGAGGTGTCCCTCAGGTAGCCCGAGTAGAAAGGCGCCAAGGTCTTTATAGGATTGAACTTGCAAACCAGGGGGAATGTATGCCGCTACTAGTATGAGTGTGCGCCCCTCCCACCACCCCGCGACTGCAACGAAGCGTCCAAGCGGATCAGTCAAGGTTCGCTGAGCATCGAAGGGGAAGGTGTGGCGTAGAAGGATCCCTACTCCCCTAGACCCAGTAGTGAACCCCGCATGTGCAACCAGTTTATAGCCCCACCTGTTGAGCGCTTTACATGTGTTACCGATTAGGTTTGTTTCTTGTAGTAATGCAGCGTCTGGGGAGTGTCTTTTGAGGTGTTGCAGCACAATACTTCTTTTTATTTTGTCACACAACCCGTTGACGTTCCAACTTATAAGTTTAAGACTTTTATCCTGCTGCAGATCGGAACATATAAATTCTCCCTACTTCCAAGGACAGAGTAATTCCACAGTCATACGCACATACACTCATCATACGCTAGGGCCCATCACATTAACATTCATAACTATTACTCTATCCACACTGAAGATACGTGAGAAAACCTAAACCAATCTGCATCTAAGATGAGGTCAATGCGACCTTAAAGATATGTCTTGAGTCATGATTTTAAACACAGGAAATACATTCGGAACTCAATAAATGACAAAGAAATAACCACCTAACACTGTAATTCAAACAAAGGTTATCTTTTATCTTAATTAGTTTAAAGAAAGTCAATCATTAACAAAATCATTATTCTCATAATTCTCATAGTTACCTATTCTAGCTAAATGGGTCAGGACAGGTCTCTCAGTAAAGTCTCCCGAATCGCCGTCCTCTCAATCAGCGTCGATCCTCTCGAGCATAGGTTCGGGAAGAAGTGGCCTTAGGGGGGGCGGAGCTTGCCGGGGATCATGGCGGACGCGTGAGCGCGTAGCTCCTGGCATCAACCCTCAAACGATCCTTCATTAATCCTCTGCTCTGCATAGCTCGAGCGCCTACACGCGGGGGAACCCTCCCGCACCAGACTGCCTCGCCTGGGAACCCCGGAATACCCCTACAGCGCAGTGGGGAGTCGGAGCGGAGAGCGGGGCTCGGTCGGGCGGACTGGGCCGTCATCCCCGACCTGCCTTGGGACCCGCCCCGGTGTGCGTCGCTCGACGTGCGGTCACTGGCGAGGGGGAGGACCCGTACCCCCGGGAGCGCCGACCGCGGTGGAGCCGGAGACGCCGGGACGTGGACGACACCCGGTGGGGCCCAGGAGATACGAGCACAAGTGGAGGACGGGGGCTGTGAACTGCCGGATCTGCCTCCACCCCCTCCTCCCGAGTCGGGCCTCAGCCAGACGGACGGGGACCTCGCGGAGCACGCGGAGCCCTCGCGCTTCGGGGCCTGCCGCTGGCCTCCCCCCTCCCTCGCCCCCTCTGGGAGGAAACCGGGCGGGCGCCCCCACACACGCAGCCCCAGCATAGGGAGGACCCGAACCCCTGCTGCCTCGGGGCGGGGTGGCACGACGCCACGGCCGCCTGGCGGACCGGCACTGGTGCTTCGGCCGCGGCCTCCCTGCGAGCCCTGAGGAGCCCGGCGGGACGTTGGGGAAACTCGGAGCGCGCTCCAGACGACTGCCGGACCAGTGTGGAGAGCATTGCAGACCGAGACCAGTTGGCCCCCTTCGGGACGCCGGCCAGGAATCAGACGGCGACGTGCGGCCTGGAGGGGCAGGTGGAGCCTTGCTGGAGCGAACACAGCTGCCCCCTTGGGGGAGACTGCCGGGAGGCACCCTCCGGACATAGGGCAGGAGCGACCGCTGGGCGACGGGGCGCTGGGCCCCCTCCTGGCCTCGTGGGAGTCGCCGGACGCGGGAGCCTCCGGACGGATACCGGGGCCGGCCGTGCGGTGCCGAGACCCTAGGGAGTGCGGAGCTCCGGAAGCAACATGGGCAAGGGGGACAAGACCCAGCCGAAACTGTCCTTCGACCCGCGCAAGACGAAGGGGCCGGATGTCGCGGCTCCGGCGCCGCCGCCCGGTGGACCCTCCCCGGAGACCTCTATCTGTGCGGACATTAAAGAAATGCTGGCGACCATGGAAAAGGGGTTGCAGGGCAGTCTGGCGGAGATAGGCACCAAGATCGATGCACTCTCCTATCGCATGGACCGCATGTCGGAGAGGGTGGACAAGAACTCAGCACGCCTGGACGAGTCTGAGAACAGAATAGCACAGATCGAGGAGGCGCAGACGGAATGGGACTCAGACCGCAAACACTTTCGTAAACTGCTCCAGGTCATACAGGACAAGTCGGAGGACTTGGAGGCCCGCTCGCGGAGGTCAAACGTCCGCATCACTGGAGTTGCTGAGACGACGCACACGGGGCGGATGGAGCCTTTCGTTGAAAAACTGCTTCGCACTCTGCTGGGGGAGGACGTGTTCTCGCCCATGTTCGTCGTTGAGAGGGCCCATCGCTCGCTGGGACCTCGCCCCAGGCCGGGCGCTCCTGCGAGACCTATCATAGCAAAGCTGCTGAACTATAGGGACAGGGACACTGCCCTGCGGATTGCGAGAGAAAAAGGGAAGCTGAAATTCGAGGGAATGGACATCTCCATCTACCCGGACTTCACGGCTAAGGTGCAGGAGGAACGGAGACAGTTCGCCCCCTACAAGAAACAATTGCGCGATCTGGGGCTGGACTACGCGATGCTGTACCCAGCGAGACTGCGGATCAACAGGCAGGGCCAGTCGCACTTTTTCACGGACCCGAAAGAACTGCAGCGATCCTTGAAGGACTGGTCCAGGGGTCAGCGCAGTGGCTCGCGGGAACACGCGGGTGCCTGTGTTGGGGCCTCTGGCTTGGAGGAGCAGGACTAGCCGTCGGGAGGTGCCTCCCCCCGGTGGATGGCTGCCCGGCGCGGATCTGTGGCCCCCTCCTCCCGGGGGCGTCTGGGTCCCTTGAGAGTGGCCTGTCTACTGGACCTGTGTGCGGATGGAGGTGATGGTGACGGCCCTCGACGAGGTCGCTGCTGGGTGAGATCTTTCTAAATTGTGGAGGGCGCTTTCCTATTGTGACACTGGACCTGGGAGGGGGGGGTTTCGCTGGCAGTTGCGGACTACCGCCAGCGCGGTGCCTTGGGGTCTCATAGTTGCGGGGTTCTCCATAGGGGTGGTTCTATCCGGATGCGGAGATGACCTATTTCTGCCCCGGCCAGTGGCTGAACTAGGTGCCCAGGCATAGGCTCCCTGGGACGGCCGGGTTCGGCCTGCTGGCGTGGGTATTGCGCCCCCGAGAGGTCAGCTCCGGGGCCCACTGGAACTATTGACTGTGGAACATCACCAGCTCGAGCCCAGCAGACAAGTGAGGGTAATGGTGCGGGGGGTGCGTCTGCACAGCGGTGTCCCGACAGGTAGGGACGTTCGATCCCCGGTGGCTGCTGCCCCAGCGCTGTTAAGCACGGGTGGCCCTCTTGAGGGCCGATTTGAGGGAGCTATTTCATGTTTGTTGCGAATGGAGGTTGGGGGGTGGGGATGGGGTCCTGTCTGGCCAGGTTGGGGGTGGTCGGCTGTGGGAGGGGGGGTTGGGCGGTTGGGGTGTTTTTGGGGTTGGGGACTGGGAAACGCACGGTATGTCGAGAAAAGGGTCTTCTGCTATATTCTTGCGTGCCCGAGATGTGCTGTCAGGCGATGATAGTGGGGGAGGGTCCTTCGCTGACTCTCCCCCTATGGAAGCTATGAAGTATGACTGCAGGAATGCCTGAAAGTGGAGAGCTGACGGGGGATGGCCGCGAGGTGACCCTCAGAGCGCTTACATGGAATGTGCGGGGATTGAACGACTTTCGCAAATTGCGCAAAGTACTGAACTACTTCAATAGGCACAACATAGACTTGGCACTCATGCAGGAGTCTCACCTCCCACTCACTAGCAAATTACTCACCCACAGGGGTCTGTCTGGTTGCAGCTTGGCGGCAGGCTTTACTTCACACTCTAGAGGGGTGGTCACATGGGTGAACCCGCGATCCAAACTGTCGCTGCAGCGGCTGGCCGCTGACCCGGACGGACGCTACTTGATCGCTAGGTGTATCGGCAAAGGTCATGACCTCATTGTGGTCAATGTTTATGGTCCCAACTACGATACCCCGGAGTTCTACGCCGCACTCGCAGCGCAGTGCAGGAGTCACGCCCAGGCGCGCATGGTATGGGGGGGCGATTTCAACTTCATATTTGACCCGGCCTTGGACCGCTCCTCGGGGCGGGCCCGCCGACCGGCGGTGGCCGCGGTGTATATGCAGGCGGAATTGACCAAACTGGACATGGTAGATGTCTGGCGGCATAGAAGCCCCGCAAAGGCAGGTTACACACATTACTCGGCATACCACGATGTGCATACCAGAATTGACTACTGGCTGGCGTCCCGTACGCTCCTAGCGGCTGTCAAGCGATGCGAGGTTCTACCTCGTACTCTGTCGGACCATTCCCCCCTTCTCCTGGTATTTGCTGCCCCGGGCACACGATTGCCGCCGCTCACATGGCGGATGCCGCCCTACTCCCTGCTGGACGAGGCATATAGGGGGGAATTGGCGGACGAGATTGACGCTTTCTTCGCGGCTAATCTGGGAACCGTGCAGAGCTTCCAAACGGTATGGGACTCGTTTAAGGCCTACATTCGCGGCGTGGCCATGGCCAAGCACTCCGGTGTTCTCAAATCCATACGGCAGCGTATGAGAATATTGGAGACGCAACTGGCTCAGCTGGAGGAGCGACACAGGGGGTCCACGGACCCCGAGGTGGCCGCCCAGATTCAGACGTTAGTTTCAGACTTCAACAGCGAGGCGGACAGGGAAGTGCAGCACATGGGAAAATACGCTACGGCTCGCACCTATGGGGAGAGCGAGCGCCCGGGCTCCCTACTAGCGGGGATACTCCGTAGTACCAGGCGGCCTTTAGTCGTTGACGAGCTGGTGACTGCATCTGGGTCGGTGATTTCCGACGAAACGGAGATAGTGGAAGAATTTCGGGGCTACTACGCGGGGCTGTACACAGCAAAATCCTCCCAAATGGAGGAGGAGATAGACGACTACCTCAGTTATATAAAAATGCCCTTCCTGTCAAATTCGCAGAGGGAATTCCTGGCGCTGCCGGTGCAAAAAGACGAAATCCTGGAGGCACTAGGGGGCATGAGGGCGGGTTCCTCCCCGGGCGCGGATGGGCTAACGGTGGCGTTCTACAAGGCCTTTCAGGATAAACTTCTACCACACATCATGACCCTTTTTGATGATATCCGCCAGGAGGGTAGCATGCCGGACTCGATGCGGGAGGCACTGCTCGTCACCATCCTGAAACCGGGGCGGCCATTGAACCTGTGCGGCTCGTACAGGCCGCTTTCCCTGATAAATGTTGACGCCAAGCTGTACGCAAAGGTCCTTGCTACGCGTCTGGCGTTGCTGGTGCCGGAGCTGGTTGCCCCGGAGCAGGCGGGGTTCATCCCGTCCAGGAACCTCACTTATAACATTCGCACAGTCCTTGGAGCCATGCAGCATGTGCACCCGGGAGGTAAAGCCTTGGCGATTTTCCTCGACATGGAGAAGGCATTTGACTCTGTCGAGTGGCCCTTCATGGTGAGAGTCCTGAGGAAACTAGGGCTGGGAGAACCGTTCATGCAGATGGTGGGTGCACTATATTTTAGGCCCACGGCCAGGCTGCGCATAGGGGACAGAGTCACGGACGCCTTCGCTGTCACCAGGGGTACTCGGCAGGGGTGCCCCCTTTCTCCCCTCTTATATGCTCTGGTGGCGGAGCCGCTGGCGTGCGCTATGCGGGAGTATCATCAATTTGAAGGTATCAACTTCCCCTCCTATCGGATTTGCATCTCTACCTACGCGGACGATACGCTGCTCTATGTCCGCAACCCGGAGGAGAATCTCTCCTCCGTGCTGAGAGAGGTAGTCCGGTTTGGGGCCCTCTCGGGCCTCCAGGTGAACTGGAATAAGTCGCTGGCGTTCCCACTGACCCCGCTCACAGTGCCGTTCCCCATGGAATATCCCCTCCAGTGGACAACGGACTCCGTCCGATACTTGGGGATCCAGCTGCACAGGGATCCGGAGGTCCTGCTCCGGGAAAACTACGGGGTAGCCTACTCCAAACTTGTCGACGATGTAGAGGTGTGGATCAAACTCCCTCTGTCGCTGATGGGCAGAGTGGCCATCATGAAAATGGTGGTTCTGCCGAGATTTCTGTTCCTCTTCGCGAACATCCCCGTTGTACTCTCTAAGGCTTTCTTTGCGCAGCTGACCCAGACTCTGGTGCGGCTGGCCTGGGGCGGTAAGCAGCCCAGGGTGCAGTGGAAGGTTCTGACGCTCCCCTACGAGATGGGGGGGCTTGGGGCCCCTGACCTGGAAAGGTATTATAGGATAGCGCAGGCGGCCCACCTACATACATGGATCCACGCCACCACGGATATACCCCACGTGCTGATGGAGCGGCTATTTGCGGAACCGCTTCCCCTCCCGGCTACTGTCTTCCAGTCGGTGGACCGCAGGGTGGGAACATTGGACTCCCTGAGGGCCACGAATCATGCATGGCATGCGATTCGGAGGGCGCGGGACTGCGATCTACTGTATTCCCCGCTGATGAGAGTGGAGTGGGCGATATGGCTCCCCCCACTGAAGGACGCGGGGGTGAGGCGTGCACTGGGCGCCTTGGGCGTCGCCAAACTGGCGGACCTGTTCCAGGATGGGGTGGTTAAAACGTGGGAACAGATATGCTCGGCCCGGCCTGGGGCTACCCAGCTCCAGCGCTTCCAATTCCATAGGATCCGTGTCGCGCTGTCGGCCCTGCTGGGGCCGGGCCTGGAGGAGCCGCCAGAGGTCCCGGAACTCACATATGTCATCAAAACGGTGGCCCCAGCCAAACTTGTTTCGGCTCTCAAAAAACTTGGGGACCAGCACCGGGCGCCTGAGTGCTCGGCGGCGCGACGGGGGTGGCAGGCCGACCTACAAATGGAAATAACGGACGAGATGTGGGCCTACTGCTGCTCGAGCACTAAGAGGGTGTCGTTAAACGGTAGGCACCGACTGATACACTTTAAGTTCCTGCAGCGGGTCTATTACACCCCAGAGAGACTACACAGGTATGGGCTTCGCCCATCGGCGGAGTGCGAACGCTGCCATGTCCCGGTAGCGGACTTCATACACATGGCCTGGCACTGTCCGGGTATAGCCCGGTTCTGGACAGCGGTGTTCCTGGAACTGAGCCAGATACTAGAAAAGGACATACAGCCTAACCCGGCGCTGGCGTTGCTGGGTTTCTCCAGGCCACTCCCGCGGGCGCTCCGACGCCTGACGGATATAGCGCTTCTGATAGCTCGGCGAGTAGTGGCGTCGTGCTGGATGAGGGGGCCGCTCCCCACTAAAAAACGCTGGGTCAGAGATATGCTGTACTGCTGCACGCAAGCAGAGACATATGGTGAATTGTTGCCCCCGAAGAGCCGGCCCAAGAACTTTTGGGGACTGTACAGAACATATCTGAAGGCTGGGGAAACCGAGGGGGCGAGCCGGGGAGCGTCACAGGACAACGGACATGATGCACACGGCGAGGCGGAGGCAGGTGTGATACTGGAGAGCACGCTGGCAGACGCTTGACTGGATGGCGGGTTGGCGTGTCGCTTAGGAGGCGAACCTGTGGGCTGAGTGTGCTGCGGGGCATTACCCGGAGGGACGTGACGTGCTTTGAGTGGAATTGCGGGGGAGATGGAGAGTGGATGCGGAGTGGACAGCGAACTGAGAGTGGAGCGCTGCTTTGCCCGCTTAAATCCGGAAGCAGGGACGACGGATAGGACAGTACGCAGATGCGAGTGTGAGGAGACGACGTGCGTGGGGTGGGTGGGATGGGAGGAGGGGAGTTGGGTCTTGTTTAACAGAAACTCAGGGACTGGCTCAGGTTAGCTGGTGAAGGAGGTTGCTGGTGGAACCGCCCCACATACGTGATGGTCTGAGGGCTGGTGCTGCCACTAATATTTGCAGTATAGGCAATGGGATACCTGCTGGGTAGATCTCCCTGAAACGCTGCCGGTCCTCCGGGATGTCGGCTAAATGGCCGTGTACCTGTATACTGCACCTCCCTCTTTCCCCCCCCCCCCCACCTCCTGTGGATCAGGGGGGGTAACACATCGTTATGTGACTTCCTGCTGTGCTGACCTGTCTGCTTACTTTTTGTTAATAAAGGTTTTTGAAACTTAAAAAAAAAAAAAAAAAAAAACAAGAAGTGGCCTTAGACCCTCTCTAGTCTAACATCATTTATAGGGAAACTAACAAATTAAAAGTAACAAACAAACTCTAAACGTCCGCTGAGCCATTGAGCAGAGCAGAGCTAGCAGGAAAGGATGTTGATTCGCAACATTTAAAAAAACCTCCGCTCTCGAAAATCTCAAAAATAAAAACACGGAAGAAGGAAGCTCAAACTAAAAAATGATACATCCATGAATGCTCTTCCTCGGAATCATAGTGAAGCCACCGCAAGTTTATCAGAGTTCATTGTGGCTTTATTCTTCTCCAAGGGCAATTGGCAGCAAGCCTGGAACTGCTGGCCGTGGTCAGGTGGTTTTCAAACATAATCAGCGAGGCCTCTCGTCACATTTCAACCACTCGAGTGCAGGCTGTAAATATCGGCCATCTTGGATTAGGCCAAAACGGACCATCTTAATTAAAGAAACACAAAACAACGTTACCACATCGTAATGATTATACAGTGTTAATTCCCACTAATACCCTTGTGTGTATGTAATTACCTAGCCATCTGCGACACAAAGAAGCATTAAAGCACGTTATTTTAAAAGGCAAACACAACAAATGGCACTTTAGCCACATATATTTAATTAATTTGCACACCAACTTAGTTCACGTATTAATTGGGCAACATAAAATCATTCCTGCGTGTAATTCTCTCATTAGTAATGTTGATTAATCAGGAACTTTAACAAAATTAATAATTAATAATTAATTATCAGTAATTTTAATTATGACATATAAACAAAAACTGGAGTTTAAAACTCAATACATTTTCAATAGAAAACTCTGCTCCAGCAATCCCAGTGCATGTCTGGTGTGAAAACAGTTCGTCCCGAGCCATTCATGTACAATGCCTACCGCCCCTGGTACGGACACTCTAAATTTGCATGACAAACGATAACTCCCCCCTCCTCCCGCTCCCCCCACAACCAACCGCCCACCATTTCCAAACCGCAAATATAATAACTCCGACGTTCAACCCCCCCTCCCTGCTACCCTGCCACGTAGGTTCCAAACTACCCACATCCCCAACCAGCAGAGTGCCTATCGCCCCAAAAAGTGAACAACTGTGTCCTGGGGAAGTGGTCAGTAGCCGACCCCAGCCGCACAAGGTCCTCCCCCCCGTTTTGCAGTGAAATAGTTGCCAAACACGGGAATATGAGTAGCCCTTCCGCTCCCGGGCAGAACCGGTCGTGGTAGTAAGTGATGCACCCCACCCACCACTATGTGAAATGGGCCCAGGGCGTAGATATGTATCTCCCCAGCATCCTCAAGGTGCAAAACAAAAGCATACGATCAGTACTTAAAACTGTGGGCCCACTTTCTACCGCCCTTTAAGATAGAACCTCCCAAATTGTACATTACGGTTTTGTGCAGTCTTTCCCTGGCGGGAGCAAGGAAGCCCTGTTTTTCCCAGTCTTGTTATCTTGGTGCACGGCCCGGGTTATTGGACCGCGATCTCCATGTGCGCCCAGTACGTAGTTCCTGGTCAACATGTTCCCCCGGAGTCGCTTCCTCTCGATGATCTGGCTCTTTCCGTCTCGTGGTGGCTCTGGAGTCCTTCCTCTGGTCTGACTTCCCTTCCAGCCAGTCCTGGACCTCCTGGGGGTTGGTGAAAAAGAGTGACTTCCCATCCGCAAGGATTTTTAGCTCCGCAGGGAAGAACATCATATATTTGAACCCGCGCTGCTGCAAGGTTGCTTTCACCCCTTCGAATGAATGCCGCTCCTGTTGAACCATCAGCGTGAAGTCCGGGAAAAACCGGATAGTTGCGTTCTCATATTGAATGTCCCCCTGGGTTCTCGCAGCCTGTAGTATGGCATCCCGGTCTCTATAGTTCAGGATCTTTGCAATGATAGTTCTGGGAGCCGCTCCCGGCCTTGGTTTAGGGACTGGTGCCCTATGTGCCCTTTCCACCGTGAAGAGCGAGGAGAGCCTTTTAGGCTTGAGGTGATTTAAGATGAGGTCCTCCAGGAAGAGGTCAACACTCGGCCCCTCCAGCCCTCCGGGACCCCCACCACTCTGATGTTACTGCGACGGGCCCTCCCTTCTTGATCCTCGAGCTTCATTGCCATCTGGCGGTGTTGGTGAGTCAGAGCGTTTAGTCTCTCCTCCAATCGTTTCGTGGTTGTCTGAAGGTCCGTGACATTTATTTCAGTTTCTTTGACCCGCTCTGTAGTTTTTTTCATATCGGTCCTCATAAGGTTCATTTCAATTGACATTTTGTCCATTTTTGTGTCAAGGGTGGTTCCCAACCCCTTAATTGCCGCCATGATGGACTGCAGGGATGGCTCGGACTCCCCCTGACGGTCCTCCTGCGCGTTGTCGGACTGCGACGTCGGTTTGGGACTGGCGTATTTGTCCAGCTTGTTGGATTGTACCGTGGCGCCATTTTTGGGTCTCATAATTATGGTGCGTCAGCCGTCCCTGCGCCTCCAGCGGCCCGACCCCAGTCGTCCCCGCACGCAGGCCCGGGCGGGAGGAGTGTTCCGCAGTCCGACCGTAGGTTACCCTTCAGTTCTCTCGTGTACCGGCGTGTTTTTAACAGTCTTTGCTTCCTACCTATATTCGCTGCCCATTAGACGTAGTGCAGTACTTCCTGTCCCATGTACGCATATTCAGACCTCCCAGACTCCATATGTCTGCACCCACAGTGCGTCCTCGTCCAGATCTGTAAATCAGGTTGGTAAGGTCCCTCCTGTGGGAGCAGTCATGGGCGCCGCAACGCAGCTGTGAGGAGCGCGCCACTCACGCCGCCCACAGATCAAGCCGCGGCCGTCACAACAGACCCCCACTCCCCCGGCAACGGTGTCTGCCGTCCGGGACCAGGTTGAGTATGGGGCGGGCAGCGCAAGCCTGCTCCGGACCCCGCCGCTCCACAGACTGGCCCAGGCGCTTCACCTGCTCCCGCTGCGTGGCGCAGCCAGAATCTCCAGCCCGGCACAGGGCGGGCGCGCACCTCCCTGGACCCCGTCACGGTCCACTCACCGCAGTATTCATAACATGCAGCTCCAGTTGTACTCCACGGCACTTAGACGTTCTTCAAACCAGCGCATGGGTCGCAGCAGCCGCCCCTTGCAGGCCCAGTGCACCGCTATTGGTTGTGCGCAAGGACCTCTCCTCCGTCGGGTCCCGCCGGTCTCCCAATCACTCAGCCGTCCGTGCACCCCTTGGGGTCCTCCGTCACGGCGCAATCCAGCCCTCACCTTGCCTGCAGTAGCGGGAAGTAACGCCTAGGAGAGCACGACGATCTCTGTAATCTCTGCTTCCTCTCGTGTTCGTCCGCCCGGCCCATGCGCAACTCTCGCGCCCACACGTCGTCCTCCTGGGCGCGCCCATTGAGAGGCGCCGCCGGCGCCGCACTTTCCCAGCTTTCGGGCTCCCTGCACGGAGCTAACGGCCGTTTCTGGGATTTTAGGTTGCCGTACCACTTCCGACGTGTAGATTGCCGCTCCGCCCCCGCTCAGCCGGATTTTGGAGGATATTACGGGGGTTTAGAGCCCCAGCTCCGGCGGAGCTTTCTCTTTAGGCGGCCATTGCTGTCGGCGCCAAGCCACGCCCCCTATTTTGGCCATTTTTTGATGCTTCGACCAGGCAGACTATTATTCAGGCCCTGATTTTGTCCAGGCTAGATTATGCCTGCTTGCTGTACCTGGGAGAGAATAAATCTGAAATTCAGAGGCTACAGAGAGTCCAGAATGCAGCCGTAAGATCTCTTTTGGGCTTGCGCAGAACTTGCTCAGTGACCAGTGCAATTCGCCGCCTTCACTGGTTGCCTGTAGCCAGGCAAATTGAGTTTAAGGCATTGTGCATTGCCTTCAAAATTCTGAAATTGGCATCTCCCCAAATTCTGTCTGACCTTCTACCTTACATTCCTACACGATCACTTCGATCTATGGGACAATGTCTGGTAGTGATTCCCCGGGTGAGAAGAGTCCGTGCGAGTGGATGCTCTTTTCGCAACAGTGCTGCCATTCTGTGGATTTCTTTGCCGGCCCGCATTCGAGGGCTTACTAATTACTTACATTTTAGGAAAGCCATGAAGACATTTTTGTTCCCCTCCCTGTAGCCCTTCAGTGTTTTATGCGTGCGGCCCTTTGGTTGCTCAGTGCCGGGACGCCTCTTAGCTGAGACAGCTGTCGCGCTCTATAAAACCCGTTAACATAACTTTTTTCCCTCTATGTATCCAGCATCCCCTCACTCCAAGTTTTTTGTCTACTACTGCAGATTCCTGTAAAGCGCTCTGATACCCTAACGGGTCAAGTTCGCGCTCTATAAAAACTCTAAAATGAAATAAAACATTTGCCTCATATAGAGGTTATAATACAAAGGACGAGAGAAAACAATTTGGACATATGGTCTTGTTGATAGGGAAAGCCTTCTGAAAGCTGTACAAGATTGATAACAACCCAGCTCCTGTACGACAACAGATGTTCCAACTGCATCTAATACACATATTTTTTGTAAAGTGAACAGATCCAGACAATAGTTACATTGACCATGTGCTTTCATTTATGCATATTATGCATTACAACATGGCATACAGACAACATGTGCATGACAAAACCAAACAAACAGTAAACATGACACAACAACATTTGCAAGCCACAGATAATGGTGTATACTTTCAATATACATTTACTTATTGCCATGCTGGTGTTCATGAGACTCCAGCTGGGCATTGAGGTCCTACCAAGGTGTTCTAAAGATCCTCCTGTTTAGTGGACTGAGCCAGAGATAGCATGCAAGTGGCATATTTTACCCTTTAGCTCTGCCCAAGTGCCCAAGTGCCATTGGTCCTCATGGTGCATGCTGGACTCTCTGGCAATATCTGCCCAGACTGCCAGATGTGCTTTGGGGCTCAACTTGAGCTGTGTACTTCCATCCAGCTGAGATAAGTTTGGAGGATCCACTCCCTGGAGACATCAACATTCTCTGGGGAGAAGTTGGGATCCTCTCCCCTTGTTCCTAAGCCATTGTTGGCTTCTAGGATGGATGCAGCAGCAGAACTGAAGAGGATTGTTTTATGGTTCAGGGACGGTTCAGCAATTGTCATACTTATGCTTCCACTTAATTCATGTTATATGCTATAATTTTGTATCATTTTATATGCTATGTTACATTCATGTTATTTGCTACATGAAATATTCATATGTTGTCTGCTATGTGTTTTTTTCTTATATTCATATGTTATGTTATTTTGCACCTAGCAAATAAAATATGATGATAACATATAACTTGATTATGACATATAACATAAAATGAAAATAACAAAAAACTGTGCCAATGGAATCAAGTTATACCTGGCTGAAGAGCCCAGAATAAGGGCAAACATTGTCTTAGGTTGCTTGTGTCTGGTTCAGGGAGGACCTGGATTAGAGGTTCGGGCTGGACCATTTCCATTGGAGCAGGGTCAAGACTGATTTGTCGTTGCCCATGTGTATTGTGCAGGTCATCAACCCTGTATGCCAGAGGGGGCCCCAGAAAATGTTGCCTAGCCGATGGGGCAATCGGCCAGTGAAATGCAGGTGTGGTGACCTATATGCCAGAGGTGACCTCTGGAGAAAGACAACGCTTTCAGCCTTGTGGATGCCATCCTCATGAGGAGAGGCTGCCATGGTGGTCTGTGTGGGCCTGAGACCTGACTGAGGATCAGAACCAGAAGCGGCTGAAATCTCCCTCCCATGTAAGGGGAAAAACCAATGGATACTGACTATTGCATTAGAAGTTTCAGAGGACTACCAGCTGCAGCCTCTGTAGAGCTGCATGTGTGAGATTCATCCGAGGCAGCCGCTGTAGCCACCACGCCTGTGAGAAAAACGCTCTTGGAGACTCCAGTCGAACAATCACTGCTAGTGAGGGTAAGACCATGGGGAAACTTGTCTGCCAGACAGCGCTTCAGCATTGTTAACTTTTCAAAACTAGTCAGAGTACGACTCCTGAGACTTGGAATGCTAGTAGGCCCTAACCTGAATGTCACCTATCGTGAATGGGGAATAACTGCTACTACTAGTGAGAGGGAAGTGGGGCTCAGGGGACTGCCATTAAAACACTAAACCCCTGGACTAAGGGGACTCAGTCTATTCTTTGTGCTTGCCATATTTCACTTTGAAGTCGTATATAACTATCCTTTTGTCATAAAAGAAAGTATTTGACTGGATGATCTTTTATTGAAGCTATTGAACGTACTTTGAGTTTTGAGCTTGTGTTCACGCGCTTGGTCCACCTCCTACCTGAGAAGCCTTGTACTGCTCGACATGTGCTACAACTGGGAGTCAAGTGCTGAAGAGTCAGGATCCACAGTAGGGCGAGCCCCAGGACATCAGGAGTAAAAGGCCTTAATCCACATAGCTGGGTCTAGTAGCTTCTGCTTACCCCTTGACCCTCTGAACGGGCTTCTGACAGATGTGCATGACAAATATGAAAAGTTGCCACAAGAACCTTTTGTTTATAGATCCAGGAGTGTCTAGCAATCACCCCCACCCAGTACCTAGTGAATCTTCAAAGCTGGCACCTAACACACATCTCAATTGAACACCTTCTGAAACTGACAGTAGAGAACCAAACCTTTTGTGTGAATCCTGTGAAGAGACCTCAATGGCTGGACTTGTTCCCACTTGCAAACAGGACAAATAAATTGACTCCAGGGTCAGTTGGCTGAACTCCTGATAGCTAAAGGGATATAAAAAGCTGCAGAAAGCCTTTTCCTTGATTTGCCAGTTGCAACTAGAAGAGCATTGAACCCTGCTGGTGGTCTCTTCGGGCAAGAATCCAGACTCCTAAGCAGGGCCAGTTTTAGCACTGGTGGTGCCCTGTGCGACAATGTTTGTTGGCGTCCCCTCATGACCACCTCCACCACGGATTCTCTCACTAGCACCCTTTAACAGTGACCAAGGCCAGATGTATGACACTTTTTAGCGTGCGCAAACGGGTCTTAGACCCGTTTGCGCACGCTAAAAAGCATGGGCCCATGTACATACAGTAAATTGCGGCTCACAAAATATTGTTTCGCGACTCGCTATTAGGAAGGGGCGTTCCCTTCCTAATAGCGACCGCAAAGCTATGTACCAATGTTTTGCGGTCGCAAAACACTTGCAAATTACCACCTACTTTAAGTAGGTGGTAATGCATTCACACCTATGCACATGCATGCAATATTATTTTTGAAGGGCAGGAAGTGGTTCCAGGGACCACTGACTGCCCTTAAAAAATGAAAGGAACATGTTTATTTTTATTTTTATACATACCGTTTTCCCCTAATGAAAACCGGCTACATTTAAAGAAAAAAAAAGCTGCACCTGGGAGGGCCTGTGAGCCCAATGGGCTCGCAAATTGCGAGAGGCTCATTAATATTCATGATTCGTTGGGAATCTCAAACAGTCTCGTGTCTCGTAAATTGCGAGCAGCAAATGCGACGTAATTTGTGAGGCCCTATTTGGCAGGTTGTACATCTGGCCCAAAGTCTCCATAACTACTGTCTCCCAGATGCATTGAATTAGTTATATAGCGCCACGCATACCATTGTAGGGTGTCAGAGCACTTAGCATCACACACACACATTACAAAGAGACAATCAATCATACGTGTGTAAATCAGTGTATAGGAAATTTTACATAAGCCAAAGGAGTAAAAGTGTAGGAGTCACATGTCATCCATACTGGTAGGCAGTAGTTTAAGAGTGCTTAGTGTGGAGAAGCACAAACTCAGAGTCGAAAAACAAACAGCATATTTGGGAGTTTTCTTTAATAATAAGAATCGATTTCCAGCCAAATTAACCCTTTTTGAAATATTAATCAATGTTCTAATGTATATTTTACAGTGTGTGTGCAGTTCTATGATGAAAGTTAATAGCTCACTGTTGAATATTAGGACTTTACGTTATAAATTGCAAGTAATAAAAGGATTTTTTTTTTAAAAGAAGTAACCTCCTGATCTGTTTACATTATATGCACTCTCTACTTGGTACACATTCTTTGCAGCAGGAATATTAACCCTCTGCACTTACTTCACATAAGTCAAAACCTCAACTATAGCAAACGCCGATCTCTCTCCAGGAAGATAATTAATCACAGGAGTTATCTTGACATTTTTGTGAGGCCTGGTAAAATCCGGAGGAAAGGAATGCTGCAACAGATGCTTTAAAAACATAATAAACTTGCAAACACGGTACCCCCAGGAAGTCACCACCCAGTGCGGTGGTACCGGTCACACCACCGTAGAGCCAGCCCCGCTCCTGAGTGCTATCCCTGAGGTCCTGGGAGCCTTAGTGCTGGCCAGCAGGATGTCTTTTGGAGTCTCTTAAAAATATGCACTTAGAAATATCTTGGACTTTCAGAGTCTGGAGGATAGCAACCAGACACCCAAGCCATTACACCACAGGTGCAGCCTTGCTGTGCAGGGAAATCAGGTTGGTCATGCTCAGAGTGTTTTGCTGACTGAAAATCCAGTTCAGCAGACCATCACTGCAAGCCTATAATGCTGCATTACCCCATTGGAGGAATCCGAGCTCCAAAAAAGAGACCAAGCCCAAAGGTAACATTCTTGACAAGTTGAAAGAGCCAAAAGTAGCTAACTAATGAGAGGACTTCCCTAAGTATTAATTTTGACTTTACCCTCTCAGAACAATTCCTGCAAAAATCAACAACTTCAGTAGGACCTTACTCCATGCATAGAGACTTTATCAGATACCTGCTGCTATGCTGAGCCACTGGAAGATTTTGAATTCCAATTCAGAATTCAGAAAGTAAAACATTTTATTGGGGTGTACCTGCTTTGTGTATGCAACCGGCGTTCCATTGCTGATGGCCTAAATTTGTGCCTAGGTCCCGGTCACACGCAAACATACTTTCTTTCGGAACCTTGCTGTTTTTTAATGCTTTTTCTCTTAAATCTTTAAAAATCATATCTCTCATTCACCTTATTGGAATAGTCTATTTGGTATTATTTTGCTTGTTACATTTTTCTCCATCTAGCATAGCAAATCAACTTCCCATCATAGGCTGAAGAATGGAACCTTACCCAGTGGCCCGCTATCACCACCTTCGTAATTGCTGCTACCATGAAGACAATTTACTCAGAGACCCCATCTGACCCTTGTCCCCAAAGGACTCATACAAATCAGCAAAGCACTAACAGCAATCCTTAACACCTCCCTCAACATTCTCAGACACCTGTGGTTATGCCACTGTCATTCCTCTGCTCAAGAAACCATCCACTGACCCACCCATGCTCTACAACTACAGACTCATCTCCCTCCTACCATACCCACAACAGCCTTAGAGACACTAATCAACTGACACCTTACCGACCACCTAAGCATCCACCAGCTCCTCGACACCATATAGTCTGGATTCAGGACCAATCACAGTACACAAACAGCACTTTTCACTGCCACAAACAACATCTGCATGATCTTTAACAGAGGAGGCATGGCAGCCCTCTTTTGCCTGGACCTCTCTGCAGCATTTCAGCTGGTCTCACACCCCATTCACACCAGGCGCCTGTACGAGACTGGCATACAAAGACCCACTCTTCGCTGGATCTTTCCCCTCCCAATGGATAGAACACAAGCTGTAAGCATGTTGCCTTACTTCTCGGATGTCCACAAACTCATCTGTGGAGTGTCTTAATGCACATCGATCATCCCCACACTCTTGCACACATACACAATCCCTTTGGCCATCTGTGCATGTGACATCAACATCCTTTCTATGCCGACGACACGCAACTCATGCTCAACCTCTTGGACAAGACCACAATACAAGAAATGAGGTCACCACATGCATGATCGAAGTCCATAACTGGATAAAAGCCAACCTTCTCAAGCACAACAATGACAAGACAGATGCAGTAATCTTTGATAGGAGCACCTAAGAATGAGACTCTAACTGTTAGATGGCAGGAACCTTGAAATTATCATCGACAGAAAACTGGACATGATCACTCAAATCAATGCTGTCTCTGCATCATGCTTCCACACCCTAAAGATGCTGGGGAAGATCTTCAAATGGCTCCCAAGCAATATACTCACCAGCAAGTTGAACTACAGAAGCACTTTGTACACAGGGATCACCAAGCAACTCACTAGAAGACCACAAACTATCCAGAACTCAGAAGCCAGACTCATCCTCAACATCCCACACAAAACTCACATTACTCTACACAACTGGCTCCCACTTTACAAATGTGCTGATTTCAGACTCCTCACACACACATTCAAGGCATTACACAGCTTAGGCCATGCCTACCTGAACAGTCACATCATGTCCCACCAACCACCTAGACACCTTGGCTCTGTGGGACTCCTAGTACCATCACAGAACCAGATCAGGAGGATAGTCGTTCCCTTACATCCATCCTAAAGCGTGCCACAACCTCCCACTCCCCAATAGAACCTCCTCATCTCTTCTTGAGTTCTGCAAAAAGCTGAAGACCTGCCTTTTAATTTAACCAACCTACCA
This sequence comes from Triturus cristatus, assembly GCF_964204655.1. NCBI lineage: Eukaryota > Metazoa > Chordata > Amphibia > Caudata > Salamandridae > Triturus > Triturus cristatus. The sequence goes on from NC_140595.1 coordinate 358,661,489, forward strand.
TAGGCTGGTGCAGGCACACACACACACCTGTCAGCATCAATATACCCTCATTGATGTTCTTTATAATTACACATACAATGGAATCTTGGCCAACTATAGACCAATTTCTCTTCTTCCTTTTCCAGTAAAGATAGTAAAGATACTGGAATGACATGTTAGTAAAACCTTGTCTCATCATCTGGAGGATCACTCATTGTTAAAGGAGAAGCAATTTGGCTTTAGACCTGGCCACAGTACTGAGACAGCACTACTCTGCGCTACTGATGAAATGAACAGGATGGTTGACAGCAGTCATTTAGTTGTGCTTGTCCTCCTTGACTTTTCAGCGGCCTTTAACATTGTGGATCACCACATTCTACTCTCTATATTATCTTCAGTAGGTGTTGGTGGTCTTGTGTCAGTCAAACTTTTATTTCGGTAAGATACCATAAAAAGACATAAATAATTATGTACAATAAAACATGATTAAATTAACAGTGCATAGAGTATAATCCATCAAAACATAAAAATTTCATAAAAACAGTTGTTAAAACTAGATCCAAGGCCCACGGTGTTCTCACTACACCACAGTTTCTTAGTAGCAGCAACACTAGGATCGGGAGGGTTGTGTGACAGATTGCAGTTTTTTGGACCGGGTAAACCACATAGAAAGAAGGTATTTGGCCGTCGCAAACACTATTAAAGGGGTAGTGTCATACTTCAGTATTCTAAACACCTCCTGATAGTCCCTAAAACCCTTAGACTTGCAGAGCTGAATAATCCACTTCTTCCTTGCCTTGTTATATAGAGGGCAGAAAAGAACAGCATGGAGCTCTGTTTCACAAATATCAATGCATACAGGACACGTATTTAAGGGATCAGATGCATTAGACCATCTGCAGGTAAGAGCCCTCAATGGTAACGAACTGTGTCTAAACTGAATGTAGAGTTTCTTCACCAAAGGGGGTTGGATAACATCCAAAAAAACTTCAAACTGGGGACAAAACTTAATGTCCAAAAAGGTGTCGGTAAGCCTGCCCAGAGAGGAATGCAATAAAATCTCCCTCCGATACAATTGTAGAGCCTCCCGCAGTGAATTCTTAGAAAGTGAGCGACTAGTCACTTCCGGTGCGGACCATAGGTCCCCCATCCCTATGGAATAACAAAGGTTCTTTACATAAGTTAACCAAGGGATTTTTTCCAGATTTCCCATTGACAGTACGTCACCAAGATCCTGCCTCGAGCTTGCAAGCTCGGGAGTTGACCAGAGACGTCTCCAAAACAGGAGTGGGCGGTTCAGGATAATCTCTTCTATAGGCACTAGACCTAAATCCCATCTCAACGGAATTAAAGGGGTACTTACAGGTAGTTTTAGCAATCGCCTAATAAAGGAATTCTCAATTGACGATAAGGTAGCACAAGTGCAATGTCCCCAGAGTTCAGCGCCATAAAGCGCACCCCCTCTTGCTTGGGATTTGTAAATTTCCATAGGGGGGCCCAGAGGTTTAGAAAAGGTGTTATTAAAAACCTTCAGGATACCCCCCGCTGATTGTGCTAGCTTAAGATTTGCCTTCGCCAAGTGAGACCCCCATTTCATTTTGTCATTGAGGGTCACCCCCAAATAATCGAAGGTAGAGACCCTGTCCAATGCAACATCTCCCATCTTGGGGTGTGGGCAGTTGGTTGAATTAGAACTGAAGACCATAAATTTTGTTTTAGATAGGTTCAGTTCCAGATCCCTTAATTTACCGAAGGAGCAAAAGGCCTCTAATGTGCGCTGGATGCCCATGTAAGATTTAGACAACAGGAGCGTATCATCCGCGAACATTAGGGCCGGTATCTTACGCCCCGCTAGAAAAGGGGAATCTAAGTTGGCGGCACTCAAAAGATGCTCGATCAACCCATTGATAAAGAGGGAGAAGAGAGTGGGGGCCAGAACACAGCCCTGCCTCACACCCTTTTCAACAGGGAATGGCCCTGAAATCTCCCCACATCTCCCGAATCTCACCCTTGCATAAGTACCTTCGTGCAGACGTTTGAATAAATGACAAAGGTAGGGGGGAGCGCCCATCTCTAGTAATAAGACCCATAGTTTTTCCCTTTGGACCATATCGAATGCGGACCGCAGGTCCACAAAAATCAAATAAAGATTACCAGCGCCCATGCTGACTGTCTTCCAATAGATCAACTGTAACCTAAACAATTGGTCGATAGTGGAGACCTTTGCACGAAACCCCTCCTGGAGGGAGGTTAGAATTTGGTGGTCCTCCATCCAGGTCTGCAGTCTCGTTAAAAGGACTCGGGCAAACAGTTTCTGTAAGACGTCAATCAAGCTTATAGGGCGATAGTTCGCTGGATCCAAAGGGGAAGATTTTTTATGGATGGGTATAATTTCTGCTCCCAGCCAAGTATCCGGGATCTCAAGGCCCTGCAGAATGGCATTAAAGTATACCCGGATGTAAGGGGCCCAGATTTTTAATTCACTTCTGTAAAGGTCACCAGGGATCCTATCGAGCCCCGGAGCTTTCCCAACTGAAAGGGCACTAAGGGCCAGCTCTATTTCTGGAAGGGAGAAGGCTCGACTCACTAAATCTTCCTGGTACACTTGATTCATTACAATAACATTAGGGGGGGTTGCCAGGTCAACACCTCCCCTGGGATTACTAGAAGAGTAAAGGGGTTTAAAATGGGCAAGCCAAACCTCCTCACTGAGGTTGGGGATAATAGCGGGGCTGCATGCTGCCGTACCAGTTCGAACGAGGTTCCAAAAGGCCCTCGAATCACGATCAGCTAATGCTTGCTTCATATTTTGCCACCTTAGGTCCTCCCACTCGGATTTTTCCTCCTTAATCATATTTTTGTAAAAGGTCCTCGCAGCCTGGACACTAGACTGTGTGCCCGTTTTTACCTCTTTAATCAGGGCAGCCTTAGCCAGCCTACAGGAGCCATTATACCAGTGCTCAGGCCTAACGACACTTGGCCTAGGGGCGGTAGAGGTGTAAAAAAAGCCAACCAGGGCGCCGAGGAGTTCCTTGTGAATGTTCTGTAAATCTGGGAAATAATTCGGCGGAATATCCCCATTGGGGCTCAGAAGGTGGGAAACCGCCTCCAGGGAACTGGTAACATTGCTATAAAGTGCTGCAAGTTTTAACTCATCAGTCACAACCCTAGCCCACCTAATCCGTCTGCCTCCTGCCACTAACACCAAGTTCTCACTATTTAGTGGTGTTAGGCCCCGTGGGACTCCACTGCCACCAATATTATTTACCAGTTCCAGTGACAGTAGGTTATGATCACTATCGACCCGCGGAGTAACAGAAAAGGCTGCTAAAAAGCCCCAAAATTCCACGTTCACCAGGATGTAGTCGATAGTCGAACAACTCCCAGGTCTATTGAAGGTGAAAGACCCCGGTACATCAGGACAGAGTCTACCATTGCAAGCCCTCAAGGAATGTGCAATGGCCAACTTGTTGATCTCAAGGGCTAGTGGAATAAGACGTTTAGCAGGATAGATAGTGGGCTCTGGAATTTTATAGTTTTCGTCCTCATCACAAGTAGGAGAGGGGATCCCAAGGAGAGGTTAAAAGTGACAATTAAAATCTGCACCTATTAATTTGTGACACGCAGGGGGAAGGGAGTGTAGTACATCATCTAGGGCGCCCAAGATCGACAAACCCAGCTGTACCGGATAAGGACGCAGGTAGACATTTAGTACTGCCAGCGAATAACCGGTAGAAAATGTGAGTAACAAACATAGGATATCTGGGGATTTTGAATCTATGAGTTTTACAGAGCAACCTAGATGAGTTGCAACCCAAACGACTAGGCCCCCCGAGGGTCTACCCCTTGCACCTTGGGCCGCAGGAACAAAAAAAGAAGCGTATCCCACCCTCGATGGAATATGCCGTAGCCATGTTTCTTGGAATAAACAGATATCATAATTGTCCATTAACTCTCCCCACTCAGGGTCGGAGAGTTTGGACTCCAATCCAGCCACATTCCAAGACCCTATTAAAGGTCTACGTGCAGGCATATGGAGGGAACAAGCCACCAGAGGGAGAGAAGTGGGGGAACCCTGTGGAGCAATATGCTCACAGGGGCCCAACTCAGGGCCCCCTTCCGTAAAGCTGTTATACAGAAGCGGGGAAGAGGAGGAAATAAGACCACCCCCGGCACCAGGAACAGCCGAGGGGAGATCCATCTCCACACCATACCCATCCCCACCCAAACTCCCCCCCGTATGCCCATGCCCTCCCATGTTATGCCTCAGGGATGATGGTCAATCCACAAACCTAAGCATATCAAAACGGTTTGCAACCGGGACATTGAAGTAGGGATTATGTGAGGCATGATAGAAGTTGGGAAGTTCCACATGAATCGGATCAGAAGAGGGATAAAAATACCCCAGATGACACGTGTCAATAGATCCTATTTTAAACTTCCCGCCCAAATCCAATATATGTCCGACTACTCTGGGGTCCCTAAAGTTGATCAGAACACAATCCACACCAATATCCTTTGGTCGAGTCCCTAGCCAGGTAACCCTGCGAACAAAAAGAATCTCCCCTCTCCCAACTCCATTCAGAGGTCTATTTTTGGACAGCCAGTGGGTAACTTTATTTTTGAGTTCATAGTAGGTCTCCCCCTTAGCATTAGTTAAAGGAGGAACACCTGTAAGCACAACCACATAGGGGGCTGCCTCGGGAGGGAGCTGAACAAGGGGAGAGGAATCGACCAGGTTCCGGAGAGCTAAATTACCACCCGTATCAGAGGGAAGCCTACCCCCACCGGGGCTCCGAGGAATATAAACCTTATTACTGTGAGACTGGAGACCTGCTGATGAAACAGTGGGGACACGGGTGGTAAGCGGAGGCATGGGAAGACCAGCATCAAGGGAAGGAACAATAGGCAGCGCCAAGGGTAGCTGCACAGAAACAGAAGGGGTAGGATAGGGGAAAGTAGACTGGCCTTGTGAGGAAACGTTGTTAGTCAAAGCTAGGGTACCCACACCCTCCAGGCTACCTGGATTATGCAGAAGATCATGGTTTGGCAACTTTTTCCCACTACCTTTGGTGTTAATTAAAGATACCAACTTGTCGATTTTGGATGACAGGGTTTTTAGAAGAAGGTTTAGGGAGTGGTCTATATACGACTGCAGATCTATTACTAAATTAGAAGCCCAAACCGGTGGGTTAGTAAAGGAAGGGTGTTGGGCCGGGGCTGAAAAGGCAGACCCAGCAGCAGGGGGGGCGGGACGTATGCTCCTTTTTTTGGATTTCGGCTTTTAATTCCTTGGCTTTACCTGCTTCTTGGGAGCCACTATAGAAACATATGATGATGATAGTGGGCCAACTTCCGCTTGCACAGACTCATCTAGAGTCGCCTGTGCACAAGGTAGCTGGGTAAAGGAGGGCAACATAGAAGACATAGCTTCCAGGTCCACCTGATACGAAGACAGATCAGCCAGGCCATCAGAAGGGGGTACCAAAGTGAATGCAGGGGTAATGGACAGCCGTCTTTCCGTATTTTCAATGGCTGTAGCGACCACCCCAATGGTTTTCTGCAGCATTTTGTCTATAGCTGTAAGACTTGGAAGCGGGGGATTTAAGTTAGCGTGTTGTCTAGTCATTGGGCGACTCGATGACGATTTAGAAGTTTTCCCCATAGTTCGGGTGCAGACTAACGGACTGGAGTGGTGCAAATAGAAACCCGTGTGCAACGATTAGCTAAAAACGAACAATGTATAATAAAAGATGAAAAACTCTATGCGCAGCTTGAGACTGTAAACTACATCTTAACACAAGAATAAAATAACCTGTACTGGTTAGGAGTCCACACTAGTCCAGTGTCCACGGCCGAAGAGATATGGCCCAGCCCGGCCTCCTTCGGCCCCGGACGGCCACAGACGGTCCCGCCCTTGTCCCGGGCTTCTCCCGGCGCCGCCCGCGCGCGTCCGCGAGGCGGATGGAGCTGCCTCCCTTTGTACGCCTCCAGTCGCGGGAACCGGGTGGTGGGCGGTGATGCAGGGCTTGCTGGGGGACGTAGTCCGGCCCTCTTCGCGGCCGCGCAGCGGCACGGCCGCGGGGGCAGCCCAGACACAGCACTCCGCACTCTCCGGCAATACGACGTGGCAGTCAGGGCAGCAAGGTGGCGGCAAGCGCAAGGGAATCCTCCCCAACAGGACCTCGCAGCAGGCAAGTGTTTCCCGCTCCCCAAAGGGAACTGCCTCCCTTTGTACGCCTCCAGGCGCGGGAACCGGGTGGTGGGCGGTGATGCAGGGCTTGCTGGGGGATGTAGTCCGGCCCTCTTCGCGGCCGCGCAGCGGCAGCGGCACGGCGGCGGGGGCAGCCCAGACACAGCACTCCGCACTCTCCGGCAATACGACGTGGCAGTCAGGGCAGCAAGGTGGCGGCAAGCGCAAGGGAATCCTCCCCAACAGGACCTCGCAGCAGGCAAGTCTTTCTTGTGTCAAAATGGCTAAAATCACATCTACTTTAAGTTCAGAACAATTCAAAATGGCGTGCCACAGGACACGCTCAGTCCTATTTTGTTCAATATGTGTATTAAGCCATTAATCTCTCTCATTAAAACCTATAAGATCAAAGTTATCAACTATTCAGACGATACTCAACTGATTCGATTCTTTCACTTAATACCAATCAGATGAATTCAATCAGTGACTTTCAGGCCTGCATACTAGACATTTCAAATCAGATGAGTGTAAATTACCTGAAATTAAACTGAGGTAAAACTGAGCTCCTCTGCTGCTCTGCCAGTAAAATTCTAGTATCTATGCCCTACAACATTTGGCCTTTGTCCACAGAGACTCGTCTTGGCACCTCAGTGAAAATCTGGAATCTTGCAGTAGCGCTGGACGAGAATCTCTCACTCGAAAAGCATGTGAATGGTGTAGCTAGGGTCTGCTTCGCTTTTCTTCGAGGACTCAGGAAACTTATTTCAATGCTACTAGTCCAAGCAAGATCTCTAATTACCAGGTGCGTAGTGCTCAGCAGGTTGGACTACTGTAATGCCCTTCTTCTGGGAGCCCTTATATACTTGATAAGGAAATTGGAACGAGTTCAGGTAGCTACAGTCAAACTAACATTAAATAAACTGCAGAACTCTTCCGTCTCCGGTGATCTTAGAGATCTTCACTGGTTACCAATCGAAAAGAGGATTATTTTTAGAGCACTCTGCATTGTATTCAATGATCTCCAAAATTAAGCCCTAATGCTACTGCAGGGTAGACTGAGGAAACGCACCCCAGAAAGGCCGTTCCTTCATCATTAAAACTGCTCAGATGTGGAATAAGTTATCATCTCAGGTAAGATCTCAGACTGACCTGCCTAAGTTCAAGAAAGCCCTTAAAACTTGTCTCTTCCCTAAATAACACTAAGATGTCTTCTGCTGTCTCCCTCTTCCCATATTTCTGCCCTTTTGATGATTTTAGCAATGTTATCACCAGGTTACCATTCTGGTCACAGTGGGCTCTATAAATAACATATACAATACAAATACATAACAAATATGAAGATGCAGTTCTTTATCCAGTTGTTGATTGTCTGTGAGAGGAAATAGTATACGAAAAGCCACTTAGACTGTGTTCTTTTAGTTTATTGTTTTTTGTGTATCTGCCTTTGGTTGGATTTATCTCGATGTCCAACTGCTTAAGAAAAGTCATGGATACTCATAGAAATGGACAGGGTTATTATTGTTAAGAACAGGCATTCAAAGTCTACTACTAATCGTTACTCTTTGCAGCCAAGAAATAGGCAACTATGCCATACCGCTCATATGTGACTTATTTGCTCTGCGACTTGGGTTATACCAAAGGGATCAGGCCCATTATATGACTCACATCAGTGAATACAGTATACTGTTTACTGCCAAGACATGTGATCCCACGCGCCATTCTGGACCAGAGGTCCTGCTGGTTCTTGCACTGACAGGTATAGTTCATGAATTGACAGGTATGATTTTGAAGGATGCTTTGACTTTTCAATCTTGTAGGTGCCTTGGCAAACAGAGGCAGGGGTCATATTGGCAGCTGTGTAGTAATTTCTTGCATACTTTACAATATCATGCTTTTATCCCATTGCGGTCATCCCTTTGCATTTCATCATGGTTTTTTTTTCTGCATTTCTACAAGATAAAGGTCACTTGGTTGCCTCTGGAAATATAAGTCCTTCTGGCACCCTTGCCCGTGTGTGCTTGGGAGACCGTGTGAGTTAGTACAGCTCGCTTAGGTATGTCGTGTTTCTCTGTCGTGTTCCTTTAGGCAGGTGTGTTGGTGTAGTGGATTGGTATAGGGCAGGTGTAAAGGGACTGCAAGATTCAGCCTCGGCCTTTGGCCTGAACATTAGCACGCAGTCAATTTTGACTATATCAATAAAAAGGGAGACTGGTTCTCAGAAAAATCTCCTTCTTGGATGATTTGGGAAAACATATGATTGATGCTAACCAGCAATGACCCTTGAAGTCCTATATGGACCACAGTGAATGTCTTATAATTTCGATTGTTCCGATGATTGTACTTTTTGTTTCATCATCTGCTGCCCACATTCTATGGCACACCAAGGCTGACAAAATTACAGTGGCGGCCAGTAATTTTTGGAGGGAAGGGGGGGCGGGACACACACACACACACATAACGCTCACAACCAGGCACTTAAACTCGTGCACACACACACAAACACATTAATTCACAACACTCTTTCCCAAACATTCATACATGCACACACGCACGCACCAAACAATTTAAAAAGAAAATAAATCACACTTACCTTCAGCCAGCTCTGCGCTGCCTTGGCAGTTCAGAAGGCTTGAGACTGCTGCCTTCCCTCAATGGCTGAACTGGGGTGGCAGAGTGGGCTAAAGAACGGTGATGGATCAAACGCAGATCTGTTGACTGGGTGTGAGTGTTTGATTGGTTCTGATGCTCCGTCCATCACCACCCCCTTTTGTACCGCTTTGTTCGCCATAAGTTGGCAGGGTATGCTCAGACGTGAGTCCCTTGCTCACTTTGCCACTGGATTCAAGCAAGCCTGGCTGAAGACGGCTGAAATGCCAGAAACCGGTCTTAGGAAGCTTGTTTCCGGTCCAGGGAAGGCATGGCTTGGCAGTTCGGGCTGGACTGTTCCCATGAGGCACAGGGTCAGACTGATTTGCATATGGCCATGTCTGAACTGGGGTGGCAGAGTGGGCTAAAGAACGGTGATGGATCAAACCCAGATCTGTTGACTGGGTGTGAGTGTTTGATTGGTTCTGATGCTCCGTCCATCACCACCCCCTTTTGTACCGCTTTGTTCGCCATAAGTTGGCAGGGTATGCTCAGACGTGAGTCCCTTGCTCACTTTGCCACTGGATTCAAGCAAGCCTGGCTGAAGACGGCTGAAATGCCAGAAACCGGTCTTAGGAAGCTTGTTTCCGGTCCAGGGAAGGCATGGCTTGGCAGTTCGGGCTGGACTGTTCCCATGAGGCACAGGGTCAGACTGATTTGCATATGGCCATGTCTGAACTGGGGTGGCAGAGTGGGCTAAAGAACGGTGATGGATCAAACCCAGATCTGTTGACTGGGTGTGAGTGTTTGATTGGTTCTGATGCTCCGTCCATCACCACCCCCTTTTGTACCGCTTTGTTCGCCATAAGTTGGCAGGGTATGCTCAGACGTGAGTCCCTTGCTCACTTTGCCACTGGATTCAAGCAAGCCTGGCTGAAGACGGCTGAAATGCCAGAAACCGGTCTTAGGAAGCTTGTTTCTGGTCCAGGGAAGGCATGGCTTGGCAGTTCGGGCTGGACTGTTCCCATGAGGCACAGGGTCAGACTGATTTGCATATGGCCATGTCTGAACTGGGGTGGCAGAGTGGGCTAAAGAACGGTGATGGATCAAACCCAGATCTGTTGACTGGGTGTGAGTGTTTGATTGGTTCTGATGCTCCGTCCATCACCACCCCCTTTTGTACCGCTTTGTTCGCCATAAGTTGGCAGGGTATGCTCAGACGTGAGTCCCTTGCTCACTTTGCCACTGGATTCAAGCAAGCCTGGCTGAAGACGGCTGAAATGCCAGAAACCGGTCTTAGGAAGCTTGTTTCCGGTCCAGGGAAGGCATGGCTTGGCAGTTCGGGCTGGACTGTTCCCATGAGGCACAGGGTCAGACTGATTTGCATATGGCCATGTCTGAACTGGGGTGGCAGAGTGGGCTAAAGAACGGTGATGGATCAAACCCAGATCTGTTGACTGGGTGTGAGTGTTTGGTTGGTTCTGATGCTCCGTCCATCACCACCCCCTTTTGTACCGCTTTGTTCGCCATAAGTTGGCAGGGTATGCTCAGACGTGAGTCCCTTGCTCACTTTGCCACTGGATTCAAGCAAGCCTGGCTGAAGACGGCTGAAATGCCAGAAACCGGTCTTAGGAAGCTTGTTTCCGGTCCAGGGAAGGCATGGCTTGGCAGTTCGGGCTGGACTGTTCCCATGAGGCACAGGGTCAGACTGATTTGCATATGGCCATGTCTGAACTGGGGTGGCAGAGTGGGCTAAAGAACGGTGATGGATCAAACCCAGATCTGTTGACTGGGTGTGAGTGTTTGATTGGTTCTGATGCTCCGTCCATCACCACCCCCTTTTGTACCGCTTTGTTCGCCATAAGTTGGCAGGGTATGCTCAGACGTGAGTCCCTTGCTCACTTTGCCACTGGATTCAAGCAAGCCTGGCTGAAGACGGCTGAAATGCCAGAAACCGGTCTTAGGAAGCTTGTTTCCGGTCCAGGGAAGGCATGGCTTGGCAGTTCGGGCTGGACTGTTCCCATGAGGCACAGGGTCAGACTGATTTGCATATGGCCATGTCTGAACTGGGGTGGCAGAGTGGGCTAAAGAACGGTGATGGATCAAACCCAGATCTGTTGACTGGGTGTGAGTGTTTGATTGGTTCTGATGCTCCGTCCATCACCACCCCCTTTTGTACCGCTTTGTTCGCCATAAGTTGGCAGGGTATGCTCAGACGTGAGTCCCTTGCTCACTTTGCCACTGGATTCAAGCAAGCCTGGCTGAAGACGGCTGAAATGCCAGAAACCGGTCTTAGGAAGCTTGTTTCCGGTCCAGGGAAGGCATGGCTTGGCAGTTCGGGCTGGACTGTTCCCATGAGGCACAGGGTCAGACTGATTTGCATATGGCCATGTCTGAACTGGGGTGGCAGAGTGGGCTAAAGAACGGTGATGGATCAAACCCAGATCTGTTGACTGGGTGTGAGTGTTTGATTGGTTCTGATGCTCCGTCCATCACCACCCCCTTTTGTACCGCTTTGTTCGCCATAAGTTGGCAGGGTATGCTCAGACGTGAGTCCCTTGCTCACTTTGCCACTGGATTCAAGCAAGCCTGGCTGAAGACGGCTGAAATGCCAGAAACCAGTCTTAGGAAGCTTGTTTCCGGTCCAGGGAAGGCATGGCTTGGCAGTTCGGGCTGGACTGTTCCCATGAGGCACAGGGTCAGACTGATTTGCATATGGCCATGTCTGAACTGGGGTGGCAGAGTGGGCTAAAGAACGGTGATGGATCAAACCCAGATCTGTTGACTGGGTGTGAGTGTTTGATTGGTTCTGATGCTCCGTCCATCACCACCCCCTTTTGTACCGCTTTGTTCGCCATAAGTTGGCAGGGTATGCTCAGACGTGAGTCCCTTGCTCACTTTGCCACTGGATTCAAGCAAGCCTGGCTGAAGACGGCTGAAATGCCAGAAACCGGTCTTAGGAAGCTTGTTTCCGGTCCAGGGAAGGCATGGCTTGGCAGTTCGGGCTGGACTGTTCCCATGAGGCACAGGGTCAGACTGATTTGCATATGGCCATGTCTGAACTGGGGTGGCAGAGTGGGCTAAAGAACGGTGATGGATCAAACCCAGATCTGTTGACTGGGTGTGAGTGTTTGATTGGTTCTGATGCTCCGTCCATCACCACCCCCTTTTGTACCGCTTTGTTCGCCATAAGTTGGCAGGGTATGCTCAGACGTGAGTCCCTTGCTCACTTTGCCACTGGATTCAAGCAAGCCTGGCTGAAGACGGCTGAAATGCCAGAAACCGGTCTTAGGAAGCTTGTTTCCGGTCCAGGGAAGGCATGGCTTGGCAGTTCGGGCTGGACTGTTCCCATGAGGCACAGGGTCAGACTGATTTGCATATGGCCATGTCTGAACTGGGGTGGCAGAGTGGGCTAAAGAACGGTGATGGATCAAACCCAGATCTGTTGACTGGGTGTGAGTGTTTGATTGGTTCTGATGCTCCGTCCATCACCACCCCCTTTTGTACCGCTTTGTTCGCCATAAGTTGGCAGGGTATGCTCAGACGTGAGTCCCTTGCTCACTTTGCCACTGGATTCAAGCAAGCCTGGCTGAAGACGGCTGAAATGCCAGAAACCGGTCTTAGGAAGCTTGTTTCCGGTCCAGGGAAGGCATGGCTTGGCAGTTCGGGCTGGACTGTTCCCATGAGGCACAGGGTCAGACTGATTTGCATATGGCCATGTCTGAACTGGGGTGGCAGAGTGGGCTAAAGAACGGTGATGGATCAAACCCAGATCTGTTGACTGGGTGTGAGTGTTTGATTGGTTCTGATGCTCCGTCCATCACCACCCCCTTTTGTACCGCTTTGTTCGCCATAAGTTGGCAGGGTATGCTCAGACGTGAGTCCCTTGCTCACTTTGCCACTGGATTCAAGCAAGCCTGGCTGAAGACGGCTGAAATGCCAGAAACCGGTCTTAGGAAGCTTGTTTCCGGTCCAGGGAAGGCATGGCTTGGCAGTTCGGGCTGGACTGTTCCCATGAGGCACAGGGTCAGACTGATTTGCATATGGCCATGTCTGAACTGGGGTGGCAGAGTGGGCTAAAGAACGGTGATGGATCAAACCCAGATCTGTTGACTGGGTGTGAGTGTTTGATTGGTTCTGATGCTCCGTCCATCACCACCCCCTTTTGTACCGCAATGAGGGAAGAAAGCAGTCCCAACGTCATCACAGAGTGGGATGGGGTCAGTTAGACTACTGACCCCACCCCACTCTGTGATGAAGTGTCACTGATTTACACTCGACCCTGGGCGCTTCAGGGCTTAAAACTGAAGCGCCCAGGTGAAAGGCAATCAGTGAAACTACCTCTCGTCACTGAGGGGAGGGCCTCAGCAACCTTTTGCTGAGCTGAGAACGTCAAGCCCACAGTAGCTGTGACTTTCTCAGCCGAAAAAAGTTCAGTTCAGGCAGCCAGAAGCCAGCGCTAAATGCGCATGTCTGGCTCCTGGCTGCTTAAACTGAAACTCAACAGTGTCAGGCTGACTTTTGTTCAGCCTGACAGACACTGTTCCTACGGGGGAAAAAGGAGGAGAAGCATGGCCCTTCCGCCCAAATGGACCAGCCGCGCCTGCAAAATTCAAAGAAAATTCAATGATTGCAAATATTACTGCCCCTAGCCAAGCTCAGTTCACCCTTTCCAAAAGTCAATTTAAATATGCAGTTTGGGGAGGGACCTACTGATTCCTCAGTTTGAAATTGTCACCCAAGATCTGAATTCCCTCAATGGAATGGAAGGTTGGTAGCCTGCCGTAATGACAAAATTCGAATATGAAAAACATTTCCACTTATTTAAGTTATAAAGTGTATTTTCTCTATTTTGCTTTTCAAATGTTACCTTACGTGTATTGTTTTTATAAAGGTATACCGGTTCTCGTTAGTCTGTTATGGCTCCACATATTTAGAGCATTGATGTGTGGACCACAATTATTAGAAAAGAATCGCGAATACATTCAAAACATATGCTCTCAATGTGTTTCATGATTCTTGAATCAACGAAGAAAACATACTGAATTATCCTAACCAACAGCACAGCTGGGTACGTGTGATGTTAGATAAATAAATAACATGGCAGATCCCAGTCCTGGTAAATCTTAGCAATAAACAAGAGCAGGCTGAACATTTTAATGATTAATTTATAAGGGTCATATTTTAAATTAGATGCCAGACTTCTCATACTTATGGTACAAATTAAGCAGAGTATATCACTTTGCTTGCCTTCGCATGGTATATATTTTTAATGTGAGCCAAATTTCTGATACAAACACCACATATCTCCCAGCACCTCAGCTCGGCGGGAATACTGGGACTATAATCTAGATGCATTAGAGTCTTGAACAATAATTTCTTCATGTTCTCTCATCAAAAGACTTGCCACATGGAGAATAAAATAATAATTAAAGGGTTGCAGAATCCCATTCTTCTTCAGTAGTTCCCTTTTCGTCAGCAACAGTGGATTTAATGGCATCCTTAGAATCTGTCTTTATTTAAAAGATAGAACCAACTTGAATTTGTTTAAACTAATAATACATATTGCTCCCACAAGGAGCTAATGCAATTTGCTAAACATTGGTGAAAAAGATTGATTGTGCTTTGACCCTTCTTGCTGTAAGCACCTCAATTAGCTAGAGGAAAAACATGACACTTGCCATGTGAAAACTGTAGAAAATGTTAAAACAGTACATGTTTTCAATGGCAAAATCTGGTCATACAAAATGTTGAGGGCCCGATAAATTAATTAAAGAGTGTAACAAACGTTAGACATTCTTAAGACAGGCAAGATGACCTGATTTTAGAAAGGATTTCCTTGGCATGGCATAAGACAGTCGTGAAGCTACTGAGCCTGTTTTACAATGAGTTTTCCTGACTTTATATTGTCTTAAAACTTGTCTTAAACCAGGAAAATCCCTTTGTAAATCGGGGCACTTTAACTGGTTTCAGACAGGATTAAAAATGTCTTAACTCTGGAACGATGCTTGGGGAAATTAGACCCTAAGCCTTCTGATTTCAAGATTGTGCAGAAAGCCATTAAAAACATATCAAAGTCTGGCATTCCAAATTGATGAGCGTTGTTTGTTTCTGGGAAAAGGTCCAAAGCAAGTGGGTTCGGATTTCCCTGAGATCTTTAGGGGGTCTGCTTCCTAAAATGATCCCTGAACCTACATTGACCTTGATTTACAAATTTTATCAGGATGACAAATCTGTTTTGTGTCAGGTGTTCCCTAGGGTGCTGGTAACTAGAAGTGCATTTTACAGAAGTGCCAGCTATGTCTCTGGCACCCCCTGTTTGATTCTCACATTAAAACTGACTAGCTGGTTGGAGTTTATGAATTGTTTTAGGATGTCATCCACTCTCTGTAACCTTGGAATGCGGACTACTCAATTCATTCAGTCCCTGAAAAATCAATCCGGTCAACCCCACTATGTGTTCAGGTGGGTCATATTACATATTTTGTTTCTCTTCTAGAGGGATTCATAACTGAGGTTCAGCATCTGAATGTGGACTCCTTCTTCTTTGCCCCCTGCAATGGGAGGTTCTAGGTTTCAGTGAAATAAAAGGAGGTAGGATCAACTACAATTTACCAATTACAGTGTAACCCATGGTCACACAGTAAAGCTCAGAGTCGATTGATGGGATTAAGTATGGATGTATTATAAATTCAAAACCAAGCTGATATACGTTAATCACAGAAACATAGTATGAAAACATACTCACTAAAGGATATACAAAATGATGTATAAAGTTGATTGTCAATAACAGAAGCAAATGAGGAATTCAGTATGTGCTATGCAAAGAATGAAAAATAAAGTCTGGTGAGTTGATAAGAAACTTTTGATCCTCTTGCCTATACTTGAGGCTGTTCAAAGAGATCTACTAAATCCTATTCTAACCAGGATTCAGAGAAACCCTATTAATTCAGTGAAGTAGAGAAACGTGTCAACATAGCAGAACTTCTATAGAAATTCTCAAAGTTAAAGCATATTGTAAAGCATGAAGTGTGGTACTTTGAAATTTAGGACCGCGTGGGAGGCAGGGCCCTACCCCTGTCTATCCCGGTATTAGCGAACCGCGAATGGCCAATGCGGCATGTACAAGTGCTTTGCATAACATTTCATTGTTAAATGCACTATGTATACGATATTGTACAGTAACTTCGTGGGTTCCATCTTAGAGCGGTGGCCATCTTATGGTTGCCCTCACATAGGCTACACGTTACGAACAAATACGGGCCTTTAGAACACATGTGCCTTCCTTTGACTTCCTTTGACTTCTCTGTGACCTGGGCAGCTTGGCTCCGCTGCCCCAGGTCAGTCCGGTCTCACGAGCTCCCCGTCCTATGGCCACCTGTGATTAGCATTAGGGTTTGACACACCATAAAGCCTTTTCATCCCACACAAGCCTCCGGCTAATCTCTTTCACACCTGACTTTTCCTGCTTTATGGCTTGTTTTACAAACAGGAGATGCCTGTGTTTATTGGGGCCTGTTGATATCTGATGTGGGATCTGAGCCTCGCTGGGTAAATAATTGTGGTCTGGCTAAACTGGAATGTGGGATGGTCATCATGACTCTGCCTTTTCGTTTGTAATGGATACATGTAGATGACCATATCGTAAAACAAGGAATGTATGCCTGAAGCATGATATTTTGTATTTAAGGAGAAGCCCGTTTCTGTAACTTTAAGCAGTCTCCTGAGAACATACATTGTGTTGTACTTCTCGGATACCTGTAATTGGTCTGCAGCCAATAAATCGATCTTTGACTTCACCCAGAAGACTCTGTGTTTCTGTAGGTCTGAAACAGGAAGAACCCGAAGTCTTAGGGTGTGTTCCCCTGCACCGCTGGGCTTTAAATTCCCAGTACTTCAGAAGATACACAACAGAGACCTCACACAGAGGTCTGTATCTCTTAGACTCTAAAGGGGAATCTGAACAAAGCTAAGTGCAATGCCCAATTATACCCACTAAAAGACCGTCAAGAATTCCAGGTCACATATCCAATTATTTCCAATCTTCAAACAACAATCTTACTAACTACAGCCAGCATATCTTTCCTTTGGTCTACACATTTAAATGTCCTTGGATTCCTCCTTTTCTTTGCTAAATCATCTTATCTTTGCCAAAAGATACTCCTTTCCAGCCTCACTATTTCTTTCACACAATGTGCCTTTCTTTAACCATGAGCTAATGCAACTGCACCGGCAGAGGAAAGAAAAATATTTCATCCAAAGCAAGCATTCACGTTAAAAGTTAAAAATTGCGAAATCCAAAATCTTAAGGCCTTTGGCCAACTTTAGTACTGCAAGCATTTCAGTACATGTTTTAAATGAATGATTACAGATAAATATACAGTTGCAATATAGATGTAGAGCACCATTCAAATAGATGCATTTTCAGTTATAAAATAAATGGAGAGTATCATTTAAATTAAAAAAAATGAACATGTAGGGAATACAATGTTATTCAAACCACTTACATGTAGATATATGTGAGGACTGCAACTAGTTGTTACTGTAAAGAAAACGTTAATATACACACTCAAATAAATGTCGAGATTACACAGTAGATGCACTTTCTGTAACTGTTCAAGTGCATTACATTACTTTAAGAATGTTACATTACACGAGTACAAAAGCCCATAGGTACAAACACGTGTCCTAATTAAACATGAAAGGGTGGAGCCAAAATGATGCTACTGCAACCTTTTGGAACTCTGGATCATTTTCACATATTCCTGCTGAAGAACCAAATAAGGAACTGAATTTCTCTAATACCAGCTGTAAGGAATGCATACCACCTCCAACAAGCCAGCACCCTCCAGTTTATGCTGAACTTAATAAGTGCTCCTTCCTGAGCTTGGCTCATCCACAGCTTTATAAACCTGCATTTTCACAGGGCCTCTAAAGTAAGTAAATTAAATAATTCTTGAGAACCAGAAATTAAAACCATGCAACTGTATACCAAATGTGGTGCTCATTTTCTTCTCTACTCTGGGACAAGCTGGATAAAATTAAATCCAGAACCATGACCTGCTTATGTGGGGCCTGTCTTTCTCCCAAAGTAACATGATCTTTGCAGAAGAGAAGCCCAATGCCCCAAAATCTAAAAGTAACGATCTGTGTTAATCATAGTCCTGCCAAGCCAAAGTGGATATGTATCTGGTGAGCACTGCAGCAATGTGCAGTTTAACTAACAGTGGGTTAGTGGTCCTTAGTATGATAGTTACGCATCAACATATAAGCAAAAACATTTATTCCAAAAGCAATGTTTTAATATGAGAAATTAAAGAAACACATTTTCAAATGCATAAATGACCGTGGGGTGCAAAATAATAAAAAGTGCTTGGGTGAGTGTGATGTAAATACACAATAGGAGTATCACAAGCTACACAATCTGGATGCACCCTGTATGTCTCAGTTATAATTATTAAAAAAGGTCTGCACAATTATTCGATGGTGCTTCAATCCACAAACATAATAGAATCATCATCAGAACTTGAAGTGTGCATGGGGCTGCGAGGAGTAAAGCCCACATAAAGCATAAACAATGTTCTATGTTAGTAAGATGCAGGTACTTTCACAAATATGAAGAAAAACATGCCTGGTCAAAAAGAATAGTCGTGCACGACACTGGATACTTAAATTGCAATATACACTTGAATAAATATATGGCCTGCCCAAAATCAGACTCCTAGTGCAAGGCAGAAAGAAGTCTGTAGCCAGGCGGGGACCAGGAAACCGTGATCCTGTGCCGAGGTCTGTGCAATAACCAAGCCCGAGTGGTGAGGAAGCACAAGTTCATGGTCTGAGTTTGGGCAAGCCACATATTTATTCAATCGTACATTGTAATTCAAGAATCCAGTGTCCTGCACAAAGATCCTCTATAACCAGACTGATTTTTCTTCATATTTTGATGCACCTGCATCCTATGGATTCCAGGGTTAACATTGTGTTATGAAACATAACCAACAGTGTTCAGCACACCATGCAGTATTTATTGTGCAATCATAATATTGGTCCTTTCACACATGGTTGGTGACGTAGCAGGGTGGAAGCAAGAACAATGCAGCACCTGTGGGAACTGAACTAGTGCCTAGCACCAATCCCATAAATGAAATCCTCCATGGTGTCTATTTTCCTTTGTGCAGCATTCTCTTAACACACCTGTGTGAGATTGAAATACATAACTGGTGTCTTGTCAAACTATCAAGTTCCCTGATGCAAACTGTGAAGCCAACATCTGACTGTGACCATTCAAAAGTCTCTGAATGAACATTAATGGTGCATTTTCAGAACCACGTGTCCTGAACCAGGAATTTCAAAACAGCATGAATAATGTGTATTATTACCTTGAAGGTTATAGAGTCATACGCAATGTATATCTAAGCAAATGGCTTCTGAGCACATAAGATGGAGATATAGACATCTTGGCGCTTACTGAAAACTGGCTAGGCGACAACGCAGTTCCTAACATTATTGCAACCCTCCCGGGGGACTTTGATGCCCTCTGGCAAAATATACAAGAAAAGACAAGAGGAGGGGGTGTGACCATCCTCTTTAATAGGTGGATAATGGTTACCAAGATAGTGGCAGAGAGCATCGGAAATGCAGACATACTAGGGGTCAAAATCTCGTTTAAATTCTCCTACCTTCTACTCCTGGTAGCCAGTCAGTCAGTCAAACCACTTTAATCGATTAATTAAAATCATAAAAGTACATCACAATAATTCATACAAACAAAATACATTACAAAATACAGTGTAAAATGCTTCATAGGAGGATCAACCAAGCCAATAAATGTGCCCCTAATATCAAAATCCGGACTGGGCGTCAAGTTTTTTCCTTGTCCGTACCGCAGTTACCAGAAAGTTAGCAATATTAAAAATGATCCATGGGCCGTCAAGTAATTGGAGATACATCAGGGCTGGTTTAACTTGAAAAAAACCTCTCCCTTGAAACAATGGTAAAATATACTTCGCTCTGATTACAGTATAGTGATTACAGAATAGGATAAAGTGCGCAGTGTCTTGGGTTGGGCTATTGTCACATTTACAGAGAGCAGCATCTTCTGGTTTGCTCCAACCTTGAAAGCTCCCCAAATTAAAATGTATCAGGTTAAAACGGAATCTAGTCAACAGCCAGCGGTGAAAATGGTTCGTAACTAACTTAAGATAAGGCTCAATCTGGGGGCAGGTTATTAGTAAGAAATGGGCCCTTACAGACACTTTATTAAGTTCCTCCCCCTCCCGCTCTAGAGACCTTAAATTCAAAAAATGAACTTTAATCTGGTTAACATCCCCCTTAGTAATCGTTTCTGGGTTGTCATAGATCTCAGGACGCTCTAGATTATAAAACGTTTTCTTAATATACAGGAGCCACGGGATATCAAACGCTCTATCTAAACCCATACAGTCTTTTAAGATCAGTCAGTTTAGAGAGAGTTCAGGGTTCAACCATATTTTCAACCAAAATGATAAAGGGGCCAGACTTATACGATCGGAGACATAATCCATTCCTAATTCTTGATGTATAGAGAAGGTGGAGGAAGACTGGGGGACAGAGGAGTGAGCGAAGGAATTTATTTTCTATAATTTGAACACCCTCCACTTTTTTGTACCCCCAGATAGCGGCACCGTAAACAGCTAAAGCTAAACATTTCGCCCTATAGATGGCAAGAACTGCCTCACATGGTTTGCCGCCCAAACGTCGAGCAAAACTTAATATAGCTGAGGAAGCTCTGCCTACGTTATTCTTCTTGGCTAAAAGCTGAGGGGTCCATGAACACCTGTCATCAAACAGGACCCCCAGGTAGGTAAATACCTTTACCTTTGTGACCTCTACTCCGTTACAATAAAAATGTTTGCCTCTGTTTTTGTGTATGCCCAGGGACATAACATGCGATTTAGTGCTGTTCACCACTAAATCCAGCAAACTCATGAACTCCCCAAAGGAGTTCAGTAGTCGCTGTAATCACAGAGGAGTGCGGGCTAATAAAACAGAGTCGTCCGCGTACAGAAGAACCGGTAAGCTACCGCTCCCTATACGCGGTATATCCAAGCAGGCCTTGCCTAGGATGATATCTAACCTGTTAATGTATAAGGTAAAAAGTAGGGGGGCCAGGATGCAGCCCTGGCGAACCCCTCTGGACGATTTAAAGTGTCGTGTGCATTTCCCCTCGTGGGACACCCTTACTACAGCATGTAGGTCTTGGTGCAAATCCGCAAGAAAATAAACTAGGCAAGGATCAATCCCCAAATCCAGTAGGATCGTCCACAGCTTGGATCTGTTTACCAGATCAAAAGCTGTGGATAGATCCATAAATGCCAAATATATGGGACCTTTAGTTGATTTAGTGTACTTATTAATTAACAAGTACAAATTAAGGCATTGTTCCATGGTGCCTCTACCAGATCTAAAGCCATATTGTGCTTCTGATAAAATCCCCCTCTCGGTTACCCAGTCTGAAATTTTGTGCAGGATCACTTTGCCCAGGATTTTGACCGCTGAGTCAATTAATCAGATGGGCCGGTAACATCTTGGATCACCCCTCTCTCCCTTTTTAAAGACCGGTATGATAATTGATTTGGACCAGGACTCCGGGAACCCATTCACAACACTAGCATTAAAGACATTGGTTAAGATATTACTCCAGAGCTCGATGTCACCTTTGTAAAGGTCCAACTCCTGGTAGCATACCGTCCCCCGCGGTCAACCCCTAGTTTCAATGATCTTTTCTTAGAGATTATCACTGACCTCTGCTCACAGTACCAACGACTCCTAGTGGTTGGTGACTTTAACTATCACTGGGATAAAGTACCGAGAGAGCCGTCCGTCAGCCAATTTGAGACAGCGATAAAATCGATGGGGCTCCACCAACTGGTCGACGGCCCCACCCATACTAAGGGCCACATCCTGGATCTCATCTGGACCCTGCAACCATGGGCTAGTCTAATAGATGTTAGACCCTGTGCCTGGTCTGATCACTCGCTAATCAAATGCTGGGTCCCGAGGGACAGCCACCTGTCGCAACCACCACCAGAGTGGAGAAAGGTGCGAAACTGGAATAAAATTGAGGCAGAGAAACTAGTGGACACCCTACTCATGCTCCCCCTCAAAATTCAAGAAAGGGAATCTCGACCAGGAGAGTGAAGACCTCATGGTTACTCTGCGCGGAGCCATAGATCTAGCAGCACCGGAGCGGAGGGACAAAGTTAGAGATGAGGAAAAGATGGCCCCCTGGTTTAATATGGCTCTGCGGGAAAGGAAGCAAAACCTCCGCCGAGCCGAGAGGCGGTGGCGTAAAGCATATGACCCAGCGGAGCTGGAAACCTACAAAACCTTACTTACCTCATATAAAGAATCCATTATAACGAGGAAAGTCGAGTATTACGAGGCAAGAATTACAGACGCGGAAAACAAACAGAAAGAGACCTTCAGAATACTGAAAGAACTCAGCCAAAAGTCAGAGCTGAAATCCGCAGCCGCGCCCATAGACAGCAACATGTTTCAGACTTTTTTCCTCCATAAGGTCAGGGATATCCTCGCTGAGATTGAGAACACTCCGATTAATCAGGGCTCCCTGGCCCAGAACCAGACTCCTCCCTTCCCCTGTAAGCAACTTACCACCTTCCCTTAATTAGATTCAACTTCTCTGACACTATTGATGAATCGTACCAAGGATTTTCCGAATGGCCCTTCCCGGGCTGGAAAAGTGGGTCCTCATGCTACTTAATAACTCCTTGGAGACTGACTATTTACCCTCCAACTTGAAAGAGGCCAAGGTCACCCCCCTGTTAAAGAAACCAGGAGCGGAAGCTGCTAATCTGAAGAATTATACACCCAACTCCCAGCTCCCCTTCCTGGTGAAAGTTGTGGAACAACATGCTCTGAAGACACTTTCGGCCTTCTTGGAGGAACACCAGCTACTCCAAGCTTGAAAGGCAGCTTTTAGAGCCCACCATAGTACTGAGCTGGTGATGCTGTCCGTATTTTATGAGCTCAGAATCATGGCTGACAATAAAAAACCGAGTGCCCTGATTTCATTAGATCTATCAGCGGCATTCGATACGGTCTGCTGACCCGAATCACTGACCTGGGCATCTGCGAGCTGGTATACCAGTGTCTAGAATCCTTCCTGTCAGGGCGGTCACAGCGGGTTCAGTTGGATGAGCAGGTATCGAATAGAGGCACTCTCACCTGCAGCATCCCCCAGGGCTCTGCACTGTCCCCGCTCCTATTCAACATGTATTTGCAGCCTCTGGTGGCGGCTCTAGCCCACATGGACTGCTGAATATTCAGCTACGCGGATGATACTCAACTTATCGTCCAGATCGACAACTCCACCCATGCCCAGGACTTGACGCGAAACATTCTCAGATTCACAGTGAACTAGATGACAGCCAATTCACTGAAGATAAACCCTGACAAATCCAATGTCCTCGTCTTCCCCATGAAAAACAACCCCTGGAGTGACCTTTTTTGGTCCCAAGAGCTGGGTGCCGTCCCCACACCAGTTCCTGTGGTGAAAAGCCTGGGCATAAAGATTGAATTGGAGCTTTCTATGACCAACCAAGTCACAAGTTGGAACTTGTATAGGGTTCTTGAGACAGTTACAGAAACTTGTCCCCCTCCTTTCAACTGCCTCAATACAGATGATTGTGTCAACGACAATTATCTCCAGACCACACTACGGTAATGCCTTATACATCGGCCTTCCTCAAAAACGTATTGAAAAATTGCAGGTGGTATTAAATGATGCAGCCAGGCTGATCTTTGGGCTCCCTAGAAGGACTCACTCCACCCCTCTGCTGCGCAAGCTGCACTGACTCCCCATCTAGCCGAGAGCAATATTTAAGGGTCTCTGCATCACCCATAAAGCAATTTACTGCCAAGCCCCTGTCTATATAAAAGAACGCATTGAGATCTACGTTCCGGGTCGTAGACTACTGTCATCTGAGGCATGCAGCCTGGCCCCTCCACGGTGCAATACTGCATCCAAAGGGGGCAGAGCATTCTCTGTCCTACACCCACAACTGTGGAACCAACTGCCTGAGCACCTTCGCAAGGAACCTGCACTCCTTTCCTTCAGGAAGCAGCTCAAGACGGTCCTGTTTAGGGAGGCTCTGGACATAGTTTAATCCCCCTTTTCCTTGTGCTGTTATGTCACCGCCAGTGGCTTTTGGCCACTCTCTCTAAAAGCGCTAAGAGACCTGCTGGTGATTTTGCGCTATATAAAAATGAATTAACATAACAGAACATACTTTCTTTATTGTGTTTAAAAATGCTGATAGATGTCACGATCAGGTGGTGTGTTGTTTTGTGTGTGACACATCCTCGCATTGCATGTTACTTAACCTTAGATAAACAGAAATGAGCAGAAATGAAATCATGTATTTTTAGCAAGGAGAAATGTAATAGAATCTGGGAACTGGGAAAAGGACAGTCAGATATCATGAGTAGGTGGGTAGCGAGAAAAAGCAGTTTGAACATAAGTTGGATGTTGCAGAGAGAGAGAGAGAGATAAATTAATGAACCACAATGACATCAAATCCTGCTGTCACTAAGGGTACAAAGCAGAACAGGTAACTGAGAAACACAAGTTTAAGATGTGCATCATACAGACAATATGAAATGATTTAGGATCAAAAGCCGTTAAGGACAATAGACTTTCTTCCGCTAGTGCAAACAAACTCATTCAGATGAGTTAGGGTATTCCAAGTAGACAATAAATATTACAATACATCAAAATCCTCTAGTGTTCACCATAGGTTGCAAATGGGTGTTTCTCTGGCAAAAAGGCTGCATGTGGGGTGTAGAATAGAGGTACATCAAATCCAACTGCCTTCTGTTTTGTAGCACAACAAGCTATGGCTTCTAATCAGGGGGGAGGCTTTTGATCACACAGACCACAGTCTATAATAGTTGATAGATCTGTTGGCAAGTTTCATCAATTGATTTTTACCCCAATGTTCATGTCACAGGCTCTTCTGATCACTTAAGTCATGGGAATATTTTAGAACCTTTTCTTAATATCCTGAATCTTGGCGATATTTGACCTAGACATATTGAACAAGTTGAATTTAAGGAAGCAAAGCAAAGCCACCAGGATGAATTTAGGTGCTCTGGACCATTTTTATATTTCTGGCCATTCTGGCTTAAATAGAGACGAAACATGATACACCTCAAACAGTACACCCCCGCCCATCAAAGTGGGGGAACAGCCATTTCAACGCAGTTTTTACCACGCGTTGCATTTACATCGCATGCGTTACAACGCAAGCGATGTTACAACACGTGGTAAAACCACACATACCATTACATCGCATGCGCTTTTACAACGCATGCGATGTAATGGCTATCCACGTCGTTGTGAGGAAACTGAGAATGTTTCCTCACAACGACGTGGACCTCTGACGACGCAGGAAGCAGGAACCGGATGCAGAGATGGCGACGCTGGAACCACGAGGAAAGAGGTAAGGCTAGTGTAGTAGTGTTCAAGGGTTTAGGGTAGTGTAGGGATGGGAGTAGTGTGGGTAGTGTTGTAGTGTAGTAGTGTTTTAGGGTTTAGGGTAGTGTAGGGTTGGGAGAGGTGTGGGTAGTGTTGTAGTGTAGTAGTGTTTTAGGGTTTAGGGTAGTGTAGGGGTGGGAGTAGTGTGGGTAGTGTTGTAGTGTAGTAGTGTTTTAGGGTTTAGGGTAGTGTAGGGGTGGGAGTAGTGTTGTAGTGTAGTCGTGTTTTAGGGTTTAGGGTAGTGTAGGGGTGAGAGTAGTGTGGGTAGTGTAGTAGTGTTTTAGGGTTTAGTGTAGTATAGGGGTGGGAGTAGTGTGGGTAGTGTTGTAGTGTAGTAGTGTTTTAGGGTTTAGTGTAGTATAGGGGTGGGAGTAGTGTGGGTAGTGTTGTGGTGTAGTAGTGTTTTAGGGTTTAGGGTAGTGTAGGGGTGGGGGTAGTGTTGTAGTGTAGTAGTGTTCTAGTGTTTAGGGTAGTGTAGGGGTGGGAGTAGTGTGGGTAGTGTAGTAGTGTTTTAGGGTTAGGGGTATTTTAGGGGTGGGAGTAGTGTGTTGTGAAGGTGTCGGGTTGTCAGTTACCTTGCATACTTTTACCATGAGTATAGCTTTACCATGCATGCCTTTGCGTTGTAATGGCATGCGTGGTAAAGGCATTCTCGTGGTAAAAGTATGCGATGTAATGGCATACGATGTCATTGACATCGCAAAGTAATACCCGCGTTGTAATGGCACGCGTGGTATTAGTATGCAATGTAATGACATACATCCATCAAAGTGTCTTGGGATGTATTTCCAAACCAACCAAAACAACTTTGACATATTACATTTTAGTGCTTTTTCTAGCTTTGACCTGACTATATCCTGCTTAGGAAACATGTAACAGTTGGAATTAGACCAGAGGGAAGGCAGATTATCTTGGACAAAAGTTAGTGCTGAAAACCTAAAATATATTTGGAAGTGGATGGGAGTTTTTTTTTAATAGGGTCGCTAACAATTTGAGTCGGGAGTGCTCATGAACCATGGTCTATAGATCCTCCAGAAACCCCAATTCGAAATTATGTTCATAGAATGTAACCAGTGTGTGATATTGATAATATTGACATTTGATGTTGTGTGTCTGCAAAAAACATGGAACTTAATGATTTCATTTATTGGAGACTTTAGCTCTGATATTAAAGTGGGGACTTCCTTGCCTGATCAACCCAAAGACGGTCTCAATACTTTGCTAAACACAAGAGGATTGTCGTGTACTGTGAGAAAGTGGTTTATTAGTTAGGGTGGCTTGAGGTCCATCACAATTAAAAAAGCACTGTCTTGTGATGCCCCTGTAAAGGTTTCAGTAATTTAAATCTGAGCTCGACCCTTGGTAGCTTTGGCACAGAGCAGATAGGCTTAACTTAAAGAAAATGTATAAGCATTTAGAAGTACCAAAACAGTTAAAAAGTCACAAACACAGCACAATAAAAATTGCACTCCAATTTAGAAAAATAGAGAATATTTTAGAGAACAAAAGGAAAGTAAAATGACAAAAGCTCAATATAGAGATCGGGAGACAAGAATTTTGAAAATTATAAAATAAAATACCGCCAATGGTTGGCAATGTTTATGTTAGACTGGGACCTACTAACCGTGTTGCAGCGCAGGTCATCTATACCACCCAGGTACGACTCAGTCTGAGGTTTTACCTTGGGGCTAAGTCTTTCTTCTGAAACTAAAAATCCTTCATCATGGCAAAGTAGCAGGCTGTATCCAAGGAGGAGTCTGTGACATCAGATAGGAGTTGAACTAGGTTCCGGCAAAGCCATTGGTTTTGGCTAGAAAAGCTTAGAACGGGAACATTTGAATTTCACACATAGCCAAGTTCTCTTACTGGTTGGATACTTTTGGCTTCTTTGCCCTGTTAAAATATTTACTTTCAGAGCTTGAAATACTTCCGCTTGCCAAGGTTGTGATCTGGAGCAGATGAGGGCTCCATAAGCTTGGACCTTCTAGCTGAGGTTCAGCTGAATTGGATTTGCTGTGGTGGAGAAACTCTGAGAGGGAGAAATCTGTTTCTTTTGCCCAGTGAGCTCGCACCTTGGGCGGATTGGCTTGCCAGGATTGTCCTGTCTTCTGGAGGTCTTGAAGTCCAAATATTTTCTAAGTCTCAGGTTTTCAGAAGTTGAGCAGCAGATGAGTTAGACACAGCCAGGGGTCCCAGGACCTCAGGAAAAGTATTTGGGGTTCAAGTCTCAAGCTTCTAGCTAAATGTAGTCAAAGAAGCATCATCACTATCCCTCCATGCTACAGGATGAGAGTCCAGTAAAAAAATAAGAACAGAGGATATAGTATCAAGTGAATGATAATTATTTCTCAGTATTTCTTCAATTAGGTTTAAGATTGATAACCGAATTCTATGAAGCACTGTCAGGGGGTCAGCTAACATAAAGAGGTCTCATGGGACATAGTAGGAATCTGAGGGGAACAATGTAGCAAAAAATCATGCAGCACAGCCTAGCAAGACACCTTGCTGCGCTGCATGATAGGGAAAGGGCAGGAATGCACCATATTTAACATTATACGGCTCATTCCTGACTTTAAATTGCTAATTTCAGTTTTTTACTTGCGCTGGTACACAATGTGCAGCCTAGCACCAACAAAGGCAACCTTGCACCATCCAGCATGGGTGCCTACATTGTAAGCTGGATTGCTTTTGTGCAGGAAGGAATATGTCAGGAATGATCCATATAATGTTAAATTCCTGCACAAAAACAAACCTATGAGGACTTTTCCTCTTTCTATGTATGCAGCAAATATAGAAAGAAGAAAACGAAGACAAATAAAGATATTTCTCCTTTTTACTCCTCAACTGGTGAGGCGTAGCATTTTGACACATTCCCAGGTCTACTAATCATGGTAAATTTGGGAAGTCAGCAACATCCGTGGGTGGATGTGTGGAAACACCCATGCTCCATCCATAGAACTCCTCTCTGGGGCAGAGTCACACAACACAATGATTTGCATTGCATTACCCTAAATTTATCAAGCCATGTAGGGCCACGCAAGGTGACATTGCGTAGCTTGATAAATCCTACTTAGTAGTTGTGTCGCCCTTATAACCCGTTGTGTGGTGCAAGGGCAACACAACTGCTTGATAAATCTTCGCCTGAGTCTTCTGCTAATGAAGTACCTATTGTAGATAAAAAGGGAAGGGCATATCATCAAGCCGGCGCAATAAAATTATAGCCGCTTTAGTGTCTGTTTTCGGGCGAAAAGCGGCGATAATTTTATCGAAGCATCAGCAAGGTCACGCTATCGTGTGAATCCTTGCCTTAGCATCCTTTTTTCCAACGCCCAGCTATGCATCTCTAATGAGATGCAAAGTGGACGTTCCTTCCCAAAATAACTGGAGAAATGTCGCTAACCGTCATTTCTCCAATTAACAAGGAATCGCTAACCTGCTTAGCAATTGGAAAAGAAGCGCTAACCGCGCTTAACACAGGTTCCTGTATGCCTGCTTTCAAGCTGACTTAGCCATGTAATCCAATGGGAGGAAGTCCACCCTGCCCTATCAGCAAGGTATCGCCTGTCACAGTGCGATTATCGCTGGATAGTCTTGTAGCTATGCATGGATTTCTATCGCTTTGGAGATAAGCGTTGCTGATAGCTGGCTATCTCCGTGACAGAATCCAGCGATAGCCGGCGATAATTATCCTAGCGCTAAGTGCACTTAGCGATAATTATCGCCGGTTGTTGCTGATATGCCCAGGAGTTTTTTGTGAGGAGATGTTAGCATTTCTCACAGAAATCTACTAGTGGGCATGCATAAAAACTTTTCTCCTTTGACTCCGCTAAGTTCACTATGATAAATCAGTTTGCAACCGCAGGTTTGTTCATTTGGGACCCCGGCTGTATGTATGGCAGTGTTGAATCATGTACTAATGTGTTTTCTATTGTATTTCCTGCTCTGTCACTGCTCTTTAGTTTCACTTTTTTAAGTCATGTTACGACTTCTCTATGTTCTCAACCATATTTATAATATAGAGAAATGTTAAAATGATTAATAACTCTGGACTTTTTCGCTACATTTTCTCAGTTTCAAGAAGGTGCCTATGCAACTTGGATGAACCAGCATCACAAAGAAAAGGCTTTCTTTTCAAATATTGATGTCGGTATCATGAGGGCTTTACTTCAGCTACCAATGGTTAAATAAAAATCCAAAATTGAAACACCATTGATGCCCCTTCTATCTGTTATGGACAAGACTGTCAATAAATTCAATCACAGAATATAAAAGATGGACAAACAGTATGGAGGATGAAGAGCAAGTGGCCTAAAGCCAACCATTTAAAAAATATATTAAGTAACACCAACTTGAATGGCTAACTATCAAAACAAACGTCAGCAGTGCATCTGCATCTAGGGATTTGATATACAGAGAGAAAAAGTAAGCAATAAATAGGGTTCCCGGTTTTATGGTGTTTATTTATTTGACATTTCCCTCTGTATTTATCCATATTTATTTTTCGTCAACTTTATCTGTATTTATCCATATTTATTATGGGTTTTGTGAAAAAATAAAGCTGAAATCGTTATATTTCCATATATATTTAGCCAGTAAATATGCAGTTATGCTTGAATGCCTGCCAGGTTTCAGTGATATGAACACCCACAGAAGATAAATCAATGCACTTATATGAAAATATGCACATTTCAGTATCAGCCTCGTGCATATCTATTGCTGTTTAAGCCTCGACTAAAATTATTTTTTTAACCCACTTATCAATCATTCCACACAGTTATGGGCCTGGCAGTCATGGCAAAGTGTATTTAGAATCACTCATAAAGCTCCCAATTTCCGTTTTTATCCACATTTAAAAATAAATTCATACATGAAAATAAATGTTTTTCTGTCTGTATTTATCTGTAAAATCAGTAAAAATGGAAAACAGGGAGCCTCAATTATAAATGGTTTGTGTCAGGAACATATGATGTTACAATTTGCTTCACATCTGCATAAGACACACTGAATTCCTTCATGATATCTTTGGGTCAAGTGAGAGATCGCGTTACACTATAATTTCTCACAGAAAAAATGAGCAGGCATTAGAATACCTCAATGAAGATATCAGAGAAAAAAGTTGGAAACACTGCTACAGGAAAATAGGACAAAGTGTTGTGAATTCAATGACCTGCTGTGTCTTTTGGGGAAAGTCAAAAGGAAAATCAAAGTGGTTGCCTTTAGATTTCCTAAAAATCAAAGTTGCCCAAGTCGGTGGAAAGTTGGGGTAATTCTTTTCTTATTTTAATTTGTATTAATATAAAAATGCTGTAATCAAAAGATAACTTTCAGTCAAAAGAAAAATTGTGTTAAAACACAACCTTTGAAAAAAGCAGTAGTCAGTAATATTAATAAAGCTGTACAATAATGTTAAGGAACTAGACCAAAACTCAAACGGGTTATATTGGATATAAGATAGAATGTGCAAATCAAAATAAACAATGGATGCATCAATTGTGTGGCGTGACGGTCATCATGAAGACTGAACAGACACAGGACTGTCATAAACAGAAAGAGTTATAGAAATGGGCTTTGACCCAATGTAAGACACCATTCACCATATGTCAGCTATATAGTTCAGGATAGTTAAACAACATGACTTCTTAGAGATTAGGAAGGTCCATAAAAGGTCAACTATGGATACTTACTTCCTATATAATCACTGAGAAATGTATGTGAAGTAAATCTAAATGAGCAACTATCCAAGGCATGGAGCACTTGCAATAAGAAATCATTATTTGGACTCCTTCAAATGAACATTTGATTCACAGGTTGAGTGATGTGAGGACGTCTTTACAAAAATGTGGTGCAGATTTCTAAATCTTCTTCATGCAAAATCCGAGGTGGGAAGTTTGGAAATGGTTGCCATGACTAGAAAAGATAAAATTAGGATAAGTTAGATTTGAGAATTGTTGGTTCCTGCTTTCTGTTTCCTTATTTGTGTGTTATGGTTCTACCCAAAGTTTTTTCTGAATAAGTATTGCCGAAATGAAACTGAATTCATAATAGATGTAAATCTGTTTCAAATTGCTTAATGTTCTCTGGATGATTACACATTACCTGTGATTCTGCCTATGTTGTAGTTGAGATCTTGGTGAGGAAAGGTTTATGATTTAGCAAGGTTTGAAGGGAAGCTTTAACGCTATATTCAAAGGTGAATCCCACATATACATGTAGGACTTGTGAAAAATTGTATTACAAATTTGAATTGAAAAACCCATTGTCACACAAACAACGTAAGCATAGAAAGATAGTAAAGTTACAAAAATTGCATTTTTAATTGCTTCTCTGTTATTCACATTTTTTTCAATCATCTATGTATCAGAAGTATTGGATTACAATTACAATGCATTGTACTGTAGTTGAACTGATATAAGGGTTTCATACTGCAGAAGAGAAGCTGAACCATCTTTGAGGGAGTGTTATGTAGCTCCATAAGTAGTGTTTGATTGAAAGGCTATTGGTTTGAAGTGTGGCCTATTTGGGAAGTGTTTTAATGTGATGTATGAAGAACAGTCACACCAGAGTATCTTAATTTGTGTGGCTTTGTAAATAGGAAAACAAATTTAGCGTTGGGCCACGTCGAAAAAGTGATGCATCCCTGAAGCTAAATCTTTGCAAATCTGCGCCTTGGTGTAGAAGAGCAAGATCTTCTAGTCTTTCGGGTGGTCTTCGATATTTCTTCCTTTCACTGGGAGAGAGTTAAACAGTTTTGGCAGCAAGTACTAGAGGAAAGATACACCAAACCATTTGTTATTTTAGAGAGTGATGGTCAGTCAGCTGTCAGTATAGATTGGAGGGTTTGTTGTGAGTATCTATCCCTTTTTCAAATGTAGAAAAATGCATTAGCTATATCCTTTGCTAATATGATCCCTCATGTGGTAGATGTATTGTCACACATGCTCAATATGAGCCCTTTATAAACTTAAAGTGAAACATAAAAGTAAGTTTACAGGAGAGGTGTTTTAGAGTACAAATGATTGAAAACACTGGAATGAACAATATAAGTGACAATTAAATGTGAATCAATAACTTTACCATTTGGTCTGATAGTTGCCTGGTCCAAATGATTAGAATCAACTCAGGAATTCAGAGTCTTGCTCTTTCCCTCTCCTAATCCAGTGTTTCTAGTGGTAGTTGGAAAATGAACATTTGATCTTAAAATCATCACCCCTAAGGCACATCATTATGAAAAGGCCTATTCTTTAGATATTGTACATTTTCAGAATTGGCTTAAGTCATTTTGAACACACATTGGTAAACTAAAGTGAAAGAAAAGGAACATAGGCCATTGGTGTTTGTCTTTTTGTTACTATTATTACAATTACAAAAAACACTGTGTGATGTTTATTCATTTGGTTATCATGCACTACCCTATAAGTTTGACATCAATAAAAAGTGCCATATAAACATCTTTATTTATGCTTATGTTAATTAAGTCAAATGCAACTCTTTGCCCTGATGGTTTAACTGTTCTAGTATCATGCCTGCCATTCTGCTCAGTCTCAATATCTTTGTTTTAAGATGGTTGCTGATTCCTTTATTATTATTTGGTATTGAGACCTGATATTAGTTAGAGCGAAGGTACTCTGAGATGCTGTGCTGCAAAACAGCTAAACAAAGATCAATAGTCAGTGAGCTAATTCATTCTAGCAAGGCGTTCATGTTTATACAGTTAAGTTGCTCTAAAGCCTCTTCATGAACATAGGTGGTTTCATCAAATCACACATTTCTAACAATTGAACATTGAAGCTCCAAACAGGTAAAACCGATTCCCTGGAGGAAGGAGTTTAGCCAGATTACTAATGTCTTTTTTTTGTTCTGTTTACCATATTTTGGAGCAAATACTGCACAAAGGCCAAGCTCACATTGTGTTGTCCAAGGTGCTATGTTTCACATTGTCACATCTATGTGGCTGCTCTGATTATTTACTGGTTTCTGGAGAAACATGAGTAAGTAGTCAATGCTACTTATTCTCTCCAGGCATAACTTTTATGCCTTGACATTAGGTTACACCTCCTAACCAGCAGATACAGGTTTGAAACTATACTTCTGCTATTACTGTGAGTTCAAAATTAGTGTATAAGTTATAGCATTATAATTTTGGTAGTATCAATCATATTATTCATAATCTACACACAGTGGAACAGGGAGTAAAGTCCTCGCAAGTAAGCCTATGTCCAACTCATACTTTTTAAGAAATATGTCACACACCATTACAAAGATGTATATTTTGAGGGATAACAGAAAGCCCTGCTCAAAATTTGTAACAGAAAACATCTCAGTTTATCATTATTCACAAATCTTACATCAGAAAAAAAATCATGGAGTGCATAGCATATATCATTGGAACATATTTTGGATTAATTTCTATGTCAAGCTGGGACAGGAAATTATTTGGTGATCATTTTGATTTTGCCAAGTAAAGAGCCATGCTACAAACTAACAAGTTTCCACTCACCGAACCCATAGTTCCTCCATCTCAAATAGAGGTGAAAGTAACCACCAGGTTCCTGATGGTGTATCCACAGCGTGTTCTGTTTATGTAACCAACGGCCCATCCACCACATCACTAGGGGGTAAGTATGTCAAAGGGACTCACCCATTTAAGGTATGCTTTCCAGCTTAAAATGTGTCCTGCTTGTTATCACTATGCAAGGCATGGCAGACAGGAGAAAAAACCTGCTCAATTGATCCTACATACATGGTGTTCATCACTGAAAGTTGATTTTTTCTATTTCAGAAGCATATCCTTCTTTAGAGGATTATTTCTGAAATAGAAAAAAAAAATTTGCTCATCCTGCCATCGCATGAATTCAGGCCAGCATTTCTGTTGTGAGAATAGTTCTCCCACAGGATCAGTTATGTGATCGTGTTCAAAAAGATCCCAGCTAAGGGGCCGATTACAATGTCGTTCGAAAAGGCTCTGAATGGGATTAGGTATTGCAGAATTCCATTTGGAACCCTCGTTTCTGAATGAATCGTATATCAATACATCAATCAATTACAGGCTTATTAAATGCGACTACTCACCTGTAAGGGTCTCAAGGCGCTGGGGGGAGGGGAGGTGCAGCTTCCAGTTCATCACGGTCTGTTGAAGAGCAATGTTTTGTGGTTCCTCGTGAAGATGGGGAGTGATGTTGTCTGCCTGAGGTGGAGCGGTAGGGCGTTCCATGGTCTGGCCACGAGGAAGGAGAAGGACCGGCCTCCTGATCTGGTTTTTCTAGCGCGGGGAACTATGATGTAGGAGAGCTGGGCTGATTGTAGGGTTCTTTGGGGTGCGTGGAAGTTGATTCGGCTGGTGAAGTATGCTGGTCTGGTGTTGTGGAGGGCTTTGTGTGCAAGGGTGAGGATCTTGAAGGTGATTCTAGCCTGGATGGGGAACCAGTGGAGTGTGCGCAGGTGTTGGGAGATGTGGCAGTGTCGTGGTAGGTTGAGGACCAGTCTTGCGGCGGCATTCTGGATGTTTTGTAGCTTCCGGGCGAGATTTTTGTTTATTCCGGTGTAAAGTGCGTTTCCGTAGTCGTGTCTGCTGGTGACGAGAATGTGGGTGACGATTTTTCTGTGCTCGAGTGGGATCTATTTGAAGGTCTTCCGCAGGAGGGGGAGGATGTGGAAGCAGGAGGATGTGACGGAGTTGATCTGGCGGTTCATTTTGAGCTCAGAGTCTAGGATGTTTCCAAGGTTGCGTGCGTGGTCCTTGGGGGCGGGTGGGCTACCGAGGGCAGGGGTCCACCAGGTGTCATTCCAGGCATTGGGGTGTGGGCCCATGATGAGTACTTTTGTATTGTCGGTGTTGAGTTATAGGCAGCTGCTTCTCATTCACTTGGCGACAGCTTCCATGCCTTCTTGGAAGTTGTGTTTGGCTGTGTTGGCTTCGTTGGATAGGAAAAGGATGAGTAGGGTGTCATCTGCGTATGAAACAATTTTGAGTCCATAGGTTTTGACGATGGGGGCGAGAGGAGCCATGTAGACGTTGAAGAACGTTGGGCTGAGGGAGGAACCCTGGGAGACTCCGCAGGTGGTTTGTGTAGGGTTCGAGAGAAAAGAGGGGAGTCTGACTTGCTGTGTTCTGCCGGAGAGGAAAGAGTAGATCCAGTCGAGGGCCTTGTCCTGGATACCTGCGTTGTGAAGTCTGTGTATTAGAGTGCGGTAGGATACCGTGTTGAAGGCCGCTGAGAGGTCGAGGAGGATGAGGGCTACTGTTTCTCCTTTGTCCAGTAGGGAGCGGATGTAGTCTGTTGCGGTGAGGAGGGCGTTTTTTGTGCTGTGTTTTTTTCTGAAGCCGGATTGTGACGGGTTGAGGATGTTGTGCTCTTCGATGAAGGTGGCGAGTTGGCTGTTGATGGCTTTCTCAATGACTTTCGATGGGAACGGGAAAGGGAGATGGGTCTGAATTTTTAAGGCCGGTGGCGTCTGCCGAGGGCTTCTTCAGGAGGGGGTTGATTTTGGCATGTTTCCAGTTGTTGGGGAAGGAGGTGTTCGCCAAGGAGCGGTTGATGGTGTGGTGAAGTATGGGTGCGATAGTGTTGGCGGCTCTGTTGAAGATGTGATGGGGGCAGGGGTCCGTGGGGCCCCGGAGTGGATTGACTTCATCATCTTCAGTGTGTCTTCGGTGGTGAGGGCTGTCCAGCTGCCAATCGTCCGTTTTGGGGTGTCGGGGGTGGCTGGTGGGGGTTCTGTGTGTTCATTTCTTCATCGAAGTTGTTGTAGATGTTCTTGATTTTGCGGTGGAAGCAGGTGCTGAGGTTGTTGCAGAGGTCTAGTGACCGGGGGAATCTCGACTAGCTGGTGGGTTGGGTGAACTCCTTGATGATGATGAAGAGTTTTTTGCTGTTGTGTGAGTGTGTGGAGGTTCTGTCTTCAATTGAAGCTTTCCTTGTGTTTCTGATGACCTGGTGGTGGGCGGTGGTGGGGGCTTTGAAGTTGTTGTTGGCTTCTGTGGATTTGGAGTTCCTCCAGGTCTTCTCGAGGTGGCGGCAGGTGCGCCTGGACTCTCGGAGTTTGGGGTTGAACCATCAGGCCTTCTTGGTGTGTGAGTTGTTGTTCTTCTTGAGGGGGGCTATGCTGTTGACGCTCTTCGGTGACCCATCTGTGTAGAGTTCGGGCGGCGGTGTTCGGGGAGTCGTCTTCTGTGGTGGTCGGGGTGGAGTTGCTTAGTGAGGAGGTGAGCTGGTCATTAGTGATTTTGGTCCAGTTCCTTCGTGGGAGCCGGTGCTGGTGTCTGTGGATGGTGGGTGTTCTGGAGGTGAAGTAGATGCATCGATGGTCTGTCCACGGGAGTTCAGTGGTGTGGTTGAAAGTGATGGAGTTTTCTGTTGAGAAGAGGGGGTCAAGGGTGTGTCCTGCTGAGTGCGTGGGTACGGTCATGATCTGGCCAAGTCCAATGTTGTGGAGGTTGTCCGGGAGGGATGCGGTGTTTGGGTCTAGTTGGTTGTCGAGGTGGAAGTTGAGGTCTCCCAGCAGGGTGCAGTTGCTGGATGCGATGGCATGCGGAGAGATGATGTCTGTGATGGAGTCGGTGAATGGTCCGCAGAGTGCAGGGGGTCATTACATGAGGGTTCCCCTGAGGGTGGTGGTAGGGGAGGTCAGTATCTTAAAGTGCAGGTGTTCCATCAGGTCTGTGGTCTCGTCGGGTTAGTGTGCTCAGGTGGAGGGTTGATTTGTGGATGATGGCGATTCCTCCTCCCTGGCGGGTGGGGTGGTCCTTCCTGGAGATCTTGTGTCCTTGGGGAATGGCAATGGCGATATCCAGTCCCGAGGTGGCGTTGGTCCAGGTTTCGGTAAAGAATGCTATGTCTGGGGTGGTGCTGTCGAGGAGGTCCCAGATTTTGGTGGCGTGTTTGTGGAGTGAACGGACGTTGAGGAGGATGCATTGCAGTGCCTTTGGCTTGGGTGCGTTCTTGCTGGAGGGTTGTGCTGGATCTGCATTCCTGGTGGTGCTGAAGGTGTACTGGTAGCGGTGACTGCTGAAGATTCGGTGGGTGTTGGCTGGGGATGCTGACTTGCAGTTGTTGTTGCGGCCTGGGTCGAGTGGGTGGAGAGCTGCTGGGTGGTAGTGTTGGTATTGCAGAGGTCCAGGGTTCCTGGCGCTGGTTGCGGTCTGGTCGCGGACGGGCACAGATGGGCTTGCCTTTGGCGTGCCGGCGGCACGCCTGTGCTGTGGCTGGCATCTTACAGGGGAGGTGGTAGGAGGTGCAGCTGGGAGGCAGGAAACGGTGGAGGGGAGGGGCCGCTGGGGCAGCAACAGTGGGTGGGGGCAGGAAACGGGCAGATATGGCACAAAATGAGAGAAACAAAAGGGCACAGTGAGATAGACAACAACAGGTGCAACAAGGCAGAAAACAAACAAACAATGCAAGCAAGGCAAAAAATCAACAATGTGAGCAAAAGCGAAGCGTGCCAAGGCAATAAACAAGTGAACAATGCAAACAGGCAACCTAGGCTCAAACCCCTACCAGCCTGTGCAGAGGCACAGCACAGCAGACCAGAGCTACGGGGGGAGAGAGCAGGTCCCTGGCCGAGGTCAGAGGTCCTGCTCGCGCTCACCATGCAGCGGCCGGCATCTTATAGGGGAGATGGGAGGGAGGTGCAGCTGGGAGGCGGGAGCGGGAAACGGTCGTGGGTAGGGGCCGCGGGGGCAGCAGCGGCGGGTGGGGGGGCAGGAAACGGTCAGAAACGGCATGAAATGGGAGAAACAAAAGGGCACAGTGAGATAGACAACAACAGGCGTAACAAGGCAGAAAAACAAACAAACAATGCAAGCAAGGCAAAACATCAACAATAACAGGCGCAACAAGGCAGAAAACAAACAAACAATGCAAGCAAGGCAAAACATCAACAATGTGGGCAAAAACGAAGCGCAACAAGTCAAAAAACAAGCGAACAATGCCACCAGGCAACCTAGGCTCGAACCCCTACCAGCCAGGGCAGAGGCACAGCATGGCAGACCGGACCTATGGGGGAAGAGAGCAGGTCCCTGGCCGAGGTCAGAGGTCGTATACATTTCCCAACAAGTGATTACGATGCCTGAAAACCATTCGGGTAGTCTGAATCGGTTCCAAAAGTCATTTGGACAGCCTGAGTCTTTCGGAGCCGACTCGTACAGCTCTATGGACACAGTTTCA
The DNA here is from genome assembly GCF_964204655.1 of Triturus cristatus. Lineage (NCBI taxonomy): Eukaryota > Metazoa > Chordata > Amphibia > Caudata > Salamandridae > Triturus > Triturus cristatus. Next base: position 358,699,947 of record NC_140595.1, read on the forward strand.
GAATGAGCGAATACAGTGACCGATTCGGACAGCTGTTCTGATTCGGTCTGCCCGACATAAAAAGGCTGTCGGAATTTGTCTTTGGGGGGCTGATGCGGGCCCCCCTTCACCCGGCGGCATTCCGATTGGGGCCTGTAGGGGTACCCAAGGGACCCCTCTTCCCAACCATGCACAATGTGTCAGGCACCATGGGGTGCCTGCCACAGGGTCCAAGGTTTTCCCCAACCACCCCTTTTTTCATGGGGAGCCTGTGTTCTCGTTCAGCTCCCATTGAAGTCAATGGGAGTCCGACCGAACGGTGTTGGGAAGCATCGTATTTGATTGTTTGGACTCGCAGGACGCGATTCATATGGAAATGATTCCGAGACCGATTTATTTGAAACAGTTTCTGAACAACATTGTAATCAGCCCCTAAAATGGTAGTGATCTTGTGGATCAAGGGTTGTCCTTCACTGGGATGGTGGAGGCAGGGCATCCTTTGTTTTGGCAGCCTAGCAGATCCCCAGACGAGGTCAGAATGACCTCCAATCTGGTTATGAAACTATGAGGATCAATATACCTTCTTAAACATGGCACATTTCATTGCTATTACAAAGTTTTGAAGTAACAGTGCCCATCCAGTGCAGTTTTGCTTTTATTTCTTTAATTCAGTGAAACCTCAAACTTGACTGAGCATAACTCCTTAGAAAAAAGGATTAAGCTTAGGCTTTGCTTCAATATTAGATCGTTTCACTTACACATCCACTTTTTCATATGTATTGGTACTTACAGGTGACACAATACTGTGTCATCAGCCCCGAGAATCTTTTTAAAAAAAATCCCTTGCTGTCAATATTTCTAATTATTCTCCCAAATGCTATAAACTATTTTTCTGCTTTGAGCACTATACTTTAAATTTGTCATTGAGCTTGCTCACTTATCTCTCGCTCCTCTTATCCTGTTGCAGCTGTTCAGTGGTCTCAGAGTTGACATTTATGGGCCTCAAACAATACCTGCCCAGTCAGTTCTTTCAAAAAGGCAGTTGGGACCTGTACAAACTTGGGTTATTTGTTGAAGGGGATGAAAATCCACTTCAAGTATTAATCAGAATCCTATCAGGGTAAGCCACAAATGTCAATGTATAAACCTGTGCTTAATCCTGGTACCCTGACGCAAAACAGCCAGGATTAACTTAGAGGCAATGTCTAAAGCCATATGCAAAACTCAAACAGTAATAAAGTGAAAATGTAACACAAGTAAAATTTACCAAAGCAATTTAGAAAAATAGAGATTTTTTGAGATGTAAAGGTATATCAAAATTTCAAAAATCCAATCAGTAGAACTGGCGTTATAAATTTTTCAAATTTAAAGTTCAAAATAGTGTCAAAGTGTGAGAAGCACCAACTGTGGGTATCTGGTTGCGATGGACAGGGACACATTTGCAAGTTCCGGCAGACTTCAATAGGGTGCAAGGCACATGTCTGGAGCAGGATCATCCTGCTGGAAGTTTTACCTTCTGACTTTGATGCAAGGCTGCACGGCTCAACTCTGAGGGGCTCTGCACCACTCTGTGTCGCACTGCATTGCTTCCAGTCAGAAGCGGCACAGCTCTGTAGGGCTATGAGTAAATTACAATTAAAATGAGCAGAAGAAGTATTTTTTAGCTGTTCCCTATCTGAATTTATCGATAATCCTGGTAAGTGAAACTGTGCATGTGACGTGTGAATACCCACTAACGCCTGTAATGTGCATGCATACAAATCAAACACAAGCAAACATCCATTTACAAACAACAAACAACACTAGTGTTACATCATGGGAGATGTAGTCTGTGACAAAATAAGTGTAGTGAGGGAATGACTTGAGCTTATAAACATTGTAAAACCACTGAAACAGTGAAACATATATTTTATTATGTACTGTCATCTCTTTTGTCACATAGACACACCATTGGAAGCAGCAGACATTGATGGGGACACACCGGGTAGTCACGAGCCAGAGCAAATGGAGGAAGAGCAGGACGTTGCGGAAATGAGTGGGGACAGGTCCACTGACGTCACATCCACTGTGGCTGCAACCACTACAGTGTCAACACCGACTGTCACCTTTGCAGCGCAGCAGGACATCACACCACCAGGCCCTCTGTCCACCCGTGTGCGTTTCTCACAGAGAACCCAACAGTCCCAGCGTCAGTCCCAAGGTCTGTCCACCACTGGGTCAATCAGCCAGGCCATGTCTGATTCCATTGACAGGGAAATGCTGCAAATACAGTGCCTGCACATTCAAATACAAAGACAGATAAATGTCCCAGGGCTTACGTATGGTCACACTCAAACTGGCACAAAATCAGGCCAGAATCGAAGCCAAATTGGATACCCTCACCAGCACAGTGGCCGACTTAGCCAAGGAGTGGTCTGCAGAAAGAGAAAATCAGAGCCGCATTGAGCGCAGCAGGGGACCGAAAATGGACAATCTCACCAGGGCAATCAATAGGCTGGTGCATGCATTTAATAGACAAAGCCAGCGCACACTTGGCCTACAATTGGAGATGGGCCACTATAGTGGCGATGTAGCACGTGGCCTAGAAACAATTACAGCTGCAGTAGAAACACTGCAGACGAATCAGATTCTTGGGGATGTTTGCATTGGTGACACCGACAGTGAATTGTCTAGCCGTGGCAGCATATCATCCACGGACCCACCCATGTTGCGCTGAAGCAGCAGCCGCCACCTTGGGCTGAGTAGTGGCACCTTTGGCCAGGCTCCACGCAGTGGCAGGAAATTAACATTTTGTGGCCCCCAAACATCTTTAATGTGTCTTTAATTTCATTAGTATTGGTGACAAAACCCAGTTATTTTCCATTATGAGGCATAATACTACAGTTACTGATGGACATGTTGTCCTACTTTGAAAATGGATGTGTGAAAATTAAAACATCCATTGTTATTCACAATTAGTTCTGTGTTTTGTACAGCTGAGTAGCTAGCTGGTGTGTACGTACCTTTCAGAAAAAGTCGTTGGCAATCTGGTCTCTCCTCTGCTGCAGCGCTACCATTCCTTAATTGTTGGACAGGTGGTCTTGGGCCATCATCCTCAGAATCTGTGTCAGACACATCCATTGGCAGTCCACCCCTGCAGGCCGTGTTGTGCAGCATGGCACATGTTGACGCAATTTTACAGACTGTCTCTGGTGCATACTGCAGAGCTCCCCCACTCTTATGTAGGCATCTGAAGCGTGATTTCAGTATACCAAAAGTACGCTCAATCACTATCCTTGTGCGCCTGTGTGCAGTGTTGTACCGCCTTTCATGTATGTTGTTGGGAGACAGATATGGTGTGAGGATCCACGGACGCGAAGCATACACATTGTCATATGTAGTGAGACATATGATGTTGATGCTAAATGCTTACAGATATGCAAGTACATTAACAAAAGTCTGGGGACAGGTGATAACATTACCTAGGAGGTATCCATAATCAAAGTCACCTCTTTCTAACCTTTGATTTAGACCACTGTGCCGGAAAATGAATACATCATGGGTGCTTCCTGGGTATTTGGCTACAATATCTGTGAGGATGTTTTCTACGTTACACACTACTTGGATATTGAGGGAATGCGTGCTTTTTCTGTTATAAAAAATGCATTCAATGCGGGATGGTGGACATATGGGCACATGTTTCCCATCTATGCACCCTATTACCTGTGGAAATCTTGCATTGTCACGGGGCATGTATATGTATTGATGTATGTGGTGTAGCATTGCGTCTAGGAAATCATGGAAGAAATGCAAAAGCGCACTCTGAGACACACCACCAGCCACTGCAATGACATCCTAGTAACTACCAGTGGCCAAGAGGTGGAGGGAGCACAACACCTGCATATGTGTAGGAATAGCATTGCTGCGCACGGTTCTACTCTCAAGTTGTGGCTTCAAGGTGTCAATGAGCTTTAGTATGACCCTGCTAATTAGCCTGTACTGATCATAAATCTCCTCTTCTGTCTTATCCAACAATGTCAGCCTGACTCTTGATTTCCTCTCCTGTCTTCTCCTCTGCAATGTCGCCATTATCCGCCTCCTCCTTGCTAACACATACAGGGCAGCCATTGTGGAAAGGTTTGTGATGCATTCTGGGTATGTTTTTATAGGTCGAACCTGATTAACACCTGTTTCAGCTTAGTGGTAAATTGCATGCGCAAAATAGTTTTTTGTGCGATATCCCAATTTGCGACTAGTCTGTACATGCAATTTTGCGAGTCGCAAATTGTGATACGCAATTTGGTTGACGCAAATTGCATGAGCTTATATTACGAGTCGGTTCTTACTCGCAATTTTTTGGGGGCAATTGCGAATGCTTTTTGTACATCAGAAACGGACATTTTTGCATGCGCAAATCATTTTGCAACAGACTTTGCGCATGCAAAATGGTCGTACAAGACTTTGGAGTATTTTCATTTCCAGGACATGTAAATCATTAATATACAGTCTAACTTTTTAAATACCATGCAGACTACCTAAGAACCTTTAGGACCTGCTTTAGGTATGACTTATAAGTATTGAAAAGAAAGGTGTAGGGCTGGCAAAAGGGGTATTTTGCCAAATCTCACTGGCAGTTTTAAACTGCACTATGGTCTGCAGTGACAGGACTGAGGCATGTCTTTCAGTGTTACTTTTGTAGGTGGCACAATGTGTCCTGCCGCCCGCTTGTAGCATTTAATTTACAGGCCCTAACTACATATAGAGCCAGATACTTGGGATTTATAAGTAAACTAAATGTGGCAATTAGGTGGATGCCAATTTGACCATGTTTGAAAAGGGAGAAGCACATGCACTTTACCACTAAATAGCAATTCAAAGGCTACCAAAATGAGTTCAGGAAAAAGAAGGCAAAAATCTGATGAGAGTTTGCAGAAAGGGCACATTTGCAACAGGAAGCAGTGTGAGGTCTTTGCCTCTCAGAAGTATTGTAGAGCATGTAGTTGGGCGGTGTGATTCTCGATGGAAATGCAGAAATCAATGTCCCTAATCTCTCTCCGTCACTCTCTCTGTCCCGCTGCTAGGTCATCAATTCCACAGCATGCCTTGTGAGGTATCTGATTCTCTATGGATCCAGCTCCTATGCTCTTACTGGTGATTTAATGTACATCTCCCTTGGATCCTCCAGCTCCCATGGCTTCCGACAGGCCAATTTCAAGTACCAATGTGAACCAGATTTTAAAAAACTAGCAATACCTTTTTCACATTTAGGAATCATTTAGTTAAAATCTAAAAAAAAGTCCCTTTTAGCTTTGGGCAATATTTCTTAGGCAATAGTCATCACAAGCAACTTCAATTTTGTATTAAATCAAGTGTTAAAGAACCCATGTACCTTTCACGCTCATAATCACCCAACACTTGCCATGCACCAGCATGCATTTAATAAGTGTGTGGCAAAAGACAAACTTTAAGGACTGAATTGATCAAAAGAGGAGTGGTTTAAGAGAAAGAAGACAAAAGCTAAAATAAGCACCGAGGGTGCAGTATGGAGATTTGGCTTTCATGCAGATTTGTGCAATGGGAAACATTGATCCGAAGATGTAAAGGGCGTTAATTTTTGAGACATAATTTGATACACTGACAAAATGTCTGTTTTCATTCATTCAATCCATTTAATAGTAAAACCAGTATAAGCATATTAGAGTTCCAGATTTACATAAATAACAAATTCAGTATGATATTATTGAAAGCTAGGTAGATTAACTCCACCATTCACATTTGCATTCTATAGTTTTTCATTTTTTCTTTGTCAAAAATGTATATATGATAGTATAGAAATTGTGATCTGATCCTTTATTAGGAGATCATTGGTTGAGGATGACATTGAATAACAACTTCAAGAGTTTGCTTTAAATATAGGGCATTGTAAATTTGGATATTATTTGGGAAGTTTTCATTTAGGTAGCATTGATATACATAAGAGTATAGGTCAGATGAACAGCTCAGTTGAAACATGAAATTTTGATTGATTTTGAATTTTTAGAAATAGTTACTTGGCAAATGCTGGATGCGAGCAATTTCACCTTAAATGATAAATACTATTCTACAACAAGGAATATGGACTTTTAATCAGTTGAAGTGTTACTTCTGAGAAGCAATAGCTGTACGAAAGCATGGATGAGTGTCCCTTTTTATGAAAGATTTCTAAGGTGGCATTGATTAAGGGTATCTTCAGTTATGGCTTTTTTCCCTTCATTTCCTCGACACTGTTTCTTTGTTTCTTTTATATTATATGCATTTATGTATTTATGATTATTTATCATTATATACTGTTGTTATTATTGTATGGCAGAATGCAAACACAATAACCAATGAATTGATTGAGATGCCGTATATCAAAGTATTATATAGGGTTGCCTGTAATCAATTTTTAGTTGATGGTTTTGATGGATGTGAGAAAATGAAATGTATGGAGCTTGTGGAAAGATATTCTGAACCAGTTAGTTTGTTAGATGATTTGCTTAATGTAAGCAGGTATCATTAGTGTGGTAAAGAGGCATGCAATCACATGAAAACTATTGTATTGTGGTTTAAATCAAATATACCTGAAATGAATGGGTGCTTTTTTATGAAAGAATGTTTTTTCTGTTTGATATTTCTTTCACTTAATTTTTTTCACTCCATAAAGTGATAAATATCAATGTAAAAATATTGGTGTATAAATGTGATGTATTTAATGTTTGGCTGTGTCCTAATTGCTAATTGTTTCTTTGATATTAATTTTAATAGTCCTGAAGAGCGGCACTTCATTTAAGCCAAGAAACAAGTGTTAGCTGTTTTGCAGCAATATTAATTATAAAGCAGCATTGAGTTTGATATGAATTGGACATGAATCTATTCTTCACAGGTACATAACTGTTATATGAAAAGGATTCATTATTGAAATTAATGTTGTAATGATTGTGTAAAGAAGAGTGTTACACAAAACGTGGGTAATTGGGTATTTTGTTTTACAAATGAGAAGTTGGCTTAACATTCACCAGACCCAACAAGGCATCTGTCCCAACCGTCCATCAACAACACTAAAGCCCACCCAGATTCCATATTCTAGAAAACTACACAACTTCCACAAAAAAATAATAAAAAAAATATATGTATTTTTTAAACATAAGAACACTTGAAACCGTACAAAGTCTTTCAATTTCATGGGAATATTCCTTACTCGTGTACCGTTCCTCACCACCACATGATCCCACTTCCCGATACTCGACTTTAAACCTAATCCTTGCACACTAGAAGCTCCCCCACCAGCTTATTCGCAATCTCCATCACTTAGCACTCCTAAACTAACATTCATACCACTGGGATCTGTAATTTGCTCATGAACGTTCCTAGCCACATTGTCTTCATGTGAGACATCCAATTCATTGTACACATCAATATCTGAATTACCATCCACCATCCACCACACCAGTCAAAACACCTGCCTTATCGGAGACATCATTTCACACAGAAATTCTTCTGAAATTCCGTATTTTACCACCCTCAATTCTCACAGCATTGCTGAAAACGTCTACTACATTCACAGGGTCTGACCACTTAGCAAATCTTTAATTTAACACATTATCCTGTTCCACCCTTACCACATCACCAACTTTCAACTTAGACTTCACAACTGAAACTTTGAATCTACTTCCCCTCATTTTCTTCTGACAACTCTCTACTCTCTTTCTGACGCTTGAAAAGTCCATCTCTGTGTTATATGCATTTCTCACCTTCAACCACCACGGCGTCAATTTAGAACCTGGCTTCCTACCACGCAACCTCTCAAACGGAGACAACCCTGTAACAGAATTAGGTGACGTCCTATAAGTCAATAAGGTGGATCTTAAAGTTTTCCTACATGGTAAACCACTCTTCATGGCTTGTTGTACAGATCCTTTACCCACTCTATTAACGTGCTCAATTCAACTGTTGGCCTGGTGGTGATAATTGGAGACTATTTTGTGCAAAACACCACATCTTCTTAAGAAATTCTCCATCTCTTTGCTTACAAATTGTGAACCATTGTCCGATATGAGTTCTTCAGGTATACCTTCACAACAAAAAACATCAAAAATTCAAAGACCTGCGTAGAAGTACCCTTTTCCACCATTTTCAATTCCGGACTTTTGGTGAAATAATCCACTGCTGCAATAGCATACATTTCCACACCAGGTAATATTCCAAATGGCCCCAAAATGTCAATCCCTAATCTTCGCCAAAGCCCTTGAGCATGCTTAATGGGACTTACATCAACAGCTACTGGTTTTGCTGATTTGTCACTGTTTGCACAAGGACTACACTGTTGCACCCAATTATCGATCATACCACTCATCCCAGGCCACCAGTAGAATTCATGTATTCTCTTCTTTGTGGTGGACATATCCATATGCCCTTTAGGAGCCAAGTTGAAAATAAGTTCTATCAAATTTTGTGGTGCAACAATTTTGTCACTCCTAACAATAATTCTGTCTGAAAACATGAATTCCTCCCTGACCTTGAAAAAGGATGCCAACTCACCACTCAATTTCCTCTCCTCTGGCCAACCTCTGCTCAAATAAGACCGAACATCATGCAAAACACAATCACCTTGCATTGCTTCTTTCCAAAATTCCGTAGATTTCATACCCATGGAATTCTCATTAGCATTCCAACCAATAACATCATCCAGAGTGTACACCACATCACACTCCACATCTTCTATCACAGAAACTTCATCTCTGACCAGTAACCGTGACAAACAATCCACATGTACATTAGCACGACCCAGAACACATTCCACCACATATTGATATTCTTGCAACTTAGCAGCTCATCTCGCTAACCGAGCTGTTAATGTTCTTCCACCACCCACAGCTAATATAATTACCAGCAGCTCATGGTCCAGCCTCAGAGTAAACTTTGTCTCCCACAAGGACTGGCAAACTTGTTGCACAGCCTATGTACAGGCCATCAACTTCTTCTCATTGGTAAAATAGTCACACACAGCATTATGTAACATCTTTGAGGAATGTGACACTGCCCATACACTCTGCTATATCTTTCTGCATGAGCACTGTCCCTAGACCAACACTGCTGGCATCCACCAACACTATGCATTCTCCACCAAGGATGCACTTTAGTAAAGTAATCCTGTACACAATTCCCATAACATTCTGTCAACCCTAAAAAGAATAGCAATTGATCCTTTGAAATTGGCTCAGGGGCATTCAATATACTTTCCACATGATCGTGTTTTGGTCTAATGCCTTCTTTTGAAATTTCATGCCTTTAATATTCCACTTTACCTTGTCTGAATTTGCACTTAGAGAGTGTCAAAGTAAGACCTTTATACCGCAATCATTTCAAAATGGTCTGTAGATTCTAGACATACTCTTCATGTTCCTTTCCAAAAGATCAGAATATCATCCTTGAAGGCAATAGCCCCACTGACCACTTCCAAAACATGTTTTTATAAGATGCTGAAACACAGAAGCGGCACTCACCAACCCAAAACGCATGCATACATATTGAAACATATTGAAACATACCCTCCAATGTGTCAAATGCTGTAAGATGTCTGGATTCCTCCTGTAATTCCACTTGATGATAGGGACTTGCCAAAGTTACAGTTGAAAAGGCAGGAGCACCGACTAGTGTATATATAAACTCATTTATCTTAGGGAGGGGATGTTTGTCGATCCAAATTCTCTTTGTTTAAACTGCGTAAGTCTACACACACATAAATATCACCAGATCCTTTTAGAGATAATACAATAGGAGAAACCCAAGGAGAAGACTCTATGCGTTGGATAATTTCCTTTTCCACTGAATCGTTCAACATTATTTTGGGTTTGTCCCTGTAGGCCAACGGCACATTCCTCACTTTGTGTCTCACAGGTATTAGACGTTCATTAAGTATAATCCTATGTTTGAAACCAACACACTTCTCCATACTACCTTAAACAAATATATAGTTGTTTAAAATATTGTTTTTTAATTAGTGTTATATGTTTTAGTAATTATTTTAAGTGTATGTGATGGTACTTTTTTGTTCCTTTTGCCGCGCGGACTGCTGCTTGTATTGCGCTATGCCCATGTTGTTTTATAAAAAAGCAGAAACTTACTAGAATCCTGTGTTAAAAGGGGAATTTTAATCCACAGCATTTGCCAAACTCACTCGGCGCTTCACTTCCTGCCACTCCCCTCCCCATGCCCCCAGCCAATCGGCCGCAAGGAGGAGGAGATAGAGGGCGGGACTTAGTCGTTAACGCTCGCCGCAGCGCGGGAGCAGGGAATTGTTCCTTTTGCTGCGCGGACTGCTGCTTGTATTGCGCTATGCCTATGTTGTTTTATAAAAAAGCAGAAACTTACTAGAATCCCGTGTTAATAGGGGAATTTTAATCCACGGCATTTGCCAAGCTCACTCGGCGCTTCACTTCCTGCCACTCCCCTCCGCAGGCCCCCAGCCAATCGGCAGCAAGGAGGAGGAGATAGAGGGCGGGGCTTAGTTGTTAACGCTCGCGGGAGCAGGGAATTGTTCCTTTTGCCGCGCGGACTGCTGCTTGTATTGCACTATGCCAATGTTGTTTTATAAAAAAGCAGAAACTTACTAGAAACCTGTGTGAATAGAGGAATTTTAATCCACGGCATTTGCCAAACTCACTCGGCACTTCACTTCCTGCCACTCCCCTCCCCAGGCCCCCAGCCAATCGGCCGCAAGGAGGAGGAGATAGAGGGCAGGGCTTAGTTGTTAATGCTCGCCGCAGCGCAGGAGCGCAGCGGATACGCGCCGAAGGCGCGCCAAAGGCAAGCCTGTTTGCGCCCGGCCGGGACCAGGGGCCAAAATCCATGGCCAAATGATCACATACTCCACTAAAACACTGCGCTCACTAGCTAGCCGCTGCTCGCCCCTCAACCTGTCTACTCAAAACTGCCTAAGGGAACACAACATATACTCTGAACCCTATCTCCATGTGATTCCCATCACCCCATGCCCTCATCACCCTACCACTATCACTCCCAAAACGGCAACGAAGCTCGCTCTACGCATCCTCTATCTCAACACCCGCTCGCTGGTCAAAGACCAACTGGACATCTTTCTGTTACTCAGCTTTGAGAAACCAGATATTCTTCTGATCACTGAGACCTGGCTTACCCAGGATTCTGCACCAGACATTCTAGCAGCACTCCCCTCGGAATATTACATATTAGCTGAAAATCGACCTCAGGGCAAAAACGGTGGTGGAGTTGCCGCCATCATCCACAAAGATCATGTCTTCAATGCTCTTACCCCTCTGGTCCTCCCGGAGGTGGAGAACTTAGTTATCAAGTTAGATGCCATTACTGGCTCTATCATCTTTGTGTTAATCTATCGACCCCCCCATGCCACGCCCGCATTCCCGTTAGCCCTAAGCGAACAAATGGCAAACCTGGTCACTAATTATGCTAGCATCATGCTCATAGGCGACTTGAACTACTGGTTCAATGACGCCCGGGGTGGGCCACATGCTGCTGAACTATCGGAATTACTCGCCAACCAGAACCTTATTCAACACGTCTCCTCCCCCACCTATGCTAAAGGACACACCTTGGACCAAATATGGTCCTCAAATCTTACCCTATCGGCGCTCACTGTCTCACCCTGCATATGGTCTGACCATTACCTAATCAACCTCACAGTCACCATCAACCCTAAAACTAAGACTTCCTCAACAGGTGGAGGCATGTCCAGAAAATGGAGGTCCGTCGATAAATTAGGCTTCATTGACACTTTAGCAAGGTCTTTACCCACCTTTAACCCAGACGTTAACACCATGGACACCGCGATCTCGGATTGGCTATTGAAGGCTTATGACTCTCACGCCCCACTCACCAAATTCACATGGATTCGACACATAGACGCTCATAAGTGGTTCTCCACAGAGCTAAAAAAACAAAAGCTCGAGTTACGGCAAAAAGAAAGAAAATGGAGACTAAAATATACCATGGAGGACAAACTTCAGTTCTCCTCAGCCCGAAATGATTACAAAAAGGCTATACGTGAAGCCAAAGCGACATATTTCTCAGCCAGAATACTTAATGCTCAAAACAAATCTAAAGAAATGTTCACAATAATCAATGACCTTTGTAACACAGACAGAACCCACCCCAATCAGCCACCTGCACAGGAGTTCTGTAATTCCCTCAATACCTATTTTTTGGCTAAACTATCCACTGTCAAAGCCAGCATTCCCGCCACTTGCTGTGCGGATAACATAGACTCCGTCACAACAAACCCCTTCACCATGGATCATTTCCCTGCCTTATGCCCCCAGACTCTATTAGATCTGCTGGCTCGAGTTAAATCAGCTCCCCCAATGAATGTTGTCTCCCACACATTCTAAAGGATGCCCTGTCTAACCTTCCCCACTGTGTACTCCCCTTCCTAAATGAATCTCTCCTCCAAGGTAAGGTTCCCACTGCCTTCAAGAACGCGATAGTGGTCTTGTTACCAAAAAAACCTGGGGCTGACCCACTGAATCCTTCCAACTATCGCCCCATCTCTCTTCTCCCCTTCCTCGCAAAGATTCTCGAGGCCCACGTCGCCAGGTCCCTCTCGAACTTCATCGAACAGTCTGATCATCTAGAACCTAATCAAGCTGGGTTTCGCCCTGCCCATTCTACTGAAACAGTTATCCTCGCTGTATTGGGCACCTTGCGAGCAAACGCTGACAAAGGCATCCATCAGGCACTCATTCTTCTGAATCTGTCGGCTGCGTTCGACACGGTGGACCACAACATCCTACTGTCCCGTGTCAAACAAGCAGGCATACAAGGCCCTGTATATAACTGAATCAAGTCATTCCTCGAAGACAGAACACAGGCAGTTCGTCTTGGTACTTTCACCGCTCCCAGGATTGCCACCTCCTGCGGTGTCCCCCAGAGCTCGTCGATCTCCCCTCAATTATTCAATCTTTATCTCAAACCCCTCATTAACTCCTTAAAATACAGGAAGGTAACCACCTTCAACTACGCAGACGACCTACAACTCATCTTTAAACTGGATGGACCGAACTCCGCCCCAGAATTCCAAGCTACTATGCTTCACATCCAGCGTTGGATGAATCTTAACCACCTTAAACTTAATCCCGGCAAGACAGAATTAGTCCTACCGGGAAAAAGCGCGATCATGTGGTCCCCATATCTGGCCTACTGACCTCGGACCACCCCCTCTCCCTCAGTAAAAAGCCTCGGAGTCACACTAAATTCCAACCTATCGCTCAGAGGACATGTGTGGACAGTAGTCTCCTCATGTGGCTTCCAACTGAGGAAAATAAGAAAAATTGCCTACTTGCTTCCCCCTCGGCCCTCATTCAGGCAGTAATAGCCCTCGTACTGTCACGCCTCGACTTCTCAAACTCCATTTACCTTGGTCTGCCTATGTTCCTGCTCAAACGCCTTCAGATAGTACAGAACCAGGCAGCAAGACTAATATTTCAGCAACCGAAATGGCATTCTGCCAGCCCCCTACTGGCCAAACTACACTGGCTCCCAATCGTACAACGCGCAGCTTTTAAGACCGGATGCTTACTCTTTAAGGCCCTGCACTGTAGGAGTCCCAAATGTATCAGCGGTCTGATTGTGAAACATACCCCACGTCGCAATCTACGGTCTGGCCACATCAGGCTGCTTGCTATTCCTACCCTCAAACTCAACTGCCAGGGGGGGCGCAGGTTTACTTACCTTGCACCTGGTTTTTGGAATTCTCTACCTCTGAACATCAGAGTGCAGGAAAACTTGATGGGTTTTAGAAAGGCCGTCAAAACATGGCTGTTTGCGCTGACATACGCTTAGTTCCCCCGCTGCGACATTTTGCAACAATTAGCGCCATGAAACCTTCTGGTGACCGTGCGCTCTACAAATTTCTATTAACATAACATAACATAACATAAGTGTTGTTTATGTTTTTAGTATATGCGTTACATTTTTAGTAGTTATTAAATTTAATTTAAATGCATTTTGTGTGTTTTTTAGTTTTTTAGGTTTGTAGGTTATAGGGGAATAGGGTGGAAAGTAGTTTCATTATAATGAATTAATGAATATAATAATTATTTAATTGATATTTAATTGTGTTAATTGTGCTTTCAATTTTCTTTTGGTAAATTTTATGTGTGGGTTGTAGGGTTTACAGGGGTAAAGGGTGGGAAATAACATATTGTTAAATATTTAATAATTAGTTGTTATTTAATATTAAATATATTGATAATTATCTATGTTGATTGTGTAATTTTTTAGGTGCGGGTTGTTGGGTTATAGGGGTAAAGGGTAATAATTAATAATTATGTGATGATTAATATGAATTTATTAATTGATCATTATTTATGTTAATTGCTTAATTTTGTAGGTGTTAGTTGTGGGGTTACGGGGTTAAGGTTGGTAAGAAATGTATTTTAAATTAATTATTATTAGTTGTTAATTAATTGATAATTAATTATGTTAATTGTTAATTGTTCAATTACATTTTATGTAGGTGCACGTTTTGGGTTTATGTGGTAAAGGGTGGGGAGCAAATTATTTTTCATTACTTTAGTATTAGTTGTTAAATACTATTAGTTATTTCATTGAAAATTAAATTTATTTTTTTAAGTTTAATTTTAGGTGCAGGTTATGGAGATTTTAGGGGTAAAGAGTAGGAAGTTAATTAAGTTTAAGGATTAGAATTTGTTTTCTAATTAATAATATTTTATTATTGATAATTCATTATGTTAATTATGCAAATAAATAGGTTTTTTTAGATTTTAAATTGGGTTGTGGATTTTTTAGGGGTATGGGTTGGGAATTAAATTAATTTAAAGCAATTAATAACAATTTTGTAATTAATATTAACTATTAATTTAATAACTAATTTTGTTAATTGTGTAAACCATTTTTAATTAAATGTTATGAGTGTGTTAAAAGCTTTGTGGGTATAATTAATCAATAGTTAATATCTAAATAATTAAAAAATATAATAAATAATTTTTTATGTATTCATTTTAATAGTTTGCGCAGTTTGTTATAAATCGTAGTGGGAACAGTATATGTATTACATTTTATATTTCATCATTTATTTTATACTGTTATAATTTATATAATTATGTTTTTGTTGATTTAACAATATAATATGTTCAATTATTAATATTAATATTTTAATGTGTAGAATATTTTTTGCTACATTTAAAGAAATGTAAGTTTTTTCATTTTTTTTAAATTATAATGGTTTGTTTTTCTATAAGATTTTATGTTAGTTGAATATGTAAACAAATATATATATATATATTTGTTTTATAATATTTTTAAGTTATACAATAAAATTATTAGTTTAATAACCTTTTTGTAAGTAGATATATGTAAATATATGTTAATTATCATATATGCTTGTTTAACTTTTTTTAATGATGTTTATTTTGTTATATTTATTGAGAAATATATTAAATGTATTTTTTTTAATTTTAATATTTCATATGTGTAATTTTTGGTCAAAATATTTTTATGTGGGGCTATTTTGAGGGTCGATGTTTTGTCAGTGTGCCCCTTTTGTTGCACCGTACACTCTGCCCCTTGTTCTTCTCCCTTCAAATTCTAGGTCAGCCCACAAATATCCTTGCAAATCCATTTTGTGACCCGAGTAACCCACCCAGATGAATATCAGGTATAAACAATTTCTTATCACCCATTTGTCATTAAACATGGACTTGACAATAATGCTGCACCAAGCACACGAGTTAACCATCATCACCACCGGCTTCCCATCAATTGCCACTGTGCATTTTGGGAAATTTGTCCCCAACATATAAAAAGGAAGTGAAATCGGCCTTAGCTTCACCCTCCTCGTCATAAGCGCGGGGATACACAGTTGTGCAGCCATGCGCTTTATAAAACGCTTTATTATTATTATTATTTTATAAGTAATATGATTGTCTCTTCTAGAAGATCTGCATACCTTACCAAAATGTCCCTTTTTTACATTTCACACACAATTTATTTCAAGCTGGACATCCCTTGAAGTTTCCCACATGGTATTAACTTCCACACCTGTAACAAGTAATACCACTTTTTCTTCCAAAAGTTTTAAAGTCAACAATTTTGGTTTCACTGTCTTTCTTAACAGAAGACATAGGAGTTCGTAAAGGACCCACCTGATTTTTCACTAGAGACACTTCAGCATTGGTCTCTTGCCCCCTGACACTCTGACCTCTAATCTCTTTCATGAACTTCCCGGACTGTTCAATGCCCTTCACGATGTTGTTGACTGTGGTTTAAGAGGATTCCGTACTGAGCGATAGCCTCTCCTGAATATTTTTACTTTTAGTCTACATCATTATTTGATCTCTGATCACCTGTTCATAAGTTATTGTTTCAAAAGCACAGGATCCTGCCATAGTCTTTAACACAGCTACGTAATCCTCAATCAATTTCTCCTTTTTGTACATGCAAATAAAACTTGAATTGCTCCTTTACTGTATTAATCTTTGCCCCAAAACGGATGCTAATTTTTTAATGGCCTGGTCAAAAACATTCATGTCTCCTGCACTCTCTAAAGGAAGAAGATTATCACATTCTTTTAATCCCACACCACCCAAAAAATGCTTTATTTAGGATAGCTTCCTCTGCGCTGAGCAATCCTCATCCTCTAAAATCTCAAAATAAGCCAAAAACATGGAATCCCTTAATTCCCATTCCATTTTTGATTCTATCACGTCATATAAAAAATGTGGTGGAGCTGTAATACAGGTCATCCTCTCGCAGAACAATTAAAATGTAAGAATAGGGAAAAATTAAATATATTAAATATTATTATACAAATGAAATGTGCTAGTACTGTAGAAGCAGGGGCCTAAACCAAAATTGCTTGTAAGTCACATAATAGGTGTGCCGGTCACCATGAGCACAGACAACACGAACTCCAACACTTTGAAAAGGGTGTGCTTGTCACTGTAAATGAAGGCAGTATATAAATCACAACTTGGATATTACCCAAACTAAGATGGCTGCCACGTGAGGCTCTTGACTCAGTTTTAAATAGGTGTGCCTGTCAACGAAAATTGAGGCAAAACCACAACAACGCCGTCCAAAGCAATCTAAGCCTGAGCAAAGATGGCTACCAAACATGACAGTGCATACAGATACATGCGCACCAGCACACTCTTGGATTTTACAAAATGTCAGCACACACTGCAGCGCTACCTCAGAATTTGTAAAAAACTAACAACAATGTCTCAACCGGTGTCATTAAGGGAGACAAATATATATGCATGTACAAGACGTTGCAAAAAGGAAAAGGGAGACTCGTGGTATATTTTTAGAAAGTGCTCATGGCATCATATATTTGAAATAACAAATTATACAAACAGTTATATCAGCACTGTGGGCATAAATTGCAAAGGCAACCCAAAAAGAATGGTCATTGACAATTCAGCGCAATCCGCGGTGCATATTCAGCTATGGTTCACATAAAATGTCTAGCCAATAAATGGCCAACTATTGTAACTAATCTCTGATGAACCATATATTTCTGTACATATTTTTTCACTTTGTCACATTGCGCCTTCCGCAGCTCCCTCACTTGTCAGCCTTGTGTGTCATACTTACCCAGATCTTAACCTGGTCTTTGGGTTATACTCCTGTTATTTTTTACTACCTCAGAATTTGTGACGCTCTAAGGGTAATCCAGAAAGGGAGTACTTATGGCCGCAGTCCACTCTAAACTGTAGCCGCAACCTTCACTTCACTGTGACTTCACTTCACAGCCGCAAATGACAGAACGTTGCATGCCGAAACCCTGCCTGACAGCTCCTCCTGTAAACGCCGTCTTCCAAGTTCCCGCTCGTCGCCAGTTTGTGTAAATAAGAGTGTTACCGAAGACATGGGTAAGTGGGTATTTTATTACAAATGAGAAGACAGCTTAACAACCACCAGACCCGACAAGGCGTCTGTCGCAACCGTCCATCAACGACACTCAAGCCCAGCCAGATACCATAGTCTAGAATACTACAGATTACAGAATAATTTGAAAGAAATTTCAGAATGACATTAAGTTAATAAATGTGATCAATATAAAATCTAAAAGTGATGGGCGCTCCACCAAATTGTACCATCTATTGTTTCAGTGGTTTATATTTTTTATTGCATCAAAAATATTTTAAGAGTTTGTTGCACCATTTTACACAATTGCAAGTGCGGCTGCTTTTTTTGGGTGCAAGGGCTATGCCCACCACAATTTCCTGCTTTATGTGCTATCAATAAATAAATAATCACATTAAAAGCTGTCTATTGTGATTATTTATTTAACAGTTTGGAAGGCACATAAAGCAGGAGAACAAAGGCATCTTTCAGAGAGCCGACACTGCCCTTTGTTGGAATCCTACTCTGAGGCTTGCTTTATGCAAGTGCCAGGCAGGCACTTTTACTGACACGTGCGCTAGTGCACATTTGTCAAAAATCACTTTAGCCCCAGCTTTCCATTATGTGAGGGCTTTTGTTTGCAACCCTATATGATGCACACTTTTTGCAGAAGCCCATGGCAGCATGAATATCAGCTAAGGGAGCGGATGCATGGAAGTTATTAATGGCTCCCCTCTCTACCCTTTCTCAAGTCGTCATAGGATGGGGTGGGATCAGTCAGCATCATGGGCACAGACCCCACCCCATCCCATGACAAGTTGGGAAAGGGTGGGATTTTCTTACACTTCCAGCCTCCAAAAGCCTTCCTCTGGGCCACCATCATCCATCGCTACTGAGCTACAGGAACAATGGGGAGGTTGGCCACAGTGACAGTGGTTAAATGTCGCTTGCTAAAGGAAAGAGCTGTTTCTAGGGGCCAATGAGAAAATGCATGTTTTTGTGTATATATATTTAGACATCCTAGCAATCATTCATTCCAGAATTTAATTTGTAGGCACATACATTGGCATTAAATATTCACTACAACCTAATAATTGGATTAACTCGCACTTGCAAAAACATGCCTATAGGAAAGTTTAAATGGGTCCTTCTTACTGCAACTCTCTTGACATGGGACATCTGGGTAAAACTTCTTTTAATCCTCTTTTCCTAGAATGCTTGTAGCACATTCCCAAACCTTGCTGTAGGACTCTCAGGAGTGGTTAGAAGGGGGCCTGAGACTTGCACTGCTCCAGTTTTGCTGGCAGGAAAGGGTGGGGGCTGCACCTCACACCAATGCTGGTTCAGTGTTTGAGTGCCAGTGGCTGCAATCACACCTTCAATGTTTGAGTTGGCTGGAAGGTTTGTCTGCAGGGCACCTTTGATTCAGCTTGAATGCCAGAGGGGGGCAGAAGTGGTCGCTGATTTTACCCACATTTTGAGTTTTAAGGCCAGAGAAGCGAGCAACATTTCACACATGGTTTTAGGCCTGGGCTCAACAACATTGCGTGAGTCTGTGCAAATCACTTAATCTCCTTGTGCCTTAAAAACACAAGATTGCAAGTGTGTGCAATACAACTGTTGCTCATTCATGTGAAGTGCTCCAATACCTTCCTGTCAAGTTTGCGCTATATAAAACTAAAGAAAAAATCTGTAAATAGTTTCTTGCCTTTTACTGGCCAGTAGGTGTTTGCCATGTTGGGGCTTTGTGATTGCCGAAACACACACCTACTCTGAGCATTCCTACAAAAGTCAACGGTTTCACCAGGACCTCATCCAGTGGCCCTTCAACGTCATGGAGTCGTCTTCAGCAACTATCTGCTGCCTTGCCCCACTGGAGATTTGACACTTCCATTTCAGAATCTAAGTCCTGATGTAAAACGTCTGACCAGATCAAACCTGGTTTCTATATCTGACCAACTCTACATCGCTGTCAGCTTTAATTCACACCATGGTACCAGTAAACCACAACCAGACGACCAGGGTTGGCACATAATGCTTTTTGGAGTTCTTTTTATCCTTAAAATTTTAAATTTCATTTCTCTGGTTCCCTGTACTGGTTCTTTTTGTTTCGATATAATTGTATTCATTAAAATGTACTCTATATTTCTAAATTGGTTTGAGATTTTTCTTGTGTTGTGAATGTATTAATATTTTAGTACTCAATACATACCTTACACATTGCCTCGAAGTTCAGTCTGTCTGATAGGTTAGTCCTAATACTTGTTTTGCAGAAGTAGGTATGCTAACTTTGAATTATGTTGGCTCTAAGAAGAGCATGCCCATGATTCATGGTCAAATGGCCCCATCTGTCATGAGAAGGTTTCTTGCAAGCAGTGGTGCTTAGTTGTACTGTGCATATGTGGAGTATTCTCACAGTTTTGACACCATTGACAAGACTCATTTGCAGAGCAAAGAGCTTCTAATACATGTTTCTCAGGGACTTGCCATTGAAAAAAGTTGTACTACTGAATATCGAGCCCAAGAATATTAACATACAAGTATATCTTGGACAATATATTGGTGACAAAATATTGAAAGGTAAGTGCATACACAAAAGTATAGATTTACAATTTCTAAATATAGAAAATGCCTACTTACTTACATTTCGATATTTTGGATTCAATAGCTTGTCCTAAATATATGCCTACCTCGAAAGTCTGATTTCGCTGTTCAGGATGCACACCCACTAGTTTGACTGCCACAAACCAAATTTTCTATAGACGTAAAGGAAGCAGTTGTCTTGATGAAAATTCTTCTTCTCTATTAAACAACACCAGTACAGGTGATTGGTTCAGATAATGTTATTTGTTTAGTGTGGGAAACCGGCTCTCTGTACACTGCACTATCTGTTCAGTGGTATTCCAGTTTTCCACAATCACATTAACATAAACCACAACATTCCCAAATATTGCATACCCTGTACAGTTGTAATGGTCAAGAAATCACAGGTTTTGACTGTGCCTCATGACCCAGCCCCTTACTACTCAAACTATACCAGCCAACAATGCACATTGCACCATTTGGCAACACTTTGGTTAGATTTTGAGGACAACCTAAGGAGGAAGGAAACAGTTACTTGGTTTTCTCTATCTATATTAGGCCGTCAAGGCACCCAGCAGCACCTTCATGAGTACGGGATCACTATCCCCGCCGTAGTCAAAAGACTGTCACATCAGAAGCTGGTGTGCTTTGAATTTGGAGAAATGGTTTCCCCCTGGTGAAAGTGTGGGTCACAGTTGCAACAGGCAGTCAGCTGTGGGGGCCCACAAGGCACAATCAGACCTTTTGGGTCCAGTCACGAGGTTACTAACAACAGAGTACCTTGTGGCATGAGTCCAGGGGAAGGGAGCCGGCAACCTCGGACTGAGGCCGCAACGTCGGGTACTGTTGTCCTTCCGA
Source organism: Triturus cristatus (assembly GCF_964204655.1). Taxonomy (NCBI): domain Eukaryota; kingdom Metazoa; phylum Chordata; class Amphibia; order Caudata; family Salamandridae; genus Triturus; species Triturus cristatus. The sequence goes on from NC_140595.1 coordinate 358,721,229, forward strand.
TCTGGAGGTTGGAGATAGTCAAGGTTTCCAGCTTGGGTCCCGCGTACTTGACAAACGTCCCCCAACACCCATCGGACACACACGTTATGGAGTGCGAGCCAGCACAGGTGTCTTGTTGCAAGCTTGGGTCCCTCGGATTCGGCAAACTTCCCCAGCACCCCTCAAACTCCTCACAATATGGTACCTCAGGTGGGCCACTGATCTTTACGAATATACTCCTCTGCGCAATGTGATTGCTGCATATGTCAGGACAGTCCTTGTCCCAACCAACAATAGCTTCCACCTGTTTCCGCTGCACCCTGTGCAGTCCTTATGATCTCCTGGAAATGGGGAGATCCTTTCTCTCCCTGGAATCTCGTGGACAGGAGACCAGCCCACCAGCCCTTGGAGAGTGATTAGGCTCCTGGGCCACGACCGTTGCCAATTAGCTGCAGGCCAACAACATCTAGGCAAAATCCACCAAGTGATAGTCTCCTTCCTGGAGCACAACAATCCCCAGGCCACTACAAGTCTGCAGATAATCCAGTTGCAGTCCCTCCTGCCCCAATGGTTTCTGTTGTTCATGTCCCAGCACCAAACTAGTGTAGTATGGTTCCAATCCCAAAAGTCTCTCTAAACTCCTGAGGACAGAGCACCAGTAGTTATAACCACAATGGCCATTTAAGATGAGATCAGTTCAAAAGGCCACCTTTGAAATGCACAGGCCTCCTCTAAATGTATTCCTGTCTGCCATCCTACCCAGGGAGGCTTGATCAATATCTTAAATTGGGGCCAGCACCCTGCCCCTTGGAATGCAGGTGCCAATTCCACCCCCTCCTATCTGTCCCAGGAAGGCCCATCAGAGTCAGAGGTCTGCGGTTTTCCTTGAGTGCCCCATGTGTTTGGCCGCATATCAGGAATGCATAGATGTCGCTGTCCCCCGAACACCCAGATGTGTATTGGAGACCGGCTTACAGGAATGTATGATGTTACTACGCATACATTCTTCACGCATGGCTTTACAACGCAGTCGTTACAACCATTACATTGCAAGTCATAACAACGACTTGCTGTCGGGGGCGCGCTGGACTTAGGAATAGTATTAATTACTATTCATACTCCAGTTTGTGCAACAGCAGAGAAGGTGTTGGATTTAAAATCCAACACATTCCCTGGTGTTGCAGGCCCCCTACAGCAAGCAAATGCAGGAATCGGCAGTACCCATCCCCTGCTCTTACATGCAGCTGTTGCGGGGCGGAAAATGTAAGGACCGCCACAGGCGGCAAAGTGGCTAGCTATGCCACGGGTTTTAACCATTGTGTGTGTCCTCAAAAATGTGCTGATACATAAGGGCCTACGTTATGGCTTGTTTCCTGGAAAAGATCAGGTTGAATGTCTTTGTACATTATGCACATCTATGTAGATCTATGATGGTTTAGTGTGACTTCCACATTTTGATAATGTATTCACTGTTTATGTGGTTTCTTTAAACCCGACAATTTTTTTAACGTGTTATGTTTCCAGAAAAGCTGGCATTATTATGGTATGAACGAAACAAATATATATGGCAGTTGATGCCGAATGTGTGGTTTTCGTCATATAAAGCTACAAAGCCAATGTTGTCCTCTATTCCCACAGCTTTCTATAAGGGGAATGTATGCCAGTTTGGCAGGTGTACAGATGTATTTAGATATATTTCATATTTCTAAAGTTGGTAGTTTTGTATACTTAGAATCCACTGTCAGAGTATGGTCATATCATTATGGGGGCTGACTATTGGGATTGCAGAGGTGTAAGGGCCAATGCAAAAATGATACAACCACATACCACAGCCAAATACAGTTATTACACTGTTCCTACAATGCAAAGGTCATTTTCCAGCCATTCGGTGGATGCATGAGGTGTTGCAAAATTGCATTAGCATTGGTGAAAATGAACTGGCATTAGCACAATCTTTGAGAAGCAATTCCAACAGCAGCTTGTGGCTCATTCATTACTCAATTTTCCATCCATGTCAGCGGTTGTGGTCAGAAAAAAAAGACAGAGACAAAGTGGGCGTTAAGAATAAACGAAAACTTACATTTAAAATTCCATTTTCGAGAGCTGGAGTGGTTTATGTATTCCTGCCTCTATTTTTATAACCAATTGTTTTTCACCAGATTAAGAATTGACCTTTTTTACTGTATGTCAGTGTTTTTATTTAAATGGATCTTAAAGTGTACAAAATCTATTTCAGTATTTGCTTACGATTGCTTATCTGAGCAGCTACGTGGCTATGAATCCATTTGATGGCTTGTGTTTATGCACCAATTTCATATAGAGCATCTCAATGAAAGATGGCTATCAAAGACGCAGCGAAAAACACTGCTTTACTGGCACTCCAAAGGTCAAAATGTGATTTACAAAACGCAAAGAAAGACGAATTCACACAACCGAACACCCTTCAGCAGAATAATTATTTTCAATGAGTTGATTTTTTTTTATAGCACTGCTGGAAAAGCGAGAGCAATTGAAAGGGCAGCTTGTTAGCTTTTAAGAATTCTGTGGCATCGGGACAGCTTTCTAGTGCTATCAACGCATGCTGCTTTTTACCCAGAAGACACCGCGAGTGAATGATCATTTGTGAAAATCAGCTTTTGTTTATTGTTCGGAAGATCATACATTTGCTGACTTCATTGCTCGGAAATCTGGATGGCCTGCGATTCATGTCGGATCAAAATCTCGAAGTCGCATGTTAATGCTGTAAGATACATCAAACGCCATACAGTACATGACAGTACTGTGTCTGTCACCAGATGGTGCCTGTAAAACAACTATTTCAGAAATGTAAATTCACATCAAAAGACGTCTTAGGATTTCAAAGTCAAGGAGCAGTAGAAAGAATTCTGATCCCAAAGGCTAATTGGACAAATGCGTGTCTGGCTCTTCAAGAAAAATGTATTATGCTTCCTGTTTGCATATTATTTATGATTAATTCCTGGAAAGAAATGCCTGACATTTTTAACTTCATTTAATTTAGCATTTCCATGCTATTAAATTTCTTGTCCAACTTGTCACACGAGCAATGCGTGACCAAATCTCTTAGGCCTTATGTACAAAGATATTTGGCGGCAGCAAAGGAGCCAGTTAGCAAAATAGGAAACTTTGTGACTAAGAACTAGCTTTTGAGGATATACAAAAAAATAAATTGTGTTTTTTTAACTCATTACCGAATGGCAAAAAAGTCTCCGGTTCGAGAGTTGTATGGGGCTTGTTTAGTCTTTTTCAGGTTGCCTTTACTTAAGATAGGTATCAATGGTTTGCAGCCTCATTTGAGCTGGAAAACCATTGACATGTTACTGACAACTCCAAGCAGGTGGTAACCACTCGCAAACTGGAGTTTAGTAATGGTTTCAAAAACTCGTTTTAAGTGTAGGTAGTTGTCCATGGGACCAGTGCTTACTCCTAAACAAAATAGTGAAACTTTTTTTTTTTTTAAACGCATCAAGTTTTCCTTTAAGTTCCATCAAGTTTCCATCAAGTTTTCCTTTAAGAAAAGAGGCTCAAAATTCGCAAGCTACCTTATCAATATTCATGAGGTAGTTCAACTTGGGACGCAGTACGATTCAGTATTTGTGAACCAACCTATTAGTACATAGTTTGGTTTACACACTACGATTAGATTAGGTAAATGTTGGAGAGCAAATTTTAACGACCTTTACGGTAAACATTGCTCTACCCATGCCTAATAAATAAATAAATAATTGGTAACATAATCTGGTTCTCTTATAAAGTGCTCTAATGCCACCGGGCAAAGTTCATCATATGTGTCCTTGTTTACATCTGTACTTCCACATAAAACACTTAGGGGCAGATTTATGACGTCTGGCACATCTCTGCTAATCAACAGAGATGCGCCAGAAGAGTTGCGACGCATCTGCCCACCCGTGCGCCACCATTGATGCGCCGCATTTACAATGCGGCGCACCGTGGCACTCGGATGGGCAGATGCGTGACGCATCACCTGTCGGAAAGGCGGCGCATTGCTGGAGTTGCGTCGCAAGCGCGACGCAGCTCCAGCAAGGCTCGGGGGTGCCCTATCCCTTACATGCTGCGTCAATCCTTACGCCTGCTTCAAGCATGGCCTTAAAAGTGACTGAGTGAAATCTTGTAGATTTCACTCAGCCACTTTTAGTAGGCGTTCCTGCGCCGGAACGCCCCCCCCTGCTCCAGAACGCCTACATGTGGCGCAGGGCTTTACAACGTGACGCATCTGCCAGATGCGTCACGTTGTAAATACCCCGCAGCATGGCGCAGGATTTGCACCGCCGCTGCGTCACAAATGTGACGCAACGGCGGCGTAAATGAGGCGCAAGGGGCTCATAAATCTGCCCCTTACTTTTCTGAAATATTACTCACATGTATCTAACAGTGATCAAAATATGCTTTCTAATTCTTTTTACTGCCTATCTTCTCTTTCACCCAAGTCCCTCGCCTCAACTGCCAAATCATTTATAGGTTGACCTCTTCAGCCTAAAATCAAAACACAATCAAACAACAATTACCCTCCTTTACATATCACTCCATAAAACTCACTCAAATAGTGCTTCACTCCCTTTTAGCTGTTCAACCTATTCCTAAATTAGAAGTTTCTAACAGCAAAAGCACCATCCACAAGTAAAACAAAATGGCAAATGCAACAGATATGTCTTGCCTATTCAGTTATAAACAAGATCTGGTAGCTTTGCTATTACCTTTTTGCTCTAAGAGGTGTAGTATCTTACGAATTAGAAATTATAGAACCCTTTTGGCTCCTAATAGACTCCGTAGAACTGGGGCATAATTGTTAGAGCAGAATGCAATCAAGGCTGGTTTAGAATATTGAGTTCGCAGTTACAGGCAGACGAATAAAGATGTGTAATACTAAGCTCTGTGTGTGGCGTAGTCATTGGCGGGTACTCAGGCTGGGGAAGACACTAAAAAAGGGTTGTTGGTATTATAATATTGCTTCAATGTTAAGGGTTTTTGCTGTCAGTGGTGTGAGTTGTAATCTGCAAGGGCTGTGAGTGTGCTTCTGGTAGTGCATTATTTGTAATCCCTGAAGGGTTTGAGTGTTGTGAATGTGTGACCACTTTTCTGTGAGGGGTGTGAGAGTGCCGTCGGAAATGTGACTTTTAATCTTTGAGGTGAGTGACAGTGCTTGGCAGTGTATGACTGCTTCTCCGGAGGGTGAAGAAGTGCTTTGGAAAATGTGAGATTGCCAGTCTATAAGTGGTGTGAGGTCGCTGTTGGTAGTCTGAGACTGACTGGAGTCATCTCACAATGAGATGTACAATCTCCCCTATCTCTCAGTCGCATCCTATCATTTCTCTCACCTATCAATTGATCCAACAACCCATCACTACAGCTTCACTTTAACGTCACAGCAGCAGCAGCTCTTTACTGCACACACAACCAGCAGAGATATGTTAACTTCAGAAACAGCTTTTCAAGACCTGGTAGGTATATATTCTCACCGGCGTGCTAGATGCACTCACCCATTACCCTCCTTCTGAATGTGACACACCTAAGATAAATATCCACAGAGCTCTTCACACAGTGCAAGCCAGATGCATTGACTTTGCCAATGCCTGTTGAAGAACATAATGTGCATAGCTAAACACATGTATGAACAAGAGCATTTGACTGTGAACTCTGATTAACATGACTACCTCATTTCATAATATTGTTCTTTTTAGGAAAATGTGCAGTGTACATTGCATAGTCCAATGTCTATTGCCATCAGTTTCCAGGCAGTGTTTTGCAGACAGGTCTGTACAGTTTCAAACAGTCACAGCAAGCATAGAAGTGAGCCCAGCCAGGATGAAGTCAACAATGCACTATCCTTCTTTCTAAAAGAGCGTACATGCTCAAACGCTGTTCTGTAAATAAAGATGGCTGCTAAGACATACAGAATTTTCATCAATTTTGAAAAGGAGTTATGAATGTTCATAACCTGAAGTGCGGTGCGATAGGTTTGCTTAAGGTTGAAAAAGTGTGGCTTTTGAGGGTTGCTACCTGCAACCTGGTAACAGTTTCACATGTTACCACATTGTCTGCACCTTTTTCAATTGACCAAATAGGACCAAATAGGAAAGTGCCTCCCTCAATGATTCTGCACTGGCTAAAGGCATTGTTGAAATTGCTTTTAAGTCCACATCTCTTGCAGGAGAAGCGAAGCACAAATTCAACCAAATGACTGGGCATAATATGTGATGACCACCAACTTAAAGAGACGGACCCTCCACTCAACTCTCTCCTTTATTCCTGCTCTAGGAGGTGGGTGTTTGAATTCTCCCATTAGGCTCCATCATGAAATCATACTGTATTCAGAGCCATGCAGGTCTGCACTCCCAGTCCAGGTGAAGGATGAATCCTATGGATTCACATAAAATCAGATCTGGACTCCCAGCCCAATGCACACATCAGAAACACTGCTCCAGGACCAGCTCACATGCTGAGGGTTAGCTTGATCTATCTGAGAATAGTACCAATTAAATGCAAGCTTTCTTTAAAGATGTTCCCCGCATGCTCAGGATCGAGGCACGTGGCAGGCCACATTATAATGCTTTTTGGAGAGGGTGGGCTGCTCACCTAAGACATTATCACTTCTTTTAACATCCCTGATTGAATTCTCAACCAATGGATTTCCTTCAGAGTATACGTTAGCTGGCTGCCCGAGTAAGGTGCCTGGCCTTCCAGGACCTGCTGTGAGAGGCAAATCACCCCCTGACTGCCTAAGCAGGAGGCAGGGGCGAATCAGACACACCACAGGCTACTTCCAGGCTCTCAGTGATTACACTCTGACAGTGCTACAGAGAGGAAGAGGGGAACAGAATAATAAGGTGGCTATTACCTGTCCTAGTCAACTGTCATTAGCCACTTCCTACTACTATGCTACTGAAGCACTGTGGACAGGTAGATGGTGAGCCGCGAAGCCAGCACCAGGGCCAACCATAACACTTAGGTCTGATTACCAGTTTGCCAGACAGGGTTACTCCATCACAAACGTGATGGATTATCCATGCCCCGTATTACAATTCCATTATATCCTATGGAACATCCAATACGGCGGACGAGATATCTGTCACATTTGTGACAAAGTAACCCATCTGCCAAACTCGTAATCAGGCCCTTAGTCATAGTGAGGGCAGCAGGAAACCGTCCTCTGGAGCACCACCCTTACCCAGTCGAGATGGCTGGACCAAAGAAAAATTTCCAGCTCATGGCTCATATGTAATTTGCCAGTTTATGGCAGAGTAATTGGCCTTTGGCAAGATGTTCTGGGGCAGTGGAAATCACGTCCCGTGCAGATAAGAACGGTGGGGCCAGGTGTGGGGGGGGGGGGGGGTTTCAGCAGCCGACGAGGGAAAAAAAATATTTATTTAATTTTCTTTTGTGATCGTCTGTAGAATCTCCCCCAACCTGGCCCCACCACCCAACCGCTCTTACCTGCATGGGCCCCACCTGCAGCTGGAGACTGTTATTATATTCTAATTGGGAAGTTTCAGTTGTCTGGTCAACCATGAAAGTGAGTCCAACCTTTTTCAGCTCTATGATTGTTCTCCGCAGGACCCCGTGGGGCTGCGGTGTCAAACTCCAAATTCTTGCAAAGAAAAAGCAATGAGTGCTTGCATTGGCTGTGGGTCTATTCTGCAATACAGAGAGGGACTGATTTTTCTCTCTTTTACTAATTCAGACAGCTGAAGGAGCGAATGCATGAGAGCAGCTGACCCAAAGTCTCTTTTCAGGGGCGTAAGAAAGGCCCCTGCAGCCTCTGGAGCCCCTGCAGTGCAGCGGGGCATCATTTTACGATACGTGCTCCCTCTTTCTGTATGTTATGTGTCTCGCTGGACACAAAGCACAACTTCTTGATGACTTAGCATATTTGACAGATATGTGATAAGCACCAATAAATTGTATTATTACAGCCAGGGTCATCTTTTCCAAACTAAGTATCACAAAGCTATCAACAGAATGAACGACTATAAAAACATCAAGCACTTTATGCATTCCTTTATTTTGTGATAGTTTGCTAGAGAAAATACGCCCACAAGCATTCGGGTGTTGGCAGTATTAAAGTCTAATGACTAGAATGTGTTTAACCAAAGAGGTAAGTTTTCAAGGCCTTCTGAAATCAGCCCTTCACTGAACCCAAAAGTAAAAATGCAGTGCCATAAAAAAATATTATTAGTATACATTAATGCTGACCAACAGCGCCAAATAACCACCCCTAGCATACCGAATCAACTCACAACATATCCAAAAGACCCCTTTAGAACAAAGAATAGCTCAGAAACTGAACCCATTCTTACCGGCTCAAAGCCAAGGCATATTAAGACAACATCTTTCCATGTGACCTCCGACTTCACAACAGCACTCAGATCACACCTCGCCAGAATCAATGCCTACCTCACGAGAAAAGCACTGAAAGCAAGATATGCAATCACACCCCTCAAAATGTTCAATCTAGACACTGACGACTTTCCCAATTACAGACCCGTTGGTCCCTTACTATAATTAGGCCTGGGCTAAAATTTCGTTCCGGTCGCGGAAATTGTGATAATTTGACATTTTCGCGTTCCGCGGAAAGCACGAAAATGTCAAAATTTCCGCATTCCACAGCTTAGCGATAATTTGTTTCTTGCTCGCTCTGTAAAATAATACATTCTCGCGTGCGCGCGATCGCCTTACCTGAATCCCCGCGTTCGCCGACAGGTTTTCCCGATCCGGCCGCGTTCTCCATGAGATGTTGGATTGTTGGTAGCCATTTGCGCTGTCTCGCGACAGTTCGCGCCCGCAGTGACGTCATGCATCGCGCGATCACGTCTTTCTTCTCGCGATCATGCACCGCGAGACAACTGAAAACAAGATGGCCGCGCCCGCGAGCAACCACATGGTTCAGTTGGCGAGCCGCGACCATGCAGAAAATACCGCGAACGGGCGGGAAAAAAAGTTCTGCATCTTCGCAATATTTCCGCGTGTTTGCGGAGATTTTTAACATTTTCGCGATAATTTGCGAAAGTGAATTTCGCAAATTCCGCCCACCCCTAACTATAATCACTGACCAATGATCAGCCAACTGTGAAAACAAATAAATAGGAACCATCTTTTACATGATGTAAGGCCATTAGGGGAAATTTAAACCGCAAACATCTATGTCATATATAATGCTGTCAAAATCACTTGCAACTTGGAAATCTGTCTTTTGATTTCGGTTGATCCCTCAGCATACTGTAAAACCCACGAAAATCTATTGCTTGTAAACCTCCTCTAAATGTTCCCAATTTACATTGGTGGCACTCCTCTTTGGTTCATTAGGTACCTCTGCAACCAAATAGTCTATTCGGATGCCTCTAGGTTCTAGTGATTACATATTACCTGTTCTGTATCAAAAAGCTGAGCCTAGTCCACAAAATCAAAATGTAGAAGTATGCTGATTACACCCAACAACATCTTAAAATCTCTCTTGTCATTGCTACTCCCATACTAATGAATTCTTCACACTCATCATTACCTCAGCAAGGATGTTCACTACCTAATGCAAACCTAATCCAACAGAAACAGATTATATCTTCATTGCTAACACCAGTAATTTCAGGACTGGCTCATCAAGCTGAACTCTAATAGAGTCCCACTCAAGCTTTACTATATTAGTAGGCATTATGATTGATAGCTATCGCTCCCTCAAAACACATATCAGCTGGAAGAATTTGGGATTAGGTCTTAAAAGTGCTATACATTTGCATAATTTGCTTTCACGTAGTTATGAGAAATTCCTGAAAAATAATGGAAATTATGAGAATGTATGCGAAATGCAAATCCATTATTAGTTCAATATACATCCTCATGTCTATTTTTGGCTCGCGGAAGCATTTAACAAAATTTTCGCCAGAACATCCGCTTGTCTTCTGTTGTCTTCGAGTGTTTATGGGGTTTATTATTACCATTATTTGCATATTTGCAGTGCCTTCAGTACATTTTGACTACAAATTACACATTTGCAGTAAATATTCACCATGAATGGTGTACAAATACCCAAAATGGCGTAATGGTATAATTTTTGGGAATTTACTGTAACAAGCATAATGGAAAATGACGAAAGCTGTGCAAATTATGCTGGCAAAATGTACATTTTGCACAAGCCTTCTTGGTAACAGCAATCAGCCCTTAAAAAAATAATTCTTACCTACTTGAATATGTCTTCAGAACCACTGTTTATATTTTGGAACTCTTACTTGTTGATGACCAAAATGCTATTCTATTTTGAAATGCTAGCTCAATACTGCCTCTGCTAAAGAGTCCACTGCACATTACTGTTCTTATTATCAAATAACTAAAGAAAAATAAGTGTACCACATCCACTCTATCACCATCTGCCCCAACAGCCTTGCATCACCTAAAGGACCTGCTGCCCTATCAGCAATGTTACTCCAATCCTTGAACCTTCTTACCTGGCCGAACTAGTATCCATTTCAGGAGGTCAGTGTAGTACAAGAAGACAAGAGACATCACCAGACTACAAGTCAGATAGACCAAAAAATAACAAAAATGTTGTCTCACTATTTCAGGACTGCTTTTTCAAGCCTGAGTATTCTCCCATCCAGATGATTGTAACACCTTACTCCACGGCCTCCCAGTTTCCACACTGGCAGCACTTTAGGGCATCCCACACACCACAACATGTCTCATCCAGGGCCTGAAGAAATATGATCACATCACCTCCACCTTCATGGGACTCCATCGGCTCCCTTGCCAGCTCGCACCATCATCTATAAAGTTGCTTCATATACAAAGTCATAATAACCAGTAACCCTGCTTACCGTGTAGAGAAGCACTCAATCTCTGGTGGCTCTCTGCACAGCCGCAGTCTGGACACCATCACACTGCAGACTAAGAATTATTTTTAAAAACGCCTGACAGCATGCCTTTTGCATCTATGCACCCAGTATCTGGACCAATATCATCGTATCCATCAGGACTGCCCCAACACTACTCCACTGCAGGGAAGAGTTGGAGCCTAACTCTTAAAAGAGCACTCTATCATAAGCATTAACCATCCACTGCTCAGCTTCCTCTACTATTACTTGCCAACTTCAAGCTTACTTTTGACCACGTACAGCGCTCTGCTGCATTTTGGTTAGGTTCACATTGTACAAATACCACACACATACATACAAAAACTGCCACAAATATATGGAGAATAATTCTAATTTAATTTAATTCTAATTTAATTCTAATTTAAAATACTTCTAGAGCGCAACATACACCTTGCGGTTTCTTGGCGCTGGGGAGATCGGCAACTGAGGGGGAAAGACCCGGGAGAGGTGAAGGGAATTTTGAGGGAGTTTAAGTGAGGAAAGCCTGGCTGAAGAGGAACGTTTTCAGATCTCTACGAAAGGGGAGATACTGAGTGGCAGAGCGGAGATGGTCAGGGAGTGAATTCCAGAAGGTTGGAGCCAGGGTGGAGAAATTAGCCCCGCCCCACTTTTTGCGAGTGAAGCGAGGGATCTGAAGGAGGGACTTGGAGGAAGACCGAAGTTCTCTTACGGGTACATAAGACTTGATTAGTGAAGAAATGAAGACGGGGGCAGTGCCCTGGCGGGCCTGGAAGACCATGCAGCCGATCTTGAATAGGGCCCGTTCCTTTATAGGGAGCCAGTGAAGCTCCCTGAGAAGAGGGGTGGAGTGGTGATACCGAGGGAGACCGTACACCAGCCGGGCTGCTTGGTTCTGGACGGTCTGGAGTCTACGCAGACTGTATGCGGGGATACCGTGGTAAAGAGCGTTAGCGTAGTCCAGTTTCGATATCACAAGTGCGGCCATAATGATCTTAAGTGCTTGGGGGGAAAAGAAGCGGGAGACAGTGCGGATAGTACGGAGAGAGAGGAAGCAGGAGGACACCACAGAACTGATTTGTGAATGGAGGGTGAGTTGGCTGTTTATTTTGACACCAAGGGTTTTGACCGTGGTGGAGGGGGTCGGTGCAGAGCCAAGGAAGGGGGGCCAGAAGAGAGAGTTCCAGGGACTGGACGAACCACCAGTGAGAACCAACTCGGTTTTATCCGGGTTCAGCTTAAGGTGGTTGTGGTTCATCCAGTCCCTGATAAATGTCATAGTTGACTGGAAATTAGAGACCGAGAGAGGAGAAGGGGACAGATCAAAGATGAGCTGGAGGTCATCCGCGTAATTATAGACGGTGACCTCCAGCTGCTGTAGTGCAAAGATGAGAGGAAAGATATAAAGGTTGAAAAGTAAGGGGGAGAGAGAGGATCCCTGGGGGACACCACAAGTGACAGGGAGGGGAGTGGCCGTGAAGTCGCCTAGCCGGACCGCCTGAGTGCGTTCCCTCAGAAAGGAGGAGAGCCAGATCAAAACTGATCCCCCGATGCCGGCCGCCTTGACACGGGTGAGTAAGATGGTGTGGTCCACCGTGTCAAAGGTGGCGGAGAGATCAAGGAGGACCAGTGCCTGGTGTTTGTTTTCATCCATACCCTTTCTGAGTTTGTCCAAGACTGAGACCACGACTGACTCGGTCGAATGCCTGGGACGGAACCCGGCTTGGCGGGATGCCAGTCCCCCATTTGCCTCAACATGGGTGCTGAGCACCGCGGTAACATGGCGTTCCATCACCTTGCCCAGAAAGGGTAGCAGGGAGATGGGGCGATAGTTGGCCGAGATAGAAGAGTCAGCGCCAGGTTTTTTCAGGATGGGCACTATGGTAGCTGCCTTGAGCGCAGTGGGCACTACGCCCTGTGCCAGGGAGCTGTTGAGGAAGGCAATGGGGGGGGTCAGGGCAGCTGGAGTAAATTTGCTGCAGGACTCGTGCTGGGCAGACGTCCGCGGGAGACCCCGACTTCACTTTAGGGAGTATCTCCAAAAAAGAGTCCTGAGTGAGGGGGGGATGGAGGTAAGCAGGTAGGGGAGGGGAGGGGGGGAGGGATCGACGAAGGCGGAAGAAGGTGGAGGGATATTGAGCTTGATGGTTGCTATTTTATCTAAGAAATAAGTATTAAGCTGGTCGCAGAGAGGTTGGGAGGGAGGGATATTGGGCGAGGTTCGGTCTGAGAATGCCAGGTCATTCACTATCCCGAAGATTTCCCTGGGTTTATTTTGAACAGAAGTAATTTTTGACGAAAAGTAGGTGGTCTTAGCAGCCAGGATTGCTGTTTTGTATTTGTCCAGTGCTGAAATGAAGTGGGTTTTTGATAAGGGATTGTAATTTTTCCTCCATTGCCTCTCTGCCCGTCGGGCGCTCAGTTTGAGGTCTTTTAGGTGGTCATTGAACCATCTATTAGAGTCCTTTGGTCGGCGGATGGAGATGCGGCGTAGGGGCGCCACAGAGTCGCAGCCTTCAGCCAGCCAGGTGTTAATGGCCTTGGCTTGAGAGGTAGATGGTAAGCCAACAAGAGTAGGGGTAGAGTCGCGGAGCATGGAGGTCAAGGAGGGGTAATCCAGTCTATTCCAGTTCCGTGCCCAGAAGTTTTTGGCATGCGGAGTTTTAGGCATCCCGTTACGGGGAATAGAGAAGGAAATGAGGGCATGGTCGGACCATGGGCACGGCGAGACGGTGGCCGAGGCCACGGGGAGGTTAAGGGACCAAACCTGGTCCAGTGTGTGCCCATGGGAGTGGGTGGGAACGGATATGTGCGACACGAAATTAAGGGACGAAAGGCAATCTGTAAACTCTTTTGAGGCTGAGCACTCGTGTGGGTCAGAGGGCCAGTAATTAAAGTCCCCTAGCACCAAGACCGAGGCGTAGTTGACCACCAAGTTGGCCAACAGGTCTTGAAAGGCCGGCAAGAATGCGGGCGAGGGCTGGGGAGGCCGGTACATTAATAGGCAGGTGATGGGGGGGGAAAATGAAAGAGAGCGGACTACCAGGAAGTCAGCAGGGGGAATGGGGGGGGAGGGAAGTGATTGGAAGTTCAGCTCGGACCTAGCGATCAGGGCGACCCCACCGCCTGCCTTGCCTGCCGGCCGGTCGGCTCGCAGGGCCACATAGGAGGGGGGTAGGGTGGCCAGGAGAACGGGGAGGGAAGTGTCACAATACCAAGTTTCGGTCAGGAGCAGTAGGTCAGGTTTCTCAGAGTCGAGTAAGACGAACAGCTCATGGTGGTGCTTGACCGCTGACCTGGTGTTGAGTAAAAAGACAGACAATGCTGGCGAGCGGGGGAGGAGGTCGGGGGGAAGGGGGCAGGGTGACAGGGGGGCATGTAGCGGGGGGTGAGGGGCTGTGGGGGAAGAGGAGGCCAGGCCTAGAGAGGAGATCAGTCTGCGGATGGGATCCGGAAGTAGGCATTGACCTTGAAGAGCAATTAGATCCTTGGAGGAGTAGGATGTAGTTTTGGCATGGAGTCGTGCCCCTAGCCCCGTCCGGCCGCGGACGGGCGCAGACGGGCTTGCCTTAGGCGCGCCTTCGGCGCGCAAACGTCGCGCCCGCTGCGCTCGTCCCCTGCGCGTCCGACCAAGACACATGCTTTATGCCGCTGATCGGGAGGTTGGAGGGGGTGTGGCCAGCCGAGGGGGCGTGTCTCGCCTCGCCCTCGTGAATGGCGTCCGAATGAGGGGGTCGTTGCAGCGAGGAGCGCTGTTTGTGAAAGCCCAGGTACAGGTTTAAAAACAAGGTATCACACACAATAGCTAAAAGCAATTTGTCCCCTGCTCCCGGCTTTTCGCCTCAGGAGCCAATCATAAGTGCGGCGCTTGGCGTTTGGCGCGCTCTATTTGTGACCGGTTTCTGGCATTTCAGCCGTCGTCAGCCAGGTTTGCTAGCCCCAAAAGTATGAATTAGGGCCCCTCTAAATTGTAGGCTTATATCGGAAACAGTTCTTCCTTCATCCAACAGCTTCCACCTCTCATGTTTTCACCCCTATTTGCACATGGTCCAGATTATTTTTATAGACTCTTGTTCACACTGTTATTTTCAAGCTATATTTGTGTTTTATAAACACCTAAATATACATACCTAACTTTCATCTCCCTATTGAAGATTTTCACTATGCTCACAGTGTCTTGTTCTGGGTATCCCTATGGATTTTTTAGGTGTAAATAGCTTTTCTGACCAAGGAGATGAGATTTTTAATGGCAGACTACCTATAAGGAGAGAACACAATGTTACAGAAATACAAGAGCCAACACTTCGTAACTATCAATCCAATACCTTTCTGTACTATTAGAAGCATTCAATACATTTTAACATATCAGTGTAATCACCAAAGCCCAGCCTCATAAAACCAATCGATTACGGCCCAAAAGGATCAGTGTGGCCACGGTGGTCAGACAGATTCCCGCTGCAATTTCTATGCACAGTGACTAATGAGTCCACATATGAACAGATCTACTACGCAGGGGCTTAGCACAGACCCCTGCACCCCCTGAAGTGCAGGGGGGCAACCCAGCACGTGGGGGGGGCATCCTTCAAGAGGGTCCCCATTCAGCAAAGGTCAATGATATGGGAGGTTTGGGGGATCCTCTTCAGATTCTGCAGGGGGGGTATCGTTTGGCATTACGTCACTGGTTCTTGACTTACCTAGTTCTAACAAAATGCTTTGTGGAACCTATAGTGGCCTCTATTTCACTCCAGATCAGCCCAGTGCTTAATTTGTGCCGGTGGTTTCCGGTGCTCAGCACTGGCACCTAATTGTCAACACCAGTGCATGTGATAGTCTGCCACAAGGTGGCGCTGTCTGGCTATTTTAGAGATGACCACAACAACAGTCAGCTATTAATTCAAAATACACTAAAAAGGACTATTACCTGCCACCCAAGTCATTCTTTTAGCTTTGAGGGCCCGGAATAGTCCGATTTGTCACACTTGTAGGAGTGTGATGGTTAGTAGTTGTGCTGGTACTGCCATTGGCAGCGCTGGAAGGGGCAATGTGTGGTGCAAGCCACAGTGGCCTCCTGACAAGAGCCCCGGTACTTATTTTTTCACAAATTCAGCACTGGATCAGCCTTTATGGAACAGCGGTCTCTAACGCATAGCATTCACTTGCAGGGATTGTCATCCTTGGTTAGGTTTTTTCTGTACCCCAACAAATAATTAATGGAACTTGTTTCTCTCCTGCCAATTCTTTTGTCAGGTAGCCTATGAGCAAGAAGGACTTGCCCTACCCGGAAGTTGTGCTTGCGTCCATTTTAGCCTGTATTGTTTTGCCAAGTCGTTAGGCTCCCATCGGAAATTACAAAGTGGAGAAGTGTGGCTCAATGATTAGAGTGGCAGACCTTGATGCAGAGGTCTAGCCTGGGACCAGGGTTCAATTCCCCACCTCGGCGGGTCTTGGGCTAAAAAATTCCACGGACCTGATAATTCTCGCCTCGGGGCCTATTCCAATCATGGAGTCCCACTCTGCAACTCTGGGCAATAGCTTGCTTAATCTCCACAACAGCCCCCACAACACTAAGGATGCCTGGCCTCCACCTTGGGGGTGCCCAGGAGTGGATGCCTCACAGGGAAAGCCAGGATGGGTTCCACAGCGGTATTCGTACAAGCATCTTGAGACCCTTGCGGGTGAGTAGTGCGCTATACAAGTATCAAATTTAAATTTTAAATTTTTACAAAGCCATTCTCATCTAAAGATATATCTGACCCAGAGCCACGGGGACGTCGCTGGACGCCGTAAAGCTGCATAATGCCACACACATAGCATAAGGTCCTCTTGGTAATGCAAGTGTCATACTATTGTTAGATATGGCTCAATATCCAGTTCAATGCGTAAAAAAGGGGAAATGGTGCACGAAAAAAAGAGTTCAAAAAAAATATTTCATATCACACTTTTTTAATAATACTGTTTCTACTTTGCAAATATCAGAAGATTAGACACGTACTGTGAGGATGGGAAAGAAGCTTCAAACGTGATGAGCATCAAATGTATGCAGCTCATCATGAAAAAATACAGAGATTTTGGTAAAATTATGTCCGCTCAATTACTGTTATGTTCTCTTCTCCTGATAATAATAATAGGGTTTCTGTACATCATACAAAAGAGGTCATCGTAAAGTCATTGTGCAAACCCCACACTGATACTGTTTTCATAAATTATACTAATCTACACCGCTTCAATCAGAGATTGCGAAATGGGACTGCTGTGCTGGGCTGAGACTCGAGGCTGAAATTGCCATATCACATTTTCTCAAGGCTTACTTAAGAAGGCAATTTAGGAGAAATCATGCATGCAGGCTTTTTGGGGAGAATATGTTATTACTTAAAAGCACAAAAGTATATTACATCGAGTTCCTTTTATCGTTTGTTTCTTAAAGTTCATTCTTGCTACCCAGTTACACGAGTCTTTAAAACGCATAAATACGTCTGGAAAAAAATGGTGATTAGATATCAGATGCCCTATTTTCACTGCGAGCCCAGATATATTTTTGGGCATTGGCACAGTGGGCAATTTCCCAAGGCCTCCTCCTTTCAGTGGCCCCTTGGTAAAAGGAGTGGGGCAGTCGAAATTCCTGCCATAAGGATGCTGGTCATAAAAAACAGTTTATTTTTCTGATTTGACAACCAAGCATTCTTAAGAGCATCCAAGGGCCATATTTACAAAGGGTTTGCTCCGGTGCAAAGACGCACAAAGTGTTGCAAAGTAGCACACAATCTTGCTAGGGTATATATTTTCCAGCAGGAAAGGTATGTTTTCCTGGAAAGGGGACCATTTTTGCAACCAAATCGCTCTTTGTGCTGTTTTGCGCCACTTTGGATCAAGTGACATTACTAAGGCGTAATTTGGGTAGATAAATTCAAGTACCCATAGTTTTGATGCAAATCTAGACAACTAAGATAACTAGACCAGGTTTTACCAAGTAATGGCCCCTTAAAGCAGGTGCTAGCACGGAGAAATGTGTTCGTTTCTCCAAATCTTCCATGTAGTGCGCACATGCTGCACTGTACAGCACACACACAATCTGTGGAATGTATAACAATTTGTCTAGGTGTTGGGTTCTGTACTGGAAGGGAATACATTTAGTACAAATCCCAGCCTAGAATGCACACACCCCTCTGCACCATGGTGCAATGGTTGTGCAGAGAGTGTGTGCGCCAGCAGAGGGATAGTGAGAAACAGTAGTACATAAATAAATATGACTCAGTGCTGCTTTGTCTCTGCAGCACAGCAGGGGAACTTTGGTTGCTGTGCTAAGTTGCACCAAAAAATAACAAATTTCCCCTTTAGAAAGCATGCCTGGTGTGCCCAGCCTTAACCCTCACACCCACAGGCAGTTGGTGGCAATTACTTTGAAAAAGAATCTTTCTGTGCCTTTTTTGCCCCCTTACTTCACCTCACTTCTTCTATCTTAACACTCTTTCTTAACATCCCTCTCTCTATCTCTCCTCCTCAATTCAATGCCACCCCCTCTCTCTCAGCTCTCTCTACCTCACATTTGCCACCCTCACCTCTCTCTCAAAATATCCAATATACCTCACTTGACTTCATCTCTCACTACCTTTCTCATGGCCTTGCCCCTTTCTCTATCATTCCCTGAGCCTACCTATATATCTTTCAATCTCAACTATTTCTTTACATTACCCCTAACTTGGAACTTCACAGCTCTTTTTCCATCTGACCTCCCTGTATCTCTTCTTTATCTACTTCACGTCTCACATATCCTCATTTCTATCTTTACCTCATCTTTCTAGGTCTCTTCCTGTCACAACTACTATACATCTTTGCTCCTCTCTCTCAATCGTTTCTTTCCCTTAACATTTCCCCTCACCCATCTATCTCTCTTCCTCACACATCACTCACTACCCCCCTCTCTCTGCCCCACCTGATGCCTCTGTCACTACTTAAACTCTGTACCTCACCAATTGAACACATCACTTCCCCACCTCCTCGTTCTCTTGTTTAACCTCTGTTCCCCCTCCTTCAGCTTTCAATTGTTCTTCTTTCTTTCTGGCTAACTCTAGTTATCTAACTCTACCCCCTTTTTCACTATCAAAAGCTCCTCTCTCTCTCACACACACACAAATACCTGTCTCCCTCCTTATTTCTCAAGTTTTTCTCTGAACCTAAATCTTCATAGTGATATCTACCTCACTATTGTAGGAAAGTGGAGTGTTATGTGGTGTAGGGGGTTAGACCTCACTATTTAATACTTTCACAATACCCCAAGGATGGTCCTTGGATTCACACAAATAAATCCTTAGCTCAGTCCTGGTAGTGTGGTAGAGAGCAGTCAGGCTTTACTAGAAGAAAGTGTTAAATATTTTAGAGTACCAGCATGGACAATAAGTAATTGACACGGCTTGAGTGAAATCAGACACCAATTTATAAAATTAGACTGTATATTTCTCTTAAACTAGACACCAAAACAAATGCAATAGCATACACATAACCGGAGTTATAGATTTTTGAAGCAATATAAAATCGGTGCAAAATAATAGAGTGAAACTTTATCATTGCGGTCATTAGGGAAAACCACTAGTGACAATCGGTCACTTGCAGGTTGAGTTGCATTGTACCCTTGCAGTGTAAAGGTGATACAGGTCCCAGGTCCATGCCACAACAATCAGTTCAAATGTACCTAGCCCATGGACCTCGGGTGCAGAGTTGTCCTGGCTGTCCCTGGTGCTGAAAGAAAGCGACAGGGGAGGTGCTTTTACAGTCGAAATGGTGCCAAAAAAGATGCAAAAACACAACAACAGAGTTGTTGCTAACATCAGCAGAAGGTTGGATGGAGTTCTCTCTAGGTGCAGTGATGAGTAAAGGGGTCGGTTGCTGGACTGGAAACCTACAAGCTTTGGCAGCGGTAAGCACAGCAGAGAGTAACTTTGACGTCCGGTAGTCCCTGGTAATACGGAAGCTGCCTTTCACATTGTGTAAGGCAGGACTACAGTTCGCACAATACACTAGACCATCTGGATTTCCCTCAGAGTGCTTAATGGCAAGTGATTCTTCAGACCCGGAGACTTGTTTTACCTGCAGTATGTAGAGGGCTACTGTCACTAGTCCAGGGGAGTCTGCAGGTGCTTCAGACTTCCACAGGGTGTCCATCAATCTCAGGGTAAACAAGATATTACCTGGGACAAGTCTTGGTTAGGCAGTTCTAGAAGGTCACTCTTTTGCTTTGTGCAAGTCCTCTTGTTGCAGACAAGGGTCTCTTCTTCTGTCCTCTTTGATGAAGGTTGTTCAGAGGTGTTGCTAACATGTGTTGAATGTCGGATGGAGTTCTCTCTAGGTGCAGTGATGAGTAAAGGGGTCGGTTGCTGGAATCGAAACCAACAAGCTTTGGCAGCGGTAAGTACAGCAGAAAGTAACTTTGACGTCCGGTAGTCCCAGGTAATACGGAAGCTGCCTTTGACGTTGTGTAAGGCAGGACTACAGTTCTCACAATGCACTAGACCATCTGGATTTCACTCAGAGTGCCCGATGGCCAGTGATTCTTCAGACCCGGAGACTTGTTTTACCTGCAGTATGTGGAGGACTACTATCACTAGTCCAGGGGAGTCTGCAGGTGCTTCAGACCTCCACAGGGCGTCCCTCTGTCTGAGGGGAACCTAGATATTACCTGGGACAAGTCTCGGTTAGGCAGTTCTAGAAGGTCACTCTTTAGCTTTGTGCAAGTCCTCTTATTGCAGACAAGGGTCTCTTCTTCTGTCCTCTTTGATGAAGGTTGTTCAGAACTGAGATTCAGATGTCAGGGGTGTCCCATAAATCCTGTCCCATAAATCCTAGATTTATGGGATTTAGGGGTGTGAGAGCAAGTAGACAATGGAATGCTAGTCCCTATAGCTACTCCACCCCTGAGGTGACCTAATCTACCCCATACCCTCTACTCAGCCACTCCTAAAGATGGAAGAAATCTCCATCCTGGAGGTGTGATTGCTTTCTGAGGGTGTACACCTCCTTGACTAACTAATTTCCCACCTGTCCAGGTGCAAACATGCCTGGGGCAGGAGGAGGGTGGCTTCCTCCTCTGGGAGTCAGAACTGTTGCATATCAGTGGCAGTGCAGCCTTTGAAGCTCACCGCCTTGATTTGTCACTTTACTAGCCTGCTTGGGAGGAGGGAGGTGTGACCTTTTTCCTGACCAAGCATTTGTTCCTGACTCCTAGGACTAATCACATGTCTGGCAGGAGGTCAGAATCCTGTTGTGGTGGCAGCAAAAGTGGGAAACGCAGAAAGGCCAGCAAGAGCACAGAGAAGACGGGACAACCAAGTGGGCAACTTCTAAAGTAGCCACCTGGGTACATGCCACATTGTCCTTGTCACAAGATTCATATCAGGGGTGGTTATTCACATTGTTTGATTTCAAACATGTTATATTTAGATGGGATCATATTGGAGCTGCCAACCTCTGGTTTGCCCGGGTGCCTGCCCATGTTATTCTATGGACCATCTATGGACCATCTATCACCCATAGTGTCCTTTAATGGTAAAGGACCCTATAGGGTCATATAGAGTTGCACTTACATGTTCACACCTTTGATGTAAGGCACCTTCCTTAGGGGCCTTAAGGGTCTTCAGTAGGGGTGACTGACATATACCATAGATAGTGCATTGACTTTGCCACAAAAGGTTAAGGAAAAGTCGAGTTTGAGCAGTTTGCCCTGCTCCTACAGTCTGCAATGGCAGGCCTACTGCCAGTAGTTTCTTTGGGTCACTCAAGTTGGCACAAATGGTGCTGCAAGCTCTGGGTACCCCTTTATCACCCATGCCCTGGGTACCACTGGTACCATATACTACGGACTCCTAAGGGGGTAAAGTCCTTGCTAATTAGGATTGCCAAAATGCACATAATAGATTTAGGGAGAAAGCTCTGGCACTGGAGCCTGGTTAGCATGCTTCAGTGCACTGTCAGTGTCGAAACCAGCATCTCGTAGTTTAAATGGGGGGAAAAAGTGTACAGACATCTGCAAAAAGCCCTGTTTTCTTGCAACTCTCTTTTCATCTTTTTCCATCTCACAACTCTCTACCTCTGTATAATCCTCACCTATTTTTCTCTAGTTCACGTTTGTCTCTCAAATCCTTGCACCACATCACATTTCTCTTTCTATCTTACACTCCCCTCTCTACCTTTCTCTCTTCCCACAAACTTTTCTTACCTGACCCATTTTTCTATCTCTTCTCCTTTTTCCCTCTCTCTAACTTGCAACTCTTTGTTTTCCTGCAGTCTCTGTGTCTACATTTACTTATTTCATTACATCTCTCTACCTCTCTATCTCACTCTATATCCTTAACAATTCCTCTGCCTGCCTTTCTACCTACAGCTTCCTCTTTCTACCACTCTTTATATTCCTTTTTAGATACCTCACATTTCTCTATTTACTTTATTTCTCCTCCATCTCACATATCTTTCAACATAAGCTCTAACCCTATCTCATTCTCCCTCTACATTACGTCGCTCTCTATGCCAGAGACAATCAAACTTTTTTTCTCTGAGCTCCCTCTAAGCAAAATGTTTTGAAGTTGATGGCAAGGATTGGGGGGGGGGGTGGAAGATGCAGGTCTGAGCACGGAGGGTGGGGCATAGGAGCTCACTGCAGGAGTACTTTTTCTATAGCTCATTGTCTATATTAAATGTGAGCTTTATAAAAAGACAAATGCAACAAACAAAAACTGCCCAAAAATATTGCTTTCCATCACTGGGGTGATATAAGCCCCTCGCACTTCTAGGTCTCAATGCAAGTGCACCTGGTTCACTAATGAGAGCTGTGGCCCGAGTAGTAGCCTGTCTCCTGTGCTTCTTTCATCCCTTCCCCACCATGCACTGAAACATTCTCTCTGTCTTTTTCCGAAAAAAATTAAATAGCTCCCACGTATTGCCTCACTCCTTTCCTCTTTTTCCTGGGCCATTATTTTGAGGTCCCAAGAGTCCAGACAACCAGGCCTCTGCATCTGAATGCAGCCTTACTGTCCTATTCCCTCCCACCTCCTCGACTCACCTGAAAGGACATCTGCATATAATTAGAGGTAGAAGTGGGTGGGTTTTACAAGGACCACCCATGCTATGTAATTTTATCAAAACTGTTCTGATTGTTTTTATTCAATCATATCTGGATTGTTAATGCAGACCTTGGGGTGCCTCTGGCTGAAAATGAAGAGTGTGTTGTGTTTTCTGTGCTATGAAGACGAGAGAGGAAAAGGGGAAGTAAAGAATTAGCATTCTTACCAGAGTGCCTGGTAGCTGAAAGAAACATAAACATGTGGAATTGGTTAATAATTACCAAATGCAAGCATGCTAGGGATCCTGTATACACTTTAATTTATGAAGTCATTGAATCTTCATGATGACAAAGACTAAAGCGGGTGGGTGGACCGTTATCTTGTTAGTGTGTATAGTCCATAGCCATTGCGATGGAGTATTCATCAACATATAAATCAGGCCCAAAATCATTCTGCAACAGCCTTTCTTGTACTGTGGGAAATACAGTTTAAAAATCACAACTTGAATGTGCCCAGTTCTTGCTCTCAGAGGATTATACCCCGTAGCTCTATAAATATATGTTACTGTTCCTCATTGCACCAACCAGGATTCAACTATAGGACTCTGGTCACACACACAAAATTCTGCAGTGATTGAGTAAACCAATTGAAGGGTGATTAGTTTAACTTCAATCATTTTATAATTAATTTATGATTGTTATTTTATATGTAATAATCTGAAAATGAAAGAAGAACAAAATAGTTACAGAGCAATTTGTTTTTAGCCATGTCTTTGAACCTGGCACCACACTCAATGACTTCAAGTACCGAATGGTGTTTTACCTTAAAGCTTACTGTTTGAAAAGCCCAATGCTGTTTGCATGCCTCTTTTCCTTTCCATAATTTCCTGGAGGTTAATTGCAGCACGGGGGGGGGGGTTTCAAGAGAGAGAGAGAGAAAAAGAGAAGAGAAGGAGGTAAAGAGATCTGAGAGAGAGAGGAGAGTAGAGAGAGAGAATGGACAAATGGAAAGATAGAGCGAAGAGAGAGCAAGGAGAGGAAGGGAGTGACAGAAGGTTGAGCTGTTTTGTCTGGGTTGCATTTGGTTCCGCAGTCTGACCCAAAGGGTCCCCATGCCCACACGGTTCTCAGGCTCAAAGTTCCTATGCTTTTTAATGCACTTTAGAAACTGTAAATGAAGACAGCCAGGAAATGCAGCAATTAAACAAGGTTGCACCTACAGGTCATCTTCATCTATAAGTGCTTGCAGAAGCATTTACCCCCTCCTGGGTATACAGCTATGGTTACCCCAGGGGAGTTGCACCGCATAGTTTTAATACCTATGTTCTATACTGTGCTCTTTCTGTCTTTACATCTCTGTTCTTCTCCAGAATCCTCTACCACATCATTTCTCTTACTCAGCAGTGTCATATGTAACTCTCTTGCCAGGAAGTGCACACATATATAGAAGAGAAGGTGGACAAGGCAGGTAAGTATATATTTCGAGAAATAACACCCCTGAAACCTATGGTTTTTTCTGTGAATTTCTAAGGATTTTAAATGATAATATCTAACTATAACGTCACTGAAACCTGCGTTTTTTTCAGTGAATTTCAAAGCTTTTTTAAATGCTAATTTCTAACTATAACGTCTCTGAAACCTATGTTTTTTTTCAGTGAATTTCAAAGCTTTTTTAAATGCTAATTTTTAAGTGTGATAATAGTTATACCTATTTTTTTCTACTGATTTTCTACAGTTCTTTAACTGTTTATTTATACATTTTTATTCATTAAATAACATTATATATTTTTCTGCAAATTGTAAAAAAAAAAAGAAATTCAAACTGAAATATTGATTAGTTTTCTTGTTTTCATTTTTTATTTTAACCTATTTATATATGGTCGCGCACTCAAAGCGTACTCATCACGGGCGGTGCGCGCATTCTAGTTGCCATTTTAGAAAAGTCGTGAAGGATCTGCGTACGGTGTGCGACGGCTGCGTGTTTTTCAGTTACATCATATACATTTAATATTACGTGATGTGCACGATTGGTATGCGACCCGTCCAAAACTCCTGCTCCCGCGCATTCGCGACACATGCGCATTACGGTACGAGATGCTTGCGCGGTTCGGGTCCCGTGTAACGTCCTATACGTGCCAAGGCACGCTGGGTGCGCGACTCCCGCAAAAAAAATGATGTTCCAAAATTATATGTATGTGTCTTTAATATACATATTAGGGCAAGAGATTATCTAAGATATTCATAAAAAATATATTTTGAAATATATTTTCGCGAAGTCGGGTGCGTGCATCGTGAGTGCAGAGAACCAGGTCAGCAGAGCTGCTGTAGAGCCAGAGAAACCAGGTCAGCACAGCCATTGTGGAGTCAGAGAACCAGGTCAGCAGAGCTGCTCTAGAGCCTAAGAAGCAGGTCACCAGAGCTGCTCTAGAACCAGAGACCCAGGTCAGCAGAGCTGCTCTAGAGCCAGAGACCCAGGTCAGCAGAGCTGCTCTAGAGACCGAGAACCAGGTCAGCAGAGCTGCTGTAGAGCCAGACAAACCAGGTCAGCAGAGTTGCTTTAGAGGGAGAGAACCAGGTCAGCAGAACTGCATTAGAGCCAGAGAACCAGATCAGCAGATCTGTTCTAGAGCCTGAGAACCAGGTCAGCAGAGCTGCTTTAGAGCCATAGAACCAGGTCAGCAGAGCTGCTTTAGAGCCAGAGAACCAGGTTAGCAGAGCTCTTTAGCGGTAAAGAACCAGGTCAGCAGAGCTGCTTTAGAGCCAGAGAACCAGGTCAGCAGAGCTGCTCTAGAGCCAGAGAGCCAGGTCAGCAGAGCTGCTTTAGAGCCAGAGAACCAGGTCAGCATAGCTGCTTTAGAGCCATAGAACCAGGTCAGCAGAGCTGCTTTAGAGCCAGAGAACCAGGTCGGCAGAGCTGCTCTAGAGGCAGAGAACCAGGTCAGCACAGCTGCTTTAGAGCCATAGAAACAGGTCAGCAGAGCTGATCTAGAGGCAGAGAACCAGGTCAGCAGAACTGCTTTAGAGCCAGAGAACCAGGTCAGCAGAGCTGATTTAGAGCCAGAGAACCAGGTCAGCAGAACTGCTCTAGAGCCAGAGAAACCAGGTCAGCAGAGTTCTTTAGAGGGAGAGAACCAGGTCAGCAGAGCTGATTTAGAGCCAGAGAACCAGGTCAGCAGAGATGCTGTAGAGCCAGAGAAACCAGGTCAGCAGAGCCATTGTAGAGCCAGAGAACCAGGTCAGCAGAGCTGCTCTAGAAAAAGAAGCAGGTCACCAGAGCTGCTCTAGAACCAGAGACCCAGATCAGCAGAGCTGCTCTAGAGCCAGAGACCAGGTCAGCAGAGCTGCTCTAGAGGCCGAGAACCAGGTCAGCAGAGCTGCTGTAGAGCCAGACAAACCAGGTCAGCAGAGTTGCTTTAGAGGGAGAGAACCAGGTCAGCAGAATTGCTTTAGAGTCAGAGAACCAGGTCAGCAGATCTGTTCTAGATCCTGAGAACCAGGTCAGCAGAGCTGCTTTAGAGCCATAGAACCAGGTCAGCAGAGCTGCTTTAGAGCCAGAGAACCAGGTTAGCAGAGCTCTTTAGCGGTAAAGAACCAGGTCAGCAGAGCTGCTTTAGAGCCAGAGAACCAGGTCAGCAGAGCTGCTCTAGAGCCAGAAAGCCAGGTCAGCAGAGCTGCTTTAGAGCCAGAGAACCAGGTCAGCAGAGCTGCTTCAGAGCCATTGAACCAGGTCAGCAGAGCTGCTTTAGAGCCAGAGAACCAGGTCAGCAGAGCTGCTCTAGAGGCAGAGAACCAGGTCAGCACAGTTGCTTTAGAACCATAGAAACAGGTCACCAGAGCTGATATAGAGCCAGAGAACCAGGTCAGCAGAACTGCTCTAGAGCCAGAGAACCAGGTCAGCAGAGCTGCTTTAGAGCCAGAGAACCAGGTCAGCAGAGCTGCTTTAGAGCCATAGAACCAGGTCAGCAGAGCTTCTTTAGAACCAGAGAACCAGGTCAGCAGTGCTGCTCTCCAGAGGCAGAGAACCAGGTCAGCGGAACTGCTTCAAAGGGAGAGAACCAGGTCAGCAGAACTGCTTTAGAGGCAGAGAACCAGGTCAGCAGAGCTGCTCTAGAGCCAGAGAAACCAGGTCAGCAGAGCTGCTTTAGAGGGAGAGAAACAGGCCAGCAGAGCTGCTCTAGAGCCAGAGAACCAGGTCAGCAGAAATGCTCAAGAGCCAGAGAAACAGGTCAGCAGAGCTGCTGTAGAGCCAGAGAAACCAGGTCAGTAGACCTGCTTTAGAGAGAGAGAACCAGGGCAGCAGAGCTGCTTAAGAGCCAGAGAACCAGGTCAGCAAAGCTGCTGTAGAGGCAAGGGACCAGGTCAGGAGAGCTGCTCTAGAGCCAGAGAACCAGGTCAGTGGAACTGCTTTAGAGCCATAGAACCGGGTCAGCAGAGCTGTTGTAGAGCCAGAGAACCAGGTCAGCAGAGCTGCTCTAGAACCTAAGAACTAGGTCAGCACAGCTGCTCTAGAGCCAGAGAACCAGGTCAGCAGAGCTGCTGTAGAGCCAGAGAAACCAGGTCAGCAGAGCTGCTTTAGAGGGAGAGAACCAGGTCAGCAGAGCTGCTTTAGAGCCAGAGAACCAGGCCAGCAGAGCTGCTCTAGAGCCAGAGAACCAAGTCAGCAGAGCTGCTTTAGAGCCATAGAACCAGTTCAGCAGAGCTGCTGTAGAGCCAGAGAAACCAGGTCAGCAGAGCTGCTTTAGAGGGAGAGAACCAGGTCAGCATAGCTGCTTTAGAGCCAGAGAACCAGGTCAGCAGAGCTGCTCTAGAGCCAGAGAACCAAGTCAGCAGAGCTGCTTTAGAGCCATAGAACCAGTTCAGCAGAGCTGCTTTAGAGCTAGAGAACCAGGTCAGCAGAGCTGCTCTAGAGCCTAAGAACCAGGTCAGCAGAGCTGCTCTAGAGCCAGAGAACCAGGTCAGCAGAGCTTCTGTAGAGCCATAGAAACCAGATCAGTAAAGCTGCTTTAGAGGGAGAGAACCAGGCCAGCAGAGCTGCTCTAGAGCCAGAGAACCAGGTCAGCAGAACTGCTTTAGAGCCATAGAAACGGGTCAGCAGAGCTGCTTTAGAGCCAGAGAACCAGGTCAGCAGAGCTGTTGTAGAGCCAGAGAACCAAGTCAGCAGAGCTGCTCTAGAGCCTAAGAACTAGGTCAGCAGAGCTGCTCTAGAGCCAGAGTACCAGGTCAGCAGAGCTGCTGTAGAGCCAGAGAAACCAGGTCAGCAGAGCTGCTTTAGAGGGAGAGAACCAGGTCAGCAGAGCTGCTTTAGAGCAAGAGAACCAGGCCAGCAGAGCTGCTTTAGAGCCGGAGAACCATGTAAGCAGAGCTGCTTTACAGCCAGAGAACCAGGTCACCAGAGCTGCTCCAGAGCCAGAGAACCAAGTCAGCAGAGATGCTTTAGAGCCATAGAACCAGGTCAGCAGAGCTGCTTTAGAGCCTAAGAACCAGGTCAGCAGAGCTGGTCTAGAGCCTAAGAACCAGGTCAGCAGAGCTGCTCTAGAGCCAGAGAACCAGGTCAGCAGAGCTGCTGTAGAGCCAGATAAACCAGGTCAGTAGAGCTTCTTTAGAGCCAGAGAACCAGGTCAGCAGAGCTGTTGTAGAGCCAGAGAACCAGGTCAGCAGAGCTGCTCTAAAGCCTAAGAACTAGGTCAGCAGAGCTGTTATAGCGCCAGAGAACCAGGTCAGCAGAGCTGCTGTAGAGCCAGAGAAACCAGGTCAGCAGAGCTGCTTTAGAGGGAGAAAACCAGGTCAGCAGAGCTGCTTTAGAGCCAGAGAAACCAGGTCAGCAGAGCTGCTTTAGAGGGAGAAAACCAGATCAGCAGAGCTGCTTTAGAGCCAGAGAACCAGGCCAGCAGAGCTGCTTTAGAGCCAGAGAAACAGGTCAGCAGAGCTGCTTTAGAGTCAGCGAACCAGGTCAGCAGAGCTGCTCTAGAGCCTAAGAACCAGGTCAGCAGAGCTGCTCTAGAGGCAGAGAACCAGGTCAGCGGAGCTGCTTTAAAGGGAGAGAACCAGGTCAGCAGAGCTGCTTTAGAGGCAGAGAACCAGGTCAGCAGAGCTGCTCTAGAGCCAGATAAACCAGGTCAGCAGAGCTGCTTTAGAGAGAGAGAACCAGGTCAGCAGAGCTGCTCTAGAGCCAGAGAACCAGGTCAGCAGAAATGCTCAAGAGCCAGAGAACCAGGTCAGCAGAGCTGCTTTAGAGCCATAGACCCAGGTCAGCAGAGCTGCTTTAGAGCCAGAGAACCAGGTCAGCAGACCTGCTCTAGAGCCATTGAACCAATTCAGCAGAGCTGCTTAAGAGCCATAGAACCAGTTCAGCAGAGCTGCTTTAGAGCCAGAGAACCAGGTCAGCAGAGCTGCTCTAGAGCCTAAGAACCGGGTCATCAGAGCTGCTCTAGAGCCAGAATACCAGGTCAGCAGAGCTGCTGTAGAGCCAGAGAAACCAGGTCAGTAGATCTGCTTTAGAGCAAGAGAACCAGGTCAGCAGAGCTGCTTAAGAGCCAGAGAACCAGGTCAGCAAAGCTGCTGTAGAGGCAAGGGACCAGGTCAGCAGAGCTGCTCTAGAGCCAGAGAACCAGGTCAGTAGAACTGCTTTGGAGCCATAGAACCGGGTCAGCAGAGCTGCTTTATAGCCTGAGAACAAGGTCGGCAGAGCTGTTGTGGAGCCAGAGAACCAGGTCAGCAGAGCTGCTCTAGAGCCTAAGAACTAGGTCAGCAGAGCTGCTCTAGAGCCAGAGAACCAGGTCAGCAGAGCTGCTGTAGAGCCAGAGAAACCAGGTCAGCAGAGCTGCTTTAGAGGGAGAGAACCAGGTCAGCAGAGCTGCTCTAGAGCCAGAGAACCAGGTCAGCAGAACTGCTTTAGAGCCATAGAAACGGGTCAGCAGAGCTGCTTTAGAGCCAGAGAACCAGGTCAGCAGAGCTGTTGTAGAGCCAGAGAACCAGGTCAGCAGAGCTGCTCTAGAGCCTAAGAACTAGGTCAGCAGAGCTGCTCTAGAGCCAGAGAACCAGGTCAGCAGA
The DNA here is from genome assembly GCF_964204655.1 of Triturus cristatus. NCBI lineage: Eukaryota > Metazoa > Chordata > Amphibia > Caudata > Salamandridae > Triturus > Triturus cristatus. The sequence continues at coordinate 358,751,160 of NC_140595.1, forward strand.
GCTGCTGTAGAGCCAGAGAAACCAGGTCAGCAGAGCTGCTTTAGAGGGAGAGAACCAGGTCAGCAGAGCTGCTTTAGAGCAAGAGAACCTGGCCAGCAGAGCTGCTTTAGAGCCGGAGAACTAGATAAGCAGAGCTGCTTTACAGCCAGAGAACCAGGTCACCAGAGCTGCTCTAGAGCCAGAGAACCAAGTCAGCAGAGATGCTTTAGAGCCATAGAACCAGGTCAGCAGAGCTGCTTTAGAACCTAAGAACCAGGTCAGCAGAGCTGCTCTAGAGCCAGAGAACCAGGTCAGCAGAGCTGCTCTAGAGCCAGAGAACCAGGTCAGCAGAGCTGCTGTAGAGCCAGATAAACCAGGTCAGTAGAGCTGCTTTAGAGCCAGTGAACCAGGTCAGCAGAGCTGTTGTAGAGCCGGAGAACCAGGTCAGCAGACCTGCTCTAAAGCCTAAGAACTAGGTCAGCAGAGCTGTTATAGAGCCAGAGAACCAGGTCAGCAGAGCTGCTGTAGAGCCAGAGAAACCAGGTCAGCAGAGCAGCTTTAGAGGGAGAAAACCAGGTCAGCAGAGCTGCTTTAGAGCCAGAGAACCAGGCCAGCAGAGCTGCTTTAGAGCCAGAGAAACAGGTCAGCAGAGTTGCTTTAGAGACAGAGAACCAGGTCAGCAGAGCTGCTGTAGAGCCAGAGAACCAAGTCAGAAGAGCTGCTTTAGAGCCATAGAGTCGGGTCAGCAGAGCTGCTTTAGAGCCAGCGAACCAGGTCAGCAGAGCTGCTCTAGAGCCTAAGAACTAAGTCAGCAGAGCTGCTTTAGAGCCATAGAACCGGGTCAGCAGAGCTGCTTTAGAGCCAGCGAACCAGGTCAGCAGTGCTGCTCTGTAGCCTAAGAACTAGGTCAGCAGAGCTGCTCTAGAGCCAGAGAACCAGGTCAGCAGAGCTGCTGTAGAGCCAGAGAAACCAGGTCAGGAGAGCTGCTTTAGAGGGAGAGAACCAGGTCAGCAGAGCTGCTTTAGAGCCAAAGAACCAGGTCAGCAGAGCTGCTCTAGCTGACACTGACTGACTGACACTGACTGACACTGACTGACACTGACACTGATTGAAACTGACTGGCTGACAATGACTGACACTGATTGACTGACACTGACTGACTGACACTGACTGACACTGATTGACTGACACTGACTGACTGACGGACACTGATTGACCGACTCTGACTGACACTGATTGACTGACACTGACTGTCTGACTGACACTGACTGACTGACACTGACTGACAACTCTCTACTACTCTACTACTCACTCTCTACTACTCTCTACTACTCTCTCTCTACTACTCACTCTCTACTACTCACTCTCTACTACTCTCTACTACTCACTCTATACTACTCTCTACTACTCACTCTCTCTACTACTCTCTACTACTCACTCTCTACTACTAACTCTTCACTACTCTCTACTACTCACTCTCTACTATTCACTCTCTACTACTCTCTACTACTCACTCTACTACTCTCTACTACTCTCTACCACTCACTCTCTACTACTCTACTACTCACTCTCTACTACTCTCTACTACTCTCTCTCTACTATTCACTCTTTACTACTCTACTACTTTCAACTACTCACTATCTACTACTCACTCTCTACTACTCTCTACTACTCACTCTCTACTACTCTCTACTACTCTCTACTATTCACTCTCTACTACTCACTCTCTACTACTCTCTACTACTCTCTACCACTCACTCTCTACTACTCTACTACTCACTCTCTACTACTCTCTACTACTCACTCTCTACTACTCACTCTACTACTCTCTACTACTCACTCTCTACTACTCTTTCTCTACTACTCACTCTCTACTATTCACTCTACTACTCACTCTCTACTACTTACTCTTCACTACTCGCTCTCTACTACTCTCTACTACTCACTCTCCACTACTCACTCTCTACTACTCACTCTCTACTACTCTCTACTACTCACTCTCTATTATTTACTCTCTACTACTCTACTACTCTCTACTACTCTCTCTACTACTCACTATTTACTACTCACTCTCTACTTCTCTACTACTCTCTCTACTACTCACTCTCTACTATTCTCTACTACTCACTCTACTACTCTCTACCACTCACTCTCTACTACTCTACTACTCACTCTCTACTACTCTCTCTCTAGTACTCACTCCCTACTACTCACTCTACTACTCTGTACTACTCATTCTCTACTACTCTCTCTCTACTACTTTCTCTCTACTACTCACTCTCTACTACTCTCTACTACTCTCTCTCTACTACTCACTCTCTACCAGTCACTCTCTACTACTCTCTACTGCTCACTCTCCGCTACTCACTCTCTACTACTCACTCTCAGCTACTCTCTACTATTCACTCTACTACTCACTCTCTACTACTCTACTACGCTCTCTTAATCTGTCTACTTCTCATTCTCTACTACTCTCTCTCCTACTCACTCTCTACTACTGACTCTCTACTACACACTCTTTACTACTTGATCTCTATTACTCGCTCTCTACTACTCTCTAGTACTCACTCTACTACTCACTCTCTACTACTCTCTACTACTCACTCTACTACTCTACTACTCTCTACTACTCTCTACTACTCCACTACACTCTACTACTCACTCTCTACTACTCTACTACTCTCTACTACTCTCTCTCTACTAACTCTCTACTACTCACTCTCTACTACTCTCTACTACTCACTCTCTACTACTACTTTCTACTACTCACTCTCTACTACTCTCTACTACTCACTCTCTACTACTCACTCTCTACTACTCACTCCACTACTCACTCTACTACTCACTCTCTACTGCTCTCTACTACTCTCTCTACTACTCACTCTACTACTCACTCTCTACTACTCTCTAATACTCTCTCTCTGCTACTCACTCTCTACTACTCACTCTCTACTACTCTCTACTACTCACTCTCTACTACTCTCTACTACTCACTCTACTACTCAGTCTCTACTACTCTCTACTACTCACTCTCTACTACTCACTCTCTACTACTCACTCTCTAATACTCACTCTCTACTAATCTCTACTACTCACTCTCTACTACTCTACTACTCTCTACTACTTACTCTCTGCTACTCTCTCTACTACTCTCTACTACTCTCTACTACTCACTCTCTATTACTCACTCTCTACTCTCTACCTCTCTCTACCTCTCTCTCTACTATTCTCTACCTCTCTACATCTACCCCTCTACCGCTACACCTCTACCTCTACACCTCTACTCTCTACCTCTCTCTACACGCACACATATGCACATATATATATGCATATATATGCATATGCATTTATATATATGTATATGTATATATTACATACTGGCAGTCGCCAGTGGGTAGATATAGTTAGGACCTACTTCCATAGGAAATCCGCAACATTCTATTTGGAATAACTTTGGCACCGATTGACGAATCTTCGCAAAATTTTCAAAACTTTTGGCCAGCTCCGGTCCGCTCCTATCCTGAAAGTTTCATGGTGATTCATTGAGCAGGGGCCTAGAAAAAAGGGGGGTCCCAAAACACGTTTTCCCCATGCAATTTCCCATAGGAACTTTAGCTGCAGCTACAGCCCGAACTGCTGAACGGAATTACACCAAATTTGGCAAAGAGGTAGTCCTTAGTTCAGACTCGTGCCTTTTGCTTAAATGGTGTAAATCCGCTCAGTAGTTCCTGAGAAAATGACATTTAAAAGCACATATATATCTATGGCCTCGTAGGATCCGCACACCTTATGCTCACCCAGCGCGCACCCTGCCGTGCACGAGCTGTATTCTAATTGTCTGTCAACAGTCCAAATCAGGAAGTGTTGGAAGACATCTTGTGCCTCGGTAGAACCGAGGCACAAGAAACCTAAGAAATTAACGTGCAAAACGCGAAAAGGGGGCAGGGTAGAAACACTCTCTACTACTCTCTACAACTCACTCTCTACTACTCACTGTCTACTACTCACTCTCTACTACTCACTCTCTACTACTCTTTACTACTCACTCTCTACTACTCTCTACTACTCACTCTCTACTACCCACTATCTACTACTCACTCTCTACTACTCACTCTACTACTCTCTACTTTTCACTCTCTGCTACTCTCTCTACTACTCTCTACTACTCTCTACTACTCACTCTCTACTCTCTATTACTCATCCTCTACTCTCTACCTCTCTACCTCTCTCTCTACTACTCTCTACCTCTCTAACTCTACCTCTCTACCTCTACATCTCTACCTCTACACCTCTACCTCTCTCTACCTCACTCTACACGCACACATATGCACATATATATGACTTTACGAACTTTAAAAGCACCACGTGAGAACGTCATGTGTCCCACCTGTGAGCAAGGCCAGGAGGCCGAAACGTTAGGAGGAAACTGGGAGTATGCAGTGGTGCTGAAAAGACTGAATAAACCAACTTTTCACCAGTATTGGGCCTCTGTTTCGTTGCTATTAATATGATGGGCTGCTCCATGCCCATGTTTTAGAGGCTGCCCTGGAGGGTCGGGGGCTCCGGTAACTGGAGATGCTGTGTCATATATGCATATATATGCATATATATATATGTATGTGTATTACCTACTGGCAGTCGCCAGTAGGTAGTTATAGTTAGGACCTATTTTCCATAGGAAATCCACAACATTCTATTTGGAATAACGTTGGCGCCGATAGACGAATCTTGTGAAATTTTCCAATCTTTTGGCCAGCTCCGGTTCGCTCCGATCCTGAAAATTTCACGGTGATTCGTCAAGCGGGGGCTGAGAAAAAAGGGGATCCCAAAATGTATTTTCCCCATGCATTTTCCCATAGGACCAGTTGACGCAGCTACAGCCCGAACTGCTGAACGGAATTACACCAAATTTGGCAAAGAGGTAGTCCTCAGTTCAGACTCATGCCTTTTGCTTAAATTGTGTAAATCCATTCAGTAGTTTCTGAGAAAATTAGAGTTAAAAAGATAGATATATATGGGCGGAGCCTAACTACACATCTCATCGTGAGATCTGATTGGCTGTCAGTACTTCATCCAAGAAGTGTTGGCAGTCATCTTGGGACCAATATACATGATAGCACCTCATTAAAAAGCATTGCAGTTAATAGAAGGTTTTAAGACTTTAGTTACATTATAAATCATTTGTTGATGGTACGATACTCATTTTAGGAATTGTGGTGTGTTCTAAGGTGATTTTACCATGTGAAAAAGCCTTCTGCTGTGATATCATGAATCATGTTTGAGAGAAAACTATTTTCTCATGCTTTTCTCACAGAGGTTTGGAAGGTGAGTTATGAGCTAAACCGAGAGCATATTTTCTGTAAATTCACATTATCTTTCTCCGTCATGTGAGAATGAAGTCTGACATTCTCAGTAAAACATGTACATCCAACAAGGGCAGAGACTGTCAGTTGATTCCTCTGTGTTCTACTGCAGCTTCCCAGAGTGTTCTAAAGAACAACTAGAGCGCCAACAGTCCTACTTATGACAAAAGTATGGCACACCTGAAGCCATCTTGATTGGAATAAACTGGTAACACTTAAAACATTTAATTGAAAAAGGAACACAATGAGGGGGTTTATTTTGCCATAGAAATTATGATTAGTGACTTCTCAAATCCTCTTCTATTTCATTAAAAAATTCTGACATGCAGCCTGAAACATGCACTTTTAATACCAGAAGCAGACTTCCGTGGTGAGCAGTAGCTTTACTACAGTGATCTAATGAGCAACTAGAGTGCTAACATTGAGAATTTATGGCAAATATGTGACATATCTGAATACCTTCTTGATGGAACCAAAGTAAAAAACTGAAAGCATTTCCTACTGAGGAGACTGCAGTAAATGAGGAAATTAGGAAACTTCATAACAAATAAATCTCCCAAGATGGCCACCAGAAACAAAAGAGCCCAAATGCAGCACAAATATCACCCAGATGTAGCCCACATGTAGCCCAATGACAGAAGTGTGCAAAACACTTATTTTTTGTGTTTGTACAGTTTTATATAGTGCAGTCTTGTCAGGTATTGGAGTGCTTTACATGACCATTGGTTAAATCACACAAGTACAAATTCATTTTGGTTGTAGACATGGGGAGATTAAGTGATTTGACCAGAATCACAGAATGTCGAGCTGAAGCAGAAACTCCAACCTGGTTCCCCAGTTGCAAAGTCTGCAGCTCTGGCAGTAACACCACATCCTCTCCCCTAAGTTCAACATTTAATCAAGTGTTCAACTGGATAAAAAAACATAAAGATAACAAGTACTTTAAAAGTGCTTTGTCGCTATTTGAAAACTCAGAAAATATGTCCTCATTTTAGTTTTTTAGAGCACTAACCATAATTTTGATGCAACTACGACCCTCTCATATATGTAATTTCTAAAGGAAATGCTCTGGGTATTACAGTTTTGATTACATCAAGATGACGTCAGGCGTTCCACACTTTTGTAATAAATATAGAATGTTAGCAATCTAGTTGTTCATTAGGATACTGTTGAGAGGCAGAGGCCAGGGACACAGACTCTGAAAATTGAAGGCAGGTAGGAGGGTGTAGAGGCAACAATTTGACCACACTGGGCAGGCAGAAAGGGCAGTGGCAGCACAACAGACTATGGAGGGCAGTGGAAAGGGGGCAGAGGCAACAAACCAACAATACAGGACTGGCAAGAGAGGCTGTGGCAATATAATAGACCATTGTGGGAAGAAGGAAGAGGCAGTGGTAGTACAACCATAAATGCCAACAGACCCGATTCAGCCAGAAAACGTCCAATGTTTTTAAGCTCAAATGGGCTTTATTTGGTCTGTCTCCTGTCTACAATCTCCTCTTTTTCAATGTAACTCAAAGGGGAAAATCGATACCCCAGTTTTTTTTCAGAATCTTCCTCTTACCAAGTTCAAAATGTTCGCAAGTATGGTACATTGGATCATGGAAGGCAGGAGGAATTGGGGTAGGGACATGGACTCGGAAAACAGAGGACATGAGGGACATGGAGAGGTGCACCAGACTGACCCTACAGGGCAGGCATCAGGGTTTGCAGCAGCACAATACACCACACAGGGCATGCGAGACGGGATTGCAGCACAACAATCCATAGAAAGCAATAGGGAGGGGACAGGACCATGCACATGGACAACAGAGAACAGAGGGGAAAGAGGCAATGGTAGCTAGCTGACCATAATGGACAGACAGGAGAGAAAGCTGCAGCATAACAGACCATAAAGGGCCGGAGGGACGGATCAGGGGCATTACAATGTAACATACAAGCCAGGAGGAAGAGAATGGGGGTCTGCACATGGTAACTGAGGGCTGGGGGCAAGGGGGCAGGGCAGGAGCAGCAAGATAACCATGGAGGTCAGGCAGGATGGGCACTAGAAGCAAGACATGCCATGGAGAGCAACAGTGAGACTATGATGGCATACGCACAGACCATGGAGGGAAGGTGGGAGGGGGTCAAGAGCAGCTAGCTGACCACACAGGGAAGGTGGGAGGGGCCGTGGCAGCACAGAAGACCATGCATGGCAAGCGGGAGGGTTAGTGGCAGCACAATGGCTATTATGGGCAAGAAGGTGGGTGCAGGGGCATGCACAAAGGACCATGGAGAATGAAGGAAGGGTCAGGACCTGTGCACAGACAAGAGAGTTCAGGGGAATGGGCCTCACAACAGACCACGCGGGGAAGGCAGGAGGAGCAGTTGCAGCACAACAGACCAGGGAGGGCAGAAGGGTGTGGCAGTAAAATGGACCATGGGGGACAGGAGGAAGGAGATAGGGGCATGGCATGTGGACAGGTAGGGTGGAGGTGGCAGGGACAGGTTACAGTCATCAGACAATGCTAGGCAGGTGGGAGGGGAGTGGCAGCTCAACAGAACACTCAGAGTAGATAGGAGTGGCAGGTCCATGGAACATGGTGGGCAAAAAGGATGGAGCAGGGGCATGCACAAAGACATCGGAGGGCAGGGGCAAGGAGAATAGGGGCAGCAAGCTAAGCACAGAGGCTAAGCAGGAGGTCAATGATGGGGCATAGAATTGGGCAATGGAGGGAAGGAGGAGTGGACTGGTACATCATGCTAAATGGAGGGCAGTAGCAGCATATCAGGCCATGCATGGCAGGAGGGAGGAGGCTAGTCCATGGATTCAGACAACAGAGGATAGGGAGGAGGTGGATGGGGCAGCAAGCTAACTGTTCAGAGAAGGTGGGTATTAGGAACTTTATTGTTTTTAAAATGTGTGTCTGTGCGAACTACTTAAAATATGAACAAGTATGCAGCATAATCTCACTTTTATTCAGGAAGAAGAGGACATTTGTGACTGACTCCGGGCTTACTTTACCCTCCACACTGCATCGCAAAATGTAGTGCCCGTGAAAAGGGTAGGTGAACGCAGTGTTATATAGAACATAGTCCTGAGAGCACGATTGAAAATGAAAACTAGATATGGTGTATGGTATAAACTATGCACCAAAAAGTGTGATATAAGCTGAACCGGGGCGTGAAATATAATATGCAATACATTGTGCGCAATGACAGATTCATTGGAGAGCGCGAGATAGCACAGGCACTAGCGCGTGCTATGCGATATGCGCCTTGGAGTGTAATATGCACAGGGCAGTGTTGTGTAACCTAACTAGCCTCTAAAGTTGTAATATAAAATATGTGTTGGGGAGTGTAACGTTGCATATGCACTGTGACAAAGATATGGATCCCAGATTGTAATATGTATGGCATAGCGCTGTGCGTTATAACAGGCATCGAGGAAGGCACGTTCGATGGGGCAATATAACCCGTGCGAAGGCAAGTGTGGCATGACATATTCACGGGGTGGTGTTACAGTGCACATGGGCTAGAGAGTGTCATAGCATACGCACTAGCTGGTGGAATACAACACAGAGTTGTGTGGCACTCGGCAGGCACTGGTGGGTGTAACATAGCATTGGGCTCAGCCAGGAGCATGCTGTGACTCTCAAGTGAGGTTTGTCTCCTTTCCAGAGAGTAAAACAAAAAGTATTACACATCCGGTGGTGGATGTGTGTATATGAACCGTGAGGGGGGTTTCTTGCATAGTTTGGTCAAATTTTTGTCGAATCCCCTTTGAATGGCTTGGTGTGAGTGTGTATTAAATGTGCCTGTCAATAGCTACCCATGTTTGTATAAATAAACGACAAGGGTGTCTACTTGGAGAGTACCCACCGGTGGGGGCGCCGGGATTAGGCACGGTAGGGCGTCAGACACGTCAGAGCTTCACTAGCGGTGTAAATACATTCCACGTGGATTCATTGTATGCATAGTCGCCTTTTAATGAATATCACGCAAATCGTCATGGTGATAGGTACATACGGTTTGTTCAGCATGTCCTAGGCGTTTCAATAAATATATTTTTTTTTTAAATAATAAAAAACAAAGGCCGGCTCCGGGGGATGGGGTCCCCGGGCCATAAGTGGCCTGAGGAGGGGGGCAACACAGCCCCCCTCCTAAAGAATTTAAAAAAAAAAAAGGCCATGACCCGGGGGTTGGGGTCCCCGAGGCAGATTAAGGCCTTGGGAGGGGGGCCACGCGGTCCCCTTCCAAATTTTTTTTTTTCAACAAAAAAAATGTGGGTGCAGGCCCTGGGGATGGGGTCCCCAGGGCCAATCAATTAGAAAAAGAAGGGGGGCCACACAGCCCCCCTTCTTAAAAAATAAATAAATAAAAGACCAGCATCGCGCCAGAGGCCACGCCCCCTCCTTGCACCACCTGGTTAGTTGTAAGTTGGGGAATTAATTCCCCTTCAATACTGAGGGTCCCTAGGGCCATCAAGCCCAACAGATATCTCAAGTATGCGCCAGGGAGCTGCGTTGCAGACCTGTGTTCTGAGGCCACGCCCCTTTTTACACCTCTCTGCAACGCAGCTCTGTGGCGCTTACTGGAGGTACCTAGTGGGCTAGTTTGACCCTAGGGACCCTCAGGATTCAAAGGGACTTAATCCCCCAACTTAAAACGGCCACAGGGCGTGTTTACACAGTGGGAAGGAGGGGACGGGGCCTGAGGTCACGTGTGCAAACACGCCCTATGGCCCGTTTTAAGTTGGGGAAATAACTCACCTTCAATCCTGAGGGACCCTGGGGGCCAACTGGCCCACCAGGTGCTTCCAGTAAGCACCACTGCGCTGCGTTGCAGAGAGGTTTTCTAGGCCGTGCCCCTTTTTACATCTCTCTGCAACGCAGCTCTATGGCGTTTACTGGAGGTACCTAGTGGTCTAGTTGGACACTAGGGACCATCAGGATTCAAGGGACCTTAATCTCCCAACTTAAAACAGCCACAGGGCCTGTTTACACAGTGGGGAAGGGAGGGGACGGGGCCTGAGGTGACGTGTGCAAACACGCACTATGGCACGTTTTAAGTTGGGAAAATAATTCCCATTCAATACTGAGGGCCCATGGGGGCCAACTAGTCCACCAGGTGCTTCCAGTAAGCGCTACTGTGCAGTGTTGCAGAGAGGTGGTCCAGGCCGTGCCCATTTTTTCTGCAACGCAGCTCTGTGGTGCTAACTAGAGATACCTGATGGGCTAGTTGTACCCAAGGGACACTCAGGATTCAAGGGGACTTTATCCTCCAAATTAAAACGGCCACAGGGCGTGTTTGAACACATCAGCTCAGCTCCCCCCTCCCTTCACCAGTGTGCAAACGCACCCTGTGGCGAGTTTTAAGAGGTAGTTTTAATCCCCCTGCCCTCTAATATACTAGGGGCTTACAGAGGAGGTCATGCTAATAACAGGGGTACCCCAACGCATAGTGTTCCCTAGTGTATGTAGGTGTTTTAACTGTATCTGACTAAGTGTCTTTTAGCTTAGCACTAGGACTGGTTAGTCAGAGTCAGTTACCACCAGTACCCATCTGAAAAAGTTGAGGGTACAGGATGATTTTCCAACAAAGGCCTCTTTCTGCTCCTCTGTTCTTTCTGCACATCTTCCTTCTTCCTGCACTTTTCTTCGTCTTGGAGGACTTCTGTTGCTTCTTTCTGCATTTCGTTTTCTACTTTCTGTGTGTTTTTTCTTCTTTCTTCACATATCCTATCTCTGTAGGCATAGTTAGAAACTAGCATTTAAAAAAGCTTTGAAATTCACTTGAAAAACCATAGGTTTCAGTTATGTTAAAGGTAGAAATTAGCATTTAAAAAACCTTTGAAATTCACTGCAAAAAACATAGGTTTCAGGCACGTTATAGTTCGGAATTAGCATTTAAAAAACCTTACAAATTCACTGAAAAAACCATAAGTTTCAGGGGCGTTATAGTTTCTGGACATTTCAGTCGTACAAAACCATTGAAATTCCCATGTTATAGTTAGTTCAGCTAACTATAACTCGCGCGCCCGCAATGCCCTGCTGATGACGTCACATATTACATCACTCATGACATGGTCAGTGACATCACTCATGACATCACTCATGACATCACTCATGACATCACTGCTGAGGTTGGTCCTGCAGGAGGCTTGTTAGTCCTTGTGGTTCTAGGTTCTGGTATACTGATATGCTAGCATGCAGACTTGCCAGCTTGGAAATACAGCTTCAAGTGGACCAAAGCACTTTGGGCCATATGTAGGTAAATTTAATTTACCGATTCATAAATACCGATTTTTACCAAATCGGTATTTATGAATCGGTAAGTTATATGTAGGTAAACATTCGGTAATTATTACCGAATCGGTAACAATCGGTATTCAAGAATCGGAATTTACCGAGTCGTTAAATACCGAAGTGTAAATTACCGAATCGGAAAATACCGAAGTGGTATTTACCGAATCAGTAAATACCGAATCGGTAGTTACCGAATCGGATATTCAAAAACACATGACTGGATGAATCAGCCAATCCTGTGCAACCAAACCCCACCCAACCAGGAAGTGGCCACACCCAGGCAGGTGCACACAATCAAAAGACTCTGGAGAGGCTGGGAGTGCAGAGGAGAGCCAGGGAGCCAGTGCCTGATTGTGAAGCTCAAACTCACAATGTCTAGCCAGGAGACACAGAGAGATGGAGGGGAAAGGAGGAGAAAGCAAAAATTTAGCCCTAAGGAACTGCAGGTACTAGTGGAGGAGGTGGTCAAGCAGCACCAGAAGCTGTTTGGGAAGCAGTCCCTGCAAGTGCCTGAGTCGGAGAAGCGTAAAATCTGGCTGGGAATCCAGGCGCAGGTCAATGCAATTGGAGTGACCCCCAGGGACATAGAGGTGCTGAAAAAGCGCTGGTACGACCTACGGATCGTCACGAAGAGGAAGATGGGGGAACTGCAGAAAGAGGCCAGCCGCACAGGAGGTGGAAGGAACAGGGCACCTGCCCTTACAGAACTGGAGGAGCTGGTGGAGTCCACAATAGAGCCCGAGAGTGGCGTGGGGATTGGGGATGCCGACAGCTCTGCTAGAGCCGCCACCCAACAAGGTAAGACACATGCACAGCAATGTTGCCCCTCCTACCCCTATCCCACATCCCCAATTGTGAAATGAGTATCCCACTCCAGTCCATGTGTTAGTGCATACTGGCAATGCATTATGGGAGATGTAGTCTGGGAAACCCCAACCATGAACTGAATAGCACAGAACAACAAGGCATGTTACACACATTAGCAAAAAGCAGGCAGAGGACAATGAGAGAGTGTTACAGAAATGTATTGTGATGCTTGCAATGCAGGGCTTCAGGTACACTGAGCTGATGTTGCATTTCTGTCCACAGATGATACATTGCGCAGGACTGAACATGCAACGGGAGAGAGGGCCCACTGGCAAGACAGTTCAGGGAAGGCCAGCACAAGTTCTGCCCAGAGATCAGTACCACATGCAGCCTCACCACCACAGCCAGCATCACAACCACAGCCAGAATCACCACCACAGCCAGCATCACCACTCATGCTGGAGTCACCGGCATCATCACCGCCAGCATTGGTCAGGTCGAGGAGGCGTGCTGCTTCCAGGTTGCAAGTGTTGGAGTCCTCATCTGACGACTGCAGGGGGCCGGAGCCAATCACTGTGCCCCTGGATGGTAGCCATGCCACTATGCCCTCCACCTCAGAAGGAGCACACACAGGTGGCAGACGTCGCCGCAGGTCTCGCGTGCAGAGTTCACCAGCACACGGTGAGAGCCATGGAGTGTTCTCGGGGCTCGAGGGCACCATGTTAAAGATACAGTGCCTACAAACAAAGGCAATGACGTCAGTTCAGCGCCAAATGCGGGGACTGAAAGCTACATTTGAAAATATGGACAGGGGCATCAGCGCTATGGCGGTGGGAATGAGTGAGATGGCTGCGGGCATGCGGGACATGTCCCAGTCCGTCATGCTGCTGTGCAGCAAGTATGATGCGGACAGAGCTGCACGGCGCCGGGAACGGCAGAGGAGAGATAACCATACGAGCGCACTCAACCGGCTGGCAACTGCCACTTCGCTGCTCTGCAGGCGCTCTGTGGCTATGCAGGAGGGCCTGACGCACTGCAGCAATGACGTTTCAAGGGGGATGGTGCAGGTCACCAGTGCTCTGGAAGTGCTACTGACAAGCCAGGCGGCCACAACTGGTGCTGGGGATTCTGTGGAAAGCATAGAAACCAGCAGCAGGAGCAGCATTACCCCCCTGTCCCAGATACACGGAGGAGCAGCAGGCGGCATGGGGCTGCCACTAGTGAGGATGCACAATCCATGGCATCCCACACTGTAGTGCGTGCCCGCAAACACTAATGCAGCACGGTATAGCCTAAGACAATTGGGTGTAGTAACCCTGGACTTGCAAGTAGTCATTACACAATGTTGAGATAACAGCTTTTTCTTTTTGTTGTGGTGTAGTGCCGCATAATTAAACTACGTCATGACATCCAACAACTGGCTGTGTCCCCTTACTTACTCAGAAATAGTTGCATGTGATCTCTGCCCGTCTCTCTCTCCCATCTGTTGCTGTTGGCACTCCAGCTGCGTTGGCCTCTGGCTGTGCTGACTCATCATCATTGTCCTCAAAATCGGTTAGTTCCACCTCTGTACCTCTCTTCGTGGCAAGGTTGTGCAGCATTGCACAAGTGGCAATGATCTTGCAGCAGATGATGGGGGTGTACTGGCGTGCGCCTCCGCTTTTGTGGAGGCAGCGGAACCTGCTTTTCAATAGTCCAAACGTGCGCTCCACCACGTTGCGTGTAGATTTGTGTGCCACATTATATCGTCTCTCACTCTGGGTTGATGGGTGTAGGTAGGGAGTGAGGATGAATGACCGCACGGCATATGCACTGTCGCCTAGGTGAGTATGAGAGAACCATCAGACACATGCCTCAATACACAATGATTTGCACTAAGTATAATGGTGAGTCACTGTTACTTACCTAGCAGGTATCCTTCTCCAAATTCTCCCGCAAGCAGTCGTGTGTAGATCCCACTGTTCTGGAAGATGAAGGAGTCGTGGGTGCTCCCAGGAAACTTAGCTACGATATCAGTGATGATGTTCCCTGCATCGCAGATTGCCTGCACATTGATGGAGTGGGTGGACTTTCTGTTCCTGTAGATGTGCTCAGTGGCAGCTGGTGGGCAGATTGGAATGTGTGTGCCATCAATACAGCCTATGACATGCGGGAACTGTGCCATGTGATAAAAGTCTGTTTTGGTTTTCTGCAGTTCAGCCTGTGTGTTTGGGAAGCTGATGTAGTGGTGCATTCTCTGCATAATGGCATCCAGGAACTTCCTGAAGAAACGGGACAGGCAACTCTGGGATACACCGCCCACCGCAGCTATCACCCCCTGGTAACTGCCAGATGCAAGTAGATGTAGGCTGCAGAGAACCTGCACATGTGGTGGTATGGCATGCGCCCTTCTTGTTGGCTGGTCCAGGAGTGGGTGCAGGTCCCTTATCAGGTCCATGATGGTTTGTGGGTGTAGCCTGTACCTTTCATGTATCTCTGCCTCAGTCTGTTGGAAGAGTGTGATGCGCTGTCTGTAAATGCGTTCCTCCCGTCTCCAAATCCTCAGACCTGCTGCCTGTAGACGTAGGCGCCTTGCAATGACATACAGAGCGGCCATGTTGTCGACGCTGTTGCATTTTGGGATTGCTTATATGCACTGTTGATGCTTACCACCTGCTTTCAATCTGTGTTAATTACCGACTCTTAATTACCGAATTTCATGGATTTCTTAAATACCGAATTTACCTACATCTCTTTTCTCGTTTTACCATTTCATATTTACCGATTCGGAAAATATGTATTCGGTAAATATGAATCGGTATTTTTGAATTTGGTAAATATGAATCGGTATTTACCGATTCATATTTACTGAAAACTTGTTTTTGGCCTCCTACATCTCACTTGACTGAATACCGGTCGGTAACGGGATATTTACCGAATTTCGGCCGTAACCGACCGGTATTTAGCTACCTACATATGGCCCAAAGTGAGTGGGTCCCACCAGGACCACGCAAACCACACCTAGCCTAGATGGGCCACTTCTGGGAGGTCTAGGGGCTCACAATCTGTGGAGACTCGCTAAAGCTGCCCCACTCGCATTGCTGGGGCACCACTGTGTGCTGGGGAGGGGCTGAGCCCCACCAGGATACCTTGGAACTTAAGGGCTTTGTGGGATGCTTTCACAAAAGTGTACTTTGAAAGGGTTATGTTCACGAAACATGGTTTGGGGCAGTGGTGGGAAAGCTTGCAGGGGAACAGGTGTTTACACTCATTTCCCTCACTGTAAACGTCTGGCTCCCCAAAGAAGGGGCAACTCCTGCCAGGGAACAGATGGTCGAAGGAGACAGAATAAGTGCCTGCCGGGGGAGTCTATGCAAAGCTCCTCGCCCTCCTGAAGGATTTATGTGAGGCAAGTCTGTCTACTCCCAGACTCAGACTTTGCATATGACAACTGAATAGGCACCACAGAAATGTAATTAAACAAATAAATCCAAATCCTCGCGAGACCTAGTGTCCAGTTCTGGGCTTTCATTTAACAATTTAGTGCATTATAAGAGTTATACTTTTGGTTCAGTTCAATTAAACCAATTGGACTCACAGACCTGAAAGAAATAATGTGTGAAAGTATAACCTAGAACTTGAAATGTTGCCCTGCACATGGAATTATCTGGTAACCCTAGACGAGAGATGGCAAAGAGAATAGGGAACAATACTGTCAATATTGGTTTTTCTTTGGGAATTTTATAGAGCGCAAACTCAGCCCGAAGGTATCAGAGCGCTTTACATTTCACTACACTACACAAGGAAGGACACATTCACGTTGTTAGGCACGGGCAGATTAAGTGATTTGCCCAGAATCACAGGATGTTGAGCGTCCCAGACGAGACTCTAACCCGATGCCCCGGCCTCGAGGTCGCCTGTGTGTAGACTAGGCCTGGGTAAATTTCTGTTCCGCTCGCGGAAATTGGGATAATTTGACATTTTCGCGTTCCGCGGAGAGCGCGAAAATGTCAAAATTTCCGTATTCCGCAGCTTAGCGATAATTTGTTTCTTGCTCGCGCTGTAAAACAATACATTCTTGCGCGCGCGATCGCCTTACCTGAATCCCCGCGTTCGCCGACAAGTTTTCCCAATCCGGTCGCGTTCTCCACGAGATGTTGGATTGTTGGTAGCCATTTGCGCTGTCTCGCGACAGTTCGCGCCCGCAGTAATGTCATTGGTCGCGCGATCACGTCTTTCTTCTTGCGATCATGCACCGCGAGAAGAGTGAAAACAAGATGGCCGCGCCCGCGAGCAACCGCATGGGTAAGTTGGCGAGCCGCGACCACGCAGAAAATACCGCGAACGGGCGGGGAAAAAACTTCCGCATCTTCGCGATATTTCCGCGTGTTTGCGGAGATTTTTTAACATTTTCGCAATAATTTGCGAAAGTCACTTTCGCAAATTCCGCCCACCCCTAGTGTAGACCCCCAGCCCCAGCGGAATTTAGCCTGATCCACTGCTCCACACACAGATAAAAAGGTCAAAGCCAAACGCACAGTTGCTTTTGAGAAGCAGCAATGCGAGTTGCTGGGGAATTTTAATGTATTTCACTTGATGCTGACTGCATCAAGGTGGATGCACTGACCGAAGCCCAGCAAGGATTTTCATGTGCCGCGCGCACCTGCAGGTTTCTCGGGGCATTCTTGCTGGCCATCCGGTGCCCCACAGGTGCAGACAGGTGCCACACAGAAGCTCCCCTGAAGGAAAAGTTGTTTTGAAAAGCACTGCCAGAAGCTGGCTAGTGCAATTAACGTAATGTAATTACCATTAGGGTAATGCCACGCCGCCCCCTGGCAGTGCCGCATTGCATGAGACTTCATCGTCCTGTGCTTGAAAAGAGAAAGCTGCAGCTGGGGTTCTGGCATCAACCGGAAGCCAAGACTGCCAGTGCAGTGCAATAGTCAACAGCACTCCCTAACAGTGCTTTGAGTGAAAACAACAGTTCGGCAACGTTGGTGGTATGGTGCGCCCTTCAAGGCCAGCCTGCCTATCCTCCAGCAAGTCAAAGCAGAGGTAGAAAGAAATGGGGGAGCTCTTTATGTGGGATTATCTGCACTGGAGCCAGCCGACCATACAGGGCAGCGCACACAGAGGCACGTGTTAACTAGGAGGAAAATGGCGGCCTCTCAGCTGGGAACGGTGCAGTGTTATCCTCTCAGTGAAGTCCCAAGGAGGCTCAGTGCTCCTCAGCACCCTCTACAGTTCTTGATCTGCAGCAGAGACAGACCCCCAGCCCTATAGGGAAGAAGTGCATCGCCACTTTGTATTCAATGCACAGGACAGAGAAAACTCATGACTGTAAGACCCCAAACAAGTTTCTGTGTCCAGGATAACTGACAGCAGCTGGACTTGGACTGGCCTTACTGGAAATAGGATGGTTCAGAAGGGCTGGTCCAGAGGGCCAATCTGGCTGTTTATTGTGCCTCTAAGTGCCGAGTTGGTCTTTGAGGCTTGTTTCTCAAAGGTTAGTGCATTAATGGTGTAAAAGCTGAATCAGATGACGAGCAGAGCTATTTCTGTGACCAGAGTTCTTGGGAGCAGGCTGGGGAGAAGACACTTTTAAAATACCCTGTGCCCTCTTACCTTAGAGCAGTCATCTTCAAATGGCTTAATGCTGCGCCCCCATGTAAAAAAAATCCTCGGGCCCCATACAGTATTGTCCTTTCCCCAAATCGGAACATCGAGCACTGGAATATTTCAAGTGTCCCTTTTCAATGCATTAGTCATTTTAGCTAATTTATTCCAAAATTGTGCTTTAAATGCACTTTTGATTTAATCTTTTTCAAAATGTTCACAGGGCAGTGGAACCTCTTATCAAAACCTTATTATGGGGAATGCTCCCTTGCTGAAATTCAGATCGGGTATTACATCTGACTTTTAGCAGTGCCAGTTGAGGATGTGGGTGGAGCCAATAGAGTACATGGGTGGAGCCAGTGGAGGACGTGGGTGGAGCTGGGGAAAGGAGGTGTGTCCTCTGAAAAACATTTGAGCACCTGGACTTCATATTTTACAACTTAAGCACTGGACAGCCTCTACCATCCCGCTCTTTCATGCGGCTGCCGTGGGCAGCAACGTAAAAATAACCAGCACCCCCCCCCCCGCTCTTTCACGTGGCCGCCGGGTGGCAAAAGCAGTGACCGCCTTGGGTGGCACAGGGGCTAGCTAAGCCACTGCTGCATAGTCTTAAAATCCACGTCAGGCCTCTTTAATCCACTACCAGACACTCCCAGCCCGTTTATCGCATTCTTGTACGTTCCTGCTTTCTGAATTTGTGATGGGTCCTCCGTCTTTCTCTTCCTTCATCTTTGATCTTTGAATGTTGTTCCCTTTCTTCCACTCTGGAGATGTCATATGAGGAAACATAAGTGCGGGTCCCAAAAAATGAGTGCTGGTTGCCCCTACCGGTAACCACCGGCTCCGATTAATCACTTAGTCGAGCAAAAAAACGTTTACAAATAAACCCTTCCATCAATATAAACTGAAACTTTTCTGCTAGGTACCTACTTCTTTACTGAGTGAGATATGTGGTTAAATGGCATTGGGGATCCTTACACGACTCATGAGACCATAAAGAACACTTCTACTAGACTCCCAATATACCTCGGCTCTAAAAGAGCTGCCGAATGTGTTTAATTTATTAAATATAAGAACAACCAACATCGAGGTAAGCAGTACAATTGCAAATCATCATAAATACGTACAATTGTTGCTTTAATGTTGCCTAAAACTAGTTAACGTTATGGAATGAATACATAAAGAAATATATGCATATATAGAAAGAACGATTAATTGTTCAATATTTCCGGTCTTTAAAATATAATTTGAATTAAATTACATATTTCCACTTCTCAGATAAGGCCAACCTATTTTTGATTTTTTTTAAATAATTTAATTGGTCACTGTATGTGCTAGTTTGCTTGCATTGAGATACTGGGTAATAGTTACAAGCTGATCTCATGCTATCTGATGCATTTATCACAGAAAGAGTATTTTCACAGAAAGCAATCCCATGTATACCACAATATGTATTTCCAGTGACCCGGAGATTGACTTGGTAATGCTGCTTGCATATATGAGAAAAGATGCATGATTTTCAGGAAAAACAGCGAAAGGCTTTCTCAGGGCTTTAAAGCCGAGAGGATAAGAGGATAAGCGAAAGGGAGGACATTTGATGAAGTTTAGCTTGCTAAAGAAAATGAAATTAAACCTGCTCTCTCTGGAGATAACAGTATTTCAGATTAAGCAATGTTGTAATGCAATCCCAATACCTTTTAGACAAAGTGAGCTAAAGAAAACACCTTTTCATTACGGATTATCCGCCTCTATTGCACAGACTTTACTCGAGATTAATTCATTTAATGAAAAGACCCATGTAAGCATCAAATGAAGAGTTTGTTGCTAGGACATTGCACTCAACTGTCTCTTTCTTTGAAATTGAAATCATATTGTTAGCATAAGCTTAGCATAAACCCATGTCTTTTTAAGAATTATGGTGCATATTATCAAGAAACAGCGTTAAAATTATTGCAGTTTTAGCAGCTGAAAACTGCAGCTAAAGCGGCGATAATGGGCTTGATAATATGCCCTTAAGAATTCCCATAGAAGCCCATGTTCTGGTGCCAACGTGGGCTTCTATTGGAATTCTCTACGGCATATTATCAAGCCCATTATCGCCACTTTAGCGGCAGTTTTCTGCCGCTAAACCGGCGATGATTTTAACACCGTGTTTGATAATATGCCCCTTAGTAACTCATTATTATTAGCTATGACCTCATAGATTGGTGCAGAGCCGGACATGCCTATAAGGCGATCAGGCAGTGGCCGAAGGTCTGGCCAGACAGGTCAGTATGTGGGCTATTTTTGTGGGCTTGTTTTACTCTCAAATGTGCTGGTTTTTGCAGTTAATTTCCCTAATATTACCACAAACATTGCCTGCAGGAAGCTGAAATCCATGCATCCTTACACACCTTCCAAAATGTATACAGCGTGTCCTTACAAATTCACGACTGCCCCAGTGTGCGAATAACGACCACATTTCTATCTATGTAATTCGCTAATTGCGGCCACATTTATTTTGGTGTCCGGGCCTATTTTTTGTCCCAGTCCAACTCTTTAGACATAGATCTCGTGAGACGTTCAAAGGTAGTGACCTTGAAACAAAGTTTAGACAAATTGTGCAATTTTCTCCATTTTATATATGTGTAATTTTTGAGAGAATTATGCAGGTTACTTAAATTATTCTTGGGTCGTTGCTAGCATGTGAACCGTACTCGAGGTATGCCCCAGGGTACAGAAGTCACACAAAATACCTATTAAATGTGTTGGGTGGTCATGTACGTGAAAATTGCACGTGCTGTATGCTCTCCCATGAAAAAAGAACTCATACATGATACCTGATACAGAATACCTGTTTAATGTATTTTTCTATACCCCCTTCAGTGCCCCGCCCTTTCCCCGCCCTGTGCCGGGCGTTTCATTAGCGGGCGGGGTCCATGACGAGATAGTCTTGTCATGGGCACAGCGCAACCGTGCTCCATGACGAGACTATCTCGTCATGGGCACTGAAGAGGATAGAGTTGTTGAAGTCACACAGCGAAAGCTACGAGTACAGCGGATGCGACCACCAATCACACATCCAGTTTCCCTGATTCTGGTATACATTTTCTGCTTGAACCAGCCATTTTGGTAGACATTTCTGCTGGAACCAGTTTGCAGTGTGTAAAAAGTACACGAAAAGCGTATTAAAAAAAAGTTCTAAAAAAATACATGATTCTCAATAAATGTGACCGAAGATTAACTATGCCGGAGTAAATAAAAATGCTTGGTCCTACCTGAGATTTTATTTGAGGGTGTTTTTAAAATATTCTGTGCGAAAGATCAATGTGATGCCTTAAACATATAGACACTGAGGACAAACCAGAATCTTTGATTTCGTTTTCCACTGCACCCTAAAAATGTCCACAAACACGGCAGCGTGATAGAAATGCATGCGCATCCGTATGGCATTTGGGGGCATATCAGCAACAACCGGCGATAATTATCGCTAAGCGCACTTAGCGCTAGGATAATTATCGCCGGCTAACGTGGATTTTTTATCGCGGAGATAGCGTGCGATTAGCAACGCTTATCTCAAAAGCGATAAAAATCCTAGCGCTAACTGCCTAACGTGAGATTATCGCTGGAAACCCAGAGATAATCGCACAAAATGTGGCGCTAACTTGTTGATAGGGCCTCAAAAACGTAGCCATGATATCCACCTTCCATAGGATATCATGGCTAAGTCAGTCCTGAAGCAGGCATAAGGAAAGTAGCGATAACAGGGGTTATCGCTACTTTTCTTGCCGCTATGCTTCATAGCGTGGGGCTTGATGATAGGAGAAATGTTGCTTAGCGGCATTTCTCCTGTCATGTCAGGTCAGGAACACCCACTTTGCATTTCATTAGAGATGCAAAGCTGGGAGTTAAGAATTCGTGCGCTAATGCAAGGTTTCACGCGTTACCATGACCTTGCTAATTAGGTGATAAAATTATCGCCGCTTTTCGTCCGAGAACGGACGCAAAAGCGGCGATAATTTTCTATCGCCGTCTTGTAGATATGCCCCTCAGTTTCTCATGTAATTTACATTTGGCAATAGAGAAAACAATTCATAATTCATATGGATTGCCCTTCCTGTGAGTTAAGGCATGTTGCCATGGATCAACAACATACACATACATGCTGCAGAATGTCACTTTCCTATCACTGATTCCGTGTTGTCTCTGGGGCACAATGAATTATGTTGCTTCTATCTATCATGTTCCAGCTTCTAGTAGTGCCTCGTAGCGGTGTGGCCTTGTCAGAGGAATGTCAGAGGAATGTATGCAACACGTATGGATGGGAAAGGTGCTGACAGTTGAGATGTGTACGTAGAGAGTCCATTGACGTTTGTGAGGAACAACGATGTGCACTGGTTGTGTTGCAGTAACCATGATGTTGCATAATTGGTAGGAGTAATACTGAAGAAAAGATCTAGGCAGGGCTCCAAAGAGCAACCAGTTTCATGGGGAAGGCTGGAAGCATAAGAAGTGCAGAAGGAGATGGGTAGTAAGTGTCCATGTAGGTGTTGTTAGTGAAGCCTGATAGTTGTATCAATCATGGTGCAGTAACTGATGCAGCAACTAGGCTATGTGTGTATTTATGTATGTATGTATCTATATATGTATATATGTATGTGATATTTATACAGTGCAAACCACGACAAAAAGCCAGACAGTGGTATACGTAGTCTAAGTCAAAGACACTGCCCACAAGAATAGTTGGTTTCTAAGAGTGAAAGTGCCAAGTTCTTTACTAAATTGTGAAGCAAAATTTCCTTTTCAGCCTGGTCTCCCATGTTTTGCACCTTTTTCGGGACCCTATTTTTTCCTTGATTCAGACGTCTGGGTACAATGCCACTGCTAATCAGTAGCAATGTGCCTGTGCCTCCCAAATGAAACCTGTACTCTACACTGGACCCCTCTTTTTGGCCTATTTAATTCTCCTGTAAGACCATTGTTTATGGAGCATAAACTACCCCAATGTTATGGAGAGTTAGAAGTCTCCTGTGGACGGATGCATGTATTGTGCCACCCAGCCCTTGTGAAAAGCCTACTCATATAGGTCATTGCTGCAGTTTAAACCTGGATCCTGATAACTTTTCTCCATTGATATGGGGGGTCCCGAGTCACCCCAACTCACAGACTGCTGAGCTGTACAAAACTGATCCTCACTACCTGGTCCAGAACACACTCTCTGGAACTCCGGGACGGCAGGAGAGAACTGGACCTTCTGTCTGAGACCTGGGGTGAGATCTGAACTGGTGGTCCTGATCACACTTTTACTGCCAAAACCAATGGCTTAAGTGAGACCTTTTTAAGGACTTCTGGCTTTATGCCAGCAGTTCAGGTACAGGCTTCAACCTTGCCCCATTGGACGATCTTGACTTGTATTTCAGAGAGAGTCAGAAGTAAAATCTTTGACATGGATTAACCTGCTTGGTGTATCTGACCTGCCTTCCATCAAGGTCAGCCTGAAATCGTGTCTGGATACAGGTCAATCATGAACAGTGACTACTGATTGGTGCTCACTTTTTTTGGCGCACTTTGCCCGAAATGTTTACAAATTTGCAGCCCTGGTTCCCGTTATTGGATTTTTGTTTTTTTGGTGTATAAATTGGAGTGGGATTTTGGTTGCATTGTACTTTGAAATTGTAACTGGTTTGGAACTTCTCTATGCTGTACACACTTTCTTAAGTTAAGCCTTACTGCTCTGTGCCATAGCTACCAGCATTTGAACTCAGCTTTATAATACTGAAACCTTTGTCTGGATCTTATGAGCTGGTAACCTTATTACTTGTGGTTGACTTCCAATCACCCCAATTAATAATGTACTTTCTTACAGAGCAGGATTGCGGCGGTCTTGATGGATATGGGTATGTTGTCCCTTAATCTAGCTGCATAGAGAGAGAACATGTTGGCTTGTTTCTTTGTTACTAGATAATCTTAGTGTCTGCTTTAGAAATTAGTGGAGGGTTATACTGTTCCCAATAGTGACAGACATCCTGTCCAACTTATTACAAGTAGAATAGGATACCACAGCATAAGATACAGTAGTATAGCATGTAATGCATTTGTAATGAGGCCAACTGGATATCCACCAAATTTGTGGCAAAGTTTCCTATAGACCAAACTATAAATCAGTCCTTTAAATACCTATTGGTAGACTTTGATACAGAGATATAAGAATCTACCCTTAAATGTCTGTTGATTTTAGCATATGCTTTTGACATTCAATATGTCTAGATTAATGTGTTTAGCTTTACTTTTCATAATTAAAAGATCAAACCTATGGCAGCAGAAATATTTGTTCCTGGTTAACTAATCAGCCCTGTAGTTGTTATCAGTGGCTTATCACCTTAATCAACTGAGGCCCCCTGTACGGATCATAAGATTTGACACAAGGTAACCATCAGAGATACGGTCATAATATTGCAAATGTGAAAATCATCACAGTTGGTAAAGCAAAACACTATGGGACAGAGTTACCAGTTTCTCATGCAGCTCAGTGCAGCAGATGCAAATGCTGCGCTGCATATGAAGGAGAAAGCAAGAGAGCAGCATATTTACAGAAAAAGGCACTCTCCTCTCCCTAACGCCAATGCAGAAGTGTGCGGCCGTGTGCCATGGACACACCTTTGCACAATAGTGCAAGGTGTCTCAGTGAGTCTAGCACAGGTTTTGTACTGGAAGGATTCACTTTCAGTACAAAAATACTATTCTCAGACTAACTTTAAACCTTTTCCCACTTGGTATGTGTGCTGTACAGTGCAGCACACAAGCAAAGTCGGAAAAGAAAGTAGAAATAAAATCATCGCTTCTTTATAGCACCAATCTGAAATGGGCACTATTTTCCTGACGCTGAACCTTGTCTACTTTTTTAAGAAAATAGGGCTTAGTGTCAGGAACATTGGGTGGTTGCATGGAACACCCATGCACCACCCATGGAACGCCCCTTTCTGCTTAGTAATGCAAAGCAGAACAATGCACTGCTTTGCATTACTTTCAAATTATTTTCGAGTGTAAAACAGATTATATGCTAGAAAGTAAATAGGTGAAAAAATATTTAGCATTGTTCATGTCACTTTTATGAGGCAAACATAGAAATAAATCTTAGTAAATAGACCCCTAACTCTCATAAGTGGGCCCAACAAGGATTTTGGCTGCTCAATCATCTGAGAGTTCGTCAGAGGGAGTAACACAAAAACCCTTGCCTACTAATGTAATCTATGAAATTCCATGTAACTTAAAACCTATTATTAGTCTTCAATGCGGAGTAATAACAATCTACCCCATAATTCCTATTCACGTTAACATATGCTTTCCACAACCAATATACCTACTGCCTTTATTGTAACTTGTCATAATAAACAATCATGCATAAGGCCTTTATCTTTGGCTTGTCACCATACCCAACTGAAACTCACTGTGTAGGCTTTGTACAAGTCAAACATCTGGCAAATTACAGTTGGCAAAGAAAAACACCATCTATCCTAAAAGAGCCTACTATGGAATATTGTATTGCAATCTCCTATCCCCACAGTTTTTTTCAAGTAGAACATTAACACGATAACTCTTGTCTACTAAAATAATCTGTAGAATTCTTGCAACAATGTACCTGCCTACAGGTTTTAGCACAGTATAACAGTCCATCCTTAAAAGTGTATTGTCTTTAACACATGCTTTTCACAATAAGTAAGTCACACTTGCTGACTTTGATGAAACCTTCACCCATTACGCTTGACTTTACCCTACACTGGCCTATTCAAGTCCCCATGGTAATCATCATGCACACAGCAATACAATTACAAATATGTGGAAAAATGCAGTTTGCAAAACAATGATCAACCTCGCTCAACAGGGCCTAGCAAGAATCATCACAGTGAAAAGCCAGAGGGTTTGTGGCCAGTCAAAACCCTTGCCTGCTTTGGTAATCTGTGCGATTCCATGTAACAAAATACCAATCTGTAGGCTTTAATACAGAGTAATAACAATTCATGCCTAAATGCCTATTGACTTTAACATATCCTTTTCACAATAAATACGTTAGGCCTAGTTCCTTTATTTCAACATTTCATAATAAACAGGTAAAGCCTATAGCCATGACCCTTGGCTTGTTACCATAACCAACTCAGTCCTGCTGCATCAAGTACAACATTTTATAATACAAGCCAAAAAGTGCAATACAGCGGGGTATACTCACAAGGATCTATCGCCGAGTTAACGGCACATTATCGCAGCCAAAGTTGCGATAAACTTATCGCCCCAATCACAAGCTGGTGTTAACAGCCCACAGCACCAGTTTACCCGCTATAGCAGCTGCTAAAAACATCGCCACAGACGACCCCCGCAACTATCGCTAATGGGATGCAGAGTAGGTGTTCCCGTGCCAAAAGCCGCGACAACACCAATCCACAACATTCACAACGGCCAGCCAGAACTGCGATAAGAACACAAAACAGGTGATATGGCGCGTTAGCAGCAGGAAAATAACACCTGCTCTGACCTGGTGCAAAGTCGGACCACAGCCCGCACCACCAAAGGGAGCCCAGCCCAGAGCCACACCTGAAGAACAACAGATGCACCCGGGCAACTGAACATGCAGCCCGGAGGGCCGAAAGGGCAACAACACCCGCTGCCACCACCCCAGGACCCCCCCTCCCTGGCACCCCCCGACCAAAGACATGGCACATCAGCTACACCTAAACATGTACAACATAATCCGCTTGATGTCGCACAATCACAACTGGTGCCATGCAAGTGTCGTCACAAAAATGAGCATCACACATTCACTTTCGAAGCAACAAATGAAACTTCATTAAAATGAACACTGAAATGAAAAAAAGACATATGGCGGCTCCCCTCAGGACAATCCGTAGGTCACAGCCTGCAAGACAAAAATCATGATGAGAAGGTGTGTCCTGTGCATATCAAAGGACAGAGAGAGAGCGAAGGTGAGAGAGAGGAAGAGAGGGAGAGAGAGAGATAAGAAGAGGGGGAGAAAGAGAGAGAAAGAGACAAAGATAGGGGGAGAGAGAGAGTAGAAGAGATGGGAAGAGAGAGAGAAGAAGAGAGGGGGAGAGAGAGAGAGAGAAGAAGAGAGGGGGAGAGAGAGAGAGAGTGCCGCTCCTGTGTACCCAGGCCACACTGCTCACCTGCTGCCACCTATGTGTCTCCAACCACTTGCCGGTATGTATAGCAGTACACCAGGTCACACATCTGAGACAGAGCCATCATCTGAAACAGAGTCCAGATACATGATTGGCACAGTACACACACTTGCACAAGACAACATCGCCTGCCTGCCCATGCACACCCAGGCAGAGGCACCCCAGCCCTTCCCGCCGCCCATTGGAGCATGCCCGCCTATACACACCCTGGCCTCACTGCTCACCTTCCGCCACCGACGTGTAGACAGGAGGTCCCACCACGTGCTGCTGCAAGCCACAAGCCCAGGGGCCGCAGACATGGCACCCTCCACACCATGCAGCCCCGCTCTGCAGGCCACCAGGTCTCACGTTTGGTGCTGGGTCTTGACTACTCCATGGCATACGACATACCAGTGCAGCCGGCATCATCGCAGGCTGCACACCCGCTCAGTCCAATGGGTGCCACTAACTCTGGGATCCCTGAAGTGACGCCACGTGGCGATAGGCCAATGCTGCCCGCTGGCTCTGCCCTACACTGCAGTCCAGCAGGGCACACAAAACCTGAGCTGTCTGGACCACTGGGATGCAGCATCATTCCAGGCTGCACACCCGCTCAGCACTTAAGGTGCCCCTACCTCAGTGCACCCACAGTCTCTGTCCCGTGGCAGGATACCTGTGCTGGCCTCAATGCTCCGGGTGCCACTAACCCTGTGCAACTCCAGTCAGCGCCACATGGTGGTAGGCCCATGACGGCCGCAAGGCCTCGGGTGCCACTAACCCTGTGCGCAACAACTCATGGGCCCTTTATGATTGAGAACCGTGGAGCGTCCGTCATCCAGTCACCACCGGCAGAGGGGAATGTGATGTCGTCTGCCCCTGTGAAGCCTGTGCCGGATGGGTGTGGTGTGCGTGCAAACCTGCCTTCAGAGAGTGGCTCTGACATGCTGACAACTAGACCAGTGACCTGCACACCACCACCGAGTACGCCTGCGATGCGTAGCAATGAGGCCCTCCTTCGGAGCGTAAGCGGAGTAGTCTGGCCTGCCGTACGCTGGACCAGCGCAGGGCTTGCAACAATGACTCGTGGGCTCTGGGCATGGTGCAGTCCATGTCCGGACATGGAAGTGACTGGTGCGTGTGTCCCTGTTGCAGTGTTCACAGGACCCGGTACACAATATGCAATGTAGCACCCTGTGACTGGCATCCCACAGGATGAGCATCATTGACGCAAGGGAAATCACTGTCCCTACATTCATCCACACATTCATACATGAATGATGAAAGTCAGGACACAGCAGTGCGTCACTGGATGTTTATTGAACATTTAGTGCAGTTCTGCAGCTGGAGCAGTACAGGGCAATGCTGAGCACACTAAACAATATGGGCCCATGTAGGGCCAGCCAGAGTCAATCCGGGGATGACAAGTAATGCGGAAGAGGAAGGGTACAGTCTGAAGTCTGGTCACTGTGTCATTGGTCATCAAACAGGATATGGCAGTCCAAGGTGAGTGTATTGGAGTGTATCGGGGGTCAGTGGAAGGTCATGAGGCCATGTGCGGCCCCAAGCAGAAACAGGCCAGATGGCGAAAATGAATGCTATTGCCTCCTGATCACAAACCCATCCATGCCCTCGTCCCTGGGTGTGTGATCTGCCACACCTGGGGATGTTGCAGTATCGGCTGAGGCACTGTGTGCCACGTCTGCTGCACTGTGAGGCAATGGCACACCAGGGGGCGGAGATTTGGATAGTGTGGGGGCAGCAGCATTCATCTGCACCACCTCTGTGGCAGCAATGCCATGATGAGGATCTGCAAGGCATGGTAGAGCCCAGCTACATTTCGCTGAAGTACAGCGGTGGCTGCCATCCTTTCTGCCTCCATCCGCACCATGTCCTCCATGAGCCTCCGCATGTGGGCCAGCTCACGGCTGGTATCGCTGGTGCCCCTCTGAGCAGACAGGTGTTCTTCTCTCCACGTCAGGACTCCAGCGATGTTAGTCAGGGCTCGTTTGAGACCATGCGGCAGGCCTAGACACCCATGGATGGCCTCCAGTTTGGTGGCCATGAGGTCGATCTCCACCCGCACCTGCTCAGCCATCTCCCTCTGGGCCTCCAGCACAGGGCGTTGGAAGGCCGTGTGTTGTTCCTGGGGGTCTTGGGAGACTGCTGGGGCCGTGGGTGAATCCTGATGGGTGGTTTGGGTGGTGGGTGGGGTCTCCTCAATGCAGCTGTTCAGCCCTGATCCTGGAGGTGTGTCGCGGATGATGTCAATGATGTCTAGGAGGGCTTGTGCGTTGATGCTGGGATTGTCCTCCTTGTCATCAGTGAAGAGTGGCTGGGACTGCTCTGCAGGGGGTGTTGACAGTGGCCCTGCAATGTGAAGGGGAGATGGTGTATTGCAATGTGTCCACATGTATGTTGCCGCATGGTACATGTTGACATTCAGACAGCATGGCATTGTACATTGTGACAGTCTATAGATCTGGGCGATGACCCAGAGTCATTGAGGGTGTGCACTGTGCTCTGCTTGATTGTGCATGTGTACCATCGTGGCCATCTCCACCCGTCCCCCAGTACCTGGTGGTTACTCACCCTGTTGTGGTTGTGTTGTGTCCTGTCGAGCAGTGTCCGGTCCCCCGACTCCGGCCACAGCATCCACACTGATGACTGTTGACACCAGCTACTCCATGTCATCCAGCATGAGCTGTGGCACTGGGCCCCCACCTCCAGTCTGCATTGCTGCCTACTGAATGGCTGTGAGTTTCTCCTTGGTCTTTCTCTTGATGTCATTCCATCACCTCTTGACCTCGTCCATTGTCCTCTTGTGCTCTCCGATGGCATTCACCTTGTCCACGATGTACCGCCATATTCCAGTTTTGGTACCCAATGACACATTGGAGGTGACGAACAGTTGTTGATGGTGTTCCATCACCTCTGTGACTATGATCCTGTTCACCTGCAGACTGAACTTCATCTTCCTCTTCTTCTTGTCCTTGCCCTTCCCTGTCCCGAGGTCCCGGGCTGGTTGTCCGGGGTGCTTTTGGGGTTGCACTCGTCCTCTGTGTCTGGTCCGGCTGCCTCCATGGTGCTTGGGTGTTGGTCAGTTTGTGTTTGGGTGTTTTTTCTACTTTTATGGTGATTTTGTTGCAGGCCTGGCGCTGCCTATCGCTGATTTCCTCATCGCGCTTTGGCCCATTGCAAGTTTTTTTGTGTTGTGGTTTGTGTTTTTATCACCATCGAGGTGGTTGTATCGTGGACATTGTTCACAGTTTAGGCAGACTATCGCCTGATACCGCCTCGCTGTAAATTCCATGTTGACACAGGGTTATTTTCCCATGATGGGCTGCTATTTTGAGAGTTGCATTATGCTACTCTTACTGTAGTTATCACACGTTCTTGTGAATATACCCCAGCTAGTCTTTTTAGTGGAAGCACACAAATTCAGTCCTATTGAACCCCATACTCAGGGGCCAACATGGGGTGGAGCCTCAGTCTCTTTCTCAGCAGGGCTTTCTCAGTTAAACTATGATGCCAGAACTAAAATGAGTCTATTTTAGTATATGGTGCACACTTATTTAAGTTAAGCACATTGCACTAATCCAGACAGCCCCTATGGTGAATTTAGTGGTCTTATACAACTTTAGACAGCTCTCTAAGTAGTAGCTTTGGAGAGCTGCCTTCAGGCTTTTCCAGAAGGAGTGTTAAGCAGCTTGTTTTACCTGATCTAATAATGTAGTGTGGTTTAAACAAAAAAGAACCACACAGTGTACATGTAAAAATAAGTCTATTTATTACACAACACTCACTAACACATTGGTATATCTCCTACCTGGAGATATAAAAACACAAATACACACAATACTTCAATTGCAAATAGGTAAGTAAGCACAATACACAGTGGTCTCGAGGGGGAGACCAAACCATATACTAAAAAAGTGAAAAGTGAACTGCGACTGAAGTTGGGACTTGGACCAGGAGACTCAGAAGAGCTGGGGACACTAAGCACCACCGGTGCTGTGTGCTGAGCGGAAAAAACAGTTGTGTACTCAATAGAAGTCAAAAAGTTGTGGTTGCAGTTGTGAAGCAGAAGGACCATTCCCAGTGGACCGCAAAGAGACTGCATGGAAGACAGAAGGTTGGTGTGTCATCCCAACTGTGGATAAGCCAGGAACCAGGAAACCTACCCCAGGGAAACCGGGCACATAGGTGCGAAGTGACGTCATAAAACTATGTAGATCACAATGGAGGACTTCAGTAAAGATGCTGCTGGGAAGACTGTGCAAGAGTCCGGTGGAATCCAAGGGTTGCTTCTTGAAGAGAAGAATCTGAAAGCAGAGGGGACAGAGTCTATCCCACGCGGAGTTGACCAGGAGGCACGGAAGAGCAATGTCCACCGATTTCGGATGAAGCAGGAGTGATGATGGTGACCTTGTCACTGCAACTGTGAGAACTAGGCGATGCTGAGGAAGTCCAAGACCTTGTGGGTGAGAGTATGTTTTGTGAGAGCATGTGTGTGAATGTGTGTGTATGTCTAAGCATGCACATATCAGTGAGAGTAAATGTTGAATTGCGTGTAATGTTACTTACTCTACCCCTGTCACTTTGGTAAATTGACGTTCATGCATAAGATGCACAAAACGAGTACCAATTCGGTGCTAACCTTTTTATAGCTAGCACAATAAAAATGTAAACTTAATAATGTACTTTTTTGCCTAAAGAAATGCACCTTTTCACTAAGGGCACCAGTTAAGGTGTGTGTAGAACTGCAAGAAATATTCACGAGTATGTGATCTGCTCTGCATCCAATGAGATTTTGATTTTTTTTAAAAAGAGACATTTGCCTAGTCCTTCAGTTTGGCATCTATCCAAATGTTTGTAGGCATTGAGCCTTCGTTGAATGTTACCTGTGACTAGCACCTGCTTAACTGTGAAACCGATATTCCGGAAAAACAGTCGGAGGAGGACCAATCTGTCCATTAAAGGACCTTACATCCTGTTTCAGCCTCTAACAGAACTTGCCACATTTAGGAGAGTTCTACCTTAGACTCTACTGGGCTGTCATGGCCTTTTTCTGTGCTTGCACAAAGGTGTGAATTGCCACTTTACTATGAGTTTAGCAATCCTTTGCTAATGTGACAGGGTGGTGTATATGTTCCAGTTACATCGTGGTGCAACCGCAACTCTGTGGTTTTGAACCATGCAGTTTGCAGGGCATGCACTAACTCACAGTTACTGTGTGAGTGCTTACACGGCAGCCATCACAACCAGTTCATAATACTATACGTGGCTGTGCGAAGGGGCCGAACAGGATCACGATGCTGCCCCAAGACCCCTTCAGTGTGAACGGATGTCAGAACAATCCCAAATTGTCAGACCCTTTTCCGACAAACATAATAAGATTTTTCTTGAGTGATCTAAGCTCCTCAAAAGTGTTGAATATAAAGATACGTTTCTTCATCATGTCTTCCTTGTGTGTACTGGATGAAAGAGCCAATAGGTTGAGTCTACATTGTGTGGCAGCAGTGCACAATACAATACTGAAAAGGTAAAATAATATGAAAATAAATAACTACCAGCCAAATAATAATAATAATCATCATCATAATAATAACCAAAAACAACAACAATAAAAATAACAACAAACAATAACAAAACAACAATAGTAACATTAACCCCTTCAGCGCGGCGTGGATTTTCGCGCTGTGCTGAAGGTTCTGTGCGCGGGCGGGGCCATGACGGAGCGGTTCCGTCATTCGCACAGCGCAACCGACGCGCATGACGTAACCGCTCCATCATGCGCATCGAAAGGGTTAACAATAATAATAACCAATCACAATAACGAAACAACAATAATAATAACAACAAACAATAACAAACCAATAATAACAATAACAATAATAATAATTAAAAACATTAACCCCTTCTGTGCCCATGACGAGATGGTCTCGTCATGGAGCACAGTCGCGCTGTGCCCATGACGAGACCATCTCGTCATGGGACCCACCCTTGGGGGAAGCGCTGGCGCTCCCCCCGTGATTCCTCGATCTTTTTTTTTTTTGCTGGGGAGGCAGGGGAAGACCTTCCCCTGCCTCCCCCCGCCCCCCCCGCCCGCGTCATCAATGACGTCAGCGCGCGAGCCACGCTGACGTCACCGGAGGCTTCCCCTTTGCTCTCCGAGGCGCAGGAAGCCATTTGCTTCCTGCGTGTCGGAGAGTAAAGGTCAGTTTTGGGGCTGGGGAGGGGGTATTAGTGCATCTGTGGGGTAGGTAGGGTGGGGGCACAATGTTGGGGGGGGTGGAAATGTGTTTTTGAACACTCTGCTTTGTTCCTGCGCTTGGATCGTCCAAGCGCAGGTGATTTTATGTGAATTTTCAACAAAAAAAAAACGCTCGTTTTCGTTTCTTTGTCGTTTTTGACCTTGGGGGTGCTGCTAGCGTGGGATGAAGGTGGGGGACGAAATAAAGTAAGCAGTAGGGGTTGCAAAGTGGCCAGATTGATTTTATGTGCATCCAAATACACCAGAATCATTTTGTTTTCAAGTGTAGTGCTACTTTCGTTTTCTGGTCTTCTTTTGAACAGCATTGTTGTTCCCCGGGGGCAAAATAAAGTTAGACAGAGGGATTGCAAAGTGGCCAGATTGATTTATTTTACATCTTGTGATCGGTGGGTGCTGGCAGGGGGGTGGGGGGTGAAACAAAATAAGTCAGAGGGGTTGCAAAGTGCCCTGTTTTTTTTTTTTTAGTATGCAAATACACCAGCATCACAGAGTTTGCCAGTGAAGTGCTACTTTAGTTTACTCGTGTAACGTTGAAGAGCATTGTTGTTCCCAGGGGGGTGAAATAAAGTGAGACAGAGGGGTTGCAAAGTGGCCAGATTGATTTTATTTGCTTCCAAGTACACCAGCATCAGAGTTTGCCAGTGAAGTGCTACTTTCGTTTACTCATCAAACTTTGAACAGCATTGTTGTTCCCAGGGGGGGCGAAATAAAGTAAGACAGAGGGGTTGCAAAGTGGCCAGATTGATTTTATTTGCTTCCAAGTACACCAGCATCAGAGTTTGCCAGTGAATTTCTACTTTCGTTTACTCGTCTAACTTTGAACAGCATTGTTTTTCCCAGGGGGGGGCGAAATAAAGTAAGACAGAGGGGTTGCAAAGTGGCCAGATTGATTTTATTTGCATCTAAGTACACCAGCATCAGAGTTTGCCAGTGCAGTGCGACTTTCGTTTTCTCGTCTTCCTTTGAACAGCATTGTTGTTCCCAGGGGGGGGCGAAATAAAGTAAGACAGAGGGGTTGTAAAGTGGCCAGATTGATTTTATTTGCATCCAAGTACACCAGCATCAGAGTTTGCCAGTGAAGTGCTTCTTTCGTTTTCTTGTCTTCCTTTGAACAGTATTGTTGTTCCCAGGGGGGGCGAAATAAAGTAACACAGAGGGGTTGCAAAGTGGCCAGATTGATTTTATTAGCATCCAAGTACACCAGCATCAGAGTTTGCCAGTGAAGTTCTACTTTCGTTTTCTCGTCTAACTTTGAACAGCATTGTTCTACCAAGGGGGGGTGAAAGAAAGTAAGACAGAGGGGTTGCAACGTGGCCAGATTGATTTCATTTGCATCCAAGTACACCAGCATCAGAGTTTGCCAGTGAAGTTCTACTTTCGTTTTCTCGTCTTCCTTTGAACAGTATTGTTGTTCCCAGGGGGGGCAAAATAAAGTAAGACAGAGGGGTTGCCAAGTGGCCAGATTGTTTTTATTTGCATCCAAGTACACCAGCATCAGAGTTTGCCAGTGAAGTGCTTCTTTCGTTTTTTCATCTAACTTTGAACAGCATTGTTGTTCCCAGGGGGGGCGAAATAAAGTAAGACAGAGGGGTTGCAAAGTGGCCAGATTGATTTCATTTGCATCCAAGTACACCAGCATCAGAGTTTGCCAGTGTATTGCTAATTTCGTTTTCTCGTCTTCCTTTGAACAGCATTGTTGTTTCCAGGGTGGGAGAGTGTAATATTTCTGGAGGTACTGCAATACCTGGTTCATGGGTGAATTGGAAAACACAATGTGCACCATGGTTCTGTGTTTATGGATGTGGTCTACCATACTGCTTATGTTTTGTAAGG
Source organism: Triturus cristatus (assembly GCF_964204655.1). NCBI lineage: Eukaryota > Metazoa > Chordata > Amphibia > Caudata > Salamandridae > Triturus > Triturus cristatus. The sequence goes on from NC_140595.1 coordinate 358,786,447, forward strand.
ATGTAAGCAATGGACAGTGGAACGGTTCCCTTCATGACCCTCTAGTCATGTCCATAACTTTTCCGATGAAACCACTCGCTGATTTCTGAATAGTTAGTGAGAGATCGTTTAGGTAACCATGTTGTTTCTGCTTACATTTCACATGCTTTGCATTCCCTAGGAGTGTTTTTTTTTTTTAGGCAGCGTATTACTCTTATCAAGTGCATAATTTGAATTGAGCCACATCCAAGTGTTTATAGCGGGCACAATTAGGTTATAGCTGAAAGCAGTGCGAGTTTCTCTCAGTGGGCAAGTATGGCGTTCAGTGGGGATGTGGCACTATTGCCGGAGCTGTTGAATTTGGAAATGGGGAACCGGGTTCAGCATTCATGACCAGTCCACCACACCACTGTACTGAGGGAGCACATTCCCATGCTACACCGTAGAAGGCCCCACTAGACCTTAAAAGGATTGATGTCTTAGCACAAGCAGGTGTACTGTAGTGGTGTCAACTTACAAAGGAGTACAAGTAGAGGTATAAAAGTGCAATAAATGGCAGACGCGCAAAACACAGGAACACACTGGGTAGGCACTTCTACGGGCATGGAGAACAGAATTTCCTATAATGTAAAGACTTCCTTCACACAATAGAGAGGGTGTGAATTAAGTTTGGAAGTGTCTTTGCAGGAGGAGAACTTTGAGGTTAGTTTTGAAGGACTGGGAAGAGGGAGGGGGTGGTCCGGAGCTGAGGCTCAGTTCCAGATTCTCGCCTCGTTGCTTGTAAAGGATTGGGCCATCGATCTTTCCTTTTTGAAATTGGGAGGGTCAAGCAATACATTTTGCGCAGTACGTGATGGTCTAGAGCATTATATGCATATGTTACAATAAAGTTTTTTTTCTTCTTTTTATTCTAGTCTAAAGCTTTTCGACGGTGGCCGTTCTGCAGTTTTGTGTAGTTGCATTGTGTTGGTAAGAAATTTTTTGTTGTTGTATTTACACCAAATGAGTAATAATATTTTGTCTGAATGAATTTGTTTGTAAGTGATGTCATAATGGCGGCATATTTAGTTAGTGGTTTGAGCATGACATTCTTTGTGATGTGTTTTGCATAGTCTTATGTGTAATTGCTTTTCTCTTTCTTTTTTAGTGGGATATTGTTGATCCATACTGTGTCTGTACAGAGTTGGTGGTGGTGAGTAGTTTAGCTGCCTCTGGCAAGTGAGTGGTATTGTTTTGGAGTATATTTGAGTTTTTGATAAAGGTGCTTTTTGTTTATTACTTATTTTACAAAGAGTTTGTTGTTGTTGACTTGTTTGACAAGTTACCTTTATTAGTAAGCAATATGGCTAGCCGTAGAATGACTGCTCAACAGGTGGTCGGTATGCTTCTTGAATCTTCCTCTGAGCATGATTATGAGACTGACAGTGCGTCTGAGGGAGAGGAGGGAGGGGAAGATTCTGGCAGTGAGTTTTCTCTCAACATGGAATCATCGGATGATGAAGGTACTCTCAGTGCAGATGAAGGTACTCTTGGTGTGGATGAAGCAACTCTCAGTGCGGATCAAGTGCCTGTCTTAGAAGAGGAAACTGCTGTGCCGATGGTGCAAGAGGCATCTGGTTTGCAGTCTGAGGCTGCTAGGCTTCCTACTGGAAGTGCTGGACTTTGGGTTGATCCAAACATGGTGCAGCCGGTGTTACCTGCCTTTAGCGGTGATGCAGGGTGTACAGTGAATTGTGAAAATTTGTTGCCTATACAGTTTTTTCAGTTGTTTATGGATGATGTATTTTTGGGTGAGATTGTTGAGCAGACAAATTTGTATGCTGAACAGTTTTTGAGGAACAACAGCGACAAACTTAGGCCCCAGTCTAGAGCTACCCGGTGGACTCCCACATATCTGGAAGAGATGAAGGAATTTCTGGGTTTGACTTTATTGATGGGTGTGGTAAGGAAGCCAACCTTGGCTTCATATTGGTCTACTAGCCCCTTGTTGGCAACTGCCATATTTCCTGCAGTTATGACTCGTAATCGGTATTTACTTTTGCTACGTATGCTGCATTTTGTTGATAATTCTATGGCGTTGCCACGAGATCACCCTGACTGTGACCGTCTTTTTAAGATTCGGCCCGTTCTTGATCACTTAGTGGATCGATTTTCTGAGACCTATACTCCAGGGAAAGAAATATCTATTGATGAGTCTTTGGTCTTGTTCAAGGGCCGTTTGGTTTTTAGGCAGTACATCCCTAGCAAGAGGGCACGCTATGGAATTAAGCTGTATATGTTGTCTGAGAGTAGGACAGGATATGTTTTTAATTTTCGTGTGTACACTGGTAGAGATTCTGCTATTGACCCCCCAGGTTGTCCGTCCACTTTTGGAGTTGCAGAGAAAATTGTGTGGGATCTTGCTAGGAGACTGTTTAACAGAGGCCACCATTTGTACCTTGATAACTTCTATACTGCTGTGCAATTATTTAAGGAATTGTATAAAGTGGACACTTTTGCATGTGGCACAATCCGCTCTAACCGTAAAGCTTATCCGAAAGAGCTTGTTTGCAAAAATTTCAGAGGGGGCAGTGCAGTTCCTTGCGTAGTGATGAACTACTAGCTGTAAAATTTGTGGACAGGAGGGATGTGTACATGCTGACTACCATCCATGATGAGAGAACTTCACCTGTGACTGTTTGGGGTCAGGTTGCTGAAGTGCGCAAACCTGTGTGCATTCTAGACTACAATAAGCACATGGGTGGTGTTGACAGAGTAGATCAGAGGTTGGAACCTTACTCTGCTATTCGGAAGGCTTATGTTTGTTATAAGAAGTTGGCCATCCATTTCTTCGAATTAGAAATGTTCAATGCTTTTATTGTGTTCAAGGAGTGTTCTCCTGCGTCAAAGTTGACATTTCTTCAGTTTCAGCACTCTGTGATAGCTAGCCTTGTTGTTGTGGAACAGGCAAGTGTTCCTAGATTTGGAGTGGTGGAGGATGTGGTTCGATTGAAAGATCGCCACTTTCCTGATTTCATCCCTCCCACACCGGCAAAAGATTTTCCCACTAGGAGATGCAGAGTCTGTTGGCGAAGAGGTACGCGGAAGGAGATTTGTATGTATTGCCCCGACTGTCCATCTAAACCTGGGCTGTGTGTCCCTGCTTGTTTGAGAGCGTACCACACTCAAAAGAATTTTTGGGAGCATTCATGAGTGGTAAAGTTAATTGATTGGTTTGTAGTCTTTGAAAAATTTGATTCTGTTTCAAGGTTGCCGTTAGTGCAATGTGTTTAGTTTCTGATTTTGTGTTTGTAGATTTGTATCTATTTGTGATTTGTTTGTGTTTTTATTTTTGTCTAAAAAAATTCTAAATGTGTTGGCAGTGTGTGTGGACTGGCACTTCTTTGGCGGTGTACGTGGAGTGGTGCTTGGCTGGCGGTGTGCATGGACTGGTGCTTGGCTGGTGGTGTGCGTGGACTGTTGCTTGGCTGGTGGTGTGCGTGGACTGGTGCTTGGCTGGCGGTGTGCGTGGACTGGTGCTTGGCTGGCGGTGTGCGTGGACTGGTGCTTGGCTGGCGGTGTGCGTGGACTGGTGCTTGGCTGGCGGTGTGCGTGGACTGGTGCTTTGCTCGCGGTGTGCGTGGACTGGTGCTTGGCTGGTGGTGTGCGTGGACTGGTGCTTGGCTGGCGGTGTGCGTGGACTGGTGCTTGGCTGGCGGTGTGCGTGGACTGGTGCTTGGCTGGCGGTGTTGGTTGAACTGGTGCTTGGCTGCCGGTGTGCGTGGACTGGTGCTTGGCTGGCGGTGTGCATGGACTGGTGCTTGGCTGGTGGTGTGCCTGGACTGGCGCTTGGCTGGTGGTGTGCCTGGACTGGTGTTTAGCTAGCGGTGTGCGTGGACTGGTGCTCGGCTAGCGGTGTGCGTGGACTGGCGCTCGGCTGGCTGTGTGTGAGTAGTGACTTGCTGCTGGTCACTACACACACTGCTAGCTGAGTGCCACTCCACGCAATCCATCTGCTTGTGTAGTTGCTGCGTCAGGAATGTGGGCGTGTGAAAGTGATGGGCCCTTGAATGGCGCTGTGTGCTGGTGTGAGTTTTGTTATGTGATGGGCCCGCGGCTGGCGGTGTGAATGGTTTTGTATGTCTCACGCGTATGAAAGGTGTATGAATGGCCTGTAAAGAGGTTGGTGCCTTGTCGTGGCTTTACAGCTCACGAGCTGTGAGTCAATGGTTCAGTTTCTAGCCCTTTCAATTATTAACAGTGCATTTCATTTTTGTGAAATCACTTGCTAATAAAATTGTATATTCTGAACCATCACTCACCCTCGTGCCAAATCCAACCAGTATGTGTGCGTGCTTGAGGATTAGATGGCTGTGCAGTAATATCTGCCTTTCTGAAGCAGGGTGTACCTTGTCCCTTTTGTGAATTTTGTAATGTGTTGTTTTTGTGCCTGATGGTGCGAATGGTCTTGTGTGTATCACGTATGAAAGATGTGTGAATGGCCTGTAAAGCGGTTGGTGCCTTGCCATGGCTTTACAGCTCACGAGCTGCGAGTCATTGGCTCAGTTTTTTCTCCATTGAATTATTGACAGTGCATTTCATTTTTGTGAAATCTCTTGTTAATAAAATTTAATATACTGAACCATCACTCGCCCTCGTGCCAAATCCAACCAGTATGTGTGTGCGTTTGAGGAATAGGTGGCTGTGCAGGATTCTTGGTCTTTTTAGTTTCTCTGGCAAGGTGTATGTTCCATGTAAAAACTAACCCACCAACTGTAGATATTGTCGTAAACCCATGGGAGTTCATGGTGATGTCTCTCTTGTGCATTACAAAAAAGTTTTTTATCCTCAATGTCCTGCAAACCTCAAAATATCTGTCACATTGTCCATGCAATATTGTGCCGAAATTCTCACGTTGTAGAAACAATGTCAAAACGTTCTGGTTTTGCAAGGGGGTCAACTGTCTTTTTGGCCTGTGCTCGGCGGCAATCTAGGCAAACCTACCAAACCCATACATTTCTGAAAACTAGACACCCGGGGGCTTCCAGGGAGGTATGGCTTGTGCGGATCCCCCAACGTTTCCTTACCCAGAATCCCCTGCAAACCTCAATTTTAGCTGAAAAAATCACTTTTTTCACACTTTTTTGTGTGGGAAAGTTGTGGCATCACCGGGCTCACTCAAATTTCACACCTCCCAGCGTTCCCCTGGGTCTCCCGGTAAAAATGGTGCCTCACTTGTGTGGGAGGCCCAAGTACCCGCGACAGGCAAGGGCCCCAAACGTAGTGAGGCGACATCAACATTGCCTATCTCAAAATCACCTGGTTTTGCAAGGGGGGTCTCTTGGCTTTTTGGCCCGGGGCACGGCGGCCATCTAGGGAAACCTACCAAACCCATACATTTCTGAAAACTAGACACCCGGGGGCTTCCAGGGAGGTATGGCTTGCGCGGATCCCCCAACATTTCCTTACCCAGAATCCCCTTGCAAACCTCAATTTTAGCTGAAAAAATCACTTTTTTCACACTTTTTTGCGTGGGAAAGTTGTGGCATCACCGGGCTCACTCAAATTTCACACCTCCCAGCGTTCCCCTGGGTCTCCCGGTAAAAATGGTGCCTCACTTGTGTGGGAGGCCCAAGTACCCGCGACAGGCAAGGGCCCAAAACGTAGTGATGCGACATCAACATTGCCTATCTCAAAACCACCTGGTTTTGCAAGGGGGGTCTCTTGGCTTTTTGGCCCGGGGCACGGCGGCCATCTAGGGAAACCTACCAAACCCATACATTTCTGAAAACTAGTCACCCGGGGGCTTCCAGGGAGGTATGGCTTGCACGGATCCCCCAATGTTTCCTTACCCAGAATCCCCTGCAAACCTCAATTTTAGCTGAAAAAATCACTTTTTTCACACTTTTTTGTGTGGGAAAGTTGTGGCATCACTGGGCTCACTCAAATTTCCCACCTCCCAGCGTTCCCCTGGGTCTCCCGGTAAAAATGGTGCCTCACTTGTGTGGGAGGCCCAAGTACCCGCGACAGGCAAGGGCCCAAAACGTAGTGAGGCGACATCAACATTGCCTATCTCAAAACCACCTGGTTTTGCAAGGGGGGTCTCTTGGCTTTTTGGCCCGGGGCATGGCGGCCATCTAGGGAAACCTACCAAACCCATACATTTCTGAAAACTAGACACCTGGGGGCTTCCAGGGAGGTATGGCTTGCGCGGATCCCCCAACGTTTCCTTACCCAGAATCCCCTTGCAAACCTCAATTTTAGCTGAAAAAATCACTTTTTTCACACTGTTTTGTGTGGGAAAGTTGTGGCATCACCGGGCTCACTCAAATTTCACACCTCCCAGCGTTCCCCTGGGTCTCCCGGTAAAAATGGTGCCTCACTTGTGTGGGATAACAAAAAACAATGTCTCAACAGGGAAAATGAATAAGAGGACCAATCGATACACAATTCAATTAAGGGAAGGGAAGACAAGAGAGATCCAAGGATAGAAAGGGAACAGATTTAATAATTAGATACACAATTGGTATATACAATTCAAAATAACCATAACTAACACATGTGCACTGACAGTGAAGTGAAAAAGTGAACGGCGCAGTGACATAAGTGTGAGGGTGACAGCAAAGTAAGGCAAAATGATTCAAATAAATTCAAGGTCAAGGAGAGTTATATACAATGGATAATTTACACATAATCATAAAGGTCTCACAGGACCCTATAATTAGCCGTAAGTAATGCTGTCTGGTCGACGACGTTTCAACCTCCTTGCGTTGAGGTCATCATCAGGACTATGGTTATTGCAATATTTTAAAATACCTATGTGTAAGAAGAAAGGGGGAGAATAATGAATAGAGAAGCCCAGGAAAAACAATAACTTACAGCACAGAGAATGAAAAGTGAAGGGCAGGTCGGAGGGTAATAGTACCTGTGTCCGTGGTAAAAACACCACCTCAATGTTAATGGCAGGAAAATGTGGAACAATTAATTATGGTCCGTCACATTTAAGGGGCATCTTCAAGTGTCTGAAATGATAATAAAGAAACTATAAAAGTGGCCAAATAGTTCAATACATGTAGTCGAGTAAAGCGCGATGGAAGGCGCTTACCTATAAGGGACACCAAAACTGCGGAGGCCAACAGGAACAATTTAAGGTATCCTGGTTATGCTTCACAATCAACCATCTATCATGAAAAGAAACGGAAATGAAACCCGTACTCTAATCGGTAATATATAGTGGGGTTAGGGGCAAAACCGCTTACCAATTGGATCAATTTGTTAAATAAGGAGAAGGCATCCAGCGGTGAGTAATCCGCAATGTTTGAAAACAATCAGCACTCTAAAGAAAAGACAGAACGCGAGCTTTATGAAAGGCGTGTAAAGACAACGCCGAATCAATACGGGAACTGAATAATCTGGCCAAGGGAAGGCAAAACATTAAGTAACTTACTAGAGTCGGTTCGTCAATCACCATGTATCGGGATTAGTCCGAGGTGGGGCCTCAGCGTCTAAACGAGTAAGACGTCTGGCGTTTGTGAAACGCGGACGCCAGAGATAAAATATCCGGGTCATGTGACAGCATCAAGGCCACAAAGGAAGGACTACCAGGTACGAACACAGAAAGGGAAACCGGACAGATGACAGGATGGGAAAGGTGGAAAGAAGGTAAAAAAGAACACCCGATCAGTGTGGGGGTCAACAATAATAAATAAATTTCCTATGAGGCATATAAATTAATTACAAATATTGACAGACACAATTCAAAATTTTTTGTATGGACCTATGATCAAGGACAAAAACAAATTGCAATTGCAACAATAATAATAAATCACAATTAGACATCATAATAATAAGTTGTAATAAAACGTGTAGACAATTGATAAGAATAGCAAATTATGAACGACAAGTAAACAAAAAATTTACAACGTCACTCAATAAGCATTATCTGTTAAAAAACAATTGAAAAACAAAGGGAACAGGGAAGGGAGGGGAGGGAGGAAAAGTGGGGGCAACTAAGGAGGAGAAAAAACGGAAGGGAGGGGGTGTGTGTGTAAGGCAGGGAGGTGGTGGTAGGGGGGGGGGTTGAGTGAGGCAGGAGGGTGGGGGTTGTGGGGAAGGGAACAACAGAAGGGTGGGAAAAGGAGGGGGGGTGGGGGTTGGGGGGGGCGGGGGGGGGGGGCGGGGGGGCCAGAAGGCGGAGAAGGGTAAAGGCAGTGCGCTGGGATACCAAAACAATTAAGACAAAGGGGTAAAATGCTGTAAAAAGACTCAAGCAATTAGAGATTTTTTGACATTTTTTGACATTTTCTCACACTGTCAAAGAATACTACAGTCTGAATATCAATAGGACAATGCTGGTAAAGATGAGTAACAACATGTAAAATCTGAATCCTAGCCACTCGTGATAACCGTGTTCCATTCGTCTAAGGAATTCAATCCATGTGATACAGAGTTACAGCGTGTAATCCAACGACATTCGCATTTATTTAACAAGGTCTGTAAATTGCCACCCCGGATTGGTAATTGTGGACAATCTATGACTTGCCAAATCATATCCGTTTCCGAATGGTTATGCTCCTTGTAATGCATCACAAGTGGAGCAGTAACGACGTTGCATCTAATGCGACTTTTGTGTTGGGAGATGCGTTGTTTAACCATCTGTGTAGTCTGCCCAATGTAAAGTAAATTACACGGACAGCGTATCACATAAATAACATTGGTGGTACGACAATTGGAAAAATGTTTCAGTTGATAGGTGTGAGAAGGAGTGACAAAAACCTTGGTATTGCTGGTCAGGTCACACACATTACAATTTAGGCACTTGAAGTGGCCTATTACAGGTGGTAGATTCCATAAGGTAGTATTCACAGATTTTTCTTTGGTGGGCCAAGTAATGGCATGGACAAGCTTGTCATTCAAATTATTTCCCCTCTTGTATGATAGAAGGGGGGGGTCTGTAAAGTGTGGAAAAGAGCGTAGCAATTTCCAATTGTTCTTAATTATCTTGGAAACCACATTACTGCTGGGGCTGAAAGTGGAAACAAAAGGGATACGCGTATTGACACGTTTGATGGAGGGTGCCAAAATAATTTCCCTATGGTTATACCAAGCTCTTTTAAGGGATCTTCTGACCAAATGTTTGGGGTAGCCCCTGTCGATCAATTTAGCCGAGAGGATAGCTGCCTCTCGAAAATAATCCTTTCTCCACTTACAATTCCGCCGTATACGGAGGAATTGTCCGTAAGGCAAGCCGTCTCTAAGCCCTCGAGGATGGTAACTAGAATAGGCCAAAAGAGTATTACGCTCTGTAGGTTTTCGATATAAAGATGTCCCAATTAGACCATCCTCCGCATGTAATGTGAGATCCAAAAAAGGGAGGTCATTCCTACGCACATCTGAAGTGAATTTTAAATGGGTTTGGATGGAATTCAACCAGGTAATAAACGACAGAAGGTTCTCATGTGTACCCTGCCATAGCAACAAAATGTCGTCTATGTACCTGCGCCATAAAGTAATGTTGGTGAGAAAAGGATTACTGCTATTCAGAAAGATGGTGGACTCTAAATGGTGAACATAGAGTACTGCAAAGTTTGGGGCAAAACAAGCACCCATCGATACACCTTTAACCTGAAGGTAATATGTATCTTTATACAAAAAATAGTTGTTGGTCAAGGCTATGTGCAACAATTGAACCACAAATTCTGTAGGGATGCGTGTACCTCCATGACCATGAGTCCATCAGCCTGGGGAATATTAGTATATAAAGACTCAATGTCTAAACCGACCATAAAGTCGGATTCAGGATTGAAAGGAAGGTCGTCTATGATGTTAATTAGATGTGTGCTGTCCTTGACAAAGGTGTCAGTCAAGGGGACAAAAACCTTAAGAATAGAGTCAATATATTTTCCCAGGGGTTCCAACACAGATCCGCACCCGGATACTATCGGGCGTCCCGGAGGGGTCAATGAGTTCTTGTGGACTTTCGGTAAGGTGTAAATTACCGGTGTCCTAGGGAATGGACTATTAAAAAAATCATGTTCTTTTTTACTAATAATGCCACTCGAGAGGGCCTGAGAAGTAACAGAGGCAATCTTAGTTTGAATGGAACGAAGAGGATCTGAAGTCAATTTGCAATAATGTAGGGGGTTATCAAGTTGTCGAAGGATTTCTGAGTCATAATCCTCACGATCCATCACGACAATCCCACCCCCCTTGTCGGCTGGTTTTATTATTAAATTTTGGTTATTGCTCAAACTGTCAATGGCCAGTTTTTCTTTGAGTGGCAAATTGTACGGAACAAATTCCTTAAGTCGTTGTAACTCATTGACCTCCAATAACACAATTTTTTCGAAGGTCAAAATTTCGGGTGGCATCATTGTGGTGGGTGGTAAAAAAGTAGAAGCTGGTCTAAAAAGAGGCTCATATGGTAAATTAGTCTCTGGTTTATCCGAGAAAAAATGCCTCAGACGAATCCGTCTAAAAAATAAGAGTAGATCTTCCTGTAACTTAAAGAAGTCACTACGTGCTGTAGGGACGAATGACAAACCCTTACTTAACAAGGATATCTCATCCGACGACAGGGCATGTCGAGAGAGATTGAAAATGGGAATAGTCCTGTCAAGGATAGATTGATCCCCATGAAGTAAAGAAGGATCAGGTGGAGTGGTTTCGTGGGCGGCAATTGGGATAATCTGTGAATCAATATTAGATGTACTCTCAATATTAACTAGAGGCAATTGTGCAGGTGAAATAGAGACCTCTATAGGCAATTCATTTCCACTCCCAGATGTCAAGGAAGTGAGACCGGAACTGCCGATAACAACTTCCGGAGGATCAACAGAAATAACATTGGCAGACCTTTGTTGAGTATCATCTGGTAGTCGTGTTATTGTGGAGGCCCCCATTGATAGAACTTGTGTGGGAGGCCCAAGTTCCCGCGACAGGCAAGGGCCCCAAACGTAGTGAGGCGACATCAACATTGCCTATCTCAAAACCACCTGGTTTTGCAAGGGGGTCTCTTGGCTTTTTGGCCCGGGGCACGGCGGCCATCTAGGGAAACCTACCAAACCCATACATTTCTGAAAACTAGACACCCGGGGGCTTCCAGGGAGGTATGGCTTGCGCGGATCCCCCAACGTTTCCTTACCCAGAATCCCCTGCAAACCTCAATTTTAGCTGAAAAAATCACTTTTTTCACACTTTTTTGTGTGGGAAAGTTGTGGCATCACCGGGCTCACTCAAATTTCACACCTCCCAGCGTTCCCCTGGGTCTCCCGGTAAAAATGGTGCCTCACTTGTGTGGGAAGCGTTACAACAAACAAATGATGGACGGAATGCTGACAATGCAGACATTCTCCCCCAGTCAAGAGATCTGGGTTGAATCCATCGATCTTTTGCCCACTACACCACCACAGTTTAGACATGGCCATATGCAAATCAGACTTGACCCTGTGCCTCATGGGAACAGTCCAGCCCGAACTGCCAAGCCATGTCTTCCCTGGACCGGAATCAAGCATCCTAGAACCGGTTTCTGGCTATCAGCCGTCATCACCCAGGATAGCTTGACTCCAGTGGCGTAGTGAGCACGGGTCCCACGTCTGGGAATACCCATCCCACTTAGGGCGAAAAGCGTTACAACAAACAAATGATGGACGGAATGCTGACAATGCAGACATTCTCCCCCAGTCAAGAGATCTGGGTTGAATCCATCGATCTTTTGCCCACTACACCACCACAGTTTAGACATGGCCATATGCAAATCAGACTTGACCCTGTGCCTCATGGGAACAGTCCAGCCCGAACTGCCAAGCCATGTCTTCCCTGGACCGGAATCAAGCATCCTAGAACCGGTTTCTGGCTATCAGCCGTCATCAGCCAGGATAGCTTGACTCCAACATCAACATTGCCCATCTCAAATGTCGCATCACTACGTTTGGGGCCCTTGCCTGTCGCGGGTACTTGGGCCTCCCACACAAGTGAGGCACCATTTTTACCGGGAGACCCAGGGGAACACTGGGAGGTGTGAAATTTGAGTGAGCCCGGTGATGCCTCAACTTTCCCACCCAAAAAAGTGTGAAAAAAGTGATTTTTTCAGCTAAAATTGAGGTTTGCAGGGGATTCTGGGTAAGGAAACGTTGGGGGATCCGCGCAAGCCATACCTCCCTGGAAGCCCCCGGGTGTCTAGTTTTCAGAAATGTATGGGTTTGGTAGGTTTCCCTAGATGGCCGCCGTGCCCCGGGCCAAAAAGCCAAGAGACCCCCCTTGCAAAACCAGGTGGCTTTGAGACAGGCAATGTTGATGTCGCCTCACTACGTTTGGGGCCCTTGCCTGTCGCGGGTACTGTGGCCTCCCACACAATTGAGGTACCATTTTTACCAGGAGACCCAGGGGAACGCTGGGAGGTGTGAAATTTGAGTGAGCCCGGTGATGCCACAACTTTCCCACACAAAAAAGTGTGAAAAAAGTGATTTTTTCAGCTAAAATTGAGGTTTGTGGGGGATTCTGGGTAAGGAAACGTTGGGGGATCTGCGCAAGCCATACCTCCCTGGAAGCCCCCGGGTGTCTAGTTTTCAGAAATGTATGGGTTTGGTAGGTTTCCCTAGATGACCGCCGTGCCCCGGGCCAAAAAGCCAAGAAACCCCCCTTGCAAAACCAGGTGGCTTTGAGACAGGCAATGTTGATGTCGCCTCACTACGTTTGGGGCCCTTGCCTGTCGCGGGTACTGTGGCCTCCCACACAATTGAGGCACCATTTTTACCAGGAGACCCAGGGGAACGCTGGGAGGTGTGAAATTTGAGTGAGCCCGGTGATGCCACAACTTTCCCACACAAAAAAGTGTGAAAAAAGTGATTTTTTCAGCAAAAATTGAGGTTTGCAGGGGATTCTGGGTAAGAAAACGTTGGGGGATCCGCGCAAGCCATACCTCCCTGGAAGCCCCCGGGTGTCTAGTTTTTAGAAATGTATGGGTTTGGTAGGTTTCCCTAGATGGCCGCCGTGCCCCGGGCCAAAAAGCCAAGAGACCCCCCTTGCAAACCAGGTGGTTTTGAGATAGGCAATGTTGATGTCACCTCAATACATTTGGGGCCCTTGCCTGTCGTGGGTACTTGGGCCTCCCACACAAGTGAGGCACTATTTTTACCGGGAGACCCAGGGGAACGCTGGGAGGTGTGAAATTTGAGTGAGCCCGGTGATGCCACAACTTTCCCACACAAAAAAGTGTGAAAAAAGTGATTTTTTCAGCTAAAATTGAGGTTTGCGGGGGATTCTGGGTAAGGAAACATTAGGGGATCTGCGCAAGCCATACCTCCCTGGAAGCCCCCGGGTGTCTATTTTTCAGAAATGTATGGGTTTGGTAGGTTTCCCTAGATGGCCGCCGTGCCCCGGGCCAAAAAGCCAAGAGACCCCCCATGCAAAACCAGGTGGTTTTGAGATAGGCAATGTTGATGTCGCCTCACTACGTTTGGGGCCCTTGCCTGTCGCGGGTACTTGGGCCTCCCACACAAGTGAGACACCATTTTTACCGGGAGACCCAGGGGAACGCTGGGAGGTGTGAAATTTGAGTGAGCCCGGTGATGCCACAACTTTCCCACACAAAAAAGTGTGAAAAAAGTGATTTTTTCAGCTAAAGTTGAGGTTTGCAGGGGATTCTGGGTAAGGAAACGTTGGGGGATCTGCGCAAGCCATACCTCCCTGGAAGCCCCCGGGTGTCTAGTTTTCAGAAATGTATGGGTTTGGTAGGTTTCCCTAGATGACCGCCGTGCCCCGGGCCAAAAAGCCAAGAGACCCCCCTTGCAAAACCAGGTGGTTTTGAGATAGGCAATGTTGATGTCGCCTCACTACGTTTGGGGCCCTTGCCTGTCGCGGGTACTTGGGCCTCCCACACAATTGAGGCACCATTTTTACCGGGAGACCCAGGGGAACGCTGGGAGGTGTGAAATTTGAGTGAGCCCGGTGATGCCACAACTTTCCCACACAAAAAAGTGTGAAAAAAGGGATTTTTTCAGCAAAAATTGAGGTTTGCAGGGGATTCTGGGTAAGGAAACGTTGGGGGATCCGCGCAAGCCATACCTCCCTGGAAGCCCCCGGGTGTCTAGTTTTCAGAAATGTATGGGTTTGGTAGGTTTCCCTAGATGGCCACCGTGCCCCGAGCCAAAAAGCCAAGAGACCCCCCTTGCAAAACCAGGTGGTTTTGAGATAGGCAATGTTGATGTCGCCTCACTATGTTTGGGGCCCTTGCCTGTCGCGGGTACTTGGGCCTCCCACACAAGTGAGGCACCATTTTTACCGGGAGACCCAGGGGAACGCTGGGAGGTGTGAAATTTGAGTGAGCCCGGTGATGCCACAACTTTCCCACACAAAAAAGTGTGAAAAAAGTGATTTTTCAGCTAAAATTGAGGTTTGCGGGGGATTCTGGGTAAGGAAACGTTGGGGGATCCGCGCAAGCCATACCTCCCTGGAAACCCCCGGGTGTCTAGTTTTCAGAAATGTATGGGTTTGGTAGGTTTCTCTAGATGGCCGCCGTGCCCCGGGCCAAAAAACCAAGAGACCCCCCCTTGCAAAACCAGGTGGTTTTGAGATAGGCAATGTTGATATTGCCTCACTACGTTTGGGGCCCTTGCCTGTCGCGGGTACTTGGGCCTCCCACACAAGTGAGGCACCATTTTTACCGGGAGACCCAGGGGATCGCTGGGAGGTTTGAAATTTGAGTGAGCCCGGTGATGCCACAACTTTCCCACACAAAAAAGTGTGAAAAAAGTGATTTTTTCAGCTAAAATTGAGGTTTGCAGGGGATTCTGGATAAGGAAACGTTGGGGGATCCGCGCAAGCCATACCTCCCTGGAAGCCCCCGGGTATCTAGTTTTCAGAAATGTATGGGTTTGGTAGGTTTCCCTAGATGGCCGCCGTGCCCCGGGCCAAAAAGCCAAGAGACCCCCCTTGCAAAACCAGGTGGTTTTGAGATAGGCAATGTTGATGTCGCCTCACTACGTTTGGGGCCCTTGCCTGTCGCGGGTACTTGGGCCTCCCACACAAGTGAGGCATCATTTTTAACGGGAGACCCAGGGGAACGCTGGGAGGTGTGAAATTTGAGTGAGCCCGGTGATGCCACAACTTTCCCACACAAAAAAGTGTGAAAAAAGTGATTTTTTCAGCTAAAATTGAGGTTTGCAGGGGATTCTGGGTAAGGAAACGTTGGGGGATCTGCGCAAGCCATACCTCCCTGGAAGCCCCCGGGTGTCTAGTTTTCAGAAATGTATGGGTTTGGTAGGTTTTCCTAGATGGCCGCCGTGCCCCAGGCCAAAAAGCCAAGAGACCCCCATTGCACAACCAGGTGGTTTTGAGATAGGCAATGTTGATGTCGCCTCACTACGTTTGGGGCCCTTGCCTGTCGCGGGTACTTGGGCCTCCCACACAAGTGAGGCACCATTTTTACCGGGAGACCCAGGGGAATGCTGGGAGGTGTGAAATTTGAGTGAGCCCGGTGATGCCACAACTTTCCCACACAAAAAAGTGTGAAAAAAGTGATTTTTTCAGCTAAAATTGAGGTTTGCAGGGGATTCTGGGTAAGGAAACGTTGGGGGATCTGCGCAAGCCATACCTCCCTGGAAGCCCCCGGGTGTCTAGTTTTCAGAAATGTATGGGTTTGGTAGGTTTCCCTAGATGACCGCCGTGCCCCGGGCCAAAAAGCCAAGAGACCCCCCTTGCAAAACCAGGTGGCTTTGAGACAGGCAATGTTGATGTCGCCTCACTACGTTTGGGGCCCTTGCCTGTCGCGGGTACTGTGGCCTCCCACACAATTGAGGCACCATTTTTACCAGGAGACCCAGGGGAACGCTGGGAGGTGTGAAATTTGAGTGAGCCCGGTGATGCCACAACTTTCCCACACAAAAAAGTGTGAAAAAAGTGATTTTTTCAGCAAAAATTGAGGTTTGCAGGGGATTCTGGGTAAGAAAACGTTGGGGGATCCGCACAAGCCATACCTCCCTGGAAGCCCCCGGGTGTCTAGTTTTTAGAAATGTATGGGTTTGGTAGGTTTCCCTAGATGGCCGCCGTGCCCCGGGCCAAAAAGCCAAGAGACCCCCCTTGCAAAACCAGGTGGTTTTGAGATAGGCAATGTTGATGTCACCTCAATACATTTGGGGCCCTTGCCTGTCGTGGGTACTTGGGCCTCCCACACAAGTGAGGCACTATTTTTACCGGGAGACCCAGGGGAACGCTGGGAGGTGTAAAATTTGAGTGAGCCCGGTGATGCCACAACTTTCCCACACAAAAAAGTGTGAAAAAAGTGATTTTTTCAGCAAAAATTGAGGTTTGCGGGGGATTCTGGGTAAGGAAACATTAGGGGATCTGCGCAAGCCATACCTCCCTGGAAGCCCCCAGGTGTCTAGTTTTCAGAAATGTATGGGTTTGGTAGGTTTCCCTAGATGGCCGCCGTGCCCCGGGCCAAAAAGCCAAGAGACCCCCCATGCAAAACCAGGTGGTTTTGAGATAGGCAATGTTGATGTCGCCTCACTACGTTTGGGGCCCTTGCCTGTCGCGGGTACTTGGGCCTCCCACACAAGTGAGGCACCATTTTTACCGGGAGACCCAGGGGAACGCTGGGAGGTGTGAAATTTGAGTGAGCACGGTGATGCCACAACTTTCCCACACAAAAAAGTGTGAAAAAAGTGATTTTTTCAGCTAAAATTGAGGTTTGCAGGGGATTCTGGGTAAGGAAACGTTGGGGGATCTGTGCAAGCCATACCTCCCTGGAAGCCCCCGGGTGTCTAGTTTTCAGAAATGTATGGGTTTGGTAGGTTTCCCTAGATGACCGCCGTGCCCCGGGCCAAAAAGCCAAGAGACCCCCCTTGCAAAACCAGGTGGTTTTGAGATAGGCAATGTTGATGTCGCCTCACTACGTTTGGGGCCCTTGCCTGTCGCGGGTACTTGGGCCTCCCACACAATTGAGGCACCATTTTTACCGGGAGACCCAGGGGAACGCTGGGAGGTGTGAAATTTGAGTGAGCCCGGTGATGCCACAACTTTCCCACACAAAAAAGTGTGAAAAAAGGGATTTTTTCAGCAAAAATTGAGGTTTGCAGGGGATTCTGGGTAAGGAAACGTTGGGGGATCCGCGCAAGCCATACCTCCCTGGAAGCCCCCGGGTGTCTAGTTTTCAGAAATGTATGGGTTTGGTAGGTTTCCCTAGATGGCCACCGTGCCCCGGGCCAAAAAGCCAAGAGACCCCCCTTGCAAAACCAGGTGGTTTTGAGAAAGGCAATGTTGATGTCGCCTCACTATGTTTGGGGCCCTTGCCTGTCGCGGGTACTTGGGCCTCCCACACAAGTGAGGCACCATTTTTACCGGGAGACCCAGGGGAACGCTGGGAGGTGTGAAATTTGAGTGAGCCCGGTGATGCCACAACTTTCCCACACAAAAAAGTGTGAAAAAAGTGATTTTTTCAGCTAAAATTGAGGTTTGCGGGGGATTCTGGGTAAGGAAACGTTGGGGGATCCGCGCAAGCCATACCTCCCTGGAAACCCCCGGGTGTCTAGTTTTCAGAAATGTATGGGTTTGGTAGGTTTCTCTAGATGGCCGCCGTGCCCCGGGCCAAAAAACCAAGAGACCCCCCCTTGCAAAAACAGGTGGTTTTGAGATAGGCAATGTTGATATCGCCTCACTACGTTTGGGGCCCTTGCCTGTCGCGGGTACTTGGGCCTCCCACACAAGTGAGGCACCATTTTTACCGGGAGACCCAGGGGATCGCTGGGAGGTTTGAAATTTGAGTGAGCCCGGTGATGCCACAACTTTCCCACACAAAAAAGTGTGAAAAAAGTGATTTTTTCAGCTAAAATTGAGGTTTGCAGGGGATTCTGGATAAGGAAACGTTGGGGGATCCGCGCAAGCCATACCTCCCTGGAAGCCCCCGGGTGTCTAGTTTTCAGAAATGTATGGGTTTGGTAGGTTTCCCTAGATGGCCACCGTGCCCCGGGCCAAAAAGCCAAGAGACCCCCCTTGCAAAACCAGGTGGTTTTGAGATAGGCAATGTTGATGTCGCCTCACTACGTTTGGGGCCCTTGCCTGTCGCTGGTACTTGGGCCTCCCACACAAGTGAGGCATCATTTTTAACGGGAGACCCAGGGGAACGCTGGGAGGTGTGAAATTTGAGTGAGCCCGGTGATGCCACAACTTTCCCACACAAAAAAGTGTGATAAAAGTGATTTTTTCAGCTGAAATTGAGGTTTGCAGGGGATTCTGGGTAAGAAAACGTTGGGGGATCCGCACAAGCCATACCTCCCTGGAAGCCCCCGGGTGTCTAGTTTTTAGAAATGTATGGGTTTGGTAGGTTTCCCTAGATGGCCGCCGTGCCCCGGGCCAAAAAGCCAAGAGACCCCCCTTGCAAAACCAGGTGGTTTTGAGATAGGCAATGTTGATGTCACCTCAATACATTTGGGGCCCTTGCCTGTCGTGGGTACTTGGGCCTCCCACACAAGTGAGGCACTATTTTTACCGGGAGACCCAGGGGAACGCTGGGAGGTGTAAAATTTGAGTGAGCCCGGTGATGCCACAACTTTCCCACACAAAAAAGTGTGAAAAAAGTGATTTTTTCAGCTAAAATTGAGGTTTGCGGGGGATTCTGGGTAAGGAAACATTAGGGGATCTGCGCAAGCCATACCTCCCTGGAAGCCCCCAGGTGTCTAGTTTTCAGAAATGTATGGGTTTGGTAGGTTTCCCTAGATGGCCGCCGTGCCCCGGGCCAAAAAGCCAAGAGACCCCCCATGCAAAACCAGGTGGTTTTGAGATAGGCAATGTTGATGTCACCTCAATACATTTGGGGCCCTTGCCTGTCGTGGGTACTTGGGCCTCCCACACAAGTGAGGCACTATTTTTACCGGGAGACCCAGGGGAACGCTGGGAGGTGTGAAATTTGAGTGAGCCCGGTGATGCCACAACTTTCCCACACAAAAAAGTGTGAAAAAAGTGATTTTTTCAGCTAAAATTGAGGTTTGCGGGGGATTCTGGGTAAGGAAACATTAGGGGATCTGCGCAAGCCATACCTCCCTGGAAGCCCCCGGGTGTCTATTTTTCAGAAATGTATGGGTTTGGTAGGTTTCCCTAGATGGCCGCCGTGCCCCGGGCCAAAAAGCCAAGAGACCCCCCATGCAAAACCAGGTGGTTTTGAGATAGGCAATGTTGATGTCGCCTCACTACGTTTGGGGCCCTTGCCTGTCGCGGGTACTTGGGCCTCCCACACAAGTGAGACACCATTTTTACCGGGAGACCCAGGGGAACGCTGGGAGGTGTGAAATTTGAGTGAGCCCGGTGATGCCACAACTTTCCCACACAAAAAAGTGTGAAAAAAGTGATTTTTTCAGCTAAAATTGAGGTTTGCAGGGGATTCTGGGTAAGGAAACGTTGGGGGATCTGCGCAAGCCATACCTCCCTGGAAGCCCCCGGGTGTCTAGTTTTCAGAAATGTATGGGTTTGGTAGGTTTCCCTAGATGACCGCCGTGCCCCGGGCCAAAAAGCCAAGAGACCCCCCTTGCAAAACCAGGTGGTTTTGAGATAGGCAATGTTGATGTCGCCTCACTACGTTTGGGGCCCTTGCCTGTCGCGGGTACTTGGGCCTCCCACACAATTGAGGCACCATTTTTACCGGGAGACCCAGGGGAACGCTGGGAGGTGTGAAATTTGAGTGAGCCCGGTGATGCCACAACTTTCCCACACAAAAAAGTGTGAAAAAAGGGATTTTTTCAGCAAAAATTGAGGTTTGCAGGGGATTCTGGGTAAGGAAACGTTGGGGGATCCGCGCAAGCCATACCTCCCTGGAAGCCCCCGGGTGTCTAGTTTTCAGAAATGTATGGGTTTGGTAGGTTTCCCTAGATGGCCACCGTGCCCCGAGCCAAAAAGCCAAGAGACCCCCCTTGCAAAACCAGGTGGTTTTGAGATAGGCAATGTTGATGTCGCCTCACTATGTTTGGGGCCCTTGCCTGTCGCGGGTACTTGGGCCTCCCACACAAGTGAGGCACCATTTTTACCGGGAGACCCAGGGGAACGCTGGGAGGTGTGAAATTTGAGTGAGCCCGGTGATGCCACAACTTTCCCACACAAAAAAGTGTGAAAAAAGTGATTTTTCAGCTAAAATTGAGGTTTGCGGGGGATTCTGGGTAAGGAAACGTTGGGGGATCCGCGCAAGCCATACCTCCCTGGAAACCCCCGGGTGTCTAGTTTTCAGAAATGTATGGGTTTGGTAGGTTTCTCTAGATGGCCGCCGTGCCCCGGGCCAAAAAACCAAGAGACCCCCCCTTGCAAAACCAGGTGGTTTTGAGATAGGCAATGTTGATATTGCCTCACTACGTTTGGGGCCCTTGCCTGTCGCGGGTACTTGGGCCTCCCACACAAGTGAGGCACCATTTTTACCGGGAGACCCAGGGGATCGCTGGGAGGTTTGAAATTTGAGTGAGCCCGGTGATGCCACAACTTTCCCACACAAAAAAGTGTGAAAAAAGTGATTTTTTCAGCTAAAATTGAGGTTTGCAGGGGATTCTGGATAAGGAAACGTTGGGGGATCCGCGCAAGCCATACCTCCCTGGAAGCCCCCGGGTATCTAGTTTTCAGAAATGTATGGGTTTGGTAGGTTTCCCTAGATGGCCGCCGTGCCCCGGGCCAAAAAGCCAAGAGACCCCCCTTGCAAAACCAGGTGGTTTTGAGATAGGCAATGTTGATGTCGCCTCACTACGTTTGGGGCCCTTGCCTGTCGCGGGTACTTGGGCCTCCCACACAAGTGAGGCATCATTTTTAACGGGAGACCCAGGGGAACGCTGGGAGGTGTGAAATTTGAGTGAGCCCGGTGATGCCACAACTTTCCCACACAAAAAAGTGTGAAAAAAGTGATTTTTTCAGCTAAAATTGAGGTTTGCAGGGGATTCTGGGTAAGGAAACGTTGGGGGATCTGCGCAAGCCATACCTCCCTGGAAGCCCCCGGGTGTCTAGTTTTCAGAAATGTATGGGTTTGGTAGGTTTTCCTAGATGGCCGCCGTGCCCCAGGCCAAAAAGCCAAGAGACCCCCATTGCACAACCAGGTGGTTTTGAGATAGGCAATGTTGATGTCGCCTCACTACGTTTGGGGCCCTTGCCTGTCGCGGGTACTTGGGCCTCCCACACAAGTGAGGCACCATTTTTACCGGGAGACCCAGGGGAATGCTGGGAGGTGTGAAATTTGAGTGAGCCCGGTGATGCCACAACTTTCCCACACAAAAAAGTGTGAAAAAAGTGATTTTTTCAGCTAAAATTGAGGTTTGCAGGGGATTCTGGGTAAGGAAACGTTGGGGGATCTGCGCAAGCCATACCTCCCTGGAAGCCCCCGGGTGTCTAGTTTTCAGAAATGTATGGGTTTGGTAGGTTTCCCTAGATGACCGCCGTGCCCCGGGCCAAAAAGCCAAGAGACCCCCCTTGCAAAACCAGGTGGCTTTGAGACAGGCAATGTTGATGTCGCCTCACTACGTTTGGGGCCCTTGCCTGTCGCGGGTACTGTGGCCTCCCACACAATTGAGGCACCATTTTTACCAGGAGACCCAGGGGAACGCTGGGAGGTGTGAAATTTGAGTGAGCCCGGTGATGCCACAACTTTCCCACACAAAAAAGTGTGAAAAAAGTGATTTTTTCAGCAAAAATTGAGGTTTGCAGGGGATTCTGGGTAAGAAAACGTTGGGGGATCCGCACAAGCCATACCTCCCTGGAAGCCCCCGGGTGTCTAGTTTTTAGAAATGTATGGGTTTGGTAGGTTTCCCTAGATGGCCGCCGTGCCCCGGGCCAAAAAGCCAAGAGACCCCCCTTGCAAAACCAGGTGGTTTTGAGATAGGCAATGTTGATGTCACCTCAATACATTTGGGGCCCTTGCCTGTCGTGGGTACTTGGGCCTCCCACACAAGTGAGGCACTATTTTTACCGGGAGACCCAGGGGAACGCTGGGAGGTGTAAAATTTGAGTGAGCCCGGTGATGCCACAACTTTCCCACACAAAAAAGTGTGAAAAAAGTGATTTTTTCAGCAAAAATTGAGGTTTGCGGGGGATTCTGGGTAAGGAAACATTAGGGGATCTGCGCAAGCCATACCTCCCTGGAAGCCCCCAGGTGTCTAGTTTTCAGAAATGTATGGGTTTGGTAGGTTTCCCTAGATGGCCGCCGTGCCCCGGGCCAAAAAGCCAAGAGACCCCCCATGCAAAACCAGGTGGTTTTGAGATAGGCAATGTTGATGTCGCCTCACTACGTTTGGGGCCCTTGCCTGTCGCGGGTACTTGGGCCTCCCACACAAGTGAGGCACCATTTTTACCGGGAGACCCAGGGGAACGCTGGGAGGTGTGAAATTTGAGTGAGCACGGTGATGCCACAACTTTCCCACACAAAAAAGTGTGAAAAAAGTGATTTTTTCAGCTAAAATTGAGGTTTGCAGGGGATTCTGGGTAAGGAAACGTTGGGGGATCTGTGCAAGCCATACCTCCCTGGAAGCCCCCGGGTGTCTAGTTTTCAGAAATGTATGGGTTTGGTAGGTTTCCCTAGATGACCGCCGTGCCCCGGGCCAAAAAGCCAAGAGACCCCCCTTGCAAAACCAGGTGGTTTTGAGATAGGCAATGTTGATGTCGCCTCACTACGTTTGGGGCCCTTGCCTGTCGCGGGTACTTGGGCCTCCCACACAATTGAGGCACCATTTTTACCGGGAGACCCAGGGGAACGCTGGGAGGTGTGAAATTTGAGTGAGCCCGGTGATGCCACAACTTTCCCACACAAAAAAGTGTGAAAAAAGGGATTTTTTCAGCAAAAATTGAGGTTTGCAGGGGATTCTGGGTAAGGAAACGTTGGGGGATCCGCGCAAGCCATACCTCCCTGGAAGCCCCCGGGTGTCTAGTTTTCAGAAATGTATGGGTTTGGTAGGTTTCCCTAGATGGCCACCGTGCCCCGGGCCAAAAAGCCAAGAGACCCCCCTTGCAAAACCAGGTGGTTTTGAGAAAGGCAATGTTGATGTCGCCTCACTATGTTTGGGGCCCTTGCCTGTCGCGGGTACTTGGGCCTCCCACACAAGTGAGGCACCATTTTTACCGGGAGACCCAGGGGAACGCTGGGAGGTGTGAAATTTGAGTGAGCCCGGTGATGCCACAACTTTCCCACACAAAAAAGTGTGAAAAAAGTGATTTTTTCAGCTAAAATTGAGGTTTGCGGGGGATTCTGGGTAAGGAAACGTTGGGGGATCCGCGCAAGCCATACCTCCCTGGAAACCCCCGGGTGTCTAGTTTTCAGAAATGTATGGGTTTGGTAGGTTTCTCTAGATGGCCGCCGTGCCCCGGGCCAAAAAACCAAGAGACCCCCCCTTGCAAAAACAGGTGGTTTTGAGATAGGCAATGTTGATATCGCCTCACTACGTTTGGGGCCCTTGCCTGTCGCGGGTACTTGGGCCTCCCACACAAGTGAGGCACCATTTTTACCGGGAGACCCAGGGGATCGCTGGGAGGTTTGAAATTTGAGTGAGCCCGGTGATGCCACAACTTTCCCACACAAAAAAGTGTGAAAAAAGTGATTTTTTCAGCTAAAATTGAGGTTTGCAGGGGATTCTGGATAAGGAAACGTTGGGGGATCCGCGCAAGCCATACCTCCCTGGAAGCCCCCGGGTGTCTAGTTTTCAGAAATGTATGGGTTTGGTAGGTTTCCCTAGATGGCCACCGTGCCCCGGGCCAAAAAGCCAAGAGACCCCCCTTGCAAAACCAGGTGGTTTTGAGATAGGCAATGTTGATGTCGCCTCACTACGTTTGGGGCCCTTGCCTGTCGCTGGTACTTGGGCCTCCCACACAAGTGAGGCATCATTTTTAACGGGAGACCCAGGGGAACGCTGGGAGGTGTGAAATTTGAGTGAGCCCGGTGATGCCACAACTTTCCCACACAAAAAAGTGTGATAAAAGTGATTTTTTCAGCTGAAATTGAGGTTTGCAGGGGATTCTGGGTAAGAAAACGTTGGGGGATCCGCACAAGCCATACCTCCCTGGAAGCCCCCGGGTGTCTAGTTTTTAGAAATGTATGGGTTTGGTAGGTTTCCCTAGATGGCCGCCGTGCCCCGGGCCAAAAAGCCAAGAGACCCCCCTTGCAAAACCAGGTGGTTTTGAGATAGGCAATGTTGATGTCACCTCAATACATTTGGGGCCCTTGCCTGTCGTGGGTACTTGGGCCTCCCACACAAGTGAGGCACTATTTTTACCGGGAGACCCAGGGGAACGCTGGGAGGTGTAAAATTTGAGTGAGCCCGGTGATGCCACAACTTTCCCACACAAAAAAGTGTGAAAAAAGTGATTTTTTCAGCTAAAATTGAGGTTTGCGGGGGATTCTGGGTAAGGAAACATTAGGGGATCTGCGCAAGCCATACCTCCCTGGAAGCCCCCAGGTGTCTAGTTTTCAGAAATGTATGGGTTTGGTAGGTTTCCCTAGATGGCCGCCGTGCCCCGGGCCAAAAAGCCAAGAGACCCCCCATGCAAAACCAGGTGGTTTTGAGATAGGCAATGTTGATGTCGCCTCACTACGTTTGGGGCCCTTGCCTGTCGCGGGTACTTGGGCCTCCCACACAAGTGAGGCACCATTTTTACCGGGAGACCCAGGGGAACGCTGGGAGGTGTGAAATTTGAGTGAGCACGGTGATGCCACAACTTTCCCACACAAAAAAGTGTGAAAAAAGTGATTTTTTCAGCTAAAATTGAGGTTTGCAGGGGATTCTGGGTAAGGAAACTTTGGGGGATCTGCGCAAGCCATACCTCCCTGGAAGCCCCCGGGTGTCTAGTTTTCAGAAATGTATGGGTTTGGTAGGTTTCCCTAGATGACCGCCGTGCCCCGGGCCAAAAAGCCAAGAGACCCCCCTTGCAAAACCAGGTGGTTTTGAGATAGGCAATGTTGATGTCACCTCAATACATTTGGGGCCCTTGTCTGTCGTGGGTACTTGGGCCTCCCACACAAGTGAGGCACCATTTTTACCGGGAGACCCAGGGGAACGCTGGGAGGTGTGAAATTTGAGTGAGCCCGGTGATGCCACAACTTTCCCACACAAAAAAGTGTGAAAAAAGGGATTTTTTCAGCAAAAATTGAGGTTTGCAGGGGATTCTGGGTAAGGAAACGTTGGGGGATCCGCGCAAGCCATACCTCCCTGGAAGCCCCCGGGTGTCTAGTTTTCAGAAATGTATGGGTTTGGTAGGTTTCCCTAGATGGCCGCCGTGCCCCAGGCCAAAAAGCCAAGAGACCCCCATTGCACAACCAGGTGGTTTTGAGATAGGCAATGTTGATGTCGCCTCACTACGTTTGGGGCCCTTGCCTGTCGCGGGTACTTGGGCCTCCCACACAAGTGAGGCACCATTTTTACCGGGAGACCCAGGGGAATGCTGGGAGGTGTGAAATTTGAGTGAGCCCGGTGATGCCACAACTTTCCCACACAAAAAAGTGTGAAAAAAGTGATTTTTTCAGCTAAAATTGAGGTTTGCAGGGGATTCTGGGTAAGGAAACGTTGGGGGATCTGCGCAAGCCATACCTCCCTGGAAGCCCCCGGGTGTCTAGTTTTCAGAAATGTATGGGTTTGGTAGGTTTCCCTAGATGACCGCCGTGCCCCGGGCCAAAAAGCCAAGAGACCCCCCTTGCAAAACCAGGTGGCTTTGAGACAGGCAATGTTGATGTCGCCTCACTACGTTTGGGGCCCTTGCCTGTCGCGGGTACTGTGGCCTCCCACACAATTGAGGCACCATTTTTACCAGGAGACCCAGGGGAACGCTGGGAGGTGTGAAATTTGAGTGAGCCCGGTGATGCCACAACTTTCCCACACAAAAAAGTGTGAAAAAAGTGATTTTTTCAGCAAAAATTGAGGTTTGCAGGGGATTCTGGGTAAGAAAACGTTGGGGGATCCGCACAAGCCATACCTCCCTGGAAGCCCCCGGGTGTCTAGTTTTTAGAAATGTATGGGTTTGGTAGGTTTCCCTAGATGGCCGCCGTGCCCCGGGCCAAAAAGCCAAGAGACCCCCCTTGCAAAACCAGGTGGTTTTGAGATAGGCAATGTTGATGTCACCTCAATACATTTGGGGCCCTTGCCTGTCGTGGGTACTTGGGCCTCCCACACAAGTGAGGCACTATTTTTACCGGGAGACCCAGGGGAACGCTGGGAGGTGTAAAATTTGAGTGAGCCCGGTGATGCCACAACTTTCCCACACAAAAAAGTGTGAAAAAAGTGATTTTTTCAGCTAAAATTGAGGTTTGCGGGGGATTCTGGGTAAGGAAACATTAGGGGATCTGCGCAAGCCATACCTCCCTGGAAGCCCCCAGGTGTCTAGTTTTCAGAAATGTATGGGTTTGGTAGGTTTCCCTAGATGGCCGCCGTGCCCCGGGCCAAAAAGCCAAGAGACCCCCCATGCAAAACCAGGTGGTTTTGAGATAGGCAATGTTGATGTCGCCTCACTACGTTTGGGGCCCTTGCCTGTCGCGGGTACTTGGGCCTCCCACACAAGTGAGGCACCATTTTTACCGGGAGACCCAGGGGAACGCTGGGAGGTGTGAAATTTGAGTGAGCACGGTGATGCCACAACTTTCCCACACAAAAAAGTGTGAAAAAAGTGATTTTTTCAGCTAAAATTTAGGTTTGCAGGGGATTCTGGGTAAGGAAACGTTGGAGGATCTGCGCAAGCCATACCTCCCTGGAAGCCCCCGGGTGTCTAGTTTTCAGAAATGTATGGGTTTGGTAGGTTTCCCTAGATGACCGCCGTGCCCCGGGCCAAAAAGCCAAGAGACCCCCCTTGCAAAACCAGGTGGTTTTGAGATAGGCAATGTTGATGTCGCCTCACTACGTTTGGGGCCCTTGCCTGTCGCGGGTACTTGGGCCTCCCACACAATTGAGGCACCATTTTTACCGGGAGACCCAGGGGAACGCTGGGAGGTGTGAAATTTGAGTGAGCCCGGTGATGCCACAACTTTCCCACACAAAAAAGTGTGAAAAAAGTGATTTTTTCAGCTAAAATTGAGGTTTGCGGGGGATTCTGGGTAAGGAAACGTTGGGGGATCCGCGCAAGCCATACCTCCCTGGAAACCCCCGGGTGTCTAGTTTTCAGAAATGTATGGGTTTGGTAGGTTTCTCTAGATGGCCGCCGTGCCCCGGGCCAAAAAACCAAGAGACCCCCCCTTTAAAAAACAGGTGGTTTTGAGATAGGCAATGTTGATATCGCCTCACTACGTTTGGGGCCCTTGCCTGTCGCGGGTACTTGGGCCTCCCACACAAGTGAGGCACCATTTTTACCGGGAGACCCAGGGGATCGCTGGGAGGTTTGAAATTTGAGTGAGCCCGGTGATGCCACAACTTTCCCACACAAAAAAGTGTGAAAAAAGTGATTTTTTCAGCTAAAATTGAGGTTTGCAGGGGATTCTGGATAAGGAAACGTTGGGGGATCCGCGCAAGCCATACCTCCCTGGAAGCCCCCGGGTGTCTAGTTTTCAGAAATGTATGGGTTTGGTAGGTTTCCCTAGATGGCCACCGTGCCCCGGGCCAAAAAGCCAAGAGACCCCCCTTGCAAAACCAGGTGGTTTTGAGATAGGCAATGTTGATGTCGCCTCACTACGTTTGGGGCCCTTGCCTGTCGCTGGTACTTGGGCCTCCCACACAAGTGAGGCATCATTTTTAACGGGAGACCCAGGGGAACGCTGGGAGGTGTGAAATTTGAGTGAGCCCGGTGATGCCACAACTTTCCCACACAAAAAAGTGTGATAAAAGTGATTTTTTCAGCTGAAATTGAGGTTTGCAGGGGATTCTGGGTAAGGAAACGTTGGGGGATCCGCGCAAGCCATACCTCCCTGGAAGCCCCCGGGTGTCTAGTTTTCAGAAATGTATGGGTTTGGTAGGTTTCCCTAGATGGCCGCCGTGCCCCGGGCCAAAAAGCCAAGAGACCCCCCTTGCAAAACCAGGTGGTTTTGAGATAGGCAATGTTGATGTCGCCTCACTACGTTTGGGACCCTTGCCTGTCGCGGGTACTTGGGCCTCCCACACAAGTGAGGCACCATTTTTACCGGGAGACCCAGGGGAATGCTGGGAGGTGTGAAATTTGAGTGAGCCCGGTGATGCCACAACTTTCCCACTCAAAAAAGTGTGGAAAAAGTGATTTTTTCAGCTAAAATTGAGGTTTGCGGGGGATTCTGGGTAAGGAAACGTTGGGGGATCCACGCAAGCCATACCTCCCTGGAAGCCCCCGGGTGTCTAGTTTTCAGAAATGTATGGGTTTGGTAGGTTTCCCTAGATGGCCGCCGTGCACCGGGCCAAAAACCCAAGAGACCCCCCTTGCAAAACCAGATGGTTTGGAGATAGGCAATTTTGATGTCACCTCACTATGTTTTGCGCAGTTTCCTGTCGCGGGCACTAGGCCGACCCACACAAGTGAGGTACCGTTTTTCTTGTAAGGCTTTGGGGAACGCGGGGTGGGTGGAAATTTGTGGATCCACGCAGATTCCGGAACTTTCCACGACAGAAATGTGTGGAAAATGTGTTTTTTTTGCCATTTTTTTAGGTTTGCAAGGGATTCTGGGTAACAGACCCTGGTGGGAGGCAGTCAAGTCACCCCATCCTGGATTCCCCTGGGTGTCTAGTTTTCAAAAATGTATAGGTTTGCTAGGTTTCCCAAGGTGCCCGCAGAGCTAGGGTTCAAAAACTACAGCTAGTCATTTTTCCAAAAAAGGGTCATTTTTCACTGCGAAATTGAGGTGTGACCAGGTTGCGTTTTGCGCCGTTTCCTGTCGCGGGCACTAGGCCGATCCACACAAGTGAGGTACCGTTTTTCTCATAAGACTTTGGGGAACGCGGGGTTGGTGGAAATTTGTGGACCCACGCAGATTCCGGAACTTTCCACGACAGAAATGTGTGGAAAATGTGTTTTTTTTGCCAATTTTTTAGGTTTGCAAGGGATTCTGGGTAACAGACCCTGGTGGGAGGCAGTCAAGTCACCCCATCCTGGATTCCCCTGCGTGTCTAGTTTTCAAAAATGTATAGGTTTGCTAGGTTTCCCAAGGTGCCCGCAGAGCTAGGGTTCAAAAACTACAGCTAGTCATTTTTCCAAAAAAGGGTCATTATTCACTGCGAAATTGAGGTGTGACCACGTTGCGTTTTGCGCCGTTTCCTGTCACGGACACTAGGCCGACCCACACAAGTGAGGTACCGTTTTTCTCTTAAGACTTTGGGGAAAGCGGGGTGGGTGGAAAATTGTGGATCCACGCAGATTCCGGAACTTTCCACAACAGAAATGTGTGGAAAATGTGGTTTTTTTTGCCAATTTTTTAGGTTTGCAAGGGATTCTGGGTAACAGACCCTGGTGGGAGGCAGTCAAGTCACCCCATCCTGGATTCCCCTGGGTGTATAGTTTTCAAAAATGTATAGGTTTGCTAGGTTTCCCAAGGTGCCCGCAGAGCTAGGGTTCAAAAACTACAGCTAGTCATTTTTCCAAAAAAGGGTCATTTTTCACTGCGAAATTGAGGTGTGACCAGGTTGCGTTTTGCGCCGTTTCCTGTCACGGGCACTAGGCCGATCCACACAAGTGAGGTACCGTTTTTCTTGTAAGACTTTGGGGAACGCGGGGTGGGTGGAAATTTGTGGATCCACGCAGATTCCGGAACTTTCCACGACAGAAATGTGTGGAAAATGTGTTTTTTTGACAATTTTTTAGGTTTGCAAGGGATTCTGGGTAACAGACCCTGGTGGGAGGCAGTCAAGTCACCCCATCCTGGATTCCCCTGGGTGTATAGTTTTCAAAAATGTATAGGTTTGCTAGGTTTCCCAAGGTGCCCGCAGAGCTAGGGTTCAAAAACTACAGCTAGTCATTTTTCCAAAAAAGGGTCATTTTTCACTGCGAAATTGAGGTGTGACCAGGTTGCGTTTTGCGCCGTTTCCTGTCGCGGGCACTAGGCCGATCCACACAAGTGAGGTACCGTTTTTCTTGTAAGACTTTGGGGAACGCGGGGTGGGTGGAAATTTGTGGATCCACGCAGATTCCGGAACTTTCCACGACAGAAATGTGTGGAAAATGTGTTTTTTTGACAATTTTTTAGGTTTGCAAGGGATTCTGGGTAACAGACCCTGGTGGGAGGCAGTCAAGTCACCCCATCCTGGATTCCCCTGGGTGTCTAGTTTTCAAAAATGTATAGGTTTGCTAGGTTTCCCAAGGTGCCCGCAGAGCTAGGGTTCAAAAACTACAGCTAGTCATTTTTCCAAAAAAGGGTCATTTTTCACTGCGAAATTGAGGTGTGACCAGGTTGCGTTTTGCGCCGTTTCCTGTCGCGGGCACTAGGCCGATCCACACAAGTGAGGTACCGTTTTTCTCGTAAGACTTTGGGGAACGCGGGGTGGGTGGAAATTTGTGGATCCACGCAGATTCCGGAACTTTCCACGACAGAAATGTGTGGAAAATGTGGTTTTTTTGCCAATTTTTAAGGTTTGCAAGGGATTCTGGGTAACAGACCCTGGTGGGAGGCAGTCAAGTCACCCCATCCTGGATTCCCCTGCGTGTCTAGTTTTCAAAAATGTATATGTTTGCTAGGTTTCCCAAGGTGCCCGCAGAGCTAGGGTTCAAAAACTACAGATAGTCATTTTTCCAAAAAAGGGTCATTTTTCACAGCGAAATTGAGGTGTGACCAGGTTGCGTTTTGCGCCGTTTCCTGTCGCGGGCACTAGGCCGATCCACACAAGTGAGGTACCGTTTTTCTCGTAAGACTTTGGGGAACGCGGGGTGGATGGAAATTTGTGGATCCACGCAGATTCCGGAACTTTCCACGACAGAAATGTGGGGAAAATGTGTTTTTTGTGCCAATTTTTTAGGTTTGCAAGGGATTCTGGGTAACAGACCCTGGTGGGAGGCAGTCAAGTCACCCCATCCTGGAGTCCCCTGGGTGTCTAGTTTTCAAAAATGTATAGGTTTGCTAGGTTTC
Organism: Triturus cristatus; assembly: GCF_964204655.1. Classification (NCBI taxonomy): domain Eukaryota; kingdom Metazoa; phylum Chordata; class Amphibia; order Caudata; family Salamandridae; genus Triturus; species Triturus cristatus. Next base: position 358,817,342 of record NC_140595.1, read on the forward strand.
CCAAGGTGCCCGCAGAGCTAGGGTTAAAAAACTACAGCTAGTCATTTTTCCAAAAAAGGGTCATTTTTCACTGCGAAATTGAGGTGTGACCAGATTGCGTTTTGCGCCGTTTCCTGTCGCGGGCACTAGGCCGACCCACACAAGTGAGGTACCGTTTTTCTCGAAAGACTTTGGGGAATGCGGGGTGGGTGGAAATATGTGGATCCACACAGATTCCGGAACTTTCCACGACAGAAATGTGGGGAAAATGTGTTTTTTTTGCCAATTTTTTAGGTTTGCAAGGGATTCTGGGTAACAGACCCTGGTGGGAGGCAGTCAAGTCACCCCATCCTGGATTCCCCTGGGTGTCTAGTTTTCAAAAATGTATAGGTTTGCTAGGTTTCCCAGGGTGCCCGCAGAGCTAGGGTTCAAAAACTACAGCTAGTCATTTTTCCAAAAAAGGGTCATTTTTCACTGCGAAATTGAGGTGTGACCACGTTGCGTTTTGCGCCGTTTCCTGTCACGGACACTAGGCCGACCCACACAAGTGAGGTACCGTTTTTCTCCTAAGACTTTGGGGAAAGCGGGGTGGGTGGAAAATTGTGGATCCACGCAGATTCCGGAACTTTCCACGACAGAAATGTGTGGAAAATGTGTTTTTTTTGCCACTTTTTTAGGTTTGCAAGGGATTCTGGGTAACAGACCCTGGTGGGAGGCAGTCAAGTCACCCCATCCTGGATTCCCCTGGGTGTCTAGTTTTCAAAAATGTATAGGTTTGCTAGGTTTCCCAAGGTGCCCGCAGAGCTAGGGTTCAAAAACTACAGCTAGTAATTTTTCCAAAAAAGGGTCATTTTTCACTGCGAAATTGAGGTGTGACCAGGTTGCCTTTTGCGCCGTTTCCTGTCGCGGGCACTAGGCCGATCCACACAAGTGAGGTACCGTTTTTCTTGTAAGACTTTGGGGAACACGGGGTGGGTGGAAATTTGTGGATCCACGCAGATTCCGGAACTTTCCACGACAGAAATGTGTGGAAAATGTGTTTTTTTTGACAATTTTTTAGGTTTGCACGGATTCTGGGTAACAGACCCTGGTGGGAGGCAGTCAAGTCACCCCATCCTGGATTCCCCTGGTTGTCTAGTTTTCAAAAATGTATAGGTTTGCTAGGTTTCCCAAGGTGCCCGCAGAGCTAGGGTTCAAAAACTACAGCTAGTCATTTTTCCAAAAAAGGGTCATTTTTCACTGCGAAATTGAGGTGTGACCAGGTTGCGTTTTGCGCCGTTTCCTGTCGCGGGCACTAGGCCGATCCACACAAGTGACATACCGTTTTTCTCGTAAGACTTTGGGGAACGCGGGGTGGGTGGAAATTTGTGGATCCACGCAGATTCCGGAACTTTCCACGACAGAAATGTGTGGAAAATGTGTTTTTTTTGCCAATTTTTTAGGTTTGCAAGGGATTCTGGGTAACAGACCCTGGTGGGAGGCAGTCAAGTCACCCCATCCTGGATTCCCCTGGGTGTCTAGTTTTCAAAAATGTATAGGTTTGCTAGGTTTCCCAAGGTGCCCGCAGAGCTAGGGATCAAAAACTACAGCTAGTCATTTTTCCAAAAAAGGGTAATTTTTCACTGCGAAATTGAGGTGTGACCAGGTTGCGTTTTGCGCCGTTTCCTGTTGCGGGCACTAGGCCGACCCACACAAGTGAGGTACCGTTTTTCTCGTAAGACTTTGTGGAACGCGGGGTGGGTGGAAATTTGTGGATCCACGCAGATTCCGGAACTTTCCACGACAGAAATGTGTGGAAAATGTGTTTTTTTTGACAATTTTTTAGGTTTGCAAGGGATTCTGGGTAACAGACCCTGGTGGGAGGCAGTCAAGTCACCCCATCCTGGATTCCCCTGGGTGTCTAGTTTTCAAAAATGTATAGGTTTGCTAGGTTTCCCAAGGTGCCCTCAGAGCTAGGGTTCAAAAACTACAGCTAGTCATTTTTCCAAAAAAGGGTCATTTTTCACTGCGAAAATGAGGTGTGACCAGGTTGCGTTTTGCGCCGTTTCCTGTCGCGGGCACTAGGCCGACCCACACAAGTGAGGTACCATTTTTCTTGAAAGACTTTGGGGAACGCGGGGTGGGTGGAAATTTGTGGATCCACGCAGATTCAGGAACTTTCCACGACAGAAATGTGGGGAAAATGTGTGTTTTTTTGCCAATTTTTTAGGTTTGCAAGGGATTCTGGGTAACAGACCCTGGTGGGAGGCAGTCAAGTCACCCCATCCTGGATTTCCCTGGGTGTCTAGTTTTCAAAAATGTATAGGTTTGCTAGGTTTTCCAAGGTGCCCGCAGAGCTAGGGTTCAAAAACTACAGCTAGTCATTTTTCCAAAAAAGGGTCATTTTTCACAGCGAAATTGAGGTGTGACCAGGTTGCGTTTTGCGCCGTTTCCTGTCGCGGGCACTAGGCCGATCCACACAAGTGAGGTACCGTTTTTCTCGTAAGACTTTGGGGAACGCGGGGTGGGTGGAAATTTGTGGATCCACGCAGATTCCGGAACTTTCCACGACAGAAATGTGGGGAAAATGTGTTTTTTTTGCCAATTTTTTAGGTTTGCAAGGGATTCTGGGTAACAGACCCTGGTGGGAGGCAGTCAAGTCACCCCATCCTGGATTCCCCTGGGTGTCTAGTTTTCAAAAATGTATAGGTTTGCTAGGTTTCCCAAGGTGCCCGCAGAGCTAGGGTTCAAAAACTACAGCTAGTCATTTTTCCAAAAAAGGGTCATTTTTCACTGCGAAATTGAAGTGTGACCAGGTTGCGTTTTGCACCGTTTCCTGTTGCGGGCACTAGGCCGATCAACACAAGTGAGGTACCGTTTTTCTCGTAAGACTTTGGGGAACGCGGGGTGGGTGGAAATTTGTGGTTCCACGCAGATTCCGGAACTTTCCACGACAGAAATGTGTGGAAAATGTGATTTTTTTGACAATTTTTTAGGTTTGCAAGGGATTCTGGGTAACAGACCCTGGTGGGAGGCAGTCAAGTCACCCCATCCTGGATTCCCCTGGTTGTCTAGTTTTCAAAAATGTATAGGTTTGCTAGGTTTCCCAAGGTGCCCGCAGAGCTAGGGTTCAAAAACTAGAGCTAGGCACTTTGCAAAAAAAGGGTAATTTTGCATTGTGAAAATGTGGTGTGACCACGTTGCGTTTTCCGCCGTTTCCTGTCGTGGGCACTATGCCTACCCACACAATTGAGGTACCATTTTTATCGGGAGACTTAGGGTAATTCAGATTTGTAAAGGAACTGTTATTATCTATTGACTTTCCATGCATTTCTGCTTTCCAAATGAAAGATATTGTGTAAAAAAGAAGTCATTCTAAAAAATGACTGATAATTCTCATGCTAGTATGAGTATTCCCAATTTCAGAAATGTGCAAATATCTACTGTTTCTAAACTCTATATTTTGTTCCCATTTCAGAAATACATAGGTGTCTTTCATACCGATTTTTCCATGTACACTTTTTTTACAGAATAATTACTATATACCCGGTACATAATAAAAAACCATTGCAAGTTACTACTCAGTTTTTGGCTCTGGGTTCGTCGGGTTCTTGGTGAACCTACAAGTCCTATATATCCCCACAACCAGTAATGTCCAGCGGATGCAACGGTATATTGCTTTCAAAGAGCTGTCATAATTAGAAGAAGTTACAGGTGAAAACGTTGACACAAAAGGCTGTTTTTTTCAACTAAATTTCAATTTATCCTACATTTAACTGTTTGTTTCTATAACAAAACCTTGATGGATCTACACAAATGACCCCTTGCTGAATTTAAAATGTTGTCTTCTTTTCGCAAATGTATAGCTTTCCAGGATCCACTATAGCTTTTGTACCCATTTCAGCCACTAACTGGAAGGAGGTCAAAAGCACAAAAAATTGCAAAAATAGGCTATGTCTCAGAAAAATGCTAAAACTGTGTAAAAAATGTTGGGTTTCTGACAAAAGTCAAGTATCCCCAAAAAGCTGGGAAAATGGTGATTTCAACCCCACAAACCGTTTTTTGATAACATTTGCAGGGAAAAACCCAGATGCTTTCATTTGCAGCCCGTTTTTCCAATTTTTCCAAAAAAAAACAAAATTTTGCTGTATTTTGGCTCTTTTCTGTGACCCCTCCAGGGGAATCCACAAACCCTGAGTACCTTTAGAATCCCCATGATGTTGGAAGAAAAGGACGCAAATTTGGAGTGGCTACCTAATGCGGTCAAAAAGTTACAGGGGCCTAAGCGCGCACTACCCCAAATAGCCAAAAAAAGGCCTGGCACAGGAGGGGGAAAAGGCCTGGCAGCGAAGGGGTTAACATATCAACTACAATAATAATAATAATAATAACAACAACAGCAACAATAATAATAATAGCGATGCTAATAATGGTAATAATAAAGATAATAATAGCAATAATAATAATAATAATAATAATAATAATAATAGTAATAATAATAATAATGCATTATTACTAATAATATTAATAATAATAATAATGCTTTACTAATGCTAATGATAATTGTCATTATAATAATAAGAAAAGTACACTCATAATGCGGTCTATCATTTGTCTGCGGTAGGCACTGATAACAGTTGTTCATTATTACCTAACTAAATGCAACTCCTTTTATCGACATCACAAAGATGAAAGTTTGAGAGGGCCAACTATGATTCGAATATGTGACCTTCAGGTGACACACATAACCTTTCAATGGATGTATAAGTTCACTTCATTATTAAAGCGAGTTTTCAATGGTTTGTTCATAGCTTTGCAATATTTCCAAAATATATTCTGTGTTCGCCCAGATGACAACAATTTATTGAACAATGAATACCAAAATAACTCAATACTATCCATTCCGGTCAAGACTATTGTTAACTTAGTAAAATGGATCTATTACTCCTACATACTTTAGAAATTTACAGTTGTATTTGTATTGTCAGACTCTGACTTCAAAACTGTCTCTCTTTTGGGAACACAAAAGCAGGCGCCTCTTGCGCTCCTCCCTGCCATATTAATTTGCCGGTATTTATTGTGTCTTTCTAAAGCATGATTAGTGAGACAATGCGCTGGCAAGCTGAGGGTGGCCAGATATTTCGAGAGCTGGGCCGCGAAACAAAGGCCATGGAAACGTCATTAATTTATTCTGCTGCTAAATTAACAAATACTCTCTGGTAGATTACAGTGCTTTGCAGAAACAAACCAGCCCACCGCTGCGCAGTATCTAGAAAGCAGGACCTGCTGTGGACGCTCACCAATTTGAATTATGTTTGCCATTGTAGCTCCGCTGTATGAAAGCCTGAGTCATTTTCACAGATAATCCGTTTATAAATCACTGCAACAAAATAGCCCTCTTGACAGCCACCCAGTGACATTCTTTCACATCTACAGCGGTATCCAGGCAACCGATACGTGTCGTTAGGATAAAGAGGGAAGGGTTTAGGTTCTCTCTTCTGAGAAAATGGCGTGAGGTATAGAGGGTTAAAGATAAACGAGTTTACAATCACCGGGATATTAAAATGTATCAGCTGTTCAGTTGAAAGCTAAACTCAGAGAATACTAATAGCAAGGCGCGAGACTCGGTTGCACCTTACAAATATGGCGGGCGTTTTTGCCAAATTGCGTTCCCCCACCTGTGCTTACTCGTTGCATGTATGAATTTTAATGTGATTCCTTTTGTTCATTTAAAGTTTGGTCTTCGGTTACAGGTTTTTGTTTTGAGAAAATTTAATCTTGTGGGCATTCGGTATCAATGTGGAGCCAGATGGCAGAAATTCAGGTGCGTACAAACCAGCTGCTCGTGGAATACATTTATTTGCAACTGTTTAGACTATCTCTTTGAAACATGTTTGTGACAACAAATGCGTTTTATTTTCAAGTACAAGGCAGCAGAGAGAGCAAAGAAGAGCTAGAAGAGTGTTTACTGTTCAAATTTTGTATTTTTTTTGTGTGTACTCAAACTGTTTGGTGCTATCTCCAAAGGAGTTACTTTCCTCAAAAATTGTAGATGTACTTTGATAAAAGGTGCTGCAAAACTAACTTATTGTTGACATTAAAGAATTTTACTGCATTCAATGTGAACTGACCATGGGGCAGATTTATGTTGCACTTGCGCCACTTTTGCGCCGCCGTTGCGTCACTTTTGTGACGCAGCAGCGGCGCAAATCCTGCGCCATGGTGCGGGGTATTTACAACGTGACGCATCTGGGAGATGCGTCACGTTGTAAAGCCCTGCGCCACATGTGGGCGTTCCAGGGCAGGTGGGGGCGTTCCGACGCAGGAACGCCTCCTAAAAGTGGCTGAGTGAAATCTACAAGATTTCACTCAGTCACTTTTAGGCCCATGCTGCGTCAAAACCCTGCGCCTGCTTGAAGCAGGCGTAAGGATTGACGCAGCATTGTACAGATAGGGCCCCCCAGAACATTGCTGGAGCTGCGTCGCGCTTGCGACGCAACTCCAGCAATGCGCCACTTTTATGGCACAGATGCGTCACGCATCTGTGCCGTTTTTGCCCCATGGTGCGCCGCATTATAAATGCGGCGCATCCATGGTGGCGCAGCTGTGGCGCATAATAATTGGCGCATCCCTGCTGATATGCAGGGATGCGCCAGTTAACATAAATCTGCCCCCATGTATTTTGAGTTAACCTATTGCTTCCTGTGAGCAGTAAACTGGACCAGAAAGACTTCATACGATCTGAATACGAGCCAATCAAGTTGCGTCATGAAGTCTCGCATGACCCTATCTGTTCTCCTGCACGCAGACGCACAAGAGAATAATGCACCCTAATTTGAGGAGATTGCTCTGTAGTTAGCGATTGCACAGAAATCTGTAACTCGGAATGTTAATGAACGAATTCTGGATGAGGAAGCTCAGAACGATGGAGTGACAATTACCACTTTGGGCCTTATTACGATGTTGGTGGGCCCACCACTGACAGGCCTTCGCCCACCAACATCCATAGAAGTGGCCCGGCAGTTGGAGGCATCAGTCCTAGGGACCAACCACAGCTTTCGGGGCAGCAGTGAGACTGTATCCCTACAGTAGGGGCGGTGCCTGCTCAGACACCGCCGTTGGGATGACGATGGCCATCTTCCCTCTGCCTTTACATGGCAGTCCGACTACCATGTGAAGGTAGAAGGAATTCGACTTTGGTAGCCTTTAGCAGGGCCCCTGTCCTCCTTACGCCTCCTCTATGTTCCCAGAGCGCACTTTTGCTGCCCCCCCCAAACATCATTGCACTGTGTGACAGGCACCACAGGGTGCTTGGTGTGCGGGCATGGATGTTTGAAAACTGTTCTTTTGCATTGTGGCTTGTGCTGTGGCCCTTTTTAAGGTCTGCTGCACATGCCACAATTCAAAAGAGCAGTTTTGTGACCACCTGCATGCTGGACGCATTGTAATTGGGCAGGTGTAACCACCAACATGTAGTCGGTTTGACACCTGCCCGAACCGATGTGGTCGGACGCTAGTTCGACCGCCATTCTAATGAGGCCTCTAATGTTTCCAAGTTGTTTTATAAGCAGCTAGTCCTCCAACTTGCTCAGTTACCTATTTAGATCACTTAAAAAAGATTTTTTTTTTAAAACGGGTGTACATCTCCCACGAAGACCTGGATCATGACCTCAAGAGTTTCTGTGGACATTCAAAAGTTTATGATTCATAGCTGAGAAATGTCTGCTGATTCATCTTTAGCATGTATGCTTTGTGATGGGACAAGGCACATATAAGGCATTGTTGAATTCACCTTTTGTTTAAAAGTCCTTCATATTGCTTTGACCTTGACTTTCGCTTCCACTAAAATGCACGTCTTCGTTTACAAAAATTGGACAAAATTATGCATCTTTTTTCAGTCCTCAGAACAGTTGTACAGCTACATTTAGGGCCTAACTTTGAGTTTGGCAGATGTGACACATACAGTCATCTTGGCAGAGTTCTGTACTTTTGCCATGGCAAGAATTCTCTGCCTGCCAAATGTAGAGCTATTCGTCCGCCAAGGGTAACGGGTTCAACGTCAAAGCTGGTTGACTTGAACTTGCCAGTTTCCCCTGCTGAAAAGATTTCGACTTCCAGAAAAGTTTCTAAGTCTGAACTTAGAGGGGCTTGACCAATGGTGACATTGAGCAGCATCTAACCACCAACGAGAACTTCATGGGTACTTCATGGGCACAGATTCTACTCTACCCTCCTCAGAGGTTGCCTGCCAAAAACGCTGACCATGCAAGGTTTCCGCCGTGCCGAGGCTCATACCAAGAGCCTGCACATCTCCAGGCCATCGTCGTTGAACCCTCCTTTGCATCCAGCATGTAGTTCTACTCAATGACAATCCGTCAGCGAGGACCTTTCTTTCCACCAGAACAAACCCTGGTCTCTGTATCCAAATGGCAAGAGCTCACATTAGGCCTTAACTTTTGACTTGGATCCGGCCTAGTGGGACCTGATGAGCACAATTGTGCTTTGTGCTTTTAGGAGCTATTTTGAATTAAAATGTCTTAAAATGATATTTGTGGTTCTCTATATCTGATTTTTGTTGTTTTGGTGTCTATTTGTTCATAAACTTTTACCCTATTGTCATAAATTAGAGTCAAGTTTTTATTGTGTATTCTCTGCTCTGTGCTATAGCTACCAAGGGTTGAGCTCAGGTTTAAATGATTGAACTCTAACTGCATCTGGTATGGGATTGTGGCGTTATATCTTGATGAGGACTCACATCCCCTCGACCTAACAGTCCACATTTTTATAAAGATCAATTCCAACATTGGAAATGTGGTTCAACTAATCATTCAGAACTGCCATGATGCAAGTTATTGTTCTGAAGATACAAACTTTTTAGAAGATATTTAGCATAGTCATTTATGGTGATTGCCATGTCAGGACCCAGATAAAGTTGAACTCTACAAAATTTGGGCTCAAGTTCATATTTTAAACTCCAAGCCCGGATATAGTAGACAAGTGACTTTGCAAACCATGTGTTGGTAGTTTAAATATTCTGTTGGTTTGTAGACCCAAGAAATATTGCTCCAAGTTGCAAACAAAGACTGTTTGTGGATTGATACCCATAAAATGCATTTGGTAATTATCTACTTACTGTATATTTGCATGTGAGTAATTTGATTATTAAAAACACATTTCTGATATATCTATATATATTTGACTCTGTTTATATAGGAAGTAAATATTGCATAAAGGTGACTTTTTTCAATATCTACCTCTCAGAACTATTTTAATATCATTTGCTCTCATATACGTTGTTAGCTATCAGCCTCCTCCATCTTGCCCAGTTCGGATACTATCCAAAAATGGTCATGCGTATCTTGGTTGAGTGAGCAGAGGAACTTTAACTTTAAAGACACCTGAAGTGTGACAGGAAACTAAGGGAAGGCCCACGTCCCTCATCTAGCATCTCTTCTTCCTCATGGTAGCAACCCTAACATCTGGAAACAAGCATTTGCAATGCAATCGGTCTCACGTTTGGTTGAGTTAGAGCTATTGGATTTGTAAATGACAATATGTTTTACCAATGTGCTATGGAGTGTATGTATGTGGTTTGTAGTGGAATTACGTGGCTTGAATTGGAAGCGTTAGTTGTAAAATTGTGTGGTGTGGAGTGGAGTTGTGTTGTGGAATTATGTGGCATGGTGTGCAGAGGAAATATGTGGATAATAATTATGTGGTATTGAGTGTAGGGGAGGTATGTGGAGTGGGATTGTGTGTTATGGAGTGTAATTATGTGGACTGGTGATATAAATATGGCGCTGATCAAAACCTTGACAATTACTCAGCTCCACTGACAAAGTACAGCCACCAAAATCAAATGAGCTGTGCTCTAGCGGAGACATGGGCTTAAGGACAGTCTTTGGTGGTGGGCCCAGATTTTCCTGTAGTTACGACAGGTCAGGCAAAAAGATAATGGAGGCAGTTGGCCATGTTGTAGTCAGGCAAAGCAGGCCATCAATCTGTGTGAGAGCTTCGAGACAGGCGTCTTCGCAAGTCTTCCACATGGAGCTCCATGTTTCACAAGGGTGGGCAGGCGGATATACGCTGACTGAGGCCTAGCATGCACTTATCTGGTGTTAGTGGGTTGTGGGGGGCTGATGGGTGGTCTTTGAGATTCGAGCCAATAGGAACACTGAGTGGTGGAGCTGGTGCCTGTGCTATAGCAAATGTAATAAAATTATCAGAGCCTTTCAATGCTTTGCATTTCATCATTCATCCACGAGTATGCTGGCATTGTGAGAGACCCAGGAGTGGGAGTGCTGATGACAAAGGTGGACATTGTTATGTTATGTTATTTTATTTTATATAGCGCACAGATGCCGCAGCCAAGAGGCGTCCCAGCCCTTTTGGAGATGAAAAAACACAACACAGCAGAGATAACCAGATGGGAAAAGAGACTAGGCTATGGAAAATAGGAAGGTTTTTAATGACTTCCTAAAAGGGAGCAGGTCTCCCTTACTTTCGAACTCCTACGTATGTACTCAGACAGCTTACATTTCTTGAGTTTTTAATGGGGCCGTGAAATATATTGATAAATGAATGCCCACAGACTGTCCAGTGCTGAGGCAAAGGTAAAAGAGGCCGAGCAAAGCAGAGCACTCATGGCCATTGAGAGGATGGTCCTGGCCTATCTGGATGACCCAAAAGAGGTCTACTTTGATCAAAATCCCTTACTGTATTGGTATAGTGCCATTCTGACAGTGAGATGGACAAGTCTCTTGCCCCAAAATGTGGAGAGGTTAACCGTGATCAAATGCATTAGCACTTTATACCAACGGATTACACCATACCTGAAGTACCACAGCAGGGAGATGATGATGGCGACTCAAGTCATGGCAGTAGTGTGTTAGGTGACCTACTTCTAGGTAAACCACCAGAGTCTGAGGACGAGCTCTATTTCCCTGACAACTAGGTTATTGAGTTACTTTCTTTCTTACTTTAACTCCCCCAAAAAAGCCCCGAAAAAGATATAGATAAGGAGCATTATTTACTTTATTATTTGTGTGTGTCACTGTCTTTCTGGTTCACAACAAATCCATCCCCACCGTCTTACTCTTTTATTGCAGTCAGTGAAGAAGTAAGTCCGCTCCTCCTGACTTGCCCTAAAGCCATTACCTTTCAAGCCAGACATTGGATGATTAATACAACAGATGTGAAATGTAGGCCTGCCTCCAAACCTGGGCCCTGACTATATATCTATCCTTTTTCTATCCTAGACGGACTGCCCCAGAAGACCAGGTAAATGATTGCATGCATTTTACGCTGGGTGATTGCTGTTTGTTGTGAATGATGTTTACTATTCTTCTACACACACAAACGTGACTCAAGTCAATGTTTCCCTTCTTGTTCTGCAATAACATAATTGTACTACTGCAGGCCGATCCATTGCATTTTTGAGTCGAGACAAGTCTGGGACTCACTCGGAAGTTGGGACACTGTTGCTACGGAGATGGATACCATACCATACTGACAGTCAGAGTCAGGAGGAGGGTCAGAGATGATTGATGGGATAACTCAGGGCGTGAAGTGGCCTAAAGGTAAACAGCAACACCAGACCTACATGTCTATGAAATGGTGGTGGCAAGTGTGGTGTGACTGACAGCGGTGCATAGAATTTTTAATTAATTTTTACATTGAAACCAATTCACACTTACAAGGAGCACTCTAATTCAACACAATATTTCCAAACAAGCCCCCCCCACAGGTTTATCTTTTCAAAATAAATCCCCGGGGGGTGGTGGGCCCCAGGGCTTTGGGGGGCCTTTGAGCCCCCCCACCCTTGTATATTAAAGCCCCGGGGGGTGACTGTCCCCAGGGCTGGGAGCGCTGAGAGCCCCCCCATAATTCAGATAAGCCCCGGGGGTGGCGGTCCCCAGAGCTGGGGGGGCCCTCTGGGCCCCCCATTAAAATATACATATTGCTCCTGGGACTTGGCCCCCCCAGGGGCTAAATAAAAACGGAGCGCGTGAGCCCGCGCTTTGTTTTTTTTTTCCGCAGTGGGATGTGCAGATCCTAAGCGCATCCCGTGATTTTTAAAAAAACAAAAAAAAATTTGGGGCCTTGGTGGTCCTTGTGGGACCCCCTGAGCAGGCCTAGGGGGTCAGGGCATGTCTACCCTGCCTCCTTTTTGTGTTTTTTGAGTTTTTTTTCACTGCTTTCTTGTGCCTCGGTTACCGAGGCACAAGATGGCTGCCAACACTTCCTGGTTTGAAGTGTTGACAGCCAATTAGCATAAAGCTCGTGCACGGGAGGATCCACAGCCCTAGATATATATGTACTTTTAAATGTCATTTTCTCAGGAACTACTGAACGGAGTTACACCATTTAAGCAATAGGCACGAGTCTGAACTAAGTACTACCTCTTTGCCAAATTTGGTGTAATTCCGTTCAGCAGTTCGGGCTGTAGCTTCGGCTAAATGTCCTATGGGAAATTGCATGGGGAAAACACGTTTTGGGACCCCCTTTTTTCTCAGACCCCGCTACACGAATCATCCCAAGATTCGTCAATCGGCGCCAAAGTTTTTCCAAATAGAATGTTACGGATTTCCTATGGAAAATAGGTCCTAACTATATCTACTGGCGACCACCAGTAGATAATATATATATATATACTTAGAGCAGAAGAAGATCCTCACCCTGCCTTGAGTTAGTGATGTTTTCTCCACATCCGCCCTAGCATGTTTGTAATCAATTATTGGTGTAAATTTGATTTAGTCACACCTCAATAAATCAGATCACACAGCCCCGGGGAAAGGGTTTAGGGTTTGATGAATGGTTGGAAAGGGGGATTTGAGGGAAAGGTTTGACAAAGACAAATGCTACACATGGGCAGCAAATTCGTCTTGGCTGCTGACAATCATAAATCTGTTAAGGTAGAAAAAGGAAATGCATGCATGATGATGATGAGTAGTACTAGACTAGTACAGGGCAGTATATATTATGCAATTGTCTGTCTGACCCCAGAGAGACCCAAGTTACATACATTATGTTCTGTTTAAGGTACCGGGCTTCCTTTGAAAGATAGCAAGTAAAATTACAATATCTGTAGGAGTCAAATATAAGCAAACATAAACAACATGTACAGTCATCGTAATTATTGAAGAGAAAAAAAAATAATGATAGTGCCAAATTGGGAGTTGCATCTCTGCATTCCTCTTGGGCCTTCCTTGAACTGTCCATCTGTCAATCGTGGGTGTCTGGCGGATGCGGTTTGGTAAAGTAAGTGTGAGTTGTTTTTCCAGTATGACGCAGGGTAAAGGGCCTGTGGATGACAAAACCAGAAGGATATTGAAACATCAAGGAGAAAAGTTAAACTGCATAATTAAGGAGGAGTACACCAAGAAGACTTTCAGAGGCAGCATGGCTAAATCATCTCTGTTTCCGCAGTTACCTCCATCCAAACTCCACTTAGCTTCAAATGTATCTAAGCCAGACAGCACACTGAGCACACACACACAGAGCAACATAGCAATGTAAAAATTAATCAACAAAATGCCACAACGATGAGGGTCCCACACTTGTGCGCACAGGGAGTAACTGTATTGCTTTTAGATAATCTCAATGCGATTCAAAACTGTCGGTGCTCACTTTAAAACGGTCATCGTTAAACCATTCCTAAATTGAAACCAGTTCACACTTACAAGGAGCACTCTAATTCAACACAATATTTCCAAACAAAAATCTTCAATTCAACCATAAACCTCATTTATTCTCAGTTCTCATATTTTTTCCAACATGAAGAATATCCAATTAATATTATGAAAATGTCCTCTTAATTTTATGCCTCCAATAGTTCCTTTATCCTTGTTCAATGTCAATATCGAACACTTTTTTTTGGTGCTTTTATCCTTGTTCCATATAAAAGTCTGTTTTTTATAATTTTGTCACAATAGTTCCTTTTTGATCCATCAAACGTTTATTCCATCCATTTATGCTCCGATCATTTTAACAAGGATAATGCTTCCATTCCTTGTTTCAAATACTCTTAACAGCCGACGCGTTTCGTCCCTTCTTGGGACATCATCAGGGCTGTGAAATAAACAAGAATATTCAATCAGAATCTAGTCCCTCCTGCATATATATTCGCACCCTCCATTCCTTATGAATCATTTCCTGCCTGTTTAACAATCTCCATGGTTTATCAGGATGTTTAAACAGATCATCCTTATTTTTAACAGACACCTACTAAATCTACAACATGATGCACTTCATAATTTTGAAGATCCACATTGATAGTGTTCATCTCATTCTTACAATGCAAACCATTTAATTACCCAGCACTCTTTTATGTGGTCTATTGTATCGCTACTCTCTCCTATGTCTCCATTCCTTAATCCTTCCCAATAAAATTTAAAACCCAACAATTTTATCTTCCTTCCTTAGTCTCAACCCAGTCCTCCACCCACTGTAGTGGAATCATCTCAACCGTCTTTTATTCTACCGTCATGTTAGACCTATGACTATAATTCAATGCCCCCAGTCCAAACACAAATTCAACTCTTCTCACCTTTTTATTTCCCAATAATATTGGTGAGCACATCCAGGGCGTATTATGTCTTATGCAGTCCGTAAAGATTAACTAAGGCCACCGAAAAATATTTTTCTCTGTATCGAAGACAAAGGAGAAAATACGGTCTACACCAATTCAATAAATCCCCTTATTATTCAAAAGCTTTCTATCTAGATTCTCTGACCAAGTACCTGTAAGTATTCCAGAATCTTCACTGCCCGGAGCGTCTCTCACCGCGGTATGTCTGCAATTCCTGCTTCACATATTCACCCGTCCCGCTCCTCTGGTTATAAAAAGCAGGGCAGCCAATCACTGAACATCGTTTCTAATTGGTTAACCCGTTCCCTCTCTGGTCCGCTGTTTAGCCGACCAATCATAATACACCGTTTCAAAACCGTAGTTTTAATAACCCAGTTCCCTCTCTGGTCCGCTCTATAGCCCAGTGCGTAGGCCTCGTTACCTGTCATTACAAGTCCAAGGTGATCACCTAATACTAGCCTGATTACTGTTATGATCATGATCCTAATACTATACATGATTACCGCTATGTTCATAAACCTCATTATGTCAAAATTCCTTCCGTTTCCCCACCTAATCAGTGGGTTTCATTACCCGTTCAACAGCCTGTTCTTCGTATTCATATTGTCGTCCAATCCGCTTCATTCTCCTGTTTGCTACGTCCAATCACAATGCACCATTTCAAGCCCCGGTCTATTTCACAACATCATCCGCCCCACTCTTATAACCAAGGCAGGCAGGGTAACCAATCACTACAATACATTACTGAACCGTACATCAACCACCCAGTATTATCTCTGATCCGTGTTCTTTCCAGTGAGCAACCGCCTTGTTCTACTGTTAATTCCTATATTATCGATCATGCCACCTATTAGTATCCATTCCTATTCCTCCAAGTTCCATTATTGCAACTCATGCATGGTTATCATTCCCCAAGAATTAACATGTCTCATCCAATCCCATTTCTGCCTGTGATCCCTTAAACCGCTCACTCCACCACCATTCCTGTCCAACACTATTGCTGCCAATATCAAGCTCCCTCTCTGGCCTAAATTATTACCAGGGAGAGGTGGTTCTACTTATAAACTCAACCAATATTACTGTAAAATTCCTTTATAGAGATCGTAATCTCGCCTCATTAATCCGTTACAATCATGGCAATAGACAAACAAAATCAAGACATTCGCCAATTGAAAAGGACCCATAATCTGTCCCAATCCTAATGTAATATTACATCTCATTTTCCTCTTCAAAGCGCCAAAGCAAATCTAGATAACCTGACCAGTATTCTGTACTTCGATTCAACTAGGAACATTTATGATGTAACAGGGGTCACCTATATAGGACGAAGCTAATATGAATATGCGATAGGAATTCCATGAATGATCAATCAGAAAAAATTGTTGAAACTATTTAAGCAGATGATTAGGAATCCTTTGGATCTGGCGCTTTGAAGAGGAAAATGAGATGCCCCAGGGACCACCACCTCCCCGGGGCACTAATTATTTAACATAGGGAGTCTGTTACGGACCCCCAAGCCCCAGGGACCACCACCCCCCGGGGTTTAAATTAAGTGGGAGGGAGGCAGCGCAGCCCCCCTCCTGGAGCCAATGATCGCCCTGGGGACTGCCAGCTCCTGCAGTGTCCCGAGGTGCCCACCCCCGGGATACTGCTGTTTGCAATGACAGGGCGGGAGCCTCGCAGCTCCCACCCTGTCATTGCAAACTGCTTTGTTTCATTGAAGCGAGAGCAGGGAAACCTGCTCTCGCTTCAATGAAGCAGAGCAGATTGCTTTTCCAGATGGGGAGCAGAATGTTAGCTGCTCCCCTTGTGGAAAAGCAATGCCGGCTCCCGCAGGAGGCGAGGAGCCGGCTGTGACCGTGGGGGGATTGGGGACCCCCCCATGGTCCCCAACAAGGAGGCCAGGCCTCGGGGATGGGGTCCCCGGGGCCAGTAGTGGCCCGGGATGGGGGCCATGTGGCCCCCCTCCTCAAAAATAAATGAAAAAAAGAGGCAGGCCGGCCCCGGGGGATGGGGTCATACATGGCCGGAGGAGGGGGGCTACGCAGCCCCCCTCCATAAATTTATTTTAAAAAATTGGTCATGCCCTGGGGGATGGGGTCCCCAGGGCCCGCAATTGGCCATGGGAGGGGGGCCACGCGGCCCCCTTCCCGTAATGCATTTATTTTCTAAATAGGGGGCCAGGCCCTGGGGATGGGGTCCCTAGGTCCCCAAAAAAGTTAAAGAAAGGGGGGCCATCCAGCCCCCCTTTCAAATGTTTTTTTTAAAAAAGACACGCGATCATCCCTAGGCCCCGCCCCTCACAAAAACACTCTGCAAACACGCCCTGTGGTGCGTTTTAAATTGGGGAATTAATTCCCCTTGAATACTGGTGGTCCCTGGGAGCCATCTAGCCCACCAGGAACCTCCAGTATGCGCCGGGTGCTGCGTTGCAGAGAGGTGTTCTGAGTCCATGCCCCTTTTTACACCTCTCTGCAACACAGCTCTGTGGCGCTTAATGGAGGTAGCTGGTGGGCTAGTTGCCCCCCAGGGACCCTCAGGATTCAAGGGGAGTTAATCCCCCAACTTAAAACGCGCCACGGGGTGCGTTTGCACAGTGGTGAAGGGAGGGGGAGGGGCCTGAGGTGACATGTGTGCAAACACGCCGTGTGGCGCATTTTAAGTTGAGGAATTAATACCTCTTCAATCCTGAGGGTCCCTGGGGGCCAACTAGCCCACCAGGTACCTTCAGTAAGCGCCACGTAGCCTCGTTTGCAGACATGTCACCTCAGGCCACGCCCCTTCCTTCACCATTGTGCAAACACGCCCAGTGGCGAGTTGTAAGTTGGGGAATTAATTCTCTTTCAATACTGAGGGTCCCTGAGGGCCAACTAGCCCACCAGGTACATTCAGTATGCGTCACGGAGCTGCGTTGCAGACAGGTGTCCAGAGACCATGCCCCTTTTTACACCTCTCTGCAACGCAGCTCTGTGGCGTTTACTGGAGGTACCTAGTGGGCTACTTGGACCCTAGGGACACTCAGAATTCAAGGGTACTTCATCTCCAAAATTAAAACGGACACAGGCCGCGTTTACACAGTGGTGAAGGGAGGTGATGGGGTCTGAGGTGACATGTGAAAAAACGCCCTGTGGCGCGTTTTAAGTTAGGGAAATAATTCCCCTTCAATCCTGAGATCCCCAGGGGGCCAACTAGCCCACCAGGTGCTTCCAGTAAGCGCCACTGCGCTGTGTTTCAGAGAAGTGGCCCAGGCTGTGCCCCTTTTTGCACCTCTCAGCAACGCAGCTCTGTGGCGCTTACTGGAGGTACCTAGTGGGCTAGTTTGCTAGTTGGACCCAAGGGACACTCAGGATTCAAGGCGACTTTATCTCCCAACTTAAAATGGACACAGGGCGCGTTTACACAGTGGTGACGGGAGGGGATGGGGCCCGAGGTGACGTGTGAAAACATGCCCTGTGGCGCGTTTTACGTTGGGGAAATAATTCCCCTTCAATCCTGAGGGCCCCTGGAGGCCAACTAGCCCACCAGGTGCTTCCAGTAAGCGCCACTGTGCTGAGTTTCAGAGAGGTGGCCCAGGCCGTGCCCCTTTTTGCACCTCTCTGCAACGCAGCTCTGTGGCGCTTACAGGAGGTACCTAGTGGTCTAGTTTGCTAGTTCGACCCAATGGGACACTCAGAATTCAAGGCGACTTTATCTCCCAACCTAGAACAGACACAGGGCGCATTTGCACAGTGGTGACGGAAGGGGATGGGTCCCAAGGTGACGTGTGAAAACACGCCCGTGGCGCGTTTTAAGTTGGGGAAATAATTCCCCTTCAATCCTGAGGGCCCCTGGGGGCCAACTAGCCCACCAGGTGCTTCTAGTTAGCACCACTGCGCTGTGTTTCAGAGAGGTGGCCCAGGCCGTGCCCCTTTTTACACCTCTCTGCAACGCAGCTCTGTGGCGCTTACTGGAGGTACCTAGTGGGCTACTTGGACCCCAGGGACACTCAAGATTCAAGGGAACTTAATCTCCAAAATTAAGACGGACACAGGCCCCATTTACACAGTGGTGAAGGGAGGTGATGGGGTCTGAGGTGACATGTGAAAAAACGCCCTGTGGCGCGTTTTAAGTTAGGGAAATAATTCCCCTTCAATCCTGAGAGCCCCAGGGGGCCAACTAGCCCGCCAGGTGCTTCCAGTAAGCGCCACTGCGCTGTGTTTCAGAGAGGTGGCCCAGGCCGTGCCCCTTTTTACACCTCTCTGCAACGCAGCTCTAAGGTGCTTACTGGAGGTACCTAGTGGGCTAGTTTGCTAGTTGGACCCAAGGGACACTCAGGATTCAAGGCGACTTTATCTCCCAACTTAAATCGGCCACAGGGCGCGTTTACACAGTGGTGACGGGAGGGGATGGGGCCTGAGGTGACATGTGAAAACACACCCTGTGGCACGTTTTAAGTTGGGGAAATAATTCCCCTTCAATCCTGAGGGCCCCTGGGGGCTAACTAGCCCATCAGGTGCTTCTAGTAAGCGCCACTGCGCTGTGTTTCAGAGAGATTGTCCAGGCCTTGCCCCTTTTTACACCTCTCTGCAACGCAGCTCTGTGGCGCTTACTGGAGGTACCTAGTGGGCTACTTGGACCATAGGGACACTCAGGGTTCCAGGAGACTGAATTTCCCAAATTAAAATGGACACAGGGCGCGTTTACACAGTAGTGAAGGGAGGGGATGGGGCCTGAGGTGACATGTGCAAACACGCCCTGTGGCGGGTTTTAAGATGGGGAAATAATTCCCCTTCAATCCTGAGGGACCCTGGGGCCAACTAGTCCACCAGGTGCTTCCAGTAAGCGCCACTGCGCTGTGTTTCAGAGAGGTGGCCCAGGCCGTGCCCCTTTTTACACCTCTCTGCAACGCAGATCTAAGGTGCTTACTGGAGGTACCTAGTGGGCTAGTTTGCTAGTTGGACCCAAGGGACACTCAGGATCCAAGGCGACTTTATCTCCCAACTTAAAACGGCCACAGGGCGCGTTTACACAGTGGTGACGGGAGGGGATGGGGCCCGAGGTGACATGTGAAAACACGCCCTGTGGCACGTTTTAAGTTGGGGAAATAATTCCCCTTCAATCCTGAGGGCCCCTGGGGGCCAACTAGCCCACCAGGTGCTTCCAGTAAGCGCCACTGCACTGTGTTTCAGAGAGGTGGCCCAGGCCGTGCCCCTTTTTACACTTCTCTGCAACGCAGCTCTGTGGCACTTACTGGAGGTACCTAGTGGGTTACTTGGACCCTAGGGACACTCAGGATTCAAGACTGAAACTCCCAAATTAAAATGGACACAGGGCGCGTTTACACAGTGGTGAAGGGAGTGGATGGGGCCTGAGGTGACGTGTGCAAACACGCCCTGTGTCGGGTTTTAAGATGGGGAAATAATTCCCCTTCAATCCTGAGGGACCCTGGGGCCAACTAGTCCACCAGGTGCTTCCAGTAAGCGCCACTGCACTGTGTTTCAGAGAGGTGGCCCAGGTCGTGCCCATTTTTACACCTCTCTGCAACGCAGCTCTGTGGTGCTTACTGGAGGTACCTAGTGGGCTAGTTTGCTAGTTGGACCCAAGGGACATTCAGGATTCAAGGGTCTTTATCTCCCAACTTAAAACAGACACAGGGCGCGTTTACAGAGTGGTGAAGGGAGGGGATGGGGTCCGAGGTGACGTGTGAAAACACGCCCTGTGGCACGTTTCAAGTTGGGGAAGTAATTCCCCTTCAATCCTGAGGGCCCCTGGGGGCTAACTAGCTCACCAGGTGCTTCCAGTAAGCGCCACTGCGCTGTGTTTCAGAGAGGTGGCCCAGGCTGTGCCCCTTTTTACACCTCTCTGCAACGCAGCTCTGTGGCACTCACTGGAGGTACCTAGTGGGCTACTTGGACCCTAGGGACACTCAAGATTCAAGGGGACTTAATCTCCCAAATTAAAATGGACACAGGGCGCATTTACACAGTGGTGAAGGGAGGGGATGGTGTAGGAAAGTGGCTCTATATATACTGGACCAAAGTAAGGTACAGTGTGTCTAGAGTCCCCAATACCCAGAGGTTTGGCGAGGTTAAAGTTAGATATAACCTTACTCTCTAAAGTGGTAGCTTGGTCGAGCAGTAAGGCAGTATCAGAGGACAGTGTTAAGCATTTGTTATACACACTTAGTCAGCAAATGGTCTCACACACTTAAGAACTGAACTCTAGGCCAATTGTTTTGTATCAAAAGATATAGTTGTTTTATTTTGGAACCAACAAGGTATCAAAATATACTTTCTCAGGATGAGTTACTTTAGTTAAATACTTTTCAAATAGGCAATAGACTTTTTGAATGCAATAGTTACAGCTCATTGCAATAGGCAACACAATTTCAAACACAATGCAACATTGAGCTCAATGGGAATTTCTGGTTAAATGCAATTAGTTACTTTGTAGATTACTTTTCTAACCACAGGCCTGGATCCTAGATTCAGTCCCGGGACATGAGCTGTAAACAGTTAAGTAAAAGCGTTATGGTTACAGTAGTGATTTTTAAGGAATATTATTGTATTTTAAAAGTTGACACTTAGAAACTTTTTCAGTTGGAATTACCAATGTTATCCTACGGAAGGAAATTCAATTTGCAGGTAAAGTATGTCCATGTTACTTTTGTAATCCAGTGCTGGACTCCTAGGTTCAGCACTGGGACCTCTATCTAAAACAGGCAAGTAATTACGTTTTTATCGTTGGCACAATTTTTAGAGAACATTTGTACGTTTCAAAAATCAACACTTAGAAACTTTTTCAGCAAAAAGCAGGCAATGATATCCTATGGAAGGAAATTCAAGTTACTGGTAAGTACGGTTAGAATTACTTTTCAGGATCAGTACTGGGCTCAAAGATGCAGCACTGCGGTCTCTCCTGATAACAGGTGAGTAAATCGGAATTCGTAGTTCGGCTGATTTTAGAGGAATATTTTAAAGTTCCAAAACTCCACACTAAAAAGAATTTCCAAGTGAAACCATTCAATGTTAGCCTATGGAAGGACATTCAAGTTACTGGTAAGTACAGTTAGAATTACTTTTCAGGATCAGTTCTGGGCTCAAAGATGCAGCACTGAAGTCTCTCCTGAGAACAGGTGAGTAAATCGGAATTCGTAGTTCGGCTGATTTTAGATCAATATTTTAAAGTTCCAAAACTCCACACACAGAAGAATTTCTAAGTGAAACCAGTCAGTGCTAGCCTATGGAAGGAAATTCAAGTTACTGGTAAGTACGGTTAGAATTACTTTTCAGGATTAGTACTGGGCTCAAAGATGCAGCACTGAGTTCTCTCCTGATAACAGGTGAGTAAATTGGAATTCATAGTTCAGCTGATTTTAGAGGAATATTTGTAAGTTTCAAAAATCAACACAGAAACTTTTTCAGCAAAAAGCAGGCAATGATATCCTCTGGAAGGAAATTTAAGTTACTGGTAAGTACGGTTAGAATTACTTTTTAGGATCAGTACTGTGCTCAAAGATGCAGCACTGAGGTCTCTCCTGATAACAGGTGAGTAAATCAGAATTCGTAGTTCGGCTGAATTTAGATCAATATTTTAAAGTTCCAAAACTCCACACTTAGAAGAATTTCCAAGTGAAACCAGTCAATGTTAGCCTATGGAAGGAAATTCAAGTTACTGGTAAGTATGGTTAGAATTACTTTTCAGGATCAGTACTGGGCTCAAAGATGCACCACTCAAGTCTCTCCTGATAAAAGGTGAGTAAATCGGAATTCGAGGATCGGCTGATTTTAGAGAAATATTTGTAAGGTTCAAAACTCCACACTTAAAAGAATTTCCAAGTGAAACCAGTCAATGGTAGCCTATGGAAGAAAAGTGAGTTATCGGCTTTTACGTAACTACTCGACTGGCAGAGTTAAGGTTCTGGGCATAGACTCAGGGGTCTCCCAGGGTCAGGTAGGTACAGTTGATACATCCTCAGCGGCACAGGGGCAGCCGGGTGCAGAGGTAGTTAGGCCCAATGTTATCCAATGAGAGGCAGGGGGCCTTCGGTTGGTGGCTGCTGGCTAGCAGGCCACACGGCTGTGGGAGCTGGGCTCCTGGTCACTTGCTCAGGGCAAATGGGGAAGTAGGATTGGATAAAGGTTGCACTGCCAGGGGCACTCGGGCGGCTGGGTGCAGGGTGCTTTTGAGCCATCGGGCGCTCATTGTTATTCAATGGAGGTCTTTAAAAGGGAACAAAGGCTGCAGGCTCGGGGACAGTGGATTTTCTGGAGCGACGAACACTTCGAGGGGTAAGTTGAGTTCTTAGAGGGTAGGTAGGCACAGTGGAGTTGGGCACAGGAGGCCGGGGGTGCCGGGTGCAGGGGTGTCTTTGGACATCGGGAAATCTTACCCTCTTCTGGTCGTGGTTGGAGGGGTCCCTGGTTCTGAGTCTGCAGGCGTCGTCTGGGTCATCGAGGAGGGTCCTTGAGGACTGGATTCCAGGTCAAAATTGCCGGGGTGACGTCCTCAGGGTCTTTGTCCACTCGGGCACAGGACAGGCTCGGCGGGTGCAGAGTGGGCTGGATTTGCGGTTCCTGGTTGCCACCAGGGTTTGTTGCTGTTTGAGCAGAGCCACTGCTCGGGGGAGTCCCAGTCTTTTAGAGGGTCAAGGCAGGCAGGTCCTCTGGGGTTCTTGAGGTTGCTGTCCGCAGTAGACGCCGGGCTTTAGCAGGAGCAGCTTCAAGGATCAACAGGCCTGTAGGGCTGGGGCCAAGTCATTTGGTGTCGTCCTCTTGTTAGCAGTTGTACGGCAGGTCTTCGTCTTGTTGGTCTTCTTGTTTCAAAATGGGGATCTGAGGAAGGAAGGTTCAGAGTGCCCCTAAATACTAAATTTAGGGGTGTTACAGGTAGGGAAAGGGCAGGGACCAATAGGTCCCTGTCCTGGGGTGAGTACACCCCCTATCCTGCTCCTCTCCTGTGGGAGGGGGGCAGGAGCCTATCTGTGATTGGGCAGGGCTCCCCATCCTCAAGATGGCTGGGGCCTGGAGTTATGCTTCACCTCGCCTCTCCCACCTGAGGGGTGGAGTTGGCGCAGGTTGGCACACCTCCTTTCCTCACGTAGGGTTTCCCGCCAGTCTGGGGGCCAGGTGCTAAGTACAGCAAGTGGTCTGGAGAAGCTCACAAAGGCGGTATGCCTTTGAAGCTTTCCCCTGCCCATCCTGGGGGAGGAGACCTAGCACCTCGCCCAGGATGTGCATTGTTGCAGGCCTAGGAGAGCGGGGGGCTCTCCACCCAGGGGTCCAGCAACATGTCTGCTGTGTGGCAGCCTAGGCAGCCTCTCAGACAAGACGTGGATTGTAGGTTAGGTTTCAGGGGGCATCTCTAAGATGCCCTCTGTAGTGCATTTTACATTAAATCCCACACTGGCATCAGTGTGGGTTTAATGTGCTAAGAAGTTTGATGTCAAACTTGTCAGTCTTCAGGGTAGCCATTATTGTGCTGTGGAGTTCGTAATGACAACCTCCCAGCATCATATACTCTTAATGGCATCACTGCATTTACAGTGCCCAGGAATGGCCCTGGGTACTGTAGGGGCACAGGGCTCATGCACCTGTGCCCACACCACTGGCATAGGGCACCCAGCTAGAGGGGTGACTGATGTATGCCAGGGCAGTGGGTTTGTGGGCATGGCACACAGGGATGTGTGCCATGCCGACTCTTTATTTAGTTCTGCACCAGGACAGTCTGCAAAGGCAGTGTGTGGGTGTCAGGGTGCAGGGCTCCTAAGGGTGGCACAATAAGTGCTGCAGCCCTTAGGGGTCTTCTCTGGTCACAATTCCCTGGGTACCTAGGGTACCATTTACCAGGGGCTGACATGTAGCCAGAGATGCAAATTGGGTTTCAGCTTCAATACAGTTTTAGGGAAGGAACAAAGGCACTGAGCACCTGATTGGCTGGAGCCCAGGGCACACTTAGTCAAAGCACATCAGCAAATCAGCAAAAAGTGGGGGCATAGCATGCAAGAAAGATGGCACTTTCTCACAGATGGGGCCCGAGGTGACGTGTGCAAACGCCCTGTGGCGGGTTTTAAGATGGGGAAATAATTCCCCTTCAATCCTGAGGGACCCTGGGGGCCGACTCGTCCACCAGGTGCTTCCAGTAAGCACCACTGCGCTGTGTTTCAGAGAGGTGGCCCAGGCCATGCCCCTTTTTACACCTTTCTGTAACGCAGCTCTGTGGCGCTTGCTGGAGGTACCTAGTGGGCTATTTGGACCCTAGGGACACTCAGGATTCAAGGGAACTTAATCTCCCAAATTAAAATGGACTCAGGGCACGTTTACACAGTGGTGAAGGAGGGGATGGGGCCTGAGGTGACGTGCACAAAAATGCCCTGTGGCGGGTTTAAGATGGGGAAATAATTAGGCCTGGGCGAAAATTTTGTTCCGTTTGCGGAAATTGCTATAATTTGACATTTTCGCGTTCCGCGGAGAGCGCGAAAATGTCAAAATTTCCGGTTTCCGCAGCTTGGCGATAATTTGTTTCTTGCTCGCGCTGTAAAATAATACATTCTCGCGCGCGCGCGATTGCCTTACCTGAATCCCTGCGTTCGCCGACAAGTTTTCTTGATCCGGTCGCGTTCTCCATGAGATGTTGTATTGTTTTTAGCCATTTGCGCTATCTCGCGACAGTTCGCACCCATAGTGACGTCATGCGTCGCGCGATCACGTCTTTCTTCTCGCGATCAGGCACCGCGAGACAACTCAAAACAAGATGGCCGCGCCCGCAAGCAACCACATGGGTAAGTTGGCGACCCGCAACCATGCAGAAAATCTCGCGAACATGCGGGAAAAAAACTTCCGCATCTTCGTGATATTTCCGCTTGTTTGCGATAATTTTAAACATTTTCGCGATAATTTGCGAAAGTTAATTTCGCAAATTCCGCCCACCCCTAGAAATAATTCCCCTTCAATCCTGAGGGACCCTGGGGGCCAACAAGTCCACCAGGTGCTTCCAGTAAGCGCCACTGCGTGGCATTGCACAGAGGTGGTCCAGGCCTTGCCCGTTTTTACACCTCTCTGCAATGTAGCTCTGTGGCGCTTACTGGAGGTACATAGTGGGCTACTTGGACCCTAGGGACCCTCAAGATTCAAGGGGACTTAATAATAATAATAATAATACGGCCATTTAATAAAGTGCAAAACAGCTACCTCCCGAAGGAGGTGTCCCGGCGCTAAAGCAAAAAAAGCAACAGCACATACAAACAAGAATGGCATTCTGAGTCAATTTGCCTTAAAGCAAGCGGCAAGGAATTCCAGAGTTTAGCAACTTTGGCCACAAAAGATCTACCACCCCAGCGCTCCTTCCTAATTTGTGGGGTGGCCAGCAGATACTGATTGCTGGACCGCAATAGGCGCGATTGTTTGTAAACAGATAGACGCTGTTTCAGATAACTGGGGCAGAGCCCATGGAGCGAACGAAAAGCTAAGATAAGGCCCTTTAATTTAATTCTATTGGTCACTCGAATCCAATTAAGTTCTTTAATGTATGGGGAGATGTGTTTTCGCATGGGCACGCATCTGATCAAATGCGCTGCCGCATTTTGAACCGTTTGCAGTCGTTTGACCAAATAGGCCGGTAGGCCCAAATAGAGGCTATTCGCATAATCCAGCCTGGAGGTCACAGTTGCATGAACTATGGTACGCCTGCAAGATTCTGGTAGCAGATGTAAACATTTTCTCAAGTGCCTCAATTTCCCAAAACAGGCAGATGCTACTTGCTGAATTTGAAAGGAAAACGACAGGTCAGCCTCCCATTGAACTCGCAAATTTTTAGCCAAGCCTGTTGGGGTAGGTGGTGTCCCCATTTCCTGCGGCCACCATAGGTCCCAGTCAGGCGGGTTGTTAGTTCCAAAGAACATCTCCTCCTTTTTTTCAGCATTTAATTTTAGTTTGTTATTGTTCATCCAGACTGCAACGTCTGTGAGACAGCCAAGTAGATGTTGAACAACAGTGGGCTTAATGCTGAACCTTGAGGCACCCCACACCTCAAGTGCTTCTGCTCTGACTGATAATGTTGAGCAGCCACCCTTTGAGTCCGCTTGTGTAGAAATGACCTCACCCGCTCCAGGGCAGTTCCCCCAATGCCGAAATCCAGAATGCGTTGCACCAATCTCTCAAATTAAAACTGCCACAGGGCGCGTTTACACAGTGGTGAAGGGAGGGGACGGGGCCTGAGGTGACATGTGCAAACATGCCCTGTGGCGCGTTTGAAGATGGGGAAATAATTTGCCTTCAATCCTGAGGGCCCCTGGGGGCAAACTAGTCCACCAGGTGCTTCCAGTAAGCGCCACTGCTCTGCGTTACAGAGAGGTGGTCCAGGCCGTGCCACTTTTTACACCTCTCTGCAACGCAGATCTGTGGCGCTAACTGGAGATACCTGGTGAGCTAGTTGGACCCAAGGGACACTCAGGATTCAAGGGGACTTTATCCCCCAAATTAAAACGGCCACAGGGCGTGTTTGCACACGTCAGCTCAGCCCCCCCCCCCCTTCACCAGTGTGCAAACACGCCACAGGGCGCATTTTAAGAGGTAGTTTTAATCCCCCTGCCCTATTATGTACTAGGGGCTTACAGAGGAGGTCATTCTATTCACAGGGGTACCCCAACGCATAGTGTTCCCTAGTGTATGTAGGTGTTTTAACTCTAAGTGTCTTTTAGCATAGCACTGGCTCTAGGACTGGTTAGTCAGAGTCAGTTGCCACCAGTACGCATCTGAAAAAATTGTAAAAACTGCACTAAAACCCAAACACTTATAAATTCACCCAGGTACTCTCCTTGCAGTACTCTAATCATTCAGTCACTACTCAAGTACTCATGCACTGAGCCAGGCCTTAGCACATGAACTGCTTCAAACGCCTATCCACGATGCATGCAGTCCTCTAACCACCTACACACTTGTCTTTCACACCTTCAATTCCCCAGTCAGTATCCATGCACTTCCAGCAAACACCCTGTCACTTCCCTTGCACTCCTCTAGTGACCCATTCAGCACCATGTACTAATCCATTCACTGCGCCAACACCCAACCACTTATAAATTCACCAAGGCACTCTCCTTGCAGTACTCTAATCATTCAGTCAGTACCCCAACACATAGTGTTCCCTAGTGTATGTAGGTGTTTTAACTGTATTCTAAGTGTCTTTTAGCATAGCATTAGCTCTAGGACTGGTTAGTCAGAGTCAGTTACCACCAGTACCCATCTGAAAAAGTTGAGGGTACTGGATGATTTTGCAACAAGGCCTCTTTCTGTTCCTCTGTTTGTTCTTTCTGCATGTCTTCCTTCTTCCTGCACTTTTCTTCGTATTTGTGGACTTCTTTTGTTTCTTTCTGCATTTCTTTTTCTTCTTTCTGTGTGTTTTTTCTTCTTTCTTCACATGTTCTACCTCTATAGGCATAGTTAGAAACTAGCATTTAAAACACCTTAGAAATTAACTGAAAAAAACATAGGTTTCAGACACGTTATAGTTACAAATTAGCATTTAAAAATCCATTGACATTCACTGAAAAAACCATAGGTTTCAGGGCTGTTATAGTTAGCTGGACATTTCACTCGTACAAAATCATTGAAATTCCTCCGTTATAGTTAGTTCTGCTAACTATAACTCGCACCCGCAATCCACTGCTGATGATGTCACATATCACATCATTCATGACATGGTCAGTGACATCACTGATGACATCTCAAATTACATCACTGATGACATCACTGAGCAGCTGCTGCCTCCTCCTCCGCCAGAGCCACCAGCTGCCGAAATTCACCCCTGATGGCCTACAGCTTCTGTTGCCGGGTCCTGGATGCTAACTCCTGCCTGTTGGTTTGGGAATGAATAGCTATATCAAGAAGGAAAAAAGACAATTGTACCCAATACTCTTAGCAAAACAGTAACACAAAATTATGCATATAAAATTATAGTGGTACGGAAGAACTAGCAGTACATAACATTGTGGTATCCTCACTTCCTCGGCCCCTAAGATCTGGATGTGATTAGAGTTTCAGGCATTAGGCACTAGTTTGGAATATACACATATTCTTCTTCTTCTCTCTCTTGTTTAGCTAAATTAATCTTGTAGGCATGCCAACTCAGTCAGCTTGCACCCTAGACAGACATACTTGTGTCGCAGACTCACGTTACTTTACTACTGTCTGCAGGTGTGGCAGCTGTGTTAAATAAATGGCAAATGCTCAATTTCACTTTCACCCTGACTACTACAACAAGGCAGATTATATGATTACAAATATGAATGATGATATAATATGTCACAACGTCACATGATGATGTGAGGTACTACTATTGTTTGATTGTAATGTGTAACTATGTAGCTGGTTGGCCAGCCATGGATGACAAGGTCAAAATGAGAAGGGTAGGGACTAGGAGCGGGAGTAGGCCTCGGAGGGGGCAAATGATGATGGGTGGGTACATACATACAAAATATATATGTTGTGCTTGCAAACTACTGTGAGCCAAGGGAGTATTCTGAAATACAACCTCATCCAAACATGGCTAACATTCTCAACAAACCACTTTCACCAACAACATACATTTGTCATTTAACCTCCCATGCGTCCTTGCTTTCTTGCCTTTGAGTTTGACCCATCAAACACCGCAGTGGATTCCTTTCACCCATACAGTTTCACCCATCCAGGCCGGCATTCTTTCTTTCATCTTTCACCTATCCTTCAACCACCCATGCATCCAATCAGCCACCTAATGCATCCCAGGACCCCTTCATTCCCCCACACATCCTTCTCTGCCAGCCCTAAATTACATGTCACCCATCCTTCTTCCTGCCATCCTTCTTTACCTTTTCCATCAACCTGTCAAAGTAGTCTTCTTCATAAAACCTTCTCTGCTGAGTGATAGATGAGGTCATTAGTTACTCAACTCCTGCTAATGCCAAGTAAGGAAGGGTGTCTTCTTGTCTTCTTCAACTGTTTACAACAACTTAGTTTCAACAGTACAGTGTACACCCTTGCAGCGAGTGTAAATTTGTTGATAAGTAAGGAATAGGACTTACCACCACCCGCCGCTGCTGCTGGCTCAACCCCTGCAGCTCCTGCATCTTATCCCTCCTGGCTGGCGTCGCCTTTGCTGCTGGCCCCGGCACTGGTGGTCGGTACACCTAGAAAAAACATTTCACATTTTTTAGATGCCACATGCTCCCCCCCTTTTATTTTTTTCACTTCTAAGATTATACAATACATACACCACACACATCACTACAATGTGGGTACTAGAGTAGAGTAGATAGTATGACCTATCAAAAATAATAAAATATCTGGTTGGACATTTCGTTGGTGGCAATTTTTGAAATCCTTCTCAAGAAGAGGACAACCCAAAGGACTGGAGTCAGTGGCTAGAGCTATTGATGAATCTTTTTGAAAACATAAAAGTGGCCAACTGGGCAGACAATCGGACATGAGGTCTCTTAATTAGAACATATAATGGTGCTGTCATTCTCCTCCTCCTCATACTTCCTTCCAGACATGGTGCACGGTAATCAGTTGTTCACAATCAACTGCTGCTAATAAAAAGTACTAGGCCTAGATGAGAAAAAGTAAATTATACAACATTGGGGTGTCCAGCGTGAGAGTGACCATCATTTACAGATTGACCATGAGAAAGTAAAAGAAAAGAAAGCCTCCATCTCAACAAACATGCGTAGAATACCTTACTAGAGCATGCAATCTGCAGAAAAGAGTAGTAGTACTACTAATACTAACATTAGTAAGGACCAGTGGGTTCTCTATACTACCAGGCAGTCAACAAAATATATAAGGGGAGAGGGAAAGCTGACTGAAAAACCAGAAGAAAGATTGCTGCAGACAGACTATAGGAGTCAGAGCAGAGGCAGTTTAATTTGATTAAAAAAAAAACACACACTAGAAAAATATAAATAACTAAGTTGGTAGGTAATGCAGGGATAACAAGAATTAGAAACAGATAGATTGAAGAGGATTTGGGAAAAAATAAAATTAGTAAATGGAAATAATTGTTCAAAAAAATAAGGAGCTGTAAAAGTTAGAGAACTATATATTAATAATTATTAACAGGAGGACTTACTGGGGCCAGCAGAGCCATCTATAGAAGAGCACTGTTCCTGCTGGGAGGCACCTCCAGCCCCGCATCCAGTCTTCTTCTTGCCCCTGTATACTGATCATGTAAGACATAATTAAAGAGACAAAAAATGATTGGTGTTAACTAAATATTAAATGATCACTCCAAAAAGATGTTTTTACAGGAAACGGAAATTGCAATAAAATTGACCTTTCCTAAATCAGATCGACTAGTAGTAGACTAGTATCGAAGCCGTGGACTGTCCTATCTTTATTATTCCACAGTTCCATTCTGATTTCTGAATCCTAAACCTACCTAGTCCACCTATTCCAAAGACTTTGGAAGGAATTGCAAAAAAATTATATTTGCTTCTAAGTTCTGAATTCCGATCTCATTTTCAATCATCATTCTCAACCGTCTTTGATGGGCCAATTGACTAAGTCTCCATTTAATCTTCTTAGATGCATAGATGGACACATGCATAATTGTGTACATCAACTTGGTTGGTTGCTATTCATTCATGATGGAGCAGGAATTTGCGAAATAAAATCCTGCTTGACTAAATCTACTCATTTTAGTCTTACTAATAAAACAATGACTAATACCGTGGACATTTTTTAACATGGGTGACACATTTCTAGTGAAATAGTTGCAAAACACAGCACACAATGTAAGTTTTAGTGAAAAAGTGCAAAATGAAGCACAATAGATGAAGAAAAATCAAAGTACCATTAAACGTGTCAAGAGCATGAAAAATAAACTTCTTTATGTGAACTGAGATATTTACGAGAGAGAGAAATGGAAAATAATAATAGAAAAACGCTTAAGAAATGTTATGCATAGACGCTTATTTTCTTTTCAAGTAATGTAATAGAGGCATATTAATTAAATCCCATGATTAATTAGAATAATCTTTGTGGAATTAATAGATAAGTGTTGATTTAGTTGTCATGATGAACTTTTATGAAAATATCATGCTAACATAAATATCTTTTATTTTCTTAGAGTAAGATGCATTACAAAATCCTTTGAAGTCCTCAAAATCTTGTTTGAATTAAATTCTTTTTTTTCCTTAAAACGTAGGCCTTGGAAAAAAAGTTTGTTTTTTTCCTTCACTTTTTTAAATTAGTATGATAGTTTGTTTAGCTGTGCACAAGTAAATATTTAGGCATTTCCTCTTGTTTATGTACTGTGAACAAACTCGTTTAATGAAGTTACCAACTGGATGGACGTGCGGGAGGATGTGGATACATTTCGCAACATGTTTTCCTGCTTTCTGTGGAAGCATGACTTCATTAGAACTAACAATGACTTTCTTCAATGAACTTTGTCGAGCTAGTATGGTCAGATGGTCACCTTATTTTGAAAACCAATGAGAATGAGACGAAACTGTGAATGATACTTTTAGTAGATTGGACATTAATATTTATGGTATAAATATTTGTGCGAAAGTAAATTATTTTGGAGTGCTGTTTCTATGAGAGGAGAGCTTCACTGCTACTCTGGCTGTCCGCTGACTTTGCGAAACCTGCCTGAGACTGTCCTGAGATCTTTTCACTTCAGCAGCTGATGATGTTGCTTTAGCTATATCTTTTGACCAAGAGGTTAGCTTCCTTTCTCATTGTACAGTACAGTGATTCTCTAGGTTCGTATGAGATCGAAATGCACATTGGCAATTGCAAAGAAATGTTTTCTCTTTTGTCTCTCTCTCTCTCTCTCTCTCTCTCTCCACCCAAATGCTTGTTATTGATATTCTGCTGAATTTTATAAATTGTTTCATATATTTGTGATTTATCTGTAACATTTGTTTATGAAGAAACTAATCTTTGCTTATGTACACGTTTTGACCATTCATATTCTGAAAAACGTAGATAAAGGTGACTTGATAAGTATTCAGAGTTTGTCGTCATTATTATGAGGATTTATAGATTTGTACATATTATGACAGTTGCTATTACAGTTAGGTATTTCCTTCATTAGGGGCCTCATGAGGGGAATATTATCCATCTTTCCATTACCAAATCCCTGTTAGATCTGCTTAAAGATCCATCTAAGGACCTGTTGTTGTAAGTGGTTATTGAGTTCTTATGGGCCCAAACTGCGAATCATAAAAGAGTCTAGTTGGTATAAAATTAGTGATATTATTGAGGATGAGTAAAATTTTCACCCACTTCCGCTGCATCACTCACTATACAAACTACAACAGGTTCTACTAAAATGACTAAGTAGGAGTCAAGGACAGAAGTCATGTGAGAGGACGCGTCACGTGGGTCGCTAAAATACCAACTAATACTAAGTAGTCTGCAATGCATTACCTAACTTAAGTTCTCTTACATAATCAGCCCAAGTGAGCGCAAAGTTGCAAACAAGTACGATTAAGTAGCACCAAGCACCTGTCTAGAATAATGATCACATAATATAAGATTTTCAAACGTAACTTACCTGCATGTGAGCAGCAGTATTCTTGTTATATGGGAAAAAATTGATATTCGCAATAACATAGAACACACATTAATAATTATAATTAGCTAGTACTCACCAAGCGCCACAACCTCAACACCTAGCAGGTCCAGCAGGTCCTGTTCTTGGTCAAGGATTTCAGACCACCGGTGTATCACTTGGTTATGGGTGCACCAGACCCCAGAGCAGCGATACATTGCCCAGCGCACCCTCGCCTACCTCTGCTGATGCTCCCGGAGCCCGTACCTGTACCCAGGCCTGACACCTGCTGCTAGGGTGAAGGGGAGGTTGCGCTGCACAAAAAAACAAGTGCAGCCAACTCCACCTCTGAAATCAAGGCGCGGGGCTTCACCCCTTCCAACGACTCGCTCCCCGGGTCACACTCTGTGTTTTAGCCAGGATTCTGGTGAGGCGGGGCAGAAAAGAAAATGTAGAAAGTAAAAAATTACGTGAGGAGAAGAAAAAAGGAAGTAAAAAAAAGAAAAAGCAAGTAATAGGAAAACAGTACAAACACGCACTAAAAACACACAAAAAGTAGAAAAAAACACAAAATATCCATTTAAGAAGAGAGAGGGATAGATAATAAATAAAAAAGATCAGAAAAACGTTTTAGGAACAAAGAATTGCACAGATTTTGGGTGGATTCTAAAAAACAGGCCCAGAACCATAACAGACAAGAAAAACAAGATGTGCGACCGCATGGTAAAGTTTGTGTGATATTTCCCCAAAACACTCAATCCGTGTTGCCGAACATCAGAAACGTCTCGCAAATGTGCAGAACAAGCAATTCCGCACATTTGTGGAACTACCCATAGCGCCGCTGAGTTTCTTTACTGTTTTGCGGAGTTCCGTGGAGTGCCGCTATGCAAACTCCACCCAGATTAGTCCACATGTTCTCTACTTGTCCACGGCTTGATACCTTGAAGAGAGATATAGAAAATTTGTTAGAGCTATCCCTGGAGGTGAAAGTAGCAGTAACGCCCAAGCTAATGTTGCTTGGAGTCAGTAGTTCGGGTCAGATGGAGCCCAGCCATACTTTATGTTTCTGGCTATAGCGGTGCTCAGAATATGTATCTCCTCTGCTTGCTTGGACCCAACTGCCCCTTCTTTCCATCAATGACTCACCCGGCTTCTTTAAACTTTTAACCTGGAAAAAAGAATTTACGAACGAAAAGGCCAGATGGCTAATAAACTGGGGAAAATATATGGGCACTGATTTATTAAAGGAAGACTGAAGCCGGGGATGGACTCTGATACAGTATAGATATGTTTTACTGTTTTTAACTTGATGGTGTTTAATCAACTGTAAATGCTCTTTCCCCCATTTTAACTGTGAATCTTCCTTTGCACCTATTCATGTTGGTATTTATGCGACCCCAAACAATATCTTTAATAAAATTATTAAATAAATAAAAAACAAAAAAGAAATGTGTTTTGGCCTAAGTAGGCTATGGTTTTAAGTTGGCTGGGGTAACCATTTCCCAATAAATTACCCAATTTCTGACACTGACCATGCTCTCCAATCAACAGTTGACCATTTCAACTGGCAATCTCGTCTTGGAAATTTTATTATTGCCACATCCCATCATTTTTTAGCAGTAGATTTGTCACCAGTGTATTTTGACATACTGATGCATCTCGTGATTGTTGGTAACAACCAAATAGATCATTTGATAATTTTCTGGATTAGATTCAGTCAAATGATTAAAATTGCAAATGTTGGGAATATGACATTTCAGCACTTGCACTCCGTGGATCGTGAACCCCTTTGCTTCGAGCTCAACTTTCATCAGTTCCAGAAGAGTTGTACCTCTGTTTCAGTACTCAACTGCTTCCAGAGGTAGAGATTTCAGCTTATGTATGGCAGCAGCTACAACAAAGTTGATAACGATGTGTAAGATCTGTAGTGAAATGACCACAGACTCTAATGATGTTTGTAGTTATTCCAACTCAGAGGTTGGGGAGAGGTGATGCATCCTAGTGCCTGGCTCGGAGATTACCTTTTGCCATGCCAAAGAAAAAAAATCAAAAATGTAGATTCTGCAATAGCTCAGCTTACATTTCACATCAATGTCATGGGAAACAAAATTGATGTTTAGTATTATCTAATGTCCACTATGACAGAATAGGCAGCCCTTCCGGAAAGAACTAACATTTTTTGGTATGCCTTTAGGTAGCCCCTTCCAAAACTTTGCCTTCTAACCCTATGTGGAGAGAAAAGGAGACAAGAGCATTAATTAAACTCTGCAATCCACTAGCTCACAGCCAGCTGCATGTAACGCAGGCTACACTGCTTACTGCTAGTCTTTGGGGAGACATGACATTGAACTCAGTCTAATATTCATTTATTTGCTAGCGTCAGAAGTAATCCATAGCCAGTATTTATTCTGAAAAATACCACAAGACTGGAGACTCCACTGAACAGTAGCTTTTGGTAACTTTGGAGAGGAGAGTAAACAACTATGTTTAATGAATAGGCTTTTCTGAAATCCCACTCTTTGTGAAAATATTGAAAATTAAGCTAGAATACAAAAATAAAAACTTGGTAGCAACTTGTGTGAAACTTGAGCCCGATAGCTTATCTTGCTTGAACTGACATCAATCACTAAAAAATAGTGCAAAATTACACAGTGGCAAATTCTGGATAATCCCGCTCACAGCTTTTACATTTCACAAATTTTGCAAGTGGTAATAAAATGTCACACAGAGTTAGGAAAAGATCATTCTTCAGAGGATCGATATAGGTATAGACATTAGCTCTGTATTTATATTAGGTCTCAGCTTCGACCGCACAGCTGTCAAACACACCTATTGCTTACTATATATAGGGGCATATTATCAAGCTCCTATCGCAATGGGAGCATCACTTTTTCTGATGTTCCTGTGGCGATAGGGTCAGCGCCTTATTCTCAAGGCAGCGTTAACCCACTTAATGTGACTTTAAGCCACGTTAAGTGGCTTAATGCTGCCTTGAGAAAAAGGCCCCTTTTAGCGTGAAAGGGGCGTGCAGTGGCTGTTGCGGTGGGCGTTCCACCGCAACACCCATTGTAATCAGCGCTGCCACATATTATCAAGGGGGGCGATAATAGGTAGCAGCGCCGAACATAAGACCAGAGTAATCCTGGTCTTAAGTTGGGAAAACGAGAAGGAATGCTTAATTTCTCCTCGTTTTTGGTTTTTCCATGTGTGCTGCCTTGTGCGGCACACATGGAAAAAGCAAAATGCCAAGGTTTGTTCATGTACAGGAAGGTGTCCCTTCCTGTACATGAACAAACCTTTACAAAAATGCGAACTTTGTAACTTTCATGTGCGCTGCACAAAGCATCACACATGCAAGTTACAAAATTGTGTTTTAGGATTGTTTATGTGCAGGAAGGGGCACCTTCCTGTACATAAACAACCCTCCCTTGCACACAGACACCCTTGCACTCTGGTGCAAGGGTGCCTGCGTTGGCGCTAAGTCGTGAAACTTAGCACCATCGCAGGGGGAAACACCAGGCTGCACCTCATTCTTGAGAATAGGATGCAGCCTTGTGTTTCAGCAGTGGCGGTGCGAGGCGTTAAGCCAAGGAGGCTAACGCCTCTCACCGCCACTTCATTGAGAATATCCCCCATAGTGTGGGCACTTGTTCCACCCTTTTGGCTTTTTTCAACCAGCCTTTTTTAGCCATTGGTTTGAGACATTGTCAGTCAAGGGCTGGCTCAGCCAAGTGGAGTTTTCATCTCTCGCCTAGTGCTATTGGATATTAACTATTCAGATGTATACTTCAATCTCCAATCCTGTGTTTGCATTTAAGAAAATAAGCGGCTACTTTACAATTATATCCCTCCCTGGTTACTCTGGATAGCGGCCTCCAATTTCTCTGGCTCTTAACATGCTAACACTGCATGTGTTCGCATATTAAACCCAGACTTCTTGGCTTGATCAATGCATGGCAGGCAATCATGTTGGTTTGTCTTGGGAACCAAATTCCCTGTGCAAACAAGGACTGACAAAGAAGCAGGGAGGGAGTCTCTGATTTTCAGTCGACTGTGCAAAGTAGCTTAACGTTACCTCTCTAGTCAGCTATGAAAATAGGCCTTTGCTCCTTTAATTGTAATAAAAGAGAAAGGTAAGGATGTTATGAGCATTGTAAAGCTTATGCTAATTAGTTTTGCAGGTTGTCTGGGAGTAAAGTAAAAGATGTCTAGGCAAAAGATAGTTTGAGCACAGTTGCAGATGCAAATGACAGCATTAGTAAGAGACTTATATTTTTTTTCCAGCGGAATGTATCAGATTCATCTCATTCCTTTGTTTTCATGCCATTACACCATGTAAATTGGTTTGCAGCTTTGCATGTTATGTGCTGTATCATGAGCTAAGAAAGAAGGCGGCATCCACAGCTGTGTCTCTGCTCGAAACGCCATTTTGTGAACTAACGTGTCTTCATCAATTCAAACTCTATCCTCTGTTTGGAAATGAAACGAGAATATGAAAGCCGTGGTGTGACTTCAATTAGAATGAAGGTTTTTTTTATGTCATCTGTGTGCCAATGCGGACTGCGGAAATGCACTTCAATTACCTGTAATGGGCCTATGTCGGTACTGACTGTTTAATCTGCTGGTTGCTTCAGAAAAACACATTTTGCTAGCATATGGCCTATAAAAGTATACCACCGATCTTTTAGGTTTATAATAGCACGTTGGGAAATAAGGATGCTGTT